>NC_062571.1:70810381-71431452 GCF_022837055.1 Prionailurus viverrinus
CCTCGGCGGCCATCGGGGCGCGGGGCAGCATGCCCGCGAGCCGGCGGCGGGAAGGAGAGCCCCGCAACCCGCTCTAGATGGTAAGCGGCCCGCGCGGGCGGGCGGGCGGACCGGGCGGGCGGGCGGGCGGACGGACGGGGCGGCGGGGCGCGGGCGGGCGGCGCGCGGTGGCCGGTCCCGCCGCCTCCCCGCGCGCCTGCCTGGCCAGTGCCTCGCATGCTCCCAACCTTCACCCGGTTCGCTCGTCACTTTTGCAGTAACTTTAACATTGACGTCCCTTGACTGGGAAGGTGCCGGATGGAGGAGGTCTTTATTTTCTTTTTTTCCCCTTAACTCTCCTTAAAATAAAAATAATAATAATAATAATAATAATAAAAAACGAAAAAGAGAAATCGGCAGTACTTTTTTACTCCGAACTTTTAGCTCGTGACCGTGCAGACCTGCTTGTAGTATTTATTGCTTCACTCGGAAGTGACTGTTTGGGGCCGGGTTGGGGGGAGGTTCGCTTCTTTTCGCCCACCAAGTTAAAGTCACGGATGCTCCACCCTCCTGGCTCCCTTCCTAACTCTCTGTCCCCAAATATTTTCGTGAGGGGTCCGCAGTTTTCTGCTTTTCATATGCACTCGTGCAAGACCCATCTCCCCTTCCCCGCGTCTCCAACTTCTTTATTTAAAACAGAACACCAGAACTTTGCCGCTGATGTGGATGAGGACCGCGGGATGAGAATGGGCAGTCTTTCCAGCATCTTACTTTACTTCTCCACTTGATTGTGATTTCATGCTAACAGGAAAGGAAACTCTTACTCTCTCTTGTTTGGTTTTGGTTTGGGGGAGTTGAAAAAAAATCCCATAGAACTTGGCAGTATCCGTCAGCTTTTTATTTATTTATTTTTCTGGAAATGTTCTAAGTGTGGGTGTACTTCTGACAAGTTGGGGCACCCCTGGGGTGGACTCGGGATGGGATGATGGGACCGCAGATATCCTGAAGCGGTTTCTTAGGAGGGAGTTTGAAGAAATTCACCAGATTTCCCTGTTCTTTTTAAGGAGGAGGAGGAGGACTGTCTGGAATGTGTTGGCTCATCTTGGCTGTTTCCATTTTCCTTGTCTTTTGAGAAAGCCAGAAAATACCGAGTCAAAGTTGCCCATCCTGTTTGCTGCACTTTATAAGTTATTGTTGCTGAATGATTGGGAGCTGTCCATCAGCCGGGAGGGAAACTTGCAGTTTACTTAAGAAATTGCATGTGTGACAAAGGCAGCTGCCGAGTGTGGTGGTCTTCGTGAATAGAGGGAGGGGAGGCAATTAGGGGCTGTGTGGTTGGGGCTTTTTACTTGTCAAACTGGAGGCTCATTGCTTTTGTTACCGCCATGTAAAGGGAAATGGCAGGGTTTTGTTTTGGTACTGAGGACCTTAAAGATTGCTGCCTGACACACCGGAAGGCCGGATAAGTCTAGAAAGAGGGGCCACAGAGCAGTATTTTTAAAAAGAAGAAGAGAAAATTAAGAATTCTCACTTTGGGTTATCTTGAAGTCCTTCCAGCCTTTGTTTTTGTTTTTGGGGGGAGGGTGGGGGTGGGGTGGAGTGAGAGTTCTTAACTCGGCCGGTGTGTTAAAGACTAACGTCAAGAAAAGAGTCCTATAAACAGGTGGGCAGTCAGATCGGCGAATTCAAAACGTCTCCCCAGTGTCAGGTGTCCCGCCGCCAGAAGGAACCAAATCTTTGCCACTGGTTTTGCTTCACGCAAGGCAGGTCCAGGAACCCATGTGGCGGTGGGCAGGGGTGTTCTCTTACCTGCATGCAAATCGGAGTTGTGCGTTTGCTTTTGAACAGGGTGAAACGATTTAACACTTGGGGTGGGAGGGGACCCGAAAGGCTCATTTTGTCCCCTGCAAGTTTCTTCTGTCTTTAACCCCTCCTGGAGCCACCCTCCCTCTCTCCCCTCCTTCATGTAAAAGAGGATGATTTCAGGCCTGTGATGTCTGAGTCTCTCAACTCCAATTAAGTTAAACCCACACAAATGTACCCGGCCCTGGATCCTATGAGAGCCCCAGGAAAAGTAAGTCGGGTTTGTGGGATTTAGGGCTAGCCTTTTGCATTCCTCTGCCTTCTCTTGTCTCTCTGCCTGTCTCTGTATCTCTCTCTCTCTCTCTCTCTCTCTCTCTCTCTCTCTCTTTCTGTCTCTCTCTCATTCTGGGGAAAGCTCACAAAACTCAACAGTCTAAAAGCAAGTTAACGGTCTGAGTGCTAGAATGCCAGGGAGCACAGGAAGCTTGCGTTCTCCTTCCACAGAGGTCAGTTGAAAATCTTTCCAGCACAGTCTTTTACTCTAGAAGGAAAAGAGGGTGTGTGTGTGCGTGCGTGTGTGTTTGGCAGACAAGGCCCTACCAAATGTCACTCCCGTGTCACTGTGACAAGAAAATATGCTTCCCCCCCCCCCCCTCCTCTCGCACTGCAGCCCTCTCTAAGAAATTTGTTTTGAGGGATTTGACAATCTTGCAGATAAAGTGCCTGCCTCCTGCACTCGGTTGATCATTTTCCCTCATGGCCGACCGTAATTTCTTAGCTACTCTTAGCGGTAGCTGTGTCCCTGCCGCCCAAGGTAACGGGTGAGGGAGGGGGACTTGGCTTAGGTGCCCTGAGCTGGCTGGGGAACATGGGCCTTCCCCCTTCCTTCACGGATTCTGTAGTGGTAAAGATTAGAAACTAGAAGGAGTTTTTTCTAATTAGGAATTAAAAAAAAAAAAAAAATTCAGTCTGCCACCAGTTGAACTAGATGGTGAGGTTTCTTTTGGCTTTGTTTTGTTTAATTTTTTCGTTTGGTTTTTGAGGGCTGCTGCGTGTGGAAGGGGGCTAATTAACAAAGTAACGATAGGCACCAGGAGTGAGACCTTGGGAGCATTTTGAGTGAACCAGGGCAGAAATTTGGAGCCTTCTCTAAAGATGCTTTTTTCCAGCTCTTTCAGGGAAAGGCATAAAGGGAGGGGAAGCTGGGAGGAAGAAGAAAAGTGAGAAAAGCAGTAAGGGAGGAGGAAAAAAAAGCTGGCCCAGTCCCATCTTGAAGGTACAGAGAAAGTTTTTTTTTTTGAGGTGGAGAGAAAGAAAACCAAAGCTATTATGTACCCTAGGGATACAATTTTAGTGGGCATGGAAGATTTGAGTGGGAAGGGAGGCACAGTGGCCTCCGGGCTCTCTCTCTTCCAGCAGTTGGGCGGTTGGCACCTCCATTTGAATTGCTGGGTGAGTAGTGGGGTGTGCGTGCGTGCGTGCGTGCGTGTGTGTGTGTGTGTGTGTGTGTGTTTGTATCCTTGCTTATGGTCTTGACCATTAAACCTCAGTTCCTTTTTTTCTTTTCTTGTTTTAAATTCAGACGATGGGAAGGAAAAAACAAAGCAAGAATCAATGGTCAACTCAAAGTTGGTGCCCTTTCACGCTATACTTTTCCATAGCAGTTTTTGGGGGAGTGGGGAGAAAGGGTTAAAAAAAAAAAAAAAAAAAGATGCGGAGAGAAATCGTGACTCTCATCACAGTCCTTCCTGCTACCCAGCCATGCAGAGCCCGCGAAGCCGGCTCCCCAAGTACGAGGAAGGAGTAAACTGGGTTCCGGAAAGGGGTGGTGGGGTTTAGGATTTCTTTTAACAAATAAATTTCTCTCCTTCACCCACCAGGGTGGGCTCCACTGGAAGAAAGAGAAGGGAACATGACGTGGCCTCAGAGAGGAGCATACTTTCAAAGCTTGAAAGGTCTTGGAGCGTTCAGGCTTTCACAGTAGCAGGGCTTGTGTAAACTGTATATTTTGGTTTCATATTTAATGCTAACTTTCTGTTGCTCTGTCTTTATAGTTGTATTTATTTTCAATCTCCAAATGTAGATGCCGGCCTTTCAGGGCTACAGTCTTGCTTGTGGTGTCTGTGTTTTCTAAACTTCGTAGGAAATGTGTTTCGGAGCCCTGAGCAGGAGACCATTGTGGTGTTAATGATTAGGAAGAAGGTCCTTTTGCAATACCAGTTTGGGGCTTAGGTTACACTGTTTTCCGCTCAACTGTTGGGTCCGATCCTTTGCCACAACTGTAAGGGCATCCTCGAATTTGGAGGCGATTCCTAGGATTACTTTCATTACTATTTTTTGCTGTTGAGTGGCCAAACACAGAAACATTTGCAGTGGTCAGTCCGCTCTTAGATCCGATCTGGGGGGAGGGGAAGGAAAAAAAATGAAATCTGCAACAGACTCTAAGAGTCCTTGTGTTTTCAAGATCAGGAATTCAACCCTAAACAGCCTATTAAAACCCAAAGTGGTAAATAACTTCTGTGAGTCAAGCATGAAGGAATGACAGATACTTGCCTTGGTTTTCCTCTCTGGTTGTGTGCAACTTTTCTAGTTCAGTCTACGATCGTGTGAACTGTCCAGAAGCGTGGGGAAGACAGTGCAAGCTGGCACCGCAAATGTGGAAGTTGTGTTGCTGTAAATTTCCCAACCCAGCGCAGTCTCCCTTTCTGAGATTCCTGAAAGGTTCCAGACCTTTGTTTACTCAAATTACTCGGGTTACTTAATAGCAGTCCTGCTGTTTCGGTGGCCGCTAAACCTCCATTCTTGATTTCTCATGAGAAAGGAGTTGTTTGAAAGGGTGAATTCCCGACTCCAATGATACAGATATTATGATCTTTGTATTGTCACAACAGGCTCCTGCTTCGGCATTTTCTAGAAGCAGCAGAGCCTGCAAGCTTATATTCTCAGGGAAACCTCCCTTTTGTGGTTTGGGGTCGGTGGGGGGCCCGGCTGAGCTATGTAATGGAAAGCTTTCCTCCTGCAACATTTTGGAATGTGATGAAATCTTGCCATGCCCTCCAGATTACATACTTCTGCACACATTTGAAAAAAAATTTTTTTTAATTGGACTTTGCCTGGGTCATTACTTCCAAGTCAGCTTGCTTTCAGAGAGGGTCATGTCCTTTTCACGTGTATCATTTATCGAGACTGTAGATGCCCACTAAAGGGTGCCCATGTGTGGGAGGGACACTACTAACTTGGCAAGACAGAGAACAATGCAGCACCCCCTTTGCACCCATCATTGCTGACATCCTGCTGAATCCAGGGGTTTGACTCATTGGTGTCCCTTGGGCCACAGGAACACGTTCATCCCTCCTCTTCTGTTTACCTGCTCCTTTCTAGGGAGAAATTCACCTGCTCTCTGAAGGAAACAGCTGTTCGAAAGAGCTCTTATCAGACTCCCATGTAGCAGGCATGAATTTCAAATGCAGTACTGTCTAAATTCACAAGTTGGGCACAGGGTGTATTAAAAAAAAACAAAAGACATTTTTATACAGCTGGTCATTGTAAATAAATTAGAAGAGCTGTATCAGGTTTTGTTCACTATTTTCTCAAAATCCCCAGGATGTAATAACCATTATGTACTTAAAATTTACTCTAAATCAAAATTGGTGATTTCCTTTCCATTATATTCAGGAATCCCTAGATTTGGGGTTGTTGGGTTTTTTTTTTTTTTTTTGGAGGGGGGTGGGTAGCCTGGAAATCATCATTATTATTTTTTTTAAGTTGTTTTGAATTTGAGCTTTTGGATTTCTTCATTTGGAATAGGTTAGTTTTATTCTTGGCTCTGTTTTGCAAATCTGCTCTCCTAGGAACAGCTGTACCCTCTTACCCAATTCTCAAACATTCTCTGTAAACTTGGACACTCAACAAGATTGATTATGCTAACACTAATCATTTAATACCCAAGTAGTAGAGAAATATCTTGCGGGAGGGTGGAGGTTGCGAACCACCGGGAAATTACTTAGGGGTGAAGTGGCTGGTTCCTCATCTTGGCGACCTTGTGTGGAGGATTAGGACAGTCAGAGGACCCTGTTGTGCCTGCCGTACCCCCTCACTGACCTCCGCCATGCTGTGGCATGTTCCTGGAGGGACGCGGGCAGGAAGAAAACCCTGGGAACTCACTGGTCAGGGGCCAGCCTGGACCGGGCCGGCCAAGACTGAAGCTTGCACGTGCTTTAAAGGTTAGCTGGGGGAAACACAATGGGATGCTTTCTTTTTATTGGGAAATAAATGAGAATGAGTGGAAATAAATTATGTTTAATGAACTTAACTGGAAGTAATTGTTCAAGAGCCTGTGAAAGCACAGCTTTGCTGGGTCGGCCCTCGGCTGCGGCTCTCACAAAGCCAAGCAGCTGGAGCACATCTTTATTTTCCAGGTTAGAATGTTCCCCTTCGGGTGCCCACTCCCCCACCCTGACACCTCCTCCTGACTCCCAGCCTTCCCCTCCTCCTTTTTGGGGATTAAGGAAAGATCATTAAGAGCAGAGTTTGGCCCCCTAGACCCTGAATGCTTGGCAATCTGTTTTGTGTGTTACCAGCTGGATTGTTAGATTATGGAAGGGACCGGGGGTTGGGGGGGGCGGGGGAGAAGAAGGCCAAGGGCTTAGGATGGTTTGAGTTAGTTCTATGTATATGCATGTGTGTGAGAGAATTTGGATGAAAATTGACTGCACATTTATTCTCTCTCTGCCTGCCCTGTTCAATCATTTCCCCGCACGAAGAATTTTACTGCTTGTGTGAGTATATGAGAAACTGTGAGTCGGCAGAATTTTGTAGAGAGCCGGAGAATCTCTCTTCCTCTCCTTGCTGTCTAAATGGAGTTGATTCTGGGGTTGGGGGAGGGTCCAGCCATCCATAGTTTGCAAAACAAAGCAGCAGCACCCTGAGTCAGGCCACCTTGGGTTGCAGAAGCTGTCGTTTTGCAGCCTGGTGGGTTTGTGCCAGAGACCCCCCAGCAGCGCGGCCAGGTGAGGTGAGCTGTGCAGTGGAGTTGCAGGGTGGGCATTTGCTGCAGGTCACAGGCAGACCTCCTTCCTCTTAACCACCTCATTTCTCCAAGCAAAACTTGGACCCCGCGAAGCCTTCTCTCTTATTTATCATTTTCAGTAGCCATGTACATCCCGTCCAGGGAACGTGTGCCATCAGCCGGGAGCAGGGCCTTCGGGAGCAGCAGCACTTGACCACGAGTGGGCCCTGTGCGCTGCACTAGGCGGGGCCTAGCTGGCTGGGCTTCCATAGCTGGGAGGAGAGAGGGGCAGGGCAAAATGTTTCCAGAAGCCCATCTGGCCAAGCGTGGAAGGCCGCTGTCACCCTTTCCGTCTGTGTGTGCAGGAGCTTTGCAGGATGCGGTAGGGAGATGTTCAGTAGGTAAGCAGGGATGGGTCTGTGCGTGCAGGCCCGGATCCAGCTTGCCGTGAGGGCCTCCTTGACGTCATTCCAGAAGCGGAAGTGGGCGCTAATGGTCGGGAATGGGTGGTTGAGGCCGGAGGCTTACTTTTGCTGACGTTCCACCACTCTCTGGTCCATAGCCTGAAAGAATAGGACTAGTTGAGTCACAAAGGGTTGTTGACGAGTAAGAAACAGCCCCTCCTTCAGCTCCAGCCCCTCCTCTTCAGCCGTGGCTCCAGTGACGTGCGCGCGACATCATTAATGTTTTGCTAGTCGCCATTGGCCTTGGTACAGCTGTAGTAAGCGGCATCTGGCAAAATGCACGGGGATGAGCTATAAACCCATTTTTTTCACGTAAACCTGGAATGAACAGTGTCCCTTCCTGAGGCTGATTTCAGACCCTGGGAGGGCTGGGTAACCAAAGACCACTGAAGACCTTCCACGCTGGGGGGTGGGGGGGAGAAGGCGGACAAATGCCCCTCTGTGCCGCTTTTGTTTTATTGTGCTGGGCTCCTCAAGGCACTTTCTGGCCCCATTTTTCTTCTGCAGAAAAGGAGGGCACTAGGGGAGTATTGAGGAGGAGGGCCGGCAGAGAGGCCGGGCCAGCAATGGCTCTATTTGTTTTCAACGTCTGCTGATTAATAGGTTGCGAGGTGAATGGCCAGCTTTCATTCCCTTTGGGTTCCCCACAGTTACAGAAGGTTGCGGGGCTGGGGTTAGGGGAGGGTAGCAGGGAGATCTAGAAGTGCCTGAACCAGTCTTTCATCCGCCAGGTTCCACATGGCGAGCCCCGTTTGGACGGGTGTGTGGGCGCTTGGCGATGAGGGTGGCACGGCCGAGTTGCAGAACGCTGGGCTTAAGGGTTCTCCAGAGGTCAGAGGTCAGCCACAGGGGCGCCCCCTCCCCACCCCGCCTCCCCCCCCCACTGTAGTTGGATGAATACTTCGGGTCGAAAGGCTTTGTGCGCTTTGAGGGCTGGTAAAGGACCCTTTCTTTTTTTTTTTTAATAATTTTAACCATTCAGTGCTCAAAACCCATAAAGGATAATGAACAGAACTGGGGAAGGCTTTGCTTTGGGCAGCAGCCATTTCTCCAGGTAGAAAACCAAGCCCTAATGACTTATAGCCAGATGAGGATTTTTGTTCCCTTTAAATAGGTACTGTTGACTTCATTTCATGGGTTCGAGGTTTTTTAGTTGACTTTTTCTTTAGTTTCTTGTCAGCCAGAACTGACGGTGTGTGCAAAGTGTTTATCACCTGATCCCTGCGGGACCCTGCTACTGCTTCTGTCTCTGTTTGAGGTGCAGAAATATCCCATTAAATGTCCTCATCCCCCACCTCCTGTAATCAGCCACAAGTTGTAAAAAACCCTGATAAAAATCCCTGGTGCCCTGTGGCAAAGGTGTTCTCGCCGAGGCAGGGAGCCCCGAGCTACTCTTAACTTGGGGTGTGGGGGAGGCAGGGAGGACAGCAGGGAGCACTGTTTGCTGACACTGGGTCTAGGTTCCAGAAACTGGTAGGTGGCAGTGTGAGGAACAGATCCCTTTGTGAGTCCTGAAGCCTCTCTGTCCGGTTGGGAAGGTTGGCCCGGCCTACGCTCATCGGGTGCAGCGTGCACGGTGGTGAGCCCCACCCCGCCGCCAGCCTCTGGGTGGGGGTGGTGGTGGGGGGGGGGTCAGGTCGGTGAGTGTGCAAGACCTGGAAGCACTACCCCCCTCGAGCCTGTGACCTGGGACACCTCCCGTATGGAACTGATAAGAGCTGCCAACCGCTTGATAGGTGTGTTGATGAGGACTTGATGAAATCCGTCCTACTCAGCACCGAGGCGGGTCTGGCACCAGGGCCGCATTCAGCAGCAAGGAGGAGCTGTGCTGGGGTTGACCATAGAGCTTCAGCAGCTGGTCAGGGCTCCTCTCTCCCGTCCTCCCCTCAGATCGTCTGGACGAAGGGGTCTGGGTGGCTCTGATCTGGACAGAGGGGTCTAGGTGACTCTGAGTTCCAGGTGCTCGCGGTGTGGGGGTGTATGGGCGACCGCAGCATATGACTCCCGGACCTTATGTGGAACATTTTATTAACGTTGGCCTTTCACGTGGCCCAGAGTTGCCTAGTTTTCATCATATTCTTAGCGGGTTGGATGCTAGTAACTAGGCTCGTCCGGCAGCTTTCGATGACTGCCACCATCCCGACCTTGAGTGTATGTTAGCTGTCCCCGGAGGTAATGACTTTTTTTGCACCCCTTAGGTAGTTGGTTTTCTTTTTTCATTTTATTTATTTTAGAGAGAGAGAACATGAGTCCGGGATGGGGGGGGGGGCGGGGAGGAAGAAAGGGAGGGAGGGGGAGAGAGAGAGAGAGAGAGAGAGAGAGAGAGAGAGAGAGAGAAAGTATCTTAAGAGTCCGATATGGGGCTTGATCCCATGACCCTGGGATCATCACCTGAGCCAAAATCATGAGTTGGACACTCAGTCGACCGAGCCACCCAGGCACCCCACCCCTCGAGGTAGTTTTGAAGACATACCTCATATTTAGATAAAGTAGCTACCTAAAAAGTACCTGATTTCATGTTGCAGTTGTTTGCGTTGAATAGCGGACTCGGTCTATAAAGAGATAAAAGGGGGACAGACACATATTTCGTGGGCTCTTTATCCACTCACACCCCCAGCATAGATTGTTGCATTTCGGGAAGGTTGTCTGTGTCCTTCCCCTAAGAAAGGTACTTTTCACGTTTGAATTTTCTTAGGGTGGTGACATTTTTGAGCACAATCCTTAAAGACCTCTTTATGGAAGTGGGAGCTGTAGCGCCCGGGTGTCTGAGTCGATCGGGCGTCCAACTTTTGGTTTTGGCTCAGGTCACGATCTCACAGCTCTGTGGGTTCGAGCCCTGCATCGGGCTCTGTGCTGGCAGCACAGAACCTGCTTGGGATTCTCTCTCTCTCTACAGCTCTCGCAGCCCCTCCCCCACGCATGCTATCTCTGTCTCTCTCAAAATAAATAAATAAACTTAAATTTTTTTTTTTTTTTTTTTTTTAAGTGAGCTCTGATCACAGGGGAGGGGAAAGTCTAAGGGACATTTTCTGTTTGGGTCGGTTGGTGTTTGATTGATACGAACTCTGACTTCCAAGGCCCTCACCCTGATTCTGGAATGCCCTTGGTCATCTCCAGCTTTTTTTATTTAACTTTCAGCTCTTCTGTAGGCATTCTTATTTATTAGCATGATAGAGTAATGGTTTTTCTCAAAAGAGATAACAAATATGTTTATTAATTAAATACCACGTTTTTAAGAAGGGCGTTTCGCCTGACAGAGCGGTGGCCGGAAAACACCCATACGCTCTTGCCTCATAATGAACATCTTGCCTTTGAAATAAGGAGCACAGTCTGTGGATGCATTTCCCCTCTGGGAATCCGATTAGAAGATACTGGAAGGGTAGCCAACACCACCTTCAGTGTGCCCTCATCAGTAGTACTCGCTGGACAGTATTTTCCCAAAGCTTTTTGTATTGCACGTGTAGCTCTGTGCCAGCCTTGGTGTTGGTCGCTGTATAGGCAGGGGCCTTAATTTTCACAGCACACTCTGCGGTCGAGCCCGTTCCCATCTAGAGTTTGGAGAGACAGGACAACGGCCTAAGAGAGGTTGTACAGCTAGAGGGGTCAAGTAGAATTTCGACCTGGGTCTTGCTTGAATTCATAGCCTTCACTCTTGGCCACCGTGCATGCAGGCACTTGTGGTCACCGTGGTGCATGCCAGGGGGCTCTAAAACCATTTTTAAGGCACTCTTCTTATAAAGTATAAGACTAGCCCGTTTCTGAAGGCCTGTCTAGCTTAGTTCTACGATTCTGAGGAGACGCCGTTTTAGTCAATGAATCTGTGAAATTGGTCCTGGCCTTCTCTTCTTCTGATATTTACGGTTGCAACTCAGTTGTTCTTCTGCAACTTAGGAGTCTCGCCACTCCACAGGCTGGGCGTGACAGGAGACACAGAGTTCTAGAAGGCACAGTCTTTGTCATTAAGGAACGTAGCTACAGCGGGACCAAGAGAGGTACATATGTGGCTCTAGCATGGGCATGATGTGACATAGAAAGAAAGGGCTGTGGGGTTCTGAGACTGGAGAGACAGGGCATCTTCAAGAAGAACGTACTTCCATTCACAACAGCAGTCCAGGTGTAGGCAGGTCATATGAGAATGGTGAGTAGACCCTGGTTTCTGTAGGTATGACTTTATTCCTTCCCCTGCTTGCTTGGGAGCTGGTCAACCTGCAGAGACGCGTGGTTTCCTAGGGACCAACCTGGCATACAGTCACGATGAGAAGAGAGAACCACGTCATGCTAGGGCTCCCATTTGCCTTCCCCTCCTAAGGCTGGGTAGCAGCAGCTCGGGCTCTACCCCCTTCCGTGTTAGCGAATCTTGACAGGAAACTAACCCGTTGGCCAAGCTCAAGGGTGCAAAATAACATGAAGGCGATGGTGTCCAACTTTTGTCATGTGCCCATTTGCCTTCCCCTCCTAAGGCTGGGTAGCAGCAGCTCGGGGTCCACCCCCTTCCATGCTAGCGAATCTTGACAGGAAACTAACCCATTGGCCAAGCTCAAGGGTGCAAAATAACATGAAGGCAATGGTGTCCAACCTTCATACATATTTCTAAGAGGAAGAGGGAAAATGAACTTTCACGTCCTACACTCAGTGAGCTCTCCTGTCACCCAGATTCTGTCTTCGTCTTTTGCTAGACAAGTAGAGAAAGGCTTTCTCTGCATTTCCTGTTAGTCCTTCTTGGAAGGCAGCCATGGAATTGGTGCTTCTGAGCTGTAGACAGACGCGTGCCATGGGCCACTTCTCCCTAACAATAAACTAACAAGTAACAATAATAAACCACCATTCCTGTGCTCACCATGTGGTAGGTTCTGTGGTAAGCTCTTCCTGTGGACTTTCGTAAGAACTAGGACTTGATTGGTGATTAGGACCCCAGGTCTCTTAACCTTGGCACTTGTCTGTGGCCACGTGGTTCTCTGGTCTAGGGGTTCATGGCTGAACAGGTAGAGCTGCCATGTGAGGTCCTCAGGAGGCCGACTGGATGCCTGGGTCCTGAGCCCAGATCTCCTGAATCCGGTTCCTGCTGAGAGATTTCCTAAGATTGGCCATCCAGATTTGTGACAAGTGTCCTGAGAGATGCTTGACTCAACCAGAGCTGGGAACTGTAGGTGCCACTGTCAACCACCAGCCCTTCTAACCCCCATCCCGTGCTTCCTTCCATTGCTTATGGTGGTCCCGCTGCCCAGAAGTCATTCGACCTCCAAGTGACCATCTTCCCCGCTTTGGGTTACCTGTGGTTCTTCCTACTCATCTCCTAGTTTTACCCACACTTACTTTAAACTGTCTGGGATCGATCTGCCTTCTTTCATTGCAGCAGGTGTGTATCTTTCCCACCAAACAAAAAACTTCTGGAAGGTGGCAGTAGTCACTTTCAAAGGAAAGTGGTCTTCCCTCCCTCCAGCTGTGTCTGCCCCGTCTTCTCCCTCCCTCTCCTTTCCTCTTTCCCCTCTCCACCCCAGCCCACAGTGAGAGTTCATTTGCTGGTTACCTTTCAATCTGTCCTGAACAGAAATGTTCCCCCCAAATAATCCTCAGTGCATGTTCATAAGATGCTGGCTTTGGCCTTGGGGCAGCAGCCCCTCACTCTGCTGGCTGTGGCCTTGTTCAGACCTTCATGGCTGCTAGGGAGGTGTTAACCAAAACTCCCTCTGCTTTGGTGCTTTTTAATTTCAGTGCTTTGATTGCGAACTGGTAATTCACAACATAAGGCTCTTTGAGCAACCAGCTAGCCTCCTCTGAATGTGTCCACTTGTTTATGGGAATCGTTAAACCAAGCTGTTTTAAGTGTTGACTTCTTTCTCTGTAGTTTTTCCTGGAGCATCTAAGAAGGCCATATTTTCCTTTCCAAACATGCTCCTGAAAAAAGTTAGGAGTACCTTTTACCAATGCCTTCTCCGCAATTAATTGTGAGAAATACTCTTTCTATAGTATACCCCTTCCTTATTCATTAAAAAAAAAAAAAAAAAAAAAAAAAAGGACAAGAAGAAAAATGCACGGCGAACGAACTGCTCCGTGGTCCCTGAACTCGAGAGGCACTAGTGGGCAGCACTGGAACCTTACTTCTTTTCTTTTAATGCAATTCCTTTTCCTTGATGTTAATGCAAGTTGTGCCTTCCTAAAAGTAATAAAAGGAAATGAAGACACGTTCTGAAATGAAACTTGACTCTAATCCATTCATCATCTAATACTCGCCTCTTTATCTTCGCTGGTACCTAATCTGGTTAAATGTCCCTGTTGTAGGATTTTAGTGAAAATCCTCTATGGGGAATAGGGTTTTTTTGCAATTGGATTACTCTCAGTAAATGGCCCAGTAGTTCGCTTGTTTCAGCTTAATTTTTTCTTTGTGATCTTGCTGGGCTAAGTTATAGCACAGCAGAGTGGAGGGGGTGGGGCGGACTGAGAGAGGGGCTGGGGGGAAAGAGGAAAAGAATTCAGGAAGGTCTGGTCATGGCAACTGGAAAGATCTTAGCAAATGCTTTTCTTTTTTTCCTGCTTCTGTCTACCTGTCCACCCTTCTTGAACATAAAAATGCCTGTACTTTGTTTTCTAGAACTGCCCGTTTCTAATCTGCACACCTTTTATTAGCCCAATTTATCATCATCCAGTTAATTTATTAGCGTTCCCCAATGACTTCCTAATGAAATTCCTAATGAATCAGGGCTGCTGTAATCTGCATAAAATATGCAGGTGCTCGCCTGCCAGTGTAGGGCTTTCTGGTAAAGTTCACACTCCCAACCAGACCAGGAGTGGGGCTTTTCATCCATGCTGTCTGTAAAGGATTGTAGCATGCCCGCTGGCTCCCAGGGGCAGGGGGAAGTTAGGAGCGGGGGGTGGTGGATAGGGAGGCCGAGTGGGTGGGAATTGGGCCCTGCCACGTTTCTTGTAATGGAAGGTTTTCCTAGCTGGTCCCCTGGGAAGCCTTGCCTGCCTCCTGAAGGTCCCTCCGGTGGGGTCCTGGGGTCAGAGATCCCCCCCCCCCCCCCCCCCCGCCACCACCACCTGCGGGAACCCAGTAGGCCTGGGAGATTAAACCCCCATTTCCGATTTACCTGCCGACTGGGAAGGTGCACACTTGGGGTCCGTGACGGGGTGGCTGTGGAGGAGGCATTTTAAAAGCCAGGCTCCGTAGGGAGGTCAAAACGGAAGCACGCCTGCCCAGAGAGCTGTCTTTACAAATATCTGTTATTTTTAATGCATGGATTGGGGCCAGGGCTGCGGGCGGAATTGAGTGCATCTTACAAAGTCCAGAAGGGAGGGTGGGGTCCAGGGAGCCCACGGGTCCTGTGTCCCCCAGTGTCGAGCCGCCAGGAACCAGCGTAACTTTGGCCTCCTGTTCTCCTCCCCACAGTCGAACAAAGTACCGGTTGTGCAACACCCTCACCATGTCCACCCTCTCACGCCGCTCATCACGTACAGCAACGAACACTTCACCCCGGGAAACCCACCTCCACACTTACCAGCCGACGTAGACCCCAAAACAGGTAGGCGGTGTGTGTGATGCCAAAAGGGTGTGCGGGGTCCGGGGCCGCCTGGCCTGCTGGGAAGGGACGGGGGAGTTCGGGATGGGCTGGGGCCGTGGCGGAGGGGCTCCTCATTTCCCCTCCTGGGGTGCGGAAAAGAAGCTCTTTGGGGAGACCAGAGCCTGGTGGGGGAGTAGCCTCTCCTATGTGGAGTGCTAACAATCTTTCTAGAGCCCAGAATGCCCCAGGAAGGGCTGGCTATGAATCATGCAGTGTTTTCCAGGAGTAGCTTGTAACGAACTCCGAGAGCCTCAAACAGACTTGGAGGCGGGAGTAGTTGTGGAGGCATCCCATGGCCTCCTTCTCAGCTTCTTGGGAGCACAGGAGCCCCAGCAGCATGGCTGCCCAAAGCCCTAGTTCCCTTGGCGGTCAAGGGACTCCAGTCACCTGACCGTGACTTATTGCTGCAGCCGGAGGAGACCACATCACTGGATCCCGCATTCTCTTTGCTGGCTTATTTGGGTTCTTCGTCCCCTGCGATATCCTGGGTATCATCGAGCCCATTATACAGATGTGAAAACTGGAGTCTGTGTTTTTCCTCATTGCAGCATGGAACAACCCGCACAGTCTCAGGCAGAAGGTGTCACGTCATCCGTCAGCCTTGGCGCTTTTCCCCTCCTTTCCATCCCACATACACATGGGCTGCTTTTTCCCCCAAAGAGGGAAACAGAGAGGACAGGGTCACTGGCCACCCTCCCCGTAACAAGATTTGAAACCAGCAGCCGGCCACAGCTCGTAGCGGGGCGGCCATGGGAGAACAGCTGAGGCCAGGACAGGCTGGGCGGTGCACTGGGTAGGGTTCTTCTAACCAGCTAGTTAATTAGAAGGATGAATTTTAAATGGCTGTTATCCCGTGTCATCTGGTCAGAGGGGATTGTTCGGTGTTGAGCTGAGGTGGATTGCCCATTCATGCTGCCTTTGCCGCCCCCGAACGAAGCCACGCGTTAGCTGGTGTTCGCCAGCCTCTGAGCCCCCTTTGTGCTCATGGGGGACCTCGCCTAGTACTTGGATGGCTGGAGGAGGCCGCCAGCCGGCCCCAGGCTCTGTGAGTGAATAGCAGCATCAACGTCTCATTTAAATAATGGTAGTACAGGGAATAGCTTTTAAATGGTTATCGTAAAACATATGATTAACGTCTGCAGACTGTTTACTTTTCCTCTGCGAACATTCTTTCAAGTGTGCAAATGGCTTGGTGTAGGGTCCAAGACCAGCTAATCTGTTTGGTTTTTGTAATAGAGAGAAAGCAATGTCTGCATGAAAATGTCACCCAGGGAGACTTAACTTACAGATTAAAAGCTTCCTGAATGAATTAAAAAAAAAAAAATGGAATAGTTTTCATCCACGGACATGCAGCTTACTACCTTCAATAGCATTGTTCGTTTTCTTCCCGCTTCTGCTGCATAGATCAAGTTCCTCTGTCGGAATTGATTCTAGCGCTCTAGCTTTCCCCCCGAATCGATGGCAGGATGTGCGCCTGTGGCGTACGTAAGCGTGCAGTGGGGCACGGGCCTCGGGATGTGCCCGGATGTGCCTCGAGAGCCTTGTTAGTGCTCACGATGCGGCAGCACCTGGTCAGGTAGGGCTGATTCTCCCAGGTGCCTCTGCCCTCGAGAGAATTAGGTTCTAGAGTCGAGCCTGCCAGGTCTCCAGCATCCGCTGGTCCTTTCAGTTCAGATTCTACCCTGGAGAAGAGGCCGTGGCTCGTGGTGAGTTTCTCCCAGAGCTCATCCTCTAAGCTGAGGTCGGAGACATTCTAGGGGAGTTAACTTTTTTGAAAGAAGACAAGAGTAACCTTTCCAAAGGCCGTAACTTAAAAGGTATGTTAGAAACCTAGGGGAGTAACTCTCGTGCAGGCAAGTCATCAGAGTTAAAAGGAGTGAAGGCACAAGTTGGGAGGGCAAAGAGAATTTATATGACTTGATCACCTACTATGTGCCAAGCCCGTCAGATTTGTTTTTTTAGTTTCAGTAATCAACACTGATCACATAAGGCAGAAATATGCAAGATGGCATTTTCTGAGTCTGCATTTACCCAGCGTACCCATCCATCTAGAATGAGATAAACCAAGTAGTTTTCAAGGTAGGGCGGGGAAAGATAATGAATGAAAGTTAGCCACAACTCTTAACGATCACAGTCCCGAAAAGACTCATGCTAGCGTTACAGAAGAGATGTGTCCGTCGTCCCTTCCCTGTTCCCATCCCCTGACAGTTTCTTTTTCCTTCTCTTCTCCTTCGTACCTAAAATGCTGCTTCTTCTCTCAGGAATCCCACGGCCTCCGCACCCTCCAGATATATCTCCGTATTACCCACTATCGCCCGGCACCGTAGGACAAATCCCCCATCCGCTAGGATGGTTAGTACCACAGTAAGGAGTTCCATTTTTTTAATTCCCTTTTTGTTTCTTACATGGGCATGCTTATTATTTATTCCGTGCGTGTGTATGTGTGTGCGTGTGTCTCAGAAGACGGGTTGGTGAGGGAGGGCCGCGGTGGGATATGTTGCAAAGATGCTCCTTGAGGTGCCCTGTGGGGAAGCAGGTGAGTCAGTAGCCATTCAGATGGGTTTTGTAGGAGAAAGGTCATTGATACTTAGCCTTCTGAACCCACAGTCCCCAAAGACTCTAGGCTTCTCTCTGTGAACAAAGGTGCCCTTAAGGTACTTGGGGAATTGCAAAAGGCTCTGAGGGCTTCTATCAAAGGAAGCTGATCATGGCACTTCTGCCGGTGGCAGCCCACAGTGGAGTCCTGTCATTCATTGGTTTGAGGCGGCACGAGAATGGGAACAGGCATAGCGTGATTTTGGAATCCAGGGGTGAGAGTGGGGGGTTATCCTCTCAGAAACCCCTAAACCCCAACACCATCCCGACCTTTACTCCCAAGGCTGGCAATAAGAGTGGAAAGGTCTGTCTGTTGAGAAGTTCCAGTATCCAGCTAGGGTCCCCCTGGGGTTCTCGGTTCACCTGATTATGAGGGGCTGGGGTGGGGGGGGGAGGGTCTGGAATCCCCACTCCAGCATGTGGGGCCTTCCTGAGTGTCAGCCGGGGTTCCTGGCGGCGTGCAGGTCTGCAAACTGCCTTTTACGATTGGTCTTCCTATCACCCAGTCTTGCTTTTATAGTACCATCCATTAACCTTCCTTAGACAACTTTTAAAAATGTGTGTTTCAAAACCAGAGTAGAAAGGCCTTTAATGCATAAGCATACTGGGCGCGCGCGCGCGCGCGTGTGTGCATGTGGTCTCTGTTTCGTGATTGTGTTTTTGTGTATGTGTTTCTCCATGTGTATCGGTGATCTCTACTCTAGAAAGCAAGGACAATTTGTTGTCTTAACCAGAATACCTCCTGGTAAAACTCTGAACTTTGGGTCTTGGGGAAGATGCCCTTTCAAAGTTCTGGTGCAGTTACCTCCCCCCCTCCTGCCCCCCGCCCCAGTCTACCCTTTTTTCTCTAGTTGAACAGACACTGCCCTGCTGTGTGAAAAGTAGCTTGTATGAGGTGGTAGCCATACAAAATACCAACCATGGCTGTACTTCCTGTTTCTTTCTTTCTCCTTCGTTTTGTTTGGCAGGGTAGACATGGACGTGAGTTTGTGTCCCGTTTCTTTCTCGGAAAATGGGGCCATTCCTCCAATAGTTCTCTGTCATCGGTTGCCCCGTTCCGCTGATGGGGAGATATTTGAAGGCTAGATAAAAAGGAATAGCCAACTCAGACAACCCTCTGTCAGAAAAAGTTGTGTGTCTTTCATGAGGATGCTATTTTGCATGTTGCTGTATTTTTTAATTATTGTAATGAGGTGTGATTGTCTATTGGTTACCCACAATTCTTCTTGGGGACTCTCCCCCCGGTAACTCTTGTCAACACTTGTTAATTTGACAAAAGGCTACAAATTAAGCTCTGTTAATTTAATGTTTTCTCACCGAGATCTAAATACCGAAAGAGGCCCAAAGCGCAACTGAAGTCCTTTGATTCACTGTACTTTATTTTGGTATAAATTTACATTCATTATTGTTTTCCTTTGGATGTGTAGCCCTCAATTAGTGTGATGGCTCCATTAAAGCAAGCGAGACTTCGCCTTTAATTATTACAACAAAACACCTAGTTTCAGCTTGGGGAGAGGGTCTCTATTGACATAAGCAGAGGTTATAAAATTTAATTAGCCATTCCTATCAGATTTATGGCATTCAAATTGTTCTGTGTTTCTTCCCTTTGATCCTTCCTGTACAATCCCCAAGATTTTTGTTCTGATCAAATGAGAATAAAGCTTACTGTGCAGAGAGAACTTTCCCTTTTTCTTCTTTTTCTTTCCCCCTCCCCCCCTTGTTTGCACTCTCTTACTTTGTGCCCCCCTCTTTATAGGCAAGGTCAGCCCGTGTACCCAATCACGACAGGAGGATTCCGTCACCCCTACCCCACAGCTCTGACTGTCAACGCCTCCATGTCTAGGTGAGTTCCAAGAACGGGCGCCTCCGACCAAGTCGACCATGGGTGACTTCTCGGAAAGTTCTCTGGCTAGCTACCAGGCCATCCGGGGGCGGCTCCTTCGTGTAGTTCCAGTGGTGTAAGACCCAAAGGGCACGTTAGGCTTTATTCCTAGGAAATACTGAGAAATTAATCTGGACTTGTAAGGTAGGTGATGTTGAAGTCTCGAGGTCGAATCTCGGACTCTGTCAATGGAGCGGTTTTTCCTTAAGAATTTAAGAAGGCCAGAAGACATAGATAGGACCTCACGGAACTTACGAAAGTGTCGTTCCTCTGTTGCCCCCATGCTGGGTAAGAAAGGGAAGGGTGAGGGTAATTTTATTATTGTGTAAAGGACAGTTTGAGGAAGGGTGTGCCCTTTTCAAAATCCAGACTCTTCACTGTCCACAAGCAGGGACACCCCTGCCCAAACACAGCCCTCTCTAAAGCAGCACTGTCGTGTAGAATTGTAAGGTGAGTCCCGTATGGAATTTTAAGATTTTAGTAGCCACAGTTTTTAAAAGGTTAAGGGGTGGGGGTGTGGGGGGGGATTAAAAAAACCCCAGGTGAAATTCTTTCTAATGATGTATTTTGTTCAGCCTAATATTGTCAAAACATTATCATTTGGACATGTTATCACTGTAAAGCAGCTACTAAAGAGATGTTACATTCTGGTTTGTACTTCGTTTTTGAAATCTGATACGGAGTTTGCACTGAACAGCACAACTCAATTTGGACCGGCCACGTTTCAAGTACTCAAAAGCCACGTGTGGCTGGTGCCTACCATATTGGCCTGTGTAGCTCTAAATTTTGGAAAGTTAAAAAAAAAAAACAAAAAAATCACGTGTGTGCAGAGCAAGAATTTGAAGAGAACCCATCAAATAACCAGCAAAGAATTCCTACACCCTGACAAAGGACAGAACGATGTTTACTCTCCTTAAGAAGGGACCATCTTCAACTTCTAATTCAAATATTGTGGCTTAACAACCTCCACCCCGACTTCCCATACTTGGTATGAGATGTTTTGCCACGTGGACTTGGATATAAATGGTGAATTCTTCTGTTAAAAAAAAGAAAAGTCGTGTGTGTGCGTGTGTGTGTGTGTGCATTCGTATCTTTTTAAGGCTATCCATATGTGTGTAACACACACACATATACCCACACATGTGTACCTAGATCTTTCGGATCCCCTGTTCTCCTTTTCCTCCCTCTAATTAATTCTGGCTAATTTTTCAGTGAGTGCTAGTTTATTTACAAACCGGTTGGCAGCAGTATGTTTAAGTAGTCACTAATTGCTCCTAATGATAGTTTTATTTTCTGTTCATCTGATTTTCAGTCAAGTTAATTAAATCGGTGGAGGTTTAGACTTTCCTGATGGGCTGCAACAAGTAATCCATTTTGATGATGGCCCATAATTAAATTAGCATGCATTACATGGCAAGGATGCTGCCCTAGCGTCTTCCCCCAGTCTCTGGAGTCAGCTTGGGAACCCAAGGCCAGAGGAAGGGACTGGGGAGACAGGACAAGACAGCTCCTTTTCCTGCTTACAAGACCGTGATTTCCGGTGGGGGCGGGGCGGGGGGGGAGAGTAAGGATCACTTTCGTTTAAGAAAAACAGGCCGTAGAGCCCACCTAACATTTGTCATCACACCACGGAGATCACGTAATTTTAAAGATCCCACTTCCCAAGTGTGATAAACGATCTCCGTTTCAAAATCCACCCCAGCATTGGTGAGGCGGGAAAATGCTTGTGTGTTCTCTTCTCCAGCGAGAGGAGGAAGGTTATATTCATTAAATAATGTCATCACAACCTTGCAAAAAGCATGGGAACGAATAGGGAGTCTCCCAGGAGGAGAACTGCTTCTGAGAGGCCCCTAATCCACAGCTCATCTTCCCGGCAAACCAGCATTTACACCGCACACCTGATTGTTTTTCATGTTTGTTTATTCGGTGCGTTCTAGAGGCTAAAAGCAGTGAAATAATCAGAGGATGGGGATTGGGGTTAAGCTTATCGATTGAATTATCATTAGGAGGTTAGTCGATGATTTAGAGGTGGGCAGGGGGGTGGAGGAAAGGAAGGGAACAGTGGGAGGAAAGGTTAGGGGCTCAAGGTGCAGGGGGGAGGCCGCCGATTCCCCAGGTAGGCCTTATGAAAGGTAGCTAGTTAAAAAGCGTATACAGCAAATTAAATACATTATTGTGGTAATGGGGCGACAGAAGTATAGGTCTATTATACTTATGGCAGTTATAGGAAATGTAGGCAGCTTGCCCTGTTCCAGAACACCCTTTGATATTCATTCTATTCAGCAGCGGGGCCAGGACTTCTCAGAATTAAGTGATGGGTCATTATACTTTAAACACCATGGAGAAGCCTAGATTGGCAATTAAACAGCTCTTGCTGACACTCACTTGTGCCACCCTGTGACCCCCTTTAGATTGAGATGTTGGAGCTCCGGGCCCTCAGCCCGCTAAATTGGTGCAAGGCTCTTCTCCTGACGAGAGCGGGCTCTGAAATCTGCCGGCTTCAAAGGGAGAGAGATCATGTATAAACCATAATGTGGGTGCACCGTGGCTCACAAAAAATAAGGCAGGAAGAGATGAAATGTTACAAGTGCAAGGGGGAAAATGAGAGAATAATGACAAACCTAATGCAACTCAAAGCAGGATTGTTGCACAGGAAAATGCATCCCACTGCTTGTGCATAAAATCAAGGCCGGCAGATGACATCCAGTTAACAGAAACGTGTCAACAGTGAAGTGAAGTGAGCGCGAGCAAGAGAGGAGCCCCTGAGACAGCCAGAAACAAAAATTAGTTGTCCTTAACAAGTTAAGGTTCATCATTATATTCTGGCTTGGAGCCATAAAAGCAGACGGGGGTATATAATGAGCTGCTTAGAATTTTTAGGGTGTTTATTGCATTTCATGAAATAGTTGTCTGCAGAAAGGAATTTCTTAAGCAAAGGTACGCATATAGATCCGCCCCCGCCCCCGCTACCCCACCGCCCCGTTTCTTTCTCCGCTATGCATTTTTCAGATGTATGAGTATGTGTGTAGGCATGTGAACTTGGAAGCATTCGTTCCTCATGGCCGCGTCGGAAATTTTGCCCCACCCCAGAATGTGCTCGAACTGTGGTATCTGCCTGTGGTGTTTGCTGTGGACACACATGCACACGCACACACGCGCGCGCACACACACACACACACACACACAGTATTTTCTCTCTCTCCCTTCTCTCACCCTTTCTATCTCTCTCCCCACCCTCCCCCTTCTCTCTCTCCCTCTCTCCCCACCTCCTCTGTTTCTCTCTCTCTCCCTCTCTCCCCACCTCCTCTTTTCTCTCTCTCTCTCATATGTCTGTACACATATTCTCATTCAGCAAGAAGAGAACATATGTATTTGAGGAATGTCAAGCCTTTAAAATTCACAGTAAAAGCTGCCACTCTACCCACCACTTCACCCAAGGGCTTCCAAGAACACATGTTCTTAACTTATGTTTCCTCAGAGGCCCTTGCGCAGTGGGAAGGAACAGGGTGTAACATAGGAGCCCAAGTGCCTCCCGAGGGTTTGCTTTTCATTTTTTCACAGAGAGGGAATGGAGATTGTTTGGCTTTTTTGTTTCTCTCCCTCTCTCTCTCTGTCTCTCTGTCTCTCTGTCTCTCTCAGAGTTTTTCTCCCCTCCCCCCCCCCTTTTTATACCCTAAAGGATCTACGTGGTTCTTATTAAAAAATCATGTCATTGTTACCAAACTCTGACACGGGCTTCCATTTGTAAAGGCAGTGGCAGGAGAGGGCCACATCAGGATGGAATTTCTGAGTCAAATGTCCTCTGTGATTCTGAGCCCCTTCAAAAATCTACATCATTCACTGGCATTTTCTCTATTGATCGACGAAGATTCAGTTAGTACTTTAATTTTTTTGTTTTACCCTTTTGCACACTAACATTTGCTGCATTATTTGGATTAAACAGAAACTGGGTTCATCTCCAGTCCACATATGAAAAGCCCCTTGTAAATCTAGGATCCTCTTGAAATCCCATCTTGATAAACCCTTGTTAGTACTCCCAGTTGCCACCGCACTTGGCTGCCTAGAGAGCAGGTATCCCTTCTCCGGATGGTGCGTGAACTGTTCTGGCTTGGATTTATTAAGAAAGCATCAACTGCTTGACCCGGGTTCTCCTTCACCTGAATAGCACCCGGCTTGCTCACGTGTATAATCTGCCTGGATTGGAGCCTGGAGGCAGCCATTTTGGTTTCGTTCAGGGTTCTACCCCTGTGCCCCTCACCCTACTATTCTCTGTGGTAGTATTCTTTTAAAAAGGGTGGTTCTTGTAACCCAAGCATATCAGAAAATGTGAAAGCTGTTTGATCCAGTTGTTAGTTCACAGATGGGCCAAGATGAACATTTTACAGTTAGCACGTGGGGCACCTGGGAGGCTCAGTCGGTTAAGCGTCCGACTTCGGCTCAGGTCACGATCTCGCGGTCCGTGAGTTCGAGCCCCGCGTCGGGCTCTGTGCTGACGGCTCAGAGCCTGGAGCCTGTTTCAGATTCTGTGTCTCCCTCTGTCTCTGACCCTCCCACGTTCATGCTCTGTCTCCCTCTGTCTCAAAAATAAATAAACATTGAAAAAAATTTTTTTTAATTAGCTCTTTATGTTCTGGCTAGTCTATACTGTAGGGAAATGCCAGTTCAGGGCCTAGTGGGGATTTCAAAGAACTTTCTTAAAAATGGACAGTTTTAGAGGAGAAAACAACCTTTATACATATATTTACAATTTTGATAGTCATTTGGAAGGCCTTTGAATGCATAGGCAGTCTATTACGTAAAAGTAATTTAGGAATCCTAGAATTTTAGTGCGGGAAAGGGTATACAAATCAGAATTCAAAGCTTCATTTGTATGTGTGTATAAAATACAGATTTTTCTTTCTTTTTTTTTTGTTTTTTTGTTTTGTTTTTTTTTTTGTTGTTTTGTTTTGCATCTTTCCCTAAGAGGATACAAGCTAATTATTTAAAATGTCTGTGACTTACGATGAGAACCAGATGGGAAATATTTGGATTTTCCCCGTCTCTCTGCCTCACTTTCTCTCACTCCTGTCAAAACGATGGAGGCACATCGGCAAAAGAAAAAGAAAAATTTTATTGCACTCCATCCACAGAATGAGGCCCTAATGAGGCCTGCGCAGCATTGTCAAAAATGTGTGTATACTTGGACCACGTTAATATTTTATTTAGCTGTCAATATTCAACAATAGATTTCACCTTTCATTCTAGAGCTGATTAGGACTTAGGAAATTGTCTTCTTAGATGCCACTAATAATGCCTCAAAAAGCAAGTACACGTGTGATTTCCAGCAGGTAGTCTAAGCCTCCTTTTCCGCCCAAGTACATCCGTTATATTTGTCTTTCGCTAAAGATGTTAAAAATCATAATGTCTCTTGTCAGTAGCAATAATGAAGGGGAAGATTGGCTTTAATGACATTATGAGAATCATTATGTTTAATTTATCGCTAATTAATGCTGACAGGTTTCATATGCCTTGGGTTGCTTTCATGTGAGTGTTACGTGCTGGGTTTTTTTTGTTTTTTTTTTTTTTTAATTATGTGTACACATCCCTCCCCATTCATTCATTTTGATTCTGACGATTTACACAGCTTCCTGTCTTCCAGGTTCCCTCCCCATATGGTCCCACCACATCACACTCTACACACGACCGGCATCCCCCACCCGGCCATAGTAACGCCAACCGTCAAACAGGAATCCTCCCAGAGTGACGTCGGCTCACTCCATAGCTCGTGAGTGTTGTTGATCTTTTGGCCGCTCTTTCTTTCCCCATCTTGTCTAGCCCATTTGTTGATGCGGTGGCCATTGGGTGGTAGTCCGGCCCATGGTTAGCCAATGGGGCGTGTGCCCCTGGGAAACACCCGACTTGGGTGGCCTCTGGACTCTGAGAGAGCGCAGCGCTCACGGTTGGCACCAGTGTGGGTGTACTTGCGTGCTTGGGCGGCCTGGGGTTCGCAACCACGTCCCCGTCTCTCACCCACCACGGAACGTTGAGAGGCCTGGCCTGAGAGCACGAGAAACCCCCGTCGGGAGCGAATCGGCCACGCTGTGCCTTCCCCTCTGCCTTGGGAAAATTGTGTGTCTGAGACACTTGAGGAAGTAATTACGAAATCTCTCTCTTCCCCCCACACCCTCGCTAGGATGTTTTCGTTCCGTTTTCCAGGGTGGAGAAGACTAAAAGTGGAAGCGTGCTTCTCGTTCAGGACTGCTGGGTTTGGGCGTTGAGCAGACAGGGAGACGGGTTCTCTGCTGTGGAGGAAGTTGAGCCTTGCGATCGTTTATTGGGTTGTGTCTGTCTATTCTGTCTATATCCAGAAAGCATCAGGACTCCAAAAAGGAAGAAGAAAAGAAGAAGCCCCACATAAAGAAACCTCTTAACGCGTTCATGTTGTATATGAAGGAAATGAGGGCCAAGGTCGTGGCCGAGTGCACGTTGAAAGAAAGTGCCGCCATCAACCAGATCCTGGGGCGAAGGGTAGGTAGTTCCCTCACTGGGCAGAGGGGGACGAATGGACTGGGGCCTGGTGGGTAGCATGACGCAGCGTCCCCGTCCCTTCAGTCACGTTCTGACTCCTTCCGTGGTCTTCATGGAGTCAGGACCAGAAACCCACATTGGAAGGATCTTCTGAACACCCACCGCCTTCATCCTCCCCCAGCCCCAGAGAGAGCACAAAGGAGAGAACGAGAGAGATGACCCATCAGGTTTCGTTTCAGCGCTCCCGTTAGTGCCAGGACCCTGCAGATCAGACCCGTTTCTCATCCCCGGCCGCGGTGTAGTTTGTGATGTTTTGCATGCCTCTCCCCGCCTCTGTGTCCCCTCCAGTGGCACGCGCTGTCCAGAGAAGAGCAAGCGAAATACTACGAGCTGGCCCGGAAGGAGCGACAGCTTCACATGCAGCTGTACCCCGGCTGGTCTGCGCGGGATAACTATGTAGGTGTTCGTTTTTCTCGGAACTAGAGTCTGTGGAGATGGGTCGAGTGTTCATCTGCCCAAAGGGAACGCTCCCTGCCAACTTGAATCAGGCCTCAGAGCCCTCCAGTCTGCCCACTCCTGGGACAGTAGCGTCTTGCCCAAGCGCCAGAGTGGGGGGCGGGGGAGGGGTTGTCTTGGCTCCCAGTATGGCTCCATCAGCGTGCCATAGTTCTTAAAGGAGGAGGGAGGAGACCAGGGTTCCGTTGTTCTAGCGTGGGACCCATGGGGCTGACTCGGGGCTGTCCACACCTTCTTGCCCAGGTCTTTGAAGAGACGTAGCCCTAGGATCTTCCTGACTGGGGCTTCTGTGCTTCTCAGCACCCCGGGGGCCTTACAGGGAAGACCAGGAGGTAGGGGTGGAGAGAGAGGGCTTGGTTCCCCACACGTCTTCCAACAGTCCCTTGGCCTTTAAGAGGGAAAAACAAAAGTTGTCCGATGGCCGTGGTGCAGTACAAGTTGAAAACCTAGTTTGTCCTGAGAGGAGCATGATGGGAGGATCCCTGAAAGCAGCCAAGGGTCGTCACCCTCTGGAGGGGTAGATGAAATACCTCAGGGCCTAGGAAAGGTAGGAAGGGGGGCTGTGCCGAGTGACGTGTCTTCCTGGGCTCAGTGCGGCCTGCAGGATTTGCCCAGTTTTCCCCTCTTGGGTTTTGGAAAACACTGTAGGATTGTTGTTTCTACTTATCACCAGGGTTGTCATACCTGTGATTCCTGTTCTCTCAGAAACTGGCTCTCCTCTGGAGACCTCTTGTCCCCTCTCCCTGTTATCTCTTGATCCGCAGTTTCCCCAGTAGCGTCCTGGGTGGGCTCTCCTCTCTCAGTGGAGGAGATGTCTCTTATTTCGCCCGAGACGTTAACTCCACGGCATCAGGTTTTATAACGTGGTCTTGAACCGTCCACTTTTTGGATGGGAAAGACAAGACTTGCCCAAATGCGAGCAGTGGTCCCTCCTCCGATTTCTTGTCAGTGGCGTGGAGCCACGGAGGATTCTTTCACCGGTCAGCACTCCCGACCTAGCTCTCCCACGGACGATGTCCATGGTGAAGACGCTCTCCGTATGTGGGTTGAGATCAGTTCAGTCGGTGTGGGTTGTGAAGGTAACTGCGCACACAGCATCTGGGGACTCGGAGTTAAATCGGACGCCTTTACTCTCAAAGCCTACCTGCCATCAGGAAGCCACAGACATCCACGGGACTACGTGGGCCCCGAGTGGCCGCTATTTTCTGCTTGCTTTAGCTGTTTCTCCTACCTTTTGACACGTGCTTGCTGCCTGCTCTTCGAAGGGGGTGTGGAGAACACTGAATGTTGGGCTTGACCCCCATGTCTTCATCACTGCCCCCCACCCACCTCCCTCTGAGCCCCCCTGCCCTTGGCTGACAGCCCAAGACCGCTCCCCCTGGGAGCTGAATCCGTGCCGATGCCTCTCCCTGGAATGTCGGCCGTGGTCAGGGTCCTTGTCATTCACAGATGGTCACACACAGGGTCTTAACTGCTTGGGACTCTTTACATTTGTCCTCAGCCTGTGTGCCGTGGGGAAGCCTTTCTTCTGGAGTGGAAAGGAAGAGGAGGAGAAGGTTCGTGCTCACCCACAGGCTTGCTGCTCACCCCCACCTGACTTCGAGGTGGAGATTTACAGCCGCAGCCTCCACATGAGCGGCCGTCTCATTCCAGGACCCCTGTTCTCCTGGTTTCTTTCGGGGCAGAAGCTCTTAAGATTTCACCTCCAGCTTCTGCCTGCTTCAGACCCAGTTCTTTGAGTGATCTAGGATGTTGGCACAGAGACAGATTCTGTTCTGCTGTCGATATCGCTTCCCCAGCAGAGATTTGGGGTCAGGGTAGGGCCTTCACGTACAGCTTTGCAGAACGCGCACTGCACAATCCTGCAGAGTGCCGTGTGCACTCTGGTCTACGTGCATGGTGCCCCCTGGAGTTGGGCAGAGGGACACCTCCACAGAGATACAAGGCCAACTTTGGGATAGCTCCCAAAGAATGCTGCTGTTGACCTCCCTGGGAGTCAGTGAGACAGGTGTTGCCCCGGGCTTTTCTTGAAGTGCTTTCTAGGTTTTAGAAGGTCCATCAGGCCCTGCCAGTGACTTCAGCTCAGCTCCGTATTCAGAAGAGGTTTAGTGTAATAAGGGAAGCCTCTGACAGGACTTGAGAGACCGTTTCATTTTTAAAATTTTGTTTGTTTATTTATTTATTTTGAGAGAGAGTGTGTGTGCAAGTTGGGGAGGGGCAGAGAGAGAGGGAGAGAGAGAGAATCTCTGTCAGCTGGGAGCTCAGAGCCCGATGTGGGGCTCAAACTCACAAACTGAGATCATGACCTGAGCTGGACACTCAACCGACTGAGCCACCCAGGCGCCCCAGATTTGAGAGAAAGTTTAAAGGTAGATGTAGATTTGGGGCTGAAAGAGCTTTCTTTCTTGAATGGGGTACTGTGAGACTCCTGTCAACAATGGCTCCTTACACATGGCTGTGAACACACACACACACACACACACACACACACACACACACCCTCCTCCCTCCCTCCTGTGCCCCAGGAAACAGTCTGGAACAGAGGTCAGAGTCAAAGGTTTTATGGATTGGACTGTGGTGGAACTTGTTAACCTGGGGAGTGAGTTGTCCTTAACTGACTTGACATAGAAGTTTCTATACGTTACTCTGGTCATTGTAAAGTCCAGAAAGTCCTGGAAAGTTTCCTGAGCCTCTTTCACGTTCCTGCTTGTCCAGTCAAGTGGTAACAGAAAGCTTTATATCACTCCTTAGCAAAAACAGGATTGAGGAAGACAGTCCCACGTGGGTCGTGGGACTGGGCACGTTCTGGGGCACAAGAGAAAACAGCGTGGTCCCGTAGTGCTCTCTGATGTGTAACCTAAACTGACAGCCTTCCATGGGGACTAGAGCCTCCGACCACCTTTCAGAATATATTGCAGGAGATTGGAAACGGGTGAGCGCTGTATTAACAGAGGTGACCGCGAAGCCCTTGGGTGTGTGGGTGCCAGCACCGCCCAGAGTTGCAACGCTTTCCTGTGCCTGCTGTTCACTCCCGGCTCCTAAATACGCTGGAACTCGCCCCTCCTGCCTGTTCCTAGATAGACAGGCGGCACTTTGCTGCTCCCCTGGGAGGGGCCCAGACACAAAGATGGGCTGTCGAGGCTCATGAGAAGGCCCCGTGAACTCCTCTTTTTTTTTAATTTTTTTTTAATATTTAAGCTGCTCATCAAGGAACATGAAATGTGTCACAGTGTTTCAAACTCCAGGCCAAGACAGACTTCCCGAATGGTACGTGCCCGGAGATCTGAGAGAACAGAGGGGCTTTCTCTGAGAGAGACACTGTGGCCCTGAGCCCGTGGATGAAGCAAAAACCACGGCGTCTGCCCCCTGAGGTTCTAGGGCTCACGGGTTGCCAGGTTTACCCCCTGTGACTCGTCTTTTCTCTTCCGGACTTGCCATCAACACCCCTTGAGCACTTTTGGGCAGAGGCAACATTTAGATGTTCTGAAACAGACAGAAGTGTGGGCCCGTCCTTTTACTGGTGACGTTTCAGACGTACCGGGCCTCTGACTCCAACAGATAGATCTGATTCCAGATCTACGGAATTCCTCCCTGTTCCCGTGCCACAGCCACAGCCACCAGCAGGCAGTAAAGGTCCCAGGCTGGAGACTGCGAATGATCCCATGTAACTGATCCCCTGTAATCAATGAAAACCCTTCCCCAGAGGGCACGGGATTAAATACGAAGGCAGCACAGCCCCGTAGGTAAGCGCTGTGGAACCCAGGCTGCCTGAAGTTCCCACCCTGGCACCGGCCTTGGCTAGTCGTGTGAGCTCAGGAAATTCACGTAACCCCTCTGTGCCTGAGCTTCCTTACCTATGAAATTGGAGGGGGGGGCGCCTGGGCGGCTCAGTCGGTTGAGCGTCCAACTTCAACTCCAGTCATGATCTCACGGTTCATGGGTTTGGGCCTCGCATCAGGCTCTGCACTGTTAGCACAGAGCCTGGAGCCTGCTTCGGATCCCCATTCTCTCTCTCTCCTCTCTCTCTCTCTCTCTCTCTCTCTCTCTCTCTCTCTCTCTCCCCCTCCCCCCCTCTCCCTCTCTCCTCTCTCTCTCTCTCTCTCTCTCTCTCTCTCCCCCTCCCCCCCTCTCCCTCTCTCCTCTCTCTCTCTCTCTTTCTCTCCCCCTCTCTCCTCTCTCTCTCTCTCTCTCTCTCTCCCCCTCCCCCCCTCTCCCTCTCTCCTCTCTCTCTCTCTCTCTCTCTCTCTCCCCCCCTCCCCCCCTCCCTCTCTCCTCTCTCTCTCTCTCTCCTCTCTCTCTCTCTCTCTCCCTCTCTCCCTCTCTCCTCTCTCTCTCTCTCTTTCTCTGCCCCTCTCCTGCTTGCGCTCTCTTTCTCTATCTCTCTCTCTCTCTTTCCCTCTCTCTCTCAAATAAGTGTTTTTCTGCCCCTCCCCTGCTTGCATTCTCTCTCTCAAAAATAAATAAGCATTAAAAAAAGAAGAAGAAGAATTGGGGCACTCGGATGGCTCAGTCAGTTAAGCGACGGACTTCGGCTCGGGTCGTGATCTCACAGTTTATGGGTTCGAGCCCCGTGTCAGGCTCTGTGTTGACAGCTCAGAGCCTGGAGCCTGCTTCAGATTCTGTGTCTCCCTCTCTCTCTGGCCCTCCCCAGCTCATGCTCATGATCATGCTCTCTCTCGCTCTCTCTGGAAGATAAATAAACGTTAAAAAATTTTTTTAAAGAATTAAAATTGGGGGGCACCTGGGTGGCGCAGTCGGTTAAGTGTCCGACTTCAGCCAGGTCACGATCTCGCGGTCCATGAGTTCGAGCCCCGCGTCGGGCTCTGGGCTGATGGCTCAGAGCCTGGAGCCTGTTTCCGATTCTGTGTCTCCCTCTCTCTCTGCCCCTCCCCCGTTCATGCTCTGTCTCTCTCTGTCCCAAAAATAAATAAACGTTGAAAAAAAAAATTAAAAAAAAAAAAAAAAAAGAATTAAAATTGGGATGGTGCTGTAGTACCTGTTGTATAGGATGGCATGAGGGAAAAATGAGTCAATATGCATAGCGCATTTAGAATCATGCCTGGCACATAGTATGTGCTCAGTAAATGTTAGCTGCTATTACCAGTAAAGTCCCAATGAAAGCTTTTTTTTTTTGATTGAGTATGAGGACCTCTTGGCTTTAATAAGGCTTTAATAATCTGCGTGGGGCAAGGGGGCTTTCTTAGCCCACATGGCCATCTCCACATTCATCTGTCCCTTGGGCCACTCCCAACCCTGTCCCTCCACACCTCCCTGAATCTTCCTTAATCCGTTCTTTTCTCCCCTGCTATGGAATCAGATGCTCTGGGTCAGGTTTGAGGATGCACATAGGTAGGTGGGGAAAGAGGTCTTTCCCTCACCCTCTGCTGACCCCTCCTCTTCCCCTTCCAGGGCGTGTGTGTCCCTCTAGGGGGTCAGAAGCATTCTGGGCGCTGTGGGTGTGGATGGAGACAGCGCTATGCTCCCCTCTTTCTGCCTGCCTTCCAGGGGAGCCCAGATGCCCTCTCCCGTCTGTTTCCTGAAATAATTGCTTGCATTTCATCTCTTCATCCAGGGGAAGAAGAAGAAGAGGAAAAGGGACAAGCAGCCAGGAGAGACCAATGGTAAGTTAGAAGGAGGAGGAAGGAGGAAGGAGCGGTACTTCCGAGGACCACTCTTTAACGTTAGGTTTCTCTCTGGGGGAGGCAGGAGAGACTCAAGGCCAGGAAGATGTGGGGGAACCCATCTTAGCCAGCCTTTTTTGTTTATGCATTTTAATTAATTGCTTCATGACTGCCCTTTTAAAGCTAGTAACATTCATTGTTGCATGAAAAGCACATTGTCATTCTAGTGGAATGTGTTTTAAAATAACTGGAGAGCCTGTAACAGGAGGGAGGTAGGCATGCCTATGCGGGACGTATGCAGTCTGCTTATTTTGTGTGTGTCTGTGTGTAGGGATGAGGAAGGGGCCGCGGGAGGAGGAAGGGGTGTGTGTGAGTGTTTGATATTAACTGGGCTGTTCCTGAATGTTCTGATGCATGCCTTTACAGTGGTAAATTGCACCCGATTTAAATTAAGGAGGTTTGTCATTCTCTAGAAGAAATTAGAAATACTGCATAGGCAATCTCGGAAGGTCCCCTTGGAGAAGGCCAGGCTTTTACAAACAACAACAACAATTTTGAAGGCTTTGTATAATTTGTTCTTTTTTTTCAGAACACAGCGAATGTTTCCTAAATCCTTGCCTTTCACTTCCTCCGATTACAGGTGCTAATGTCATTTTGAGTCATTAAAATAGTCGATAAACTGTTTTTTAATTTTTCTTGCCATTATAGTTTTATTAACATTAAACACGTATGACATTTGAACATCCTTTAAAATGACCATCTACACGGTTTCGTATGTTTCGGTAGATTTTTTTTTTTTTTTTCAGTTGCTTTTGTTGTTTTTTTTTTTTTTTTTGGTTTTTTTTTTTTTGAATTTAATTTAACTTTTGCTTTGTTTATTTATTTATTTTCCCCATAACAGTTGTTTAAGCAGTGATGACAGTGACTTAGTGTTGAACTAACTGTGCAAATTGAATATGCAGTATTTCTTTAAAAGAGACTGGTTAAAACAAAAACGAAAACGAAAACCAACCAAAATGGAAGGAATTCAGTAATAAACCTCCTTAATCTAATGGCATTTTCCGTTGCTCCCACTAAGTTTTCTCACGCAAGCATGCATTCGCAGTATGATTATTTTCTCCTTCGCTTTTTTTTTATTTTAGTTTTTTTCTTCCTTTTGCTTTTCTGCTCTTAATTTGCAAACCCACTAGCATTTTACTGACTGTACCTGCTTAAAAGCTGCTATGAGCTTCTGACTAACCCCGAACAGCTCATTCACACTGCCTGTTCACCATCATTTGTTCTTCTGTTAATAGTAATGAAAATCGGTTAAAAAAAAAAAAAAAAAAAAAAAAAAAAAAAAACCATTTCAAAAGCTGCAATATCCCAGTACCACAACCCTTTTCTTTCTTTATTTCTTTCTGTTTTGTTTCGTTTTGTTCTGTTTTTATTTGTAGTTGTTTTTTTTTTCTTTTAAACTGTTGTACTCTGAGAAGAGAAAAGCATGTTACAAACTTAATTCCCTCCTTCGCTTTATTTTCTTCTTTAAGAAAAACAAATTGAGAGAGAGCTAGAACCAAAAGAAAAAGAAAAAAAGAGAAAAAAAAAAGGAAAGCAGAACCAAAAGAGGAAAACTATTATTTAAAATTTAGTTTTTCAGTATCTAACTTCCCTTTATCCGTTCAAAACGAATCGGAGAGACAGTCCTTAAAGAAGGGATACTGCAGCTTTATTTGCAACAGCTAATGTCACCAGTTGAATAAGAATGTGATTTTTACCTTTTTTTTTTTTTCTAATTAAAGAAAGTTAAAAATCGAAAGTCGATATTTTGTAATTAGTAACCAGGTCATTGATTTATTCCCTTTTTTATTTTTATTTTTTTCTTATTTGTATCTTTCTCTCCCCCCCCCCCTCTTTCCCCCTCTCTCTCTCCCTCTCTCTCTCCCACGTCCTCCTCCTCTGCTCGCTTCTCTCTTGAACTCATTCAGACCTGAGCGCTCCTAAGAAATGCCGAGCGCGCTTTGGCCTTGATCAACAGAATAACTGGTGCGGCCCTTGCAGGTGTGTATAGATTTCCCAGATTCGCTGTGCTGGTTTGCAGCTGGTCTATTCGGTCCTTTTCTCCCCCCTTCTCTGGCCTGTTGCTTTGTAGCTCTGTGTGTTGGTCTTAGGAGACACGAGGGTGCGGGACACTGCTCTGTGAGGGATGTGCTTTTTCTCCCCGCTGCTGCTAGCCAAAATGCCACTGTAAAACAGCATCATTTGTGCCTCCTCGGGTCAGCGACAGCCAGCCCCAGCGCGCCCCCTCCCAGGGACTGTTGCCTGCCAGCCCCCTTCCTCATGACAGTCCAGGATGGGGCTCAGTGACATCCATCGTAATCCTGGCCTAGGTAGAAGCCAACAACGTCACCTTTTCCCCTCCTTCTCTCTCTCTTTTTATTTATTTCTCCTCGTTGTTTTTTGGTTTCTGGTTGTTGTTTTCTTTTTTTTTTTTTTTTTCCCGTGTGTGTGTTTTATCGTTTTGTTTTATTTATTTTTTTTTTTCCTTTTGACTCATGGAAGTCTTTTTCTTTCATGTCCTTGGTGAGGAAAGAATCAAATAGAACCGAGGTGCTAGAGAAGACGAGTCAGCTGTAGCTGAGATGACCCATCCAACCGAGCATGACCCACCATTGTGTTGTATTTTTTGTGTTTACCTTATGCTAACAGATGCAAATACTCCAAAGAAGTGTCGGGCACTGTTCGGGCTTGACCGACAGACTTTATGGTGCAAACCATGCAGGTATATTTACCACTGTGAGGCCTTTGGGAAAATCAAAGCATTCTGTCCTTCTGATACCTTAGTGTGTCGATATATTTTGACCTCATTCCCATCTACTTCCCCCCCCCCCCCCTCCCCCGGCATCAATGACTAATGATCCTCATCCTTCAAAATTTCCTTGCTAATTTTATGCCGTGTCCTCTCCCCACTTCCTCCTTCTCTTTCCCCACCACCTTGCTCTTGCAAATACCATATCCGGATCCCTGGTAGGACTGAGACCACAACCTTAACAGACCAGGACGGGCACTTACCCTTTTGCTTTGAAAGCCAGCATCCTGGAACCGGCCCGGTCCGTGGCATGTGTGCCGAGCGTAGAGAGCCACCATTTCCAGAGGTTTGAATGAGCTCACACCTGGCAGCAGTAGCATCCCCGTGCACTTGGGAGTCGAGACCCTTGGACAAGGGCTCCGGGGCAGGCGTTTTTGGTTGTGTTTTGTTTCGTTTTTCTTTTACGTTTCAAAACCACATGTCTCTGTACAGAGGAGTCTGGTTAGCTTGACATTGTTTTACAGTGCTGAAAAGAAGCGTGGCATTGAACGGCGTGCACCAGCTGAAGGGCTGCAGGCGACGAGTCATGCAGTCCCATACTGTAGCGTTGCTAGCCTGCAGAATTAAAATATATATTGTATATACGGAGAGAGAGAGAGAGAGAGAAAGAGAGAGAGAGAGAATATATTGCTTCCAAAATGAATTAGAAGAGTGCAAATTAAACACCGTGTTGCACCTGCAGGTTTCCACCCAAGCTGTAATTTCAGGGAAGGTGTAGGTACTTCCTTCTTGGTGGAGGGATACCAACTCGTTCCTGTCTCATTTCCTTTCCTTTACTGACCACCTTTGGTTAAATTTGTTGTTTCTTTGTTCTGATACAAGCAGTCTTTGAATTTGGAATATTATGATGGTAGGTATCTCAACTCCCCGAACACGCTTCCCTGTTTGTAGTGCCTCCTTGTCACGTGTCCCTCTCCTCCATGCCTCTGCCATGTGTTCCGTGTTTAGACATTAGATCAGATGTCCATCCCATTAACGTGCATGCCCACAAGTCTCCCGTGTCTCTTCCCCTCCCCCGATGCCTTACGAGGGACCGGCGAAGTGCCTGGAGTCGGCCAAACGTGTAGGGGAGAGAGGGCCCCGAGCATCTTTATTGAGACAGAACTCCACAGACAGCCCTGTGCCCCCTGAGCGAGGATTCCAGGCCTTGAGAGAGATTCTGCAGTCACCCGTTCTGTGACATGGCAGTGTTCACAGAGGTGACAGATACCAGTCCCACGCAGTCCTGGGGTCTTCTGTGGGCAACAGAAAAGAGATTCGTGATGAAGTAGATGAAGAGAGTTAGGTATTTAAATTAGGCCTACCCAGGGAAGACAGGGCCTCTGCTTACCCTATCTAGGCAGCGAATCTGTGGCAGAATTTTATTTGTGCCGAGTAGGAAGATAATTAGCTGCGGAATCCTGTTCTGAGACGCCCTGTCATGGTGAAGGATTAGCTAATCGCGGGGCTCACTCCTGAGAGGGTTTCTCACGATCTGTAGAAACGTATGGTGAGGCCATCGTGCCCACCTCGCAATATGGTGTGTCGCCTAATTTGGGGGTGGAGGGGGGCGAGTGGCGGTTTATGAAGACGAAGAAGCCCTTTTTGGTTTCAAAAGCACTTGCTTCAAGTTAGAGGTGACATCCCCCCGCCCCCAAAAGTTACCATTACTAGCATTGGCCCGGACGGACATCCCCTCCTCAGACACAGCCTGCACCTTGTTTAAAGCCAGGGTGTGGTTATCTTCCTCAGAGGCCAGAAGTTTCGTTGACCTTTTTACAGAAAACAGGCAAAACCCAAAATCTTTGTAGCTGCCCCATAAACACGATTTTCAAAAGCGCAGCTCTGAGGGGCCGGCTGTCGGTACGCAGGCCGCCGTCCCTCCTCATTCCTCGGGGTTCTTTCCCCCCTTGGCACACCGTTAGAACTTTCCTGCTGGCCACTTTACTTCTGGTGGGGATGTTTTCCCTAAAAGCGTTAGCAGATGCGTTTTAGCTGGTTGAAAGGGCGTAATTCCAAAACAGGATAAGGAAGAACCCTTAGCTTCCTTTCCGAGTAATTCCATGAGAAGCTAGAAGTGGAATTTTAAAAGGCCACCCCCTCGACTGGAGACGGAGCCCGTGTGGGGGAGGGCAGGCGGATGGGTTTTGCCCCCTGTTCCCCTCAACTTTTCCTCTTTGCCAGGATCTGGCCCGATGCTCGATCAGTAGGACAAAATGTGCTTTCAAGAAAGAAAAGCAAGCAGTTTACAAAATGAGGCGTTTTCTGGCCCGTCAGAAACGTGTGTGTGTTCCAACTGCCTTTTGCTCGGCCACCTGTTAGAAGGAGTGTCTCGCTGTCCTTCATGGTCTTCATGTCCCATGTTCAAAATGCTTCCACTCATCCCCTCGATGTAAACCTCCGTGTCAGAAGGAGGGCGGGAGGGTGAGGGGAGCGCCAGAACCGCTCCCAGCCAATCAGGGCTCTGCTCGCTACACAGGGTTTCTAATTTTATTTGACATTTGAGGACATTTTAACAAGATTCTGTTTTGAGCCCACCAAGTTGCTTTCCCATCTTTTTACTCTGCCCTAATATAGCATGGAATGCTGCTTGACGTCACTCCCTTGTTTCCTGTTTCTCCTTTTCTCTTCCCCCTCCTCCCTCCCCTTTGTCCTTGTTCTCTCTCACTTTTGCTTATGACCCGCCCCCCATCCCCACCCCGCCGTCCTCCCATTTTTTAAAATGCATGGACATCTTAGTTTTTTAAGCATGTTTTGATCTGCAGGCTAAGGTGGTTTAAAAACTCTGAGAGGCTTAATTATTTATCTCGGGTTCTGGGATGGGAGCAGAACCCACAGTCTGTTTCCGTCTATCCCAGAGGAGAAAAGGAACCTTTCCAAACTGAAGGTGAGGGGGGCTGCCCTCGCACCCCTAGAGTTCCTTCCCACCCAGTGGGGGATCAGGTAGGCCCTGAGGCCTCCACCCAGTGGGCCTCGGCACCCTCCGGGAGGCAGGGAAGGCCAAGCATGCTCCCTTCCACCCTCCCTTCCTCCCCACCCTCCCGCCATCTTGCTGAGTCCACACCCCACGCACTGAGGGGCATGAGCAGACACCTCTGGGGGCACAGACCCGAGGAGGAACTCATTACACCCCCTTCCTTTCAAAGGCCAGTGACATCTGACAGCGGCTGCCTTCAACCAGGCAGCGTCTTCCCGCTTTCCTGGGATGGGAAGCCGGCCGGCGCTCACACACACTTGTCGTTAGAGTGTTATCAGCCACTGTTTTAACTGTGTTCAAGGGCTCCTTAGGTCAGCACATTCCCTGTATCTGCGTTATTTTTATAGCATGAGTGGGACTGATGCCCGGGATCACGTTTCCTACCAAATATCATCCCATCGGACTGGGATTAATACTAGGAAAAGCTTTGAGGTCACATGCTCAATTTCTTGAATCGATTTCCCCAACCTTTTGATGATAAGCAAGAGAGGCTCTGACATTCTCATTCCTGTTTCTTATGTAAACGAGAAGCGTAGAGGGGAGATTCTGGTTTTGGTGCAGGGCAAAACTAGGCTTTCCGGCTTAACCGCTAATCCCGATGACCCCCAAACCCCAGACGTTCCATGCTGTGGTTCCCTGGTACTTCTTCTTCGTCGTCACTTCCTTACGACACGCTGCGCCCTCCGTCCACTGGCCTCGGCATATTGACAAGGGCAGGATGCCCCTCCGTCCCATCCTCACTGTCTCTCCTTCCAGCCTTCTCACTCTGGGTTGGGGGAGGGGAAGACCCCAAATCTTTAAAAAACAAACCAAAAAAAAAAAACCAAACAAACCCAAAAATCAACTTTGAATCATAATTTAATCCACAACCTGCAGGCCATACAACCAGTTATTCTTGTTCCTTTGGATCATTTTCTGTTTTTCTTATTCTTCCCCCTCCCCCACCTTTGTTTATCCTCTTCTACCTGTTTTTGGTGGTTTTGTTTTTGTTTTTATTTTTTTGTTTTTGTTTTTTGATTTATTTTGTTTTATTTTTGTTCCCCCCCTCCCCCTCCTCTCACCTGATTCTGACCTCTCTTGATTTGGTGTGGTTCTTAACAGACAAGCCCAAAAGCTCTCTGGGCACCGGCAGCCTGGCGGTGGTGGCCGTGGTGGTGGCGGTGGTGGTGGTGGTGGCGGTGGTGGCGGCAGTGGTGTAAAAACGTCTAAGCCTCTTGCCTAGCACTGCCTTCAGCTCTGTGGGCTCAACAGTCAGAGTTTCATATTGATAGGAGGCGCCTGGGGAAGGAGCTCTCTTTCTCTTTTGCACACACACACGCACACGCACACACTCAGAGCACCGGGGGTAGGGTGGTGGTGGTGGGAACGGAGGGGGAGATGCGATGGGCCGGCCAGGGGACGTCCAAGCCGAAAGAGAAAGCACACACTTGTCAGGGGAATCGCAGCGCGGATGCAGCCGCTTTTCTGGCACACGGGCGCTGCATCATCAATCCAGTCTAGCCTGCTCAGTGGTATCTGGGCCCGGGTCGGGTCGGGTCGGGTCGCGGTGGCGGGGGGGCGTTAGTGGGGGGCGAGGGGAGCAGGTAGGTAGCGGGGGGGGGGGGGGGGGCGCTCCACCAGTAAAATGCTGTTTGCCAGAGCAGGCTCAGACGGGGGCGGCAGTGAAGCGAGCGTGGCACACCCCCCCCCCCCCCCCCGCCCCCGGCGTAACTACCCGTCCCCTCCCCTCCCCCCCGGCCACGGGGCTTGCTGGCTCTTGGGGCACAGGTGACTCGAACTCGGCTCTGAGCAGTAGATAACGCTCTCCCTTGGCATCTTTGCCCCCTATTCACGGAGAACTCTCTCCCCCCTGTTTCTAGGAGAAAAAAAAAGTGCGTTCGCTACATACAAGGTGAAGGCAGCTGCCTCAGTCCACCCTCTTCAGATGGAAGCTTACTAGACTCGCCTCCTCCCTCCCCCAACCTGCTAGGCTCCCCTCCCCAAGACGCCAAGTCACAGACTGAGCAGACCCAGCCTCTCTCGCTGTCCCTGAAGCCCGACCCCCTGGCCCACCTGCCCATGATGCCGCCGCCGCCCGCCCTCCTGCTTGCCGAGGCCGCCCACGGCAAGGCCCCCGCCCTCTGTCCCAACGGGGCCCTGGACCTGCCCCCCGCCGCCCTGCAGCCGCCCGTCCTGTCCGCCTCGTCTCTGGCGCAGCCGTCGACATCTTCCTTACATTCCCACAGCGCCGTGGCCGTGGCCGGGACGCAGCCCCAGCCGCTGTCCCTCGTGACCAAGTCTTTAGAATAGCTTTAGCCTCGTCAGCCCCGGTTGGTTTGCGTAGTGTTGCGTTCCGCTTCTGTCCACCCCCGCCCCCCAGCACCCCCCCCAGCACCTCCCTCCCCCCCCCCCCCGAAAGGTTTCGTTTTGTACTCTTTTAATTTTGTGCCACGTGGCTACATTAGTTGATGTTTATGGAGTTCATTGGTCAATATTTGACCCATTCTTATTTCAATTCCTCCTTTTAAATATGTAGATGAGAGAAGAACCTCATGATTCTACCAAAATTTTTATCAACAGCTGTTTAAAGTCTTTGTAGCGTTTAAAAAATATATATATATACATAACTGTTATGTAGTTCGGATAGCTTAGTTTTAAAAGACTGATTAAAAAACAAAAAGGAAAAAAAAAAAAAGAAGCAATTTTGAAGCAGCCCTCCAGAAGGAGTTGGTTCTGTATTATTTGTATTAAATACGAGCTTGCGAACCAATCATTTTACATCTGGTTTTTAAACCATAAGGGCACGAGGAATGCAGTGCCGTTACTCTTTTTTTTTTTCTCTGTGTGAAACAACTTTAATTGTGATGTTACTTGTTATTGTTTAAATGTACAGAAACAGAGGGTTAAATGTGTTAATATACCTTGTTCCATGGTGTTGTTCTTTTGGGGGGAGGGGGATGCTACTCAACCATTAATGGAATCACAACGCTGTTGGACCAGTAGTATTTATTGCTTTAGAGATTGCTCGTCGAACCTGTATGTCGTCCCTTTTAAAATATGTTTTCCTTTTTCTTGAAACTGTATAAAGTTTTTTTCCCCTTAGCATAAGCATCTTATATATAACAACTCATTTGTACAAGGTTTTTAAGTTTATATATAAAATGTGTATATATATTTTTTTGTTTCTCTTTTTGACTTTTTTTTTTTTTTTTTTTGGCTGTATGAAACCCAGATGCCGCCAAACGGACATTAATAGTTGCATTTAAGGATCAGTAGCATTAACGAAAGTTGCTTTAAAAGCCATTATGTAAAACAAGACTTGAAAATTAGTGAGGGAATTTTAGCGGACGCTGTCTGAGCAGCAGCGGGCACCACCCTGTTTCTCCTTTGAACTCACAGTCGCCAGCTCTGTGCCCTTAGGACGTGGCCCGACTGTGTGCAAAACTTTATGTGCCAAAATTCTCAGTGACTTTAGCTTTCTCCCTCTTTTCGATGCTGTAATTTTTGTTCATCATGTTTTGCTGTGATGTTACATAGGTAGATTTGTATGTAGTTTTAATGTCACCTATAACAAGACGTGTTTGGTAGCAGATTGTCCAGAAAGCATTTTAAATGAAGAGGTATCAAACCCTTAGGGGCCAAAATTCTGTATATTAGATTACTCTTAAAGGAAAAACCAGCTGCCGCTTTTATGTACACGTATTCCATACGAGTAGGTGGCAAACTTTAAAAATAAGAAAAACCCTAGGCATGTTGATGTTGCAAAATGCTGTATAAAGCTGACACCTGTTCACTCAGTGCCATTGTAGTTGACATGAAGCGATTGTAAGACTGTCTCCGATTTTTCTCTGGTTTATTAAAATGCTAACTATAACATTTTTTGTGAATACTTTGAATGTTTCCTAACAGTTGTGATGTTACCGTTCCGTTTTATGCTCTTATTCCAATTTCATTTTTAATGGTTTGGAAGCCATTTTTGTAATGAATAAATGTTCATGCTGTACAATATCTGTAGCATGCCGTTCTGGATTAATAAAAGCAACTTAGTATGTGCAGATGAAGGCTGGTCACTTGTTTCTGATTTGGATTTTGCCTCTGGGGAGGCTGAATCTACCTTCCCCGGGACTACTGTCTTCCCAAGCCAGACCGTGACACCGGACCGCGTGGTTGGTGTGGGTGGCGGGTTGGGACTTGGGTCTCAGAAAGTGGCCTTGCACTCCTCTGATGGGTCGGGATGGTTTCCTTCCCCCACTCGTTCCCAGTGCCTCTGTGCCTTATCAGTGTCCCTGGTTGGTTCCTTCCTGAAAGCCAAGCACAGTCCCAGAGTACATGGCGCTCTTCTGGCTCTAAAACGGCCATCCTGGGGACACCTGGGTGGCTCAGTCGGTTGAGCGACTGACTCTTGATTTCGGCTCAAGTCGTGATCTCGCACTTCGGGAGTTCGAGCCTCGCATTGGGCTGTGCCTGCTTGGGATTGGGCTGTGCGCTGACAGGAGCCTGCTTGGGATTCTCTGTCTCCCTCTCTCTCTGTTCCTCCCCCACCTGTGCCCTCTCTCTCTTTCTCTTTCTCTCAAAATAAACAAACTTAAAGATTTTTAAACAGCCGTCCTGGTATATCTTAGAGGTCCTTCTCACGGTATCCCGCAGAAGGGATTTAATTTGGGATAATGACACGTAGTTCACCAGGAATCGATTTGAGACACCACATCATTACCACTGATGTGAAAGTGTTCTAACTTCTTTCTGCGAGTTGCATGCGGGGAGAGATGGCAGGGTGTCGGATGGCTGCGAGCCTTGTCGAGAAGGAAGGTTTCCAGAAAACTGGACCAAGACGAGTCACTCAGAGGCTTGTATGGAAGGGTCTTGCGGTCCGTGGGACTCACGTTCTGTGGCTGTGCCCTGGCGAGGGTGCAGGTTCATCATCGTCACGAACCAGGGGCCACAGTGAAGACCTGGCGGTCATTTCTCCCGCCGGCTAGGATGGATGGACGCACAGGTACGCCCCCGCTACTGGAAAGTTCGTGTTAGGCCTCTTCGCTCTCACGAAAGCGCTATGTTAGCACCTGTTTTCACTAACTGAAAGAAACCCGAAGAGGACTTTGGCTTTCGCGAGAAAAAAGGCGAAAAGTGAAAATAGCGACCAGTATTTGGCCGCGAGGCGTTGCAGAGGCAGCGAGAGTGGCCCCGGGAACGACAGCATCTCGGCGTCAAGCTGCTGCCACTCTGAACTGTGTCCGTGAGCACCTGTGCGCCCCTCCGTTTATTCTGTGCGTCCGGAACGAGGATGTGTCCTAAGGTATCAGACGAGGCTCAGGGAGGTCATTTGGGGGTCTGGGAATGCTCGAAATTTTCCCCTATAAATTCGTGGTAATTGCTGCTTCGCTTGACACCTGGCTTCAGCTTTTACCCGAGGTTCCCTAAGACTGCGCTGCTCCGGACAGCGGGGGAAACCTGTGTATGTTCCACTCATCTAGGACAACTGTACCTTCCGGGGACATGATTTCAATGGGCCTGGAAGCTGTTCGTGTTGCTGCCGTTGCTACTTGAGGCCACGCGGTGTTGTCATCGAGGGCTTTAAAGTTCCTGCGCTTTGCTCGAAGCTGGTTTTTGTTCTGTCGCCTCTCAGTGATTTCGTTTTCGTTGTGCTTTGTATTCCCAGAGAGAAGTGATTCTGGTCGCCCTTCCCCATTTTATTTTGCACACTGGGCCCAGAGTGACCTTTGAAAACACAAATCGGAACAATATCTGTCCTTTGCGGCCGCGTGCCAAGTCTTTATGTGTCTTTTCTCGTTTAATCCTGAACATGACCACCTGTGCTCGATATTATTTCCCCCTGCCCCCCCCCCGTCCCCCCACCCCGCGCTTTATTTTCTAAAACCGGGTTTAGAAGCTCTGAGTTTGTGTCTTGTCCAAGGCCACGTAGCTAGTAGGGTGGAGGGGCTGGGATTTAAATTCAGATCTGACCGCAAACTGGCGTTCTTCACTTATGCCTCCTTGTGTCGTAAGGCGGGTCCTCCTCCCAGAGTGATGGGACAGTCCTTTTGAAGGGTGTCCTTGTTTGCCCCCACTTCGTCCACTGCCCCACACACTCACCCACACCCTTTGTCCACTCTCCTGGAAGGTTCTGCTCCGCTCCTGCAACCCCACTTCCTGCCTGGATAACTCCTCATCTTTCAGGCCTGAGCATAGACAATAGTGATCGATGTCTCCCTCCTATGTGCTCTTCCGGCTTCCTGTTTTTCCCTCCCTTTGATCCCCTCACCCACCGTGGTGTCAGTGGATGTTGTCTGGGCCACTAATAGTGCCACTTAGCACCACTGACATCTTTTGTCGTGGGGGACTGTCCTGTGCATTGTCGGATGTTAGCATTCCTGGCCTCTTCCCCCTAGATGCCAGCAGCACCCCCAGCACTAAGACGTCCAGAAAATGTCTTCAGACTCTGCCAAACATCCCCTGGGGGGCAAACTCGTGCCCCGTTGAGAACCGTGGCTCTAGAGAGCCCTCCAAGAGGAGGAAACGTGGCTTTTAGGTTCACTGCTCTATACTAAGGTCCTGGTTCGGTGCCCGGCACATAGAGGGTGCTTTGCTACATATTTGTTGAAGGAAGGAAGAAGTGTGGTTAGCCAGCTCAACGTGCATATCTTGAGAACCAGAGAATGGCACCTTAACAGAGTGCTTCCGAATTTTGTGTTCTTCGATCTTCCTAATCCTTCCTAATCCTTTCAGCCATGTGGGAATGAAGCTCAGTGCCCTTGTTACAAAGGCAAAAAAAAAAAAAAAAAAAAAAATTGGGTGGAGCGGGGAGGGGATGATCCCTCTGTCTTGAGCCGGCCTGAGTGAAGATCACTTTTTAAAATTCAAAGTGTAGGGCCACCTGGGTGGCTCAATCAGTTAAGCGTCTGACTCTGGATTCTGGACTCTGGATTTTGGCTCAGGTCATGATCTCACAGTTCGTGAGTTCAAGCCCCGCATCGGGCTCTGCACTAACAGTGCAGAGCCTACTTGAGATTCTCTCTTTTTCTCTCTTTCTCTTCCTCTGCCCCTCCCCTGCTCTCTTTCACGCGCTCTCTCTCTCTCTCTCTCTCTCAAAATAAACAAAAAAATTCAAAGATAGGTCACCCAGCCTCATGTTGACTGCCTCACAACTTTGAACAGTAATACCCTGGGGCCCTCCCCGCCCTGACAGGGAACTTCCTTTGCCCCAAGCCTGTCTTTCTCCACAGTTTAGGTTCCAGGCTCCCAGAGGCCAGGCCAACTCCCTGACCTTTAACACTCTCTCTCCATCTGTTGGGTTTCTTCTGACCTCGGAAGTTCATTTCTCATCCGAGCATCTTCTGATTTCACCCATCTGTGGGCGTGTTGTTACTCAGAGACCCCGAGACCACTTCTAGGAGCTCATAGCCCTCTGATCTCTGAGCCACATCACCTCTGCCCTCGGATGAGACCCGACCAAAGAAGTTTGTCCGTCAGGAGAGTAGTTTCCTGTGGCTGCTGTAACAAATTAACACAAACTTAGTGGCTTCCAACGACAGCTCTCCCAGCGCTGGAGGCTGGAAGTCCGGAACCCAGCTGTTGGCCGGGCATGTTCCCGTTGGAGATTCTGGAGGCTCTCCTGGCGGCTGCCTACAGCCCTGGGTGTTGCTGGGCTCGTAGCCAAATCACTCAACTCTCTGCCTCCATCTTCACACGGCTACCTTCTGTGTGTCTGTCTGGAAACTTCCTGTGCCTCTCCCCTTGAGGATGCACGTGATGGATCTAGGGCCCACCTGGATCATCCTGGCTGAGCCACTTCCTTCTAGATCCTTCACGTAATCACACCTTGTGCCAGATAAAACAATACAGGTTCTAGGATTTGGACACGGCCTGTATCTGGGGGGGGCGGGGCGGAGGGCAGCATTCAGCCCACCTACGGAGGCATTTGCTGATTCTGGGAGACTACAGAGTCTTAGCACGGAAGCCTCCAGAATGGGCAGTGGTACTGCTAACGGGTGGTGGTTTGGGACAGATCCGTGTAGAAAGTGGTTTTCCGTTTTCGGTAATGGGAGGTTTCGTTGTTTGTTCCGATGATGTGGATGCGTGGAGGGTCAGGTAGGTGCCTTTCATCCGGATCTAGGATGTGAAGAGAGGACAGACCGAGGAGCAGTGCAGAGAACCTGAGCTTGGAGACTCTTAACACCGGCCTCCCGCCCTGTGTGTCCTTGGGCAGTTCCTCCAGCTCACAGGTGGCGACAACCGAACTCGTTCTGACAGATTCTTGTGAGGCCGTAATTCAGCACCTGGAGTGGGAAACCATAGTGTTTATTGTTATTATCAAAGTACAAGGCCAGTCAGAGCTATTTTTCCCCCCATTATTTCTCTTCAGGATTCTGTGAGTCCTGCCCTCCAAACCCAGTTTGGAGAGGGGGACACTTTGATGTGGAAGACTCATCTCGGGTTGAGGGCCCCCGGGACGCTGTGACTCACCGACAGTTCGCCATCTCGCCCGAAACTCGATGGCTCCATAAAAATGGCTTCTTCTCTTTGGGAGGCCACAGCACTAGCTGGAGTGCTTTTTGTGGTATGGAAATGTGTTTTTAATTAAAGCCCTTTGGAAAGAAACGAGGGAATAGCTGAGGAATCTCTTGTGAATGGTGGCTCGAGCAAATGTCAGAAGCCCGGGCTGGGAATCACTGAAAAACAAGGCATAGATTTGACTTTCTCAAGAATTCCCATCTGTGGTTGGCGTCTTCATTTTCCGTTTCAGATGTGGCCCAGCGTTCCCAGGTGTGTGGCGGCGGCAGAGGCCCGGTGTGGGTCTGATGGGCACCGGCCGATTCCGACTCTGGAGTTTGGGGATTTTTTTTAAGGTGGCATTTCATGAGTGCCCTTAGTTGAGCTGTAAGCCCGTTGATTCACTGGTTCATTCAACGACTAATCCTCGAGCACCTGTTTGCACCAGATGCTGTTCTGGGCTTGGTTTTTCCCTCTGAGCCGAGTTCTGCACCCTCTTATGGGACAAAGGCCACCAACATCCCCAAGGCCTGGACAAGCTGCTCATCTGGAAAGTGGCTTTATACAAGGATGAGGGCAAGAGGGTGTGCTAGAAACTCTACCTGTGTTTTTCATTTAACCCCCGTGGGATAGAAACCGCTCTTATGTTCATTTGACAAGGGTAGAGAGTGAGGCCTACGGAGGTTAAGTGGTTTCCTGAAGGCTGTGGATCTGGGAAATGGTGAGCCTAGGATTGGAACCCCGGCAGCCTACCCCAGGAGCTAGCATCGCTGAATACGATGCTATACCGCTCCTCACAAAGGCACAGACTGTTTCTGGGCTTGTGGGTTGCAACCCCTTGTGATAGGTTAGGAAATCAATTTAGTGGATCAAGGCCAACATTTTAAAGACATAAAATGAAACTGAATTAAAAAAAAAACCCAGAAGTCGGGGCACCCAGGTGGCTGAGTCCGTTGGGCGACCGACGTTGGCTCAGGTCATGATCTCGCTGTCAGTGAGTTCAAGCCTCGTGTCAGGCTCTGCGCTGACAGCTCAGAGCCTGCAGGCTGCTTCGGATTCAGTGTCTCCCTCTGTCTCTGCCCCCCCCCCCCCCCCCCCCCCCCGCGTGTGCTCTGTCTCTCACTCTCAAAAATAAACATTAAAAACAAAACAAAGCAGAAGCTTTGCCCCTTCTTATCTCTCAGCTTAAATGAAATCTATATCAGTCAGATTAGGCTACACTGTGCTGTAATAACAAACCAACCCTAAAATATCAGTAGCTTTATACAGTAAGGGTTTACTTCTCAGCCGGCTCAGAGACGTCCCCCGGTCCCATGGAAGAGGAAGGAAAAGCAAGATCACCAGGACGTTTTACAGACACGTAAGTGATGACCATCACTTCTACCTGTATTCTATGGAAGAGAATTCAGTTGTGAGGTCAACCTAAGTCCAAAGGAGGCTGAGAAATGTCAAGAAGCACACAGGTGTGAATGAGCACCCTCCTTCCTTCCTGTCCCTTTTTCTCTTTATCAGAGCACCCCTCTCTTGCCCTCCTAACACTTCCTTGCACATGTCACACACACAGCTGTGAAGTTATTTGCTTTTTTATCTGTTTTTTTTTTTTTTTTTAAATCAGTTATTTATCTGTTTTTCTGCAAATGGTCATTCTTCCTTTCTCTCTGGACCAGGGATTGTCAAATTATAGCCGGCAGGCTAAACCAGGCCTGGGACCTGTTTCTGTAGAGCCGTGAGGGGCAATTTGACATTTGTTCAACAGTTGCAAAAGAAGAAGAATTACGTTAACAGAGATGGCTTGTGGCCCGTAAACCCCCAACTATTTACTATTTGGCTTTCACAGAAAAAGTCTGCCCACTCCTGCTCTAGGAGTTAAGCTTCTGGAAGGTAGGGATGGTGTCTCTTTGCTTCCCCCTCTGTCCACAGAGCTCAGAGTAGAGTCTGATACCTGGTGAGTGCTCAGTAAATATTGTTCATGAGTAAATGACACTTTTTTTTTTAAGGGTGTCATTTGATGAGCGTACATTGTTCATGTCCGTGAAGTCTACTTTATCAAAATCTTTTATTTTATGGTTAGTGTGTTTAAATCCGACTTAAATATCGTATCACTCCAAACTTACGAGCACAGTCTCCTCTCTTGCAGAGGCATTATTGTTTTACTTTTCACACTGAGGTCGTATGATCCGCCTAGAATTGATTTTGGTGTATGTATGATATGAGGTGGGGGTCAGAGTGTTTTTTGTCCTAATCCTTTTTAATTTTTAACTTTTATGTTTAAGTAATCTCCACACCCAACACGGTGCTCGAACTTACAACCCCAGGATCAAGAGTCGCTCGCTCTACCCTCTGCGCCAGCCAACTGCCCCAGAGTTATTTTTCTGTCAACATACATCTGGTTGGCCTCGCATAATCCATATGGCAGTATGATTGCGGATCTGTTTCTTGACACGATGCCACCAACCTTTTCTGCCTGGGTGCCAATACCACATGTTTTAATTACTGTGTCTTCGTAATAAGTCTTACTATCTGATGAGATCAGATCAGTTTTGTTCCCCATCAAGATTATCATGACTTCCTGGCCCTTTGTATTTCCGTATACATTTTAGCATTGGCTTGTGAATTTCCATACACACACACACAAACACACAACCTGCTGCATTTTTTATTATGATCGCGATGAATCTGTTGTAATAATTGGGGGAGAGCTGACATCTTCACAATATTGGGTCCTCTCGTCCATGAATGGCCTATCCATTTACTTGTGTATTTCTTAATTTCCATCAGCAAGATTGTATAAATTTGCCAGATCTGCCATAACAAAATACCACAGATGGGATGGTTTAAACAGCAGAAGTTCATTTTCTCACAGTTCTGGGGGCTAGAAGTCTAAGATCAAGTCGTTGGCAGGTTTGGTTTCTTCCAAAACCTTTCTCCTTGGCTTGCCAATGGCTGCCTTCTTGCTGAGTCCTAACATGGTCTTTTTTTCTGTGTGTGTCTGTATCCATTTCTCCTTTTTTAATGTTTATTTATTTTTGAGAGAGAGAGAGAGGGAACCTGTGCACGAATGTGGGGAGGGGGAGGTCAGAGAGAGAGTGGGAGACAGAGAATCCCAAGCAGGCTCCAAGCTGTCAGCGTCAAGCCGGCACGGGGCTCAAACTCATGAACCCGTGAGATCATTGCCTGAGCCAAATCGGATGCTTAACCAACTGAGCCACTCAGGCACCTCCAGTTCTCTTCTGATAAGAACACCACACCCATAGGCTTAAGACCCACCCACATGACCTCCTTTTACTTTATTTACCTATTTGGGGGTGGGGATGGAGGTAGATGCATTTCAGCCCATAACGAATGTCTTATACTTCTATGGAAAGAGGTTTTGCATGTCTTGAATTAAATTTGCTCCTAGATATTTGATGTTTTTTGCAATTACCGTAACTATTTTTAAATTTCTGTGTCCTCACTGATTGTTGCTAGTGTGTAGAATTCTATTTGACTTTTGTATATTGACCTTTTCCTCCAACAGCCTTGCTAAATTCACACGTAAATTCTAGCAGATGAGCTCTAGCTTCTTTTGGATTTTTCTACTCCCACCATTATTTTATCTGCAAATACCGTCCATTTTATTTTTTCCTTCCTGATCCGTATACTCTCCTCCTTGCTTTTTTTTTTTTTCTTTATTGTGCTGGCAAGAGCCTCCAATAGAAAGTTGAATAAGAGGGCTGGTATCAGGCGTCCTTGTCTTTCTTCTGAACTCAAGGAAACACATTCACTATTTTACCATTAAGCATAGTATCAGCTGTAAGTTTTTGTAGATTCCTGTTTTGTAGATCAAATTAAGAAAATCCTTGTCTAGTCTTAGTTTTTTGAGAGCGTTTCTTATGAACTCATTTCAAGGCTGAAAAGACCGGCCACGGTTAGATTATACGTGTAGCACATTTATCTGACAAAGGACTAATACCCCAGAACTGAAAGAAACATCCCTAAACATCACAAGAGAAGGAAGCTTAATAATGAATTGAAAGTGGGCAAAAACAACGCAAAAGAAAGCAAAGCAAAACGAAACCAAACAGGACTAGGTAATTGACAAAAAAGGATATCCAAATAGTCCATGTTTAACTTTGGTAGAGGACCGTAGCAGTTTTTATGGGATTATGAAGAATTCAGGTTAAGCAATGCTAACTTCCTCTGGATTCTGAAGGTAGCAGTGATGGCTGCTACTTCCAGTGAACCCTGTGCTGCCTACCCGCTCCCCCAGATTCCTGTTAGCTTTATGAGATCAAGTATGGAAGGAAGTTGACAGTGAAAAGAGTGGATGGAGTGGGGCTTCTGGAATGGCCTCTAAGGATAAATGATACTAAAACCCGATTAAAATCCTGTTAACAACTGTTCAGAGAATACCCTCCTAGAAACCACTCTGGTATCTATACGTGTTTTCCAGGGCGCAAGAATTGACCAGGGGGGTGGGGGTGTAAGTAGGAAATCGTGGGCACGTTAGTGACATTAGAGACTACTTTTGGTGTCAGCCAAAGGTAGTGGAAGGGTTTCTTGTTTAGCCCCATCCTCCCTGGGGCATCCCAACTCCCAAGAGGAAGGCGTGCAAACAGGTAAGTTCTATCCTTCTGGGTAGGAACTCCAGGAGGGCTTGGCAGGCAATAGAGTCAGACTGTTTGTCTCTAAGAGCTGGAAGAAGGACCGGACCAAAGAAAGTGAAGACAAGGGGCCCCAAGAACGTCTTCTTACCTGAAGCCACACAGCTGGGTGCTGGCAGAGGCTGGGCTAGATGCCATGATTCCTCCCAATCAAAGACCAAGATCTTTCTAGTGACTGCCTGCTGCCTGAATTCTCTGCTTTGGCTTTGATGTGGCGAATTTTCATTCTGCGGCCAGCTCCAAGGTTTGTTCCCAATCTTGGGTCTGTGTCTGGGTTTGTGACTCCACGGTGACAGAGGACCAGATCCGGGCTCTCCAGCTGTATGTGGGCACCTCCAGCTTGCCAGGCACCAGACTAGGCTCCCTGGCGTCTAGGACAGCATGTGCTATTTGTTCTGGCCCCAAATGCTATGACGGAAGCTATCCCCTGTCCATTGTCACGGGAAGGAGCTAAGTGACACATATAGCATCAGTCAGCTGAAAAGTGGCTCAAATGCGACCTACGACTACAGAGCCAATTCTCTTCAGTCAACCTGTGAAGAAGAGTCTTCAGGAGGAACTGAGCCCTGACATTTCTTTGAGGTTGGGGAAAAGTTGTTAGGACTAGGCTGGACTGAGACATCTGCCCACCTGTTCCGCGGGGACCCTTGTGTCCCGTGGCTGCCAGCCCCTGGGGTTAGGGGGGTGCGTGGCAAGCGGGCACTAAGGGACTCAGTCACCGGGGCTGAGGGGGCCTGGATGCTTCTCCTTCCTTGGGTCCAGGAGCTGTGACCTCACCTGGTACCGCAGCTGTGGTGAGCGGTGGCGTGAGATCACAGCCCCAGCCAGGCCTAGACGCGGCCCCCAGATGTTCAGCCCCGGAGGCCAGGTGGGTGGAGGATAGAGGTCTGTAACTGCCGGGGCCTGGCACTGGGGGCCTCCTGAGTGCAGCTTGCTGAGGTGATGCTGGGTAAGTCTCACTCCTCGCGCCTCAAGGCCCAGTCGGGTCTCTGAGGAGGAGGGCTCTGGACTTGGGAGGAGCCTGCCTGGCCTCTGCAGATGGGCCTCCGTTCTCAGAAAGGGGCTGGGCCCACCCTGCCGCATCCTCCCACCCCTCCCTCCCCCACGCCCCCCTCCACCTTATATAATGGCACATTATACAACATCGCAAAGCAGGTGGTATTTTTAAAGACAGCAAGTGAGCATTTTTTTGGCCTAAATTTGGGAATGAAACAGATGGATTTTTAAGACTCTGGGCTTTTCCTATGAATAGTAACCGTTGTTCTCTGCTTTTTAAACACCAGTTTCAAGACCACCTCCAGCAACCAATCAGCACTCTATTTAATTATAACAAAATTCTTAGCTCTGTCTGCTGCTGCTCGGACAAGTGGGGGGCTCTGGATCAATTTCTGGAGCCAGGCGGACTTGCCAACAACAATTTTCCTTTTCCCAGAGGCCCTCGGAGGCCTGGAGCAGCTTCCAAGGCCTTCCTCTCCGGCCTGCTCAGCGTGGGCTCCCTGACAGCGAGTTTGAAAAGGGTTATAGAGAGGCAGATAAATGCCCGGCTTGTTGTAGCCTCCTGACAGCGCCGACCCCCGCGCCAGTGAGCTCATGCCCGCCTCATTACGCTTGGTGCCAGATTTTTTCCATTAGCAGGTAATTGAGTAGAAACGAAAATAAGCGAAGTTTGTTTCATCCCTTGGATTTTCTTGCTGGGGTTTGAAAGAAAAACACTTTAGCTTCGTTAGTGGAGGAGTGTCCTTGAAAACGTATTTATGTTTTCCAAGTGATTTGTCGCTTGGTAGGTGTAATTAGCTCGCTCCCTGGGCCTCTCTCTTCTTGGTTTTTATTCTTGAAGGGCCACAATATCCAGAGAATAGGAGCTGGTTTCCTGGGTTCCCCCCCCTGGCTGGCTGACACCCAGTCTTACGGGTGGATGTGAATGGTAGATAGCTGGTTTTTCTCTCTCCTCTCTCTTTCTCTCCAGTACACACACACACACACACACACACACTCTCTCTCTCTCTCTCTCTCTCTGAAAAATCGCCCGTAGGCAACCCTCAAAGCCCTACTTCAGGCTTCCCTGGCCCCTACCCTTCACCTGGCCCTCACCTTCACAGGTGCTCCAAGTAGATGGTGCCCCTGGCTGGAGGGTGGGAGTGGGGTGGGCGGGGAGCCAAGCAAGGCTTTGTCTTTTTTATTTTATTTTATTTTATTTTATTTTATTTTATTTTATTTTATTTTATTTTATTTTATTTTATTTTATTTTATTTTATTTTATTTTCTCTTTTCTCTTATTCTATTTTATCTTATTCTATTCTATTCTATTCTCTTTATTTATTTATTTTCTTTGCCGCTTGCTCTATGTGTACCCCAGCCCAGCTTCTGATTTCACAGTTTGCTATTCCAGGAACAGATGTTGAGTGAGGCCTGATGCCTTCCTGCTTCCACCTCCCCGGCTCCTGTCTCAGCCGGTCTGTTTTCAGTTTCCTGAAGATTCCCTATCGCCTCCCAGCCTTAAGTTCTCCATTAAGGCTGGAGCTTTCAGAGGGACGTTAGTTTGGGTGGGGGGAGGGGGGAGGGGGGATGGGAGGGGGCATGGTCTCCACACTCAGGAGTATTCATCTCACAAGGAGCACCCGGAGGAGAATCCTGGCCCCCGTTTCGGTCGCGAGCCCCGCTGTGATGCTGGCGCGTGCTAAGGACCGTCACCTCAAAGAAAAGGTAAGGAAGCGCTTGACTGTGGACAACATACCGCCATGCGTTCTCAGCGGTTCCATGGGCCCCCATGATCCCCACGGTGAGAATCATCCCAGCAGGCGTGCAGGGCCGATGAATCGATACAACTTAAAGCAAAATTTTTCCAGAACCGTTCACCCCTTCACACCCCTAACATAGAAGTCTTTCTGAGGGGAAGAAGTCTCCAGAAACGTGTCACTTTCCGATGAGCAAACTTAGCTCACGTGTCTGTGTTCCTGCGGTGTTCCACCACCAGTGATGATGAGCATAGCTAACAGGTTTACATCCCTTTCTGTGCCAGGGCAAGGCGCCCTTCTAGGCGGGGCGGGTGTAGATTTGCCCAGAGCTAACATTCCAGGGGAGGGTGGGGAGACAAACAATGAGCAAGTAAACAAAAGGGCCACTTGAGATTCACAAGTCGGAGCTGCAGGGGAAATAAACACAGTGACAGGCTGGGTCATAACTCGGGAGGGTCAGGGAAGGCCTGACCCTCAAGGAGGTGTTATTTCACCTGGGGTTGGAAAGGTCAGAGGGACTTTTGGGTCTGTCTCCAATGTAAGGCGTGAAACCAGCTCACGTCACCAGCGCTCAGGCCTCTCAAAGCTCTGGCAGCCACTCCATTTCACAGACGGGCACACTGAGGCTGGGGGGGGCCCTGAGGGGGGTGGGGGGGGACCAGGAACTGGAGCCTCTCCGATCCCCAAGCCTGTGTTCTTCCTTTTTATAAAAATAGCTCTACTGAAATATAATGTACGTACCGGAGAACTCTTGTTTTAAGTGTACGAGTCAGTGTCTTTGAGGAAATTTACAGGGTTGTGCAACGATTACCACAATTCAATTTTAGGACATTTTCATCACCCCGCAGAGGTCCCTTCTTTGTCTTGTGCAGTCACGCCCCGCTCCCACGCCCAGCCCCGGGGCAAGCACCAGTCGCCTTTCTCTCTGTGTAGACTCCCCTTTCTTCCTGGCACCGTCTTTTGCGTCCGACTTCTCCCACTGGGGGGAGTCCGCTCTCCTTCAGGGTCACGGTGGGGGTGGGGGGCGGGGAGGATTCGATTTAGGGAAAAGTCTCCCCAAAGACGGCATTAGAAACCAAGGAATACGATGTTGTTGGGGAGAGTTGAGCGGCCACCAGCTAGGGTGATACACCTAGGAATACTTTTGCCCCCGAGAACCCACGGTCTCCCTCTGGGGCTTACGCCATCCTGTGGAGAATGCGAGACTTCGCGTGCGATTTCTGGGGCCCGTCCGTGTCGTAGCGGTGCGTGTCAGAAGTCAGGTCCTTTTGGGTGTTAGGTGGTGGTGGTCCGTGGCAGAGATCCACGGCGTCTTTTCCCTCCGTTCACCAGGTAATGGACTTTCGGGTTGCCTCCACTTTTGGGCCGTCGGGGTTTTTACCCTTGAACGCCACACTGACGGGCTGCCTTCTCCCCATTGGAGGAAAAGCCTGTGGGGCCTGTCAGCACTGCTTCCGGAGGATGAAATCGTCCTCAGTTCCCTTGTCTGTAGACTGCGGGTAATAACCTTCAGGCCGTGGGGCTGCGGAGGCAAAGATCTGCACGTCCTATCCGCCCGGTGCCCGGCAGATGGCAACAGCTCGGCCAGTGTGTGTCAGGGGCCCTCCCCACCCCTCGTTCTTCCCGCGGGGAAAGGTGCCCCCTCTGAAACCTCACCCGTGGCCTTCCTCCCAGCTCCAGCTTCAATCTGTGTCTTCTCAGATTATGTAATGTCTGACATGATTATTTTCTCCTTTCTCGCTGGTGTTATTCAGGTCAAACCCAACATTGTTCCTTAACAGGAATCTCAAGTATTTCTCTCCTCTTGGCGCTCTTCTTCTGGTCTCTGGTTGATACATTTCCAGGGACCAATTGATATCATCTGCCGCTTAGAAACTAGGCCTCCTGGGGAATGGGGCTGGGTGGGGAGATCACATGGCCCTGTTGCAGCCAAAGCAGCACTGGGCCGTGAGTCCAGAGACCAGGCCTCGTACCCAGCTGGGCTGAGTGGCCTCTGGGGCCAAACCCCGGAGGCATTTGAATTAACTTTTTCTTTTGGCAAAAGGCATCCTCTTCACGCATGCTGTCCTCAAAGAGGCAATGAGAAATTGCCTTTGAAAGTGTCTTGTAGGGGCACCTGGGTGGCTCAGTCTGTTAAGAGTCCGGGACTTTGGGCTCAGGTCACGATCTTGTGGTTCGTGGGTTCAGGCCCCACGTCTCGCTCTGTGCTGACAGCTCAGAGCCCGGAGCCTGCTTTGGATCCCGTGTCTCCCTCACTCTCTGCCTCTCCCTCTCCCGCTCTGTCTTCTAAAACGAATACAGGTTAACAACAACAACTGAAAAAAAAAAGTGTCTCTCGTATCAGATGGTGAGGCCCTTAGAAAAAGATGGATAGAATGTATCCCCACTGTTGTGTGGGGGCCTGCCTGGTGATGCTCTCCTGTTTGGGGGATGGGTGGGGAGGGGAGGGGAGGGGAGGGGAGGAGGGGCAGGTGTGACCACAGAACGCTGGACAGTCTCAGGCTCCTGCCTCTTTCCCTTAAGATCTGTAAGAATTTGATGTGGGTACTGGGCCCAGTGTGGCAGGGGAAGAGGGACACCGTGGAACTGGCCTGAGTGAGCCTCACCCTGAGACTGTGTCTGCCCTTGTAAACTCCTACGCAGTGAGGGCCAAGGGAATGCCCCGTAGAGGCAGACCCGTGACAGTTGTGTCCCCTGCACATGCTTTCACCCGCTCCCGGTCTCCTCGGCCTCTCCCCTTGCCCCTCCCTCCACTTCCCGCCGTTTTCTTGTTTTCCACGGACCAGACCTGAGGAGTAGGGGCAGGTAGGGCGGGGACTGTTAGGTCAGAAAGGACCCCTTCCTGGCAGCCACCGAGCATCGCGATTAGGAGGAAGAATTCTGATGCCAGCCAGCCTGGGTCTGGGTTCTAGCTGGCGGCTTCCCGGCAGGGCAGGGTGGCCAAGTAGAGGAACCTCTCTGAGCGTTGGTTTTCTTGGCTGCGAAGTGGAACTAAGACACTGCCTACTTCGGAGAGAGTAAGGCCTGGCCAAGTGGAGGAGAGAGACACAGTTGCCTGCATGATGTATTTTTGGAAGGCCACCAGACTCAAACTTGCAGAACACTCTCGTCACCTGAAATCCCCGCCCCCGAGAACCCATGAGGGTCCCGAAGGCCCGCTCCGCCTCTCAGGTTCCTATTCAGACGAAGATACCCCACAGGAGGGTTTATGGCGCCACCCTCTCAGCGGAGGTTCGGAGACAGAGAGGGTGTGTGAGGCCCAAAGGGAGGTGATGTCCCAGAGCCAGGAACTTGTCCGTCCTGGCCCCCCGCTCCTGAGCAAGCACGAGGGTCAACTGTCTGGCCTTGAATTATCCCGATTAAAGGCAGACATCAGATCAGGTTGTTCGTAAAGGGTCTTAGAGCTGGAAATGATTTTTTTTTCCCCCTAACACAATATTTTCTTCTAGAAAGAAAGAGAAAAGAGGGTGAGTGGACGGATAAATGTGTGCATGAATATGGGGTCGGGAAACTCAGAAGCTCTCATACTTTTATATTGTTTGTCTTCAAAGCAACTTGCCATCCCATGTCTTGTCGTCTTGTTTGAGAGAGAAAGTGACGTGGTCCGGTGACCAAGGGTCTGGACCAGACCAGTTCCCTAGCCAGTGCACTGATAAATGTTTAACAACTAGCACTTTGTCGGGGAAAGCCCTGACTTGTAACATGTTCCAATTGCTATGGTGTAAATCTCCTACCATGGCCAATGTCAATCTATCCGCGTGACCCCATTGTATACAGGGTTGGGAAGAGATGATCATAAGCATGCCATTAATATGGTATTTCCACCACGTAGATACAATAGACATGCGTGGCCTCAGAAGCGTAGATAATAGTAAAATCAGCAGTGCGTTTTGAGTGGTTATCACCTTTGCTGTTAATATAATTTATTGGGTTGTAAATGTACATAATTCTTAAAAACCTGCTTGAGGCACACGGAAAGATGACCACATGACCACATGAGGAGAGCAAGCTACGAAGAGAGGCCTCAGGGGAAACTAATCCTGCTGGTAGCCCGATCTTGCATTTCCAGCCTCCAGAACCATGAGAAAATAAATTCACGTGGTTCAAGTGGGAGGAACGAAAAACTAGCTCGCAAAATTACTGGAAATTCAACAATCAGCTCTCACAAGCCGGTCGGAGCTGGATTTGGTATTCTGCTGCCTCCAAACCATGGGCCAGTGGGAGTCCATGGAAGTTCCTCAAACCAAGCCTCCCCCTTGCCCATGTCTGAAGTAGTCCAGTTAGAGGACACCCACTGCAGGCCCAGCCAAGATGGCTGCCCTCATTACCCGTCCGTTGAGTCCCGGGCGTGAAGGGGAAGTGGCCAGGCTACGAATGCATCCTTTGCCTTGCGCCACCTCTTCCAAGGAAGTTGGGCTTGTCCTGCCTGAGTCGGGACTGCTTCAGGAAGAGGAGTCAAAGGCACTCAATTTTCAGCCTGTTCATTGCTTGAGAAAATTCTAGCAACTCTCACAAAGGGAGGTTTGTGTGAGAGGAAAAGTGCTTAGGGGTCCAAAGAAATCAGAGTGGGGAATTCCACTTTCCTTCAGGGATATTGAAGACAGAAGTTCCAGAGGCCAAATCTATTCTCTTGACTTCCTGTCAGGGGAGAAGGGCATTGTGGGTAACCTCCTCCCAGAACAAGAAGTGAGGTCAGGGCCGAGGCCCCCTGCAGGCTTGAGGCCTGCTTGCTCCTGTGCTCTGTGCTGGGCCTGGCCGTCGAGAGAGCCGCCAGGGAGCCCTTCCTTTCAGCCGCCTCTCTCCCGCCTCACCCATGACTCCCTTGGGCTTCTGCCTGCTCCAGGGGAGCCCATGGAGCATTATCCTGGAAGAAAGCCATTAGGGCTGAATGAGCAGTGTCTGCTTTCTGAAGGAGCCGCTCTGCTGCCCCAATGACTGCCTGGCTCCTGGCCCTGGGCCATTGTGGAAGGACAAAGCTGACACACAACAATCCCACGACAATCTCCTCTCAGCCCTTTCTTCTTTATTATTGTTATTATTACCTTTCAAACACTCCAGCTTCTTGGGCTCGTTATCTCTGGTGAGGCCTTTGGCCAAAGTGTATGGGGGCCACTTCTCCCTCCTTTGCACCCCCTTGCCCTCATAGGCCCAGCTTCACTGCTGTCTCTTTGACAAAATACATAAAACCGATACTGATCGGTTAACATACATGACATCTTTAAACTTTAATCCATTTTCCCTCTCTCAACGCGGCGGGCCGGCCTCTGTAGAGGTGCCCATCCATTGTTCCCTGTCAAAGCCTTCTTGAGTGGGTTTCCCACTGAGTCACTTTTGTGTGAGTCAAATCAAGATTATAGGTAGCGGAGAAGAAAAAGCTGAGAAGAGAAGGTTAGCCCCTCATTTTAGACTTTAAGAAAAATCTGCCAGCAGGGGCCAGTCGGAGTGGGTAATGCACATGAAAGGCCAAGTCCAAGCTGGGTCGCCTGTGTCACAAGAGGAGTTTTTCAGGGAGAAGCACACAAAACACACATTGTCGTGGTCGCACACAGAGACATAAATTTAGGAACATGTTCGCCCTTCGCCTGAACATAGTTAGCTCTGATAATGAGGAACAATGAGCAGGAATGAAGCCTCCGGGATTGAGTAGAGCAAGCATTGACACTTGTTCATCCCACAAAAGTGGCTTCTCCCTCTCCTCTTTTTCTTACCTCCCTCCCGGTGCCGAATGACCCTCGGCCGCTCGCCAGTGTCCTCCCGCACCCTCGCCCAGTAGAACGGTGGAAAGGTCGGGTGTCCGACAGGAGGACAGCTGACCTCTGTGGCTTGGTTGGCTCTTCCAGATTGGACAAAAAGCCATTCTGGCACCTGAAGTCCCTTGGGGGAAAGCTCCAGAGAGGGTGCTAAACTTTCACAAGGGACAAGATGGCCGTGGGAAGTTGGAATGGGGGTGCCCGGGGCTCAATCCTGGCTGTACCACCTTCTGTTGTGGGATCCTGGTCACTTACTTCATCTCCAAGTGCCTCAGTTTCCTCTTCTACTATGAGATGATGATACCGCCTCAGGGCTTGACAGGAGGGTGAGATGCCTATAAATTGCATAGCACCTTGGAAGTACTCAGTAAGCGTTGTGCGTTAGTGGTACTCACGCGTGATCAGAGTTAGTGGCTAGAGTAGTAAGGTGTGATAGTATTTTCAGACAACAGAAACCTTTGCAACAAGAGGAGTTAAGAGAAAAACGACTTGGAGATCACCCTTCAATTAATTAAAAAAAGCCAAGTCCCCAGAAGCTGCTGTTCCCTAAATATCTTGGTGAACGAGGCTTGCATCAGATGGTCTCCAGCGTGGTGGTTAAAAGCCGGGTTTGAATCTTGAGTCCGCCACTCCCTGGCTGGTTGCATTTAGGAAACCTACTTTGTCTCCTTCGACCTCTGTTGTTGGTTTTTTTCCCCATTAAAAAAAATAAATAAACGTTCAATTTGCATATGGTAATATTCACCCCTTTTAGTGTGCCAGTTCTATAATTTTTACAAACATATGCAATTGTGGACCCACCACCACGATCAAAAAACCATGTAGTGAATATTTCTAAAACCCTCCAAAAATGCACTCTTTGTATTCAATCCCTTCTACTCCCCCCACCCCAAGACCCCCAGCAGCCACTGATCTGTTTTCTGTCCCTATCATTTTTCCTTCACGCGAATGTCACATAAATGGAATACACAGTATGTGACCCTATAACTCCAGTTTCTTTCACTTGGCAAACTGCATTTGAGATTCAGCCATGTTTTCTCCCTGTATTGCCGAGTAATATTCTATGGTTTTGAAGAACCTGTTTGTTTCTCCATTCTTCAGTTGAAGGACATTTGAATTGTTTCCAGTTTGAGGCGATTGTGAGTGAAACTGCTGTAAACATTTACATACAGGTTTCATTTCCCTCGGGTAAATACCCAGCAGCGTGCTTGCTGGGCCATATGGTTGGTGTATGTGTCACTTTATAGGAAACTGCCAACTTGTTTTCGAAAGTGGCTGTACCACTTTGTATTCCCACCGGCGATGGATGAGAATCCCAGCGGCTCTGCGTCCTCGCCAGTGCTTAATAGTATCAGCTTTTAGGGGTGCCTGGGTGGCTCAGTCGGTTGAGCGTCCGACTTCAGCTCAGGTCACGATCTCACGGTCCGTGAGTTCGAGCCCCGCATCCGGCTCTGTGCTGACAGCTCGGAGCCTGGAGCCTGCTTCGGATTCTGTCTCTCTCTCTCTCTCTCTCTCTCTCTCTCTCTGCCCCTCCCCTGCTCATGCTCTGTCTCTCTGTGTCTCAAAAATAAGCAAAAACATTTTTTAAAAAATTAAAAAAAATATTATCAGCTTTTAAGCCATTAGCTATTCTAATAGGTGTGAACCTTGGTTTCTAATCTGTAAAATGCAGACCATAGCTGTGCCTTCATGGTATTTTTGTGCATGTTAGTTGTTGTGGTCTATGTAAAGCACTTAGCCTAGCACAGTGCCTGGCAGGTAAGGGGGTTGCTAAATGCAAGTTGCATTACTCACTCTTCTGTCCAAGCCCCACATTCTTGCATGTGATGGATACTGTACATTATGCTTCTCGAGGCCCCTTCCCTGCGTGAGAACATCGGCCTATGTTGGTCCGATTGCTGCAGGGCTCTTTGAAGAGACCACTTTGTGTCTCTTTAAAACCAGGCTCTGTTTTGTCTCCCTGGCTCTGTGCAAAGGGACCACGCAACAGCTGCCGGCTCCAAGCCAGGCCAGTCCCCAGGCGCTCCGAGGCCAGACTTCGGTGAGCAGGCCGTCTGGGCAACCCTCCTGCCACCGCCTGAGGCCTGGGGGTTTTTCTTGGCCTGCTCTCACCCCTGCTGCTGGCCATTCCTTGCCTGCTTGCCCTGCCAGCCCTCAGCTCCCGGCCGGAGGCACAGGGCTCTCCACGCTCGGCTCCCTATTAAATATGGCTTAACAAAAAAAAAAAAAAAAAAAGCAAAACGGGTTTGTGAATCAGTCTCTGGGGGATTTGGCCTGGGAGGTATCATGGAGGGAAACAAACTGTACAAACACTCCTTTCAAAGCGTGGCTGAGCCCTTGGCCTAATCACAGTGGTCATCGTGGAGGCCGGAGACGAGGGCGTTCATTCCCTTTCCTGACAGCAGCCCCGTGGAGAAGTGTTAATGTGCCAGGTAGCCCTGATATTCAGCAGCAGCCCAAGTTCCCAAGGCTTTGGGCAATCTGGCGGCAGGCCTAGAGATACGACACAACGGGCTTAAGTAATCCAGACAGCAAACCTAAAGAAATGTGGGGCAGACGCAAAGATATCGGGAGTTCAGCCTCGGTGTTAGGCAATGTGCCTAAATAATGCAAATGGCTTGTAGATAATGGGTGACGGGCTCAAAGACACGAGGTAGTGGGCCTAAAGAAACCAGGCGCTGAGCTCAAGAAGTCATGTTAGGAAGAAGGAATACAGGGGACAAGTCCAAAGTGGGGTCACGTGGCATTGCTTATATGGCACTTTTGTGTGAATGAGAAAAAGTCACCCCCCTCTGGGCAAACACAAATATGGTCCTGTGGGTGCCCTACTTTGGGGAGCAGAGCATCCCCGTGGCTGGATATTCTTTGGCAGGACACGTCATGGCCAACATCCACGGCAGCCCTGGGTCCAAGGGCCCTATGTTCCCCTAATGCTCCTCTGGGTTTCTTTCCAAGTGGCTTTTCATGGCCATCAGATGTGCCCTACCTATGAGTTAAGCTCTGAGCAGGCCCTCCTGGGTCACTGGGATTGTCTTCAGAGATCATGGCTCTACAGTTTCTGGGGGAAGAAAGAAAGGCCTACCAACAAGGGAGCTTGAGCTAATAGCCAAAGCAAAGCCTAGTCTTGGAGAGCCCTCAGCGTGGGGAGGGAGAGGCAGATCCTGAAGTCATGATGGCACAGGGATGGCTGTCAGCAAGAGACTGACACCTTCAGCCTCCTCCTTTGTCCAAGGAGGAACTGAGAACGGCAGGGGCAAGGACCTGGTAAGGGCCATGGAGTCATTCAGTGCCAGAATGCAAAGCAGAATTACAAAAGGAAGACAACTTGAACCTCCCTTCTCTTGGCTTCTGGGGCCCACACTGTCTTCGTTCTTCTTCTACCTCTCTCTAGCCATTCCTTTATGTGTCTTTGCTGGATGGCTCCTCCTCTTTCGTACCCCCCCCCCCCAATGTTGGTGTATCCGGGGCTCTGTGCTCTGTCCTCTCCCTCCATGTTCTCTCTCGCCAAGAAATCTCATCCAGACCCGTAACGTGAAATGTCACCTAAAGCAGATGATGCCCAAATCTGCATGCCCAAGCGTGTTCTCTCCCCAGAGCTCAATCTTGTGAAGCTATCCTACCAGGTGACACTTCCCTGTGGGTATCCAATAGGCACCTAAAAATGAATAGGGCCTAATAAATCCTGATCATCTGTCCTAAGCCTTCTCCAGCCTCCTGTCCCCCCTCATAGGAAAGGACACTTCCATCCACCCAGTTTCCTTGAGATCCCTTTTCTTCATCCCATCTCCGTATCCAATCCATGAGCACTTTCTCTCAGTTCTACTCTCTAAACATGGGCAAGTCCAAACAATTCTACCTTCCAACATGGGCCCATCTACTTATCTCCATTATCCCTATGACCATCTTGGCTCAGGCCCACATTACCTCTTGGGCTGACACAACAGCCTCCTAACTGGATGCTCCACTTCTCCTCTTGTCCCCACCCCCTCCAACCATCTCTACAGGTGGTTGGGCTAATCTTTTAAAAACATGAATTCTATCACACCACTCTCAATATAAAACTCTCCAATGGACGCCACTCCCCTCGACTAAAATAGAATCTCCTGATCATGGTCTGCGGGGCCCTACACAAACCAACCCTTGACTATTTCACCAGCCTTCTCACAAACGTTCCATCCCATTAACCTTTCTTCTGTTGTAACCTCCCATGTAAGGCCCTTGGACAAGCCGTCCCATTCTTGGAATACTCTTCCCACTGACACGAGGCTGGATTTTTTTTTTTTTCTTTTGTCATTTGGTCTCAGTTCCATCTCTAGAGAAGACTTCCTCGTCTATCAATCTCAGTCTCAACTATCTACCTGATCAAGCTCTATCACATTAGTTTATTTTTACTTTCCATGTAACACTCATCACTCAGATTATTTTTCTTGCTCTCATAGTTCCTGTCCTTTCCTTCTACAATGCAAACTCCCTGAGAATAGAGGGTTTGTCTTTTTCCCACTGGTTGGCAGAGTATCTCGTTTATTAAAGGTGTTCAACAAATATTTGTTATGTGAACAAATAATTGAACGAATGAATGAATGAGTGAGCACTGGATTTGTAGACTGAGAACCTGGGCCCCATCCATCTGCCCTGTGTCCTTGAGAAATATATTATTATTCATTAACTCTGCACACTTTCCAAGACCCTGCTGTAAGAGAGGCCGACGGATAAGAAGTCCCTGCCATGAGAAGTTAACAGAGGGACCCCGGAACCAGCCCAGAGGAAGTGATATCTAAATTGAGTCCTCGAAGACTAGGAGGTATTGCAAGAATGGTCTGGAGAGAGGGAACAGCAGGTACAATTTCCTGAGATGAGAGAGAGAAAGCATATTTTGTTTCAGGAATGGAGAGGAATTGTCAATGGTTGGAACCATACAGTAGAAAGAATCAAAGAAGGAAGTAAGAAAGATGGAGGAAAGGAAGAAAGGAGAAAGTAAAGCAGGCAGGGAAAATTTGAACCTTGTCTTCTGGAGGCTTCTATTTGGAAATCAGGAGGGAAGAAGTCCGGATCCTGTCCTTGGCCTTCTCTTGTCCTAGTCCTCCAGCCCTAGCTACTTGGACAGTCCCCTTTTGGTTCTCCCCTATGCCTGATGAGAGCAACAGAGGACACTCCAGGGTGGTCTCAGTCTACTATAATCCCCCACTCATCTGGACAGTTCTTTACAATTCAATAGGCTCCTTGAACCTCAATACAACCTTCATTTACAGAAAACTGAGTCCCAGAGCCAGAGGGATTTGCTTGGAGCTACAGAGCTGGAATGAGAACCAGCTTTTTGGCCCTTGGCTGGAGCTCTCCATGCTGTGCTACAACCTCTTTTCTCCTGAAATATGTCTTCTTGGGCAGAATCTTCGCCTCCACCCAGGGAGTGTGCTATGAAGGAACTGAAAGCCTGACCTGGCACTTTCCAAGGGCCTCCTGCTGTGTTCCCTGTGCTCCAAGAGCTTTGTACAAGCCATTGGTGCCATTGATGGCTCTGGGCCAAGCTGACGGCATCTGTTCTTACTTAAAGTATTTATTTTGAGAGTCAAGTCTAGTTGAGCTGCATATTTTTTGGCCGAACAAGGCTGGCGATGGACTTGGCCTGTGGTGATGCCTGGGCTGTTGAGGAGACCCAGAAGTGGGTCCCCTTTATTAAGAAGGCCTTCTCAGCCCTGGAATTAGGCAGCTGCCCCACTTCTTCCCAAGTCCCTGGTGTATGGTGTTATATTCATGACATACTAGCAAGGGATGAGCGGAGCCAGGGAGGGGGTCCATCCTCTCCTGGCTCTCCAAATCATTGCATATCCTTGGGCAGATTTCTCTGTTCTGTTGGGCCTCCTGTGTCACGTGGAGACAATACTACCTGCTTCACAGAGTACCTAGGAGTCGCTGCGAGGTAAGTGGGAGAAGTGAAAAGTGCTGGTCAATCAGAGGCAGTTGTGATGATTGGTCAAGTGGCATGTGGGGTGGCCTGGATGTTTCTTGGCCCTTGCCTTAGTGTCTTGAAGACACAATGACTCACTGAGCACCGGGTCAGCAAGACAGCTGTCACTGTCCTCAGCAATGAGAACCTTCATGTGAGCTTTTAATAACAATTTTGAGGGCCAATGTCATTAGGGGCTGTGGTGCCAGGCACTGTGCTTCACAGGTGTTGTTTTGTGTAATGCACATGAGCAGCCCCAGACGTCAGGATGATTCCTCCTCAATTTCTCTGGAAAAGCCAGGGCCATGCTGTTTGCCTTTGGGGCAATTCCTATGATGCTTCTGCATTAACCCTCCAACATGGCGGCACTGTTGGACTTCCCATATAGGTTAAGAAAATTGATTATATATTTACTTACTGGGAGCAGCCATTTATTACGTAGGGTGAGGATGGTTAAAAGGGACACTAGGTTGAAGAGGGACTTTGGGAAAGACCCAGAAAGTCTACTTTGAGTGCATAAGCAGTGTCAAAGAAGCAACCTTGAGATTAAGGGTTGGAAACATGGAACACAAAGGAAGAGCGTTAGAAGTGTTTGTGTAGAGGGAAGACTCAGGGCCAGGCTGCTGACTTCAAGCATCTGGAAAAGTAGAGATGAAGGAGAGAAGGCTCAGGCTGTTCTCGAGGCTCTGGGGGACACAAGGGTCAGAGCAGAGAAGGTTTTTCCTCTGTAAGAGCCTTATGATGGTGGAGTGAGCTGCTTCCACTGGGGATGGGCTGAGAGCACTCTCCCTGTAGTTTTCTCTGTAAGAGCATCCATTTTTTGGAATCCTTATGACTGCCATTAATGTGAAAGTGAAAACAGGAGGGTGCCTATTGGTACCACTATATAGAAGGTTCCCAATTCTGGACAAAGGCTGCACCAAATAATCTTTTTAAATTGAAGTGTAGTTGACACGCAATATTTGATTCGTTTCATGTGTACAATACAATGATTCAGCATTTATATACGTTATGAAGTGATCAACACCGTAAGTCTAGCTGCCATCTGTCACCATACAAAGTTGTTATGATATTAGGAGCTCTGTTCCCTATGCTGTACATTACATCCTCTGACTTATTATTTTATAGCTGGAAGTTTTTACCTTTGAATCCCCCTCCCCTCTGGCAACCACCATATTTTTCTCAGCATCCTTGACTCTGTTTCTGTTTTGTTTGTTCCTTTGTTTTTTCTTGTTGTTGTTTGTTTGTTTTAAGATTCTACTTATAAGAGGAGTCATACAGTATTTATCTTTCTCTGTCTGACTTATTTCACGGAGCATAATACCCTTTGGGCCCATTCATGTTGTCACAAGGCAAGAATTAATTCTTTATTATGGCTGGGTAAAATTGCATTGTATTTATATACCATATCTTCTTAATCCATTCATCAATCAGTGGACCCTTAGGCTACTTCCATACCTTGGCTATTCTACACAATGCTGCCATGAACATAGGGGTGCATGCATCGTTTTGAATTAGTGTTTTCATTTTTTTCACATAAATACCCAGAAGTGGAATGGCTAGATTGTGTGGCGGCTCTATTTTTAATTTTCTGAGGAAACTTTATACTGTTTTCCATAATGGTTGCACCATTTTGTATTCCTATCAACAGTGCATGAGGGTGCCCTTTCTCGGCATCCTTACCAACACTTGTTATTTCTTGTCTTTTAGATACTAGCCATTCTGACAAGTGGGAGGTGATATCCCATTGTGGTTTTGATTTGCATTTCTGATGATTAGTGTTGTTGATCATCTTTTCATGTGTCTGTTGGCTATCTGTATGTCTTCTTTAGAGAAATGTCTATTCAGGTCCTCTGTCTACTTTTTAATTGGATTGTTGGTTTTGTTTTGTTTGATATTCATTACATAAGTTCTTTATATGTTTTGGATATTAACCCATTATCGGTTATATCATTTGTAAATATCTTCTCCCATGCAGTAGGTTGCCTTTTCATTTCATGGATAGTTTCCCTCACTGTGCAAAAGCTTTTTAGTTTAATGTAGCCTCATTTGTTTATTTTTGCTTTGGCTTCCTTGCCTGAGGAGATAGGTCCAAAAAAGTATGCCAACACCGGTGTCAAAGAGCATACTGCCCATGTTTTCTTCTAAGAGTTTTATGGTTTCAGGTCTGACATTTAAGTCTTTAATCCATTTCAAGTTTATTTTTGTATCTAGTATAAGAAAGTGGCCCACTTTAATTCTTTGGCATGTAGTGGTCCAGTTTTCTCAACACCTTTTACTGAAGGGACTGTCTTTCCCCATGGTATATTCTTGCCTCCTTTGTTGCAGATTCATTGGCCCCCTAAGCATGGGATTATTTCTGGATCCCTCTACTCTATTTCATTGATCTATTGTCTGTTTGTGTCCTAGTACCATATTATTTTACTTATTTTAGCTTGGTAATATTGTTTGAAATCAGGGAGTGTGACGTTCTTCTTTCTCAAGATTACTTTGGCTCTTTGGGGTCTTTTGTGGTTCTATACAAATATAATATTATTTGTTCTAATTCTGTGAAAAATGCCATTAGTTTGATAGTGATTGCGTTGAATCTCTAGAGGGCTTTGGGTACTATGACCATCTTTTTTTTCAGTTATTGACTTATTTTTAGTTATATCTACACCCAACATGGGGCTTGCATCCCTGATCCTAAGATCAAGAATCATATGCTCTTCGGACTGAGCCAGGTAGGCACACTGGGTATTATGAACTTTCTAACAACATTAATTGTCCCAATTCACATGCATGATATATTTTTCTGTTCATTAGTCATCTTCTTTCATCACTGTCTTATCGTTTTCGGAGAGTAAGTCTTTCACTCCTCGGTTAAATTTATTTCTGGGTATTTTATTCTTTTTAATGCAACTGTAAACGGGATCGTTTTCTTCATTTCTCTTTCTGATAGGTCGTTATTACTATATATACATGCAACAGATTTATTTATATTAGTTTTATACCCTGAAAACTTACTGAATTCATTTATTAGTCTCAAATGATCTTTTAAGTAAGAATCCAGGGGCGCCTGGGTGGCGCAGTCGGTTAAGCGTCCGACTTCAGCCAGGTCACGATCTCGCGGTCCGGGAGTTCCAGCCCCGCGTCAGGCTCTGGGCTGATGGCTCAGAGCCTGGAGCCTGTTTCCGATTCTGTGTCTCCCTCTCTCTCTGCCCCTCCCCCGTTCATGCTCTGTCTCTCTCTGTCCCAAAAATAAATAAACGTTGAAAAAAAAAATTTTAAGTAAGAATCCATTTGAATTACCTTCTGTTCCTTAAAGGATGCTAAACATATTTGTTAAGGAAAAGATATCTGTGCAAGGGGAATAATTGAGGAGTCTGCATTTGCAGATTTAAAAAAAATTCAAAATCAATTTTATTGTACCCAAAACAGTGGAATTAACTGTGCATAATAAACTATTATGTATATATATTAAACTATATATAATAAACTATTATATATATAAATATATATTTATATGTAAATGTAAATATCTGTATTTTAAGTTCTAGAAAATAAAGTTTGTTTTCGCAGATAGTGATAAAATTAAAACTGCATACTTTAGCAACATCAAAGGCTCAGTGGGGCAGGCAAATGACTTGAGTAGGGAGAACAGTGTTTGACTTCCAAGCATCTTAAGGGCAGGGACCTGCCAGCTGCCTCGTTCAGTGCCTACCACACAGTATTCCAGCATGTAACACAATGCCTGGCACATAGGAGATCCTCGATACATATTTGCTGAGTGAAGAAAGTTATATTGTGTGACCATTCTCATGAGTGTGCACATACTTTAAAAAGCATAATTGGGAACAGCCTTTCTGAAGGCTGATTCACCATAATCCACCTTAAGGAACCTGGTTGTTTCCCGGCATTTTTATCAACTACGTATTCTTTGAATTTAAAAAAGTGTACTAATTTCCCAGATATTAGGATGTGTCTTGCTTTTAAATCTTTCAATTTTTATAAATAAAGTCTCTTTTTTTTCCTAGTGAATTTAAAATTTTCTTTCTTTTTTTTTAAATTTTTTTCAACGTTTATTTATTTTTGGGACAGAGAGAGACAGAGCATGAACGGGGGAGGGGCAGAGAGAGAGGGAGACACAGAATCGGAAACAGGCTCCAGGCTCTGAGCCATCAGCCCAGAGCCTGACAGGGGGCTCGAACTCACGGACCGCGAGATCATGACCTGGCTGAAGTCGGATGGCTTAACCGACTGCGCCACCCAGGCGCCCCTAAAATTTTATTTTTATAGCTTCCACCCATTGGTCTAATTCCACACAGAATAAATTCCATATTTCAAAAGAGCTATCATGTCTTTTGTTTAAAAAAAAAAATCATGTTCTTTACAACCATGTTGTTTTTTCCTGGCTAAGCATTCTCATTGTTAAAAAAAAATTTTTTTTAATATTTTTATTTATTTTTGAAGGTGAGAGAGAGAGACAGAGCATGAGCAGGGGAGGAGCAGAGAGAGGGAGACACAGAATTCGAAGCAGGCTTCAGGCTCTAAGCTGTCAGCACAGAGCCCAATGCGGGGCTCGAACCCACATACCGGGGGATCATGACCTGAGCCGAAGTTGGGCGTTTAACCGACTGAACCACCCAGGCACCCCTCCTTAAGCATTCTCATTGTTTAGATGTTGATCTTGAGCTATTATGATATTCCAGATGTTTTACCATCCTAATTATCATCTTCTGGATTTGATTCAATTTGTGTGTGGCCCTCTTCAATTATGGTTGGTCCTCAGCGTTTATTGTTAGACTATGCTGACATACACAGCTTAGAGGATAGAGTAGGACAATCACCTTCTTTGTCTTAGGTCTCTATTTTTTAGCCTAAGAATATATTGATTTTATTTGGGGGGAATTTATTCATTTAAAAATTATACATGAATATTTTATCTTCTAAAAGTCAATCAAAGAATATATAACAATGTATTAAACGTCTCTTTACCTTCCCTTCATTCCCAATCCTTTTTTTCCCCCCCTTTTTGAGAGAGTGAGAGCGTAAGTGGAGGTGGGAGGAGGGGGGAAGGGAAAGGGAGAGAGAGAATCTTAAGCAGATTCCAAGCCCAGCACAGATTTGGAGGCGGGGCTCCATCTCACAACTGTGAGATCACTACCTGAGCCAAAATAAAAAATCAGACGTTTAATAGACTGAGTCACCCAGGCACCCCCCACCCATTCCCAATCGTATCCCCCTCCCTAGAGGCCACTTTTCTTCATTTGTATGTATTTAAACATATATCTAGGCTTTTGTTTCAGATAAACATATTTTTATATATTCATCTTGTTTTGCTGCCTGTTTTTCATTTAATTCTTTTTTTTCTTTTTAATGTTTTTATTTTATTTTTGAGACGGAGACAGAGCATGAGCAGGGGAGGGGCAGAGAGAGAGGGGGAGACCCAGAATCCGAAGCAGGCTCCAGGCTCTGAGCAGTCAGCACAGAGCCCGACATGGGGCTCGAACCCACAGACTGTGAGATCATGGCCTGAGCTGAAGTCAGACGCTCAACCAACTGAGCCACCCAGGCGCCCCTGTCTGTTTTTCATTTAACAGTATTGCTTGAAATTTTTCACGTGTGTACATATATTTTTTTAAGTGGCTTCATGGTACTCCTCAATGTGGACATGCTATGATTTATTCATGGACTGCCATACATTGACATTGAAGTTGTTACCATTTTATATGTTTGCTATTGCAAACCGTGCTCTGATGAACACCTTCATGCTCTGACATACATTCAAATGGTTCCTTATCCTAGATTTGCATAAGTGGCTACTTGAGTGCATTTAAAAATTTTTCATCATTATTGCCAAATTGCCTTTCAAAAAGACACCAAGGGGCACCTGGGTGGTTTAGTCAGTTACGCGACCAACTTTGGCTCAAGTCATGATCTTGCGGTGTGTGGGTTCAAGCCCCGTGTCAGGCTCCGTGCTAACAGCTCAGGGCCTGGAGCCTACTTTGGATTCTGTGTCCTCTCTCTCTGCCCTTCCCCCATTCATGCTCTGTCTGTCTCTCTCAAAAATAAAACAATAAAAATAAATATTAAAAAACAAAAGACACTAAAACTGGGGGATAAAAAAGACACCAATAGCTCACGAGAGTGCCCATTTAATTGCATTCTCACTAGCACCAATATGATCAATATATAATTTTTTTTTCAACTTTTTTTTTAAAATTTTTTTTTTATTTTTGGGACAGAGAGAGACAGAGCATGAACGGGGGAGGGGCAGAGAGAGAGGGAGACACAGAATCGGAAACAGGCTCCAGGCTCCGAGCCATCAGCCCAGAGCCTGACGCGGGGCTCGAACTCACGGACCGCGAGATCGTGACCTGGCTGAAGTCGGACGCTTAACCGACTGCGCCACCCAGGCGCCCCTATATAATTTTTATTAAGCTGATTGGCCAAAATTCATAAGGTAATAATTTAATAATGGCGAAATTGAGTATTTCTTAAAAATATGTTTTGTTTTGGGGCGCCTGGGTGGCTCAGTCGGTTAAGCATCCGACTTCAGCTCAGGTCACGATCTCACGGTCCGTGAGTTCGAGCCTCGCGTCGGGCTCTGGGCTGATGGCTCAGAGCCTGGAGCCTGCTTCCGATTCTGTGTCTCCCTCTTTCTCTGCCTCTCCCCCGTTCATGCTGTGTCTCTCTCTGTCTCAAAAATAAATAAACGTTAAAAAAAATTAAAAAAAAATATGTTTTGTTTCACCATTTTTGTATCTATTGTGAATTTTGTGTTCATATTGAGTCATTTCTAATAACATTTCTCTTTTTCATGAATTGTTTTTAAAATCACATTCTTAAACTCTTCCAAATTTTCTTCCTTCCTCTTTCTCTTCTCAAATATATCCTTCCTGAATCCTCTGTGAGTCTACTAACATAAGCTTATAGCTCTATAAGATTGAAGTATAACTGGGGCACTTGAGTGGCTCTGTTGTTTAAGAATCTGACTTCTGATTTTGGTTCAGATCATGATCTCACAGTTCATGGGATCAAGCCTCACATTGGGCTCTGCACGAATAGTGTGGAGCCTGCTTGGGATTTTCTCTCTCCCACTTTCTCTGCCCCTCTCTCACTATTTCTCTCTCTCTCTCTCTGTCTCTCTCTCTCTTTCAAAAAACAAGCAAATAAACATTGCCATTTTAGGTTGGTTCCACCCTTCCTGGATTCTATATTTTCCTCTTTCTTGGTTTATTCTGTTGTTTCATCAGGGTACAACCTCAAGTAGTTTCAAAGAATTACTGTAAGAGGTGAAAATTTCAAGTCCTTGTTTATTTGAAAATGGCTTTATTCTACCACTCAACACTTTAATGACAGTTTGGCTGGGTATAAAATGATATGAACAAAATAATTTCAAAGGCATCATCTCCTGGTATCTAGTGTGCTGATGAGAAATATGATGCCAGTCAGGTTGCTGGGCCTTTAAATCCTCTGAAAGTCACTTCCATCAAAGGGGGACTTGCAACAATGAAGAGAAGTTCAACAACAATTGCTGTCCAATTTTGTGCACCTCAGAGATCAAAAGCAGCAATCAGCAATCAGAACACAGATCTGATATTCTGAAAACAGGGTCTTTTTTACCCACCCTGGCTTCTGCAAGCTGTGTGCAAGCTGCTCTAGGAATATGTGCACATCTGCCTTCCACCTGGCTGGGGATGGGGAATGGGTAGCTGCTGCTGTGCCAAGAGCTGAATTGGCTGAAATTAACCAAATTTATTGTGCAAGGCTTCAATAGACTCCAGAGTTCCAAAATAGTTACATCAGGGGCACTTGGTTGCTCAGTTGGTTAAGCATCCGACTTGGGCTCAGGTAATTATCTCATGGTTTGTGGGTTTGAGCCCCTCGTCAGGCTCTGCTGACAGCTCGGAGCCCGAAGGCTGCTTCAAATTCTGTGTCTCACTCTCTCTCTGCCCCTCCCCTGCTTGTGCTCTGTCTCTCTCTCAAAAATAAATATTAAAAAATATTTTAAAAATTAACAAATAAAATAGTTACATCAGATAGATTCTGCCACTGTGATTGTTGTCTAGTAGGAAGATTTTTGTGTTTCCTCCTCTGCCATTTTCCCAGGATCATTTGTGTAGTTATTCCTTCTTAGATTTCAATTACATGATATTTGATATTCTCTCACAGATCACTGTAGTTCTTCTCATTTACAAAATTATTCTGGGAGCACCTGGGTGGCTCAGTCAGTTAAGCATCCAACTTTAGCTTGGGTCATGATCTCATGATTCGTGGGTCTGAGCCCCACATCAGGCTCTGTGCTGACAGCTCAGAGCCCGGAACCTGCTTCGGACTCTGTGTCTCCCTCTCTCTCTGTTCCTCCCCTGCTCATGCTCTGTCTCTCAAAAATAAATAAATGGCAAAAAAATTTTTTTTAATTAAAAAATAAAAAATAATTCTTTCCTTTTTATTGGATTATTTCTTTGCTCTATCTTTAGTTTACTTATTAAAATAGCCAAATATCCAACCTGCCATTAAATCCATTTTTAAACATTTTCGATTTTTTTTTAGTTACAAAATTTTTATTCTTTTTTTAAAATAGTTTTTAGTTCTCTGCTGAGATTTCTTCCTTTTGCTTGTTCATGTTTATATGAACTTCATATTCCTACTTGCATTAGTTACTTTAAAATCTTTGTCTGCTAATTTCTACATCTGGTTCATCTTGCAAGAAGTCTCCAATGATTGCCTTTTCTTTTGGGGATGAGTCATAATTTCCTGCTTCTTCCCATGACTAGTAATTTTGGATAGTGTCCTGGACATTTTGAATGATACATCTTAAAGAACTTAAAAGATTCTGTTACAATCTTCTGAAGAGTATAGATATTTTGCTTTAGCTGTCATTTAACTCAATCAGACTCAAACTTCACATTCTAAGTCTTCTATGGTTGTTGGCTTAGCTGGACCTCTTGAAGTTGGCCTTACACCAGCATAATTCAGGAGTTAGCATAATTCATTTATGAAATGGAGGCTCCCCTTCTCTGATTCTCTCCTTTCTGACTTTTTCTCTCACTCTTTAGTTCCTGTGGTCATCACAAATTCTGTCTTGTGGATCCTCAAACCTGTGAGACTGTGGGTTTCTATCCAAGATTTAGTTAGTTGCCTTACCATCTGTCCTCAGGTGAAAAGCTCTAAAAATGAGAAATTCACTCATTGCTGCTTCCTTCTTCCAAGAATTGACTCTCTTCTAATTCCTGCCTGGTTTTGGTTATTCTTCATGTCCTTTAATATATATATATATTATAGTTGGTACCTGAAGGAGGTTTGTACTAATAGGAGGTACTCTGCCATTACCAGAGGTTTTCCCCATACACTTTCAACACATACTTTTACTTTTCTGTTGATGTCTAGATTACATGCACGTGTGTGCACACACACACACACACACACACACACACACATGATAAATTCTAGCTTGCTTTTACTTTCCCGCCTCCCCATCTTCTCATGTTCTTATGTTGACATCATTTGAAATTTTCTGAATATTAATTTTATACATTTATTTATGCATCAAAATTATTTGCATTTAACTATACATTAAGTAAAACTCTGTCTTGAATTCCTCATCCACTCTTTTCTTGTTTTGCTTTTTCTAAGTAATTATTTCAGAGAATATAAACATGGTAAACTTTGTGATTTTCTGATTGTCAAAATATTTATTTTGTCCTCCCATTTGAATCTAATTTGAATGGACATGATTTTACAGGTGAAAAATTACTTTCTCACACTTTTGAACATATTGCTTTACTGTTTTTCTATCAGTATGCTATTGAGAAGTCTGATTCCAATTTTATTATTATTTTTTGTAAATGAATGATTATTTCCTGCCTGGAAAACTTATAGGATCCCCCCCCCCCACTCTAGCCTCAGTTTTATGAAGTTTTACATGGTATGTTTAGCTCAAAGTCATCTTACTTTTCTAGGAACTTAGTGGTTCCATCACTATGAATGATCAGCTCTATAAAATTATTTTTTCTATTAAAAGAAAACAATTTGTTTGCTCTGTTTCCTTCATTCTTTCCAACTAGAAAATTTTTTTAAAATTTTTTTTTCAACGTTTTTTAATTTATTTTTGGGACAGAGAGAGACAGAGCATGAACGGGGGAGGGGCAGAGAGAGAGGGAGACACAGAATCGGAAACAGGCTCCAGGCTCTGAGCCATCAGCCCAGAGCCTGACACAGGGCTCGAACTCATGGACCGCGAGATCGTGACCTGGCTGAAGTCGGACGCTTAACCGACTGCGCCACCCAGGCGCCCCTAGAAAAATTTTTTTAAATGTTTACTTATTTTTGAGAGGGGAGGGAGAGGCAGAGAGAGGGGGACAGAGGATCCAAAGCAGGCTCCACACTGACAACAGAGAGCCCAGTTGCAGGACTTGAACTTGCCAATTGTGAGCTCATAACCTGAGCTGAAGTGGGACACTCAACTGAGTGAGCCATTCAGGTGTCCTCCAACTAGAAATTAAAAAAAAAAAAAAAACTTTAATGTTTTTATTTTATTTTTGAGAGAGAAAGACAGAGAGTGAGTAGGGGAGGGGCAGAGAGTGAGAGGGAGATACAGAAACTGAAACAGGCTCCAGGCTCCTAGCTGTCAGCACAGAACCCAAAGCGGGGCTTGAACCCACAAACGGTGAAAGCATGACCGGAGCTGAAGTCAAATGCTTAACCGACTGAACCACCCTGGCACCCCCAACGAAAAATTCTTTTAGTTGAATGTTGGAAAAACAGAATCTAGACTCCACATCTCAACTGTTTTTGTTCTATTTTAATCTTACTGTTGTTTTAAATTATATTTTGCACAAATGCCTCAACTCTGTTTTCTACATGATTAAATTGCTCTTCGGCTATTTCATGCTGTTTTCCAAGCCCACCTCGTAATGTTTTTGTGGCCAAAATTTTAATTTCCAAGACTTTTATGGGATTCTTTTTTTTTTTTTTTTTTTTTTTTTTGAGATCTTAACTGGACCAATTCTAAAATCTTTTTCTGGTGCCTGAGTTGGTTCCTTTAGTTCTAGCCCTTGTGCTTAAGATGAGCACCTCTCAAATGTTTGTTCCTTCTCAACGGCCCCTTTCCTTTTATGTTCAAGATTCTATGTGTGTCTGCCTGTTCCTTTTAAATGGGACTTGGGAGCGAGATTTGGGAGGCCAGTCTGCAAATACTTTATCTTTATGGTGAAGTAAAGAAATTAGACCACAAACTTAAATCACGTCTTTGACAACAAAACTTAAAAGAACTTAAAAGAAGAAATGTGCAAGACTCCCGTCCAGCAGTGTAGACATTGCACCTCGAGAAATATCTGAAAATGCTGACTTTTCCCCATGTTGGGAACATGGTGCAGGAATAAAGTTTCCAGAGAGCAGGAAAGGCAAAGATGACGATGGACTTCCAAGAAGAAAAGCTCTGTGCTTTGGCGAAGGGCCCTTCTTATTTAGAATCATCGTGTACTTTAATGTGCCATTTGTAGATGACATTGAATTCCGCAACGCAGGAAGGGAGCAGGCTTCGTGTGGCATAATTGGGCCCAGCAGAGTATAACTAGTGGGGACCGGAGGACCTGACTGTCTCCCACTCTCTGCCCTTACATCATCTGTGTTTCCCAAGACCTGAGAAACAATGGAAATGAAATGAATGCTATAGCCGAACATTGCAAATCGTGGTCCTGCCTGAACAGCATTATTTCTCTTGGCCCAGTTTCCCAGGGCATACCGCTGGGCCTAATTTCTGTGCTCACATATTCTGCTGGGACTGCAGACCCTTAAGAGTACGAAAAGAACATAGGCAGTGTTAGGAGCGTGAAAAGCCATTCAGCACATTGATGCTTCTCTCTTGTAATACGGTCTTTCCCCCAGGATAGCATCTAATTGCTACTTGAACAAACCCACTGTCTTTACCTCAACAGCCTTGCCCAGTAGGCCATTGCAAACATTTATTATTCTTTGAGTGACAAAGCTCTTCCCATCTATCTCTTCTGAATTTGTTTTTTTTGAACTTCCTCTTCTGCCCCCACTCCTGTCATAGAGGCAATATCAAAAGTAGCAACATGCATTGATATTATCCACTCTGCTAAAGATCTTGTGTACTTCAGTGCTACCCCCTTCCATGTCTTTTTTGAGGTTGGAGGATTTTTTTTTAACCTTTCAGTAACTTGTACAATTTTCTCAGGAAATCAGCATGAGAGAAAATATTTGCTAACATCTGACTTCCCTTCAACCAAATCTACCTGCTCTGGAAAAACTGCCAGAGAAACACATTTCCAGAAGGTTCTTTTTGGAGACAAAATGGTTGTCTTATTTCCCTGACTATTTCTTAATGTGCTCAGAGGAAAGGAAGGATGTCAAGTGTTTATTCTGATGATTCAAAGAAGGAGCTGGAACACGAGCAAGGGGGTCTTGGAAAGTAATGCTTCCACCTGATAGGGATAGTTGCGATTTATATGGAGTAGCCAGGCTAAGTCAGGCCTGTACTACAGAATCTCCTAACCTCATAGCAACCCCACAAAGTGGATCTTATTATCGTTACTATTTAATTTTTTTTAATGTTTATTTATTTTTGAGAGAGAGAGAGAGAGAGAGAGAGAGAGCGAGAGCACACGAGCAGGGGAGGGACAGAGAGAGAGGGAGACACAGAATCTGAAGCAGGCTCCAGGCTCCGAGCTGTCAACACAGAGCCCGACAGGGGGCTCAAACTCACAAACCGCGAGATCATCACCTGGGTGGAAGTCGGAGGCTTAACTGACTGAGCCACCCAGGCGCCCCTATCGTTACTATTTATAGGTGAGGAACCTGAAGCTACATATATAGAGATAATAATAATAAATGGCGACTTCAATTTAGGGAGCATTTGCAACATGCCCTGCATCTGCCTGTCTCTGTTTACACAGATCTCACCTAGTCCTGACAACAACTCACGGGGCTTTCTGTCTCTGACACCCTAGCTTACCATTTCCCTATCCGATCACTTTGACGATTATTGAGTCTTTTCATGTGAGATTTCCTCACCGCCTGATTTCCACTGACTTCCAAAATCCTTCCTGCTATCCAATGCACTGATAGGCCGAGCAAAATCCTTAATTTCAGAAGGCCTTGTCCATTGCCTCACCTAAGTTTTAAAACAAACTCCGAACGTCAACCATGGTAGGTGGGCTACAGCCCCATCTCCGGGCAGGTCACATGATCCTTGCTGGTCGGTTGGAGTCCTCCTTCTCCCTCGTCTCAGTGATTGGTTCAGTGATGGGCATGTGACCCGAAGCCGATCAGCATCCTTTCAGGACTTCTCTGTAGAGCCGGTAGGAGGATAATCTCTTTCCTTCGGGTTTTGTAAATTGGGTGGAGGTGAATCCGAGGCCGGTAGCTGCCATGTTCCTTGCCACCTGAAGGAAGTCTGTACATCAAAACCAACCCAGAGAAAAACAGCTAAAAGATGAGGACACAAAGATTTAACAGTATCTTTTAAGCTTTCAGATCCAGCTAGCTCTAAAGGCAATTCTACCCTCCGGACTTCCTTGTGATAACAACCAAGAAACATCCCTTCTTACTTAAACCGGTTTGAGTAGCCTTTCTGTCCCTTGCACCCAGTGGTGTGCTGGTAATCTGGCTGTCTATGGAGAAAAGAGAAAAAGAAAATTGATTTTTTACTGTTTGCCAATTACCGTGGTGTAAATGCTCCCGTTGTGGCAGATTTTAAGCTGCCGGGGTCTAGCCAGCAGCTTGCCAGTTTCTGAATGGTTAACAATTGGCTTTTGTGAGCAGGTACCGGCCAGCACCAAGAGAGCACTGGGTGCAACTAAAAAAGTCCCTGCTAATTTGCTTTCCCGCAGGGCTGTTGAGATGAGAGGGGAGGCAGTCAGGGCACTTGACCAAGCTGCTTCTGCCTTTCTGCACCCCAGGAAGTTCTCAGATTCTACAGGCACTCCTAGATGGGGGATGGGGGTGGAGAAATGCTACCCATAGCACCGCCTGGCAGACTTTTAATTCAAAAACTTAAACTTCCGCCATTGTATTTTTCGAAAGCGCAGTTTACGGCCACCCCCCTCATCGGAATCACCTACTGATCTGAGTCTGCATTTGTAACGCGTTCCCCAGTTGATAGATGTACCCCACGCCCTGAGCACGAGCACTGCTATTCTCCCTCTGGTTTGGTGCATGTGCTGTGGGCTCAAGTAGGCCTGACGTGTCGCTCAGTCCTGCATGTGTCTTGCCTGTGCCTCTCGAAAGAGCCCTTTGGTATTTTTATAACATGGTCATCTCTGTCTTGCGTGAGATCTAGTATTTCACGAGGGAAAGGGCCAAGGGGCAAGGAGATGAGAGGAGAATGTGGGGGATTGTTCACTGATAAACTCATGTTCTTCCTCCTCTCACTCTCCACTCTCAACCTCTACCTCTGCTTTCTTGTATTTTCCTCTTAATTCTCTTTTCTTTACTCTCTGCCACTCAATTTCCAGATCTATGAAATGGGGATAGAAAGATGAGCCCATGGGGCATCCGGGTGGTTCATTGGGTTAGGCATCCAGATCTTGATTTTGGCTCAGGTCATCCTCTCACGGGTTCATGAATTCGAGCCCTGTGTTGGGCTCTGCACTGACAGTGCGGAGCCTGCTTGGGATTTTTCTCTCTCCCTCTCTCTCTCTCTGCCCCTCCACACCCCCCCCCCCAATAAATAAATAAACTTAAAAATTAGCCCATAGGGTAAAGAGGAGGAGACTGTCACACCCAGCACCCAGTACCTGGTAGCTGCTCAGTGCCTCTCAGCGTCACCTTATCCTCCCTTTTTCTTCTCTCTTGGTAACTGGCTGTCCCCTTGAGTTACTGTAAGAGATCTGATGGACCTACAAACTGAGACAGGTGTCTTTTTAAACCCGTTTCCAGGTTTCTAGAGGATGCACTTTCTGTGTTGATATTTGTGGATTCTGCAGTTGATTTAAAAAAAAATTTTTTTTTTTAATGTTTGTTTATTTTTGAGACAATGCAAGAGACAGAGTGCAAGCGGCCGAGGGGCAGACAGAGGGAGACACAGAATCCAAAGCGGGCTCCAGGCTCTGAGCTGTCAGCACAGAGCCCGACGCGGGGCTCCAACTCACGAGCCGCGAGATCATGACCTGAGCCGAAGTCGGACGCTTAACCGACTGAGCCACCCAGGTGCCCCGTGCCGTTGAGTTTTTAAATGACGATGTCATCTTATTGACCGGTTTCCCGAGGAGGTTTCCTTGGGTCCCACAGATGGTGAGGAAGGGGAATGGCTGGTCTGAGAGCCTCTGGTCTTTGCAGCAGCAGGATCCCACTTGCACCAAGGGCAGTGACTCACCCTGTATTAATTGCACTGCAATTATCCCGGGGAGCCTGAGTTTCCTCTTGATGTCTCCTGTCTGGTTTCCTTGTGACCCGCGCAGCTGTCTAATAGAGATGGCTCTTGCGACTTCTTAGTTAATGTGGTTCGTTATTTCCAGCGCTGCCTTCTGCCTTCAGTGGCTGGAGGTTTTTCCGACTCTGACTTGGAGACTTTCATGAGTTGTGTCTTCAATCAGAGCTTGGTGCTGCCTGCATTGTCTGTGGGAAAAATTTCATTTGCAAATCAGAAGAAGTTCACAGACTGTGTCGCCGTGTTGCTTCGCGAGACAGCGTTTTCATCTTCTGCGCGGCTCTCCCCAGTCACCTCCACGTGCCTTGGATGAGGAGAGAAAAGTCCCTCTCTTCCAGACCTCAACGAGAGCTGCGTAGACAGAGCAGGAGGCATGAATTTGTTTGCTCCTCAGCCGTGCTAATTATCTGCAGAGGGCTGCGGCACGAGGCGGTGTCTCTTCTCCCCGCGGCTTGCCACACGCTGGGTCATGCCACAGAGACCAGGATGTCTGGAGCCCCTAGAAGCTTCTGATGTCAAATGTCTTTAGGAAATTACAAAAATCAAAACTAACTCACCTAAAACTTTCTATTCCTCTCAAAACTCAGCAGACACTTGGATGGCTTCGGGAAGTTTCTGTGGCTCCCACTCGTCCTTTTCTCGGCTGAGGCTGAACGCAGCCCCGAGCCTGCAGCTTCTTGTTCAGGGACTACCTCGTGACTCAACCAGTTTTTATTGACAAGCGAACGTCTTTAACTCTCTATCAGAAACAGGAGGTCGTTTAGAAGGAGGGTAAAAGCCTCTGTGATCTTAGGGTTCATTTTCATCATCCAGAATGATAGCTGGCCTGGATGTAACGAGAAAGGGAGCCTCCTTAGGGAGTGAAAGTGGCAGTGGTAACGTCTGGACCCAGGCAGGGGGGGCCCCAGATGCTGGGGCCTGAGAGGAGCATCGGGCAATGCCTAGGGAGGCCACCCATCTCCACACAAGAGCCAAGATGGTTGAGAGGAGGCAAAAGGGAAAAGAGTGAGGGCAGAGCGAAGTAGACAGATAGTGGCAGCATCGGAGCAATCACATGGACAATGGGGGGGCTTAGAGGTGAGGCTGAGGGGACAAAGAACAGACTCCCAAACAGCAGAGGCAGAAGCCAGCGAAGAAGGGGGAGACGTGGGAGAGTCCTGTGGTAAGGACTACGGAAAACCTTGCCCACCTTAGCAGTCCCCCAAGACGCTGACTGCAACCCCTTGGACTCTGCTCTGCGTGAGGGCTCAAGGTGGGGGAGGTTGTAGGACAGTGGTCTGAATGGTAGCCTCTAAGAATATCTCCATGGCATACTCAAAGAGCTGAGCTCTCAACTATCCAGGAAATTCCTGAGATCTGGAATAATCCATTTCCCGGCAAAGATGAACGGTTAACGCTTTACGTCCGAAGACACGATTCCCGTCTTCAAGGCGCTGACGTGAAATTGAACAGAGGAACGTTAATAAAAACTCTATGATGGCTCATCGATGATAATGATCAAACAGCTACTACATACATATTCATCTCTGTGTTGGATGCTCTATTTACCTGGTCGATGATTTTCCTCAAACTTCATGAGGTGGGTATGGAGTAGGCTGTGGGGGTTCAGACAAGGAAATGATTGTGGTTGGATAGTCTCAGATGGTCTCCTTTAGGGCTGGTATTGAGCAGGATTTGAAGGATGAAGAGAACTCAGAGAAGTGGGATACACTTGGGGGTTGGTTTGTGGTAACTTTTGAATCATTCCTTCATATATTGATTCTCCTCAAAAGTAATGAATACATCCCACTCTCCCAGTTTCCACTGCCTAACTGGGTAATTTCCATCCATCCCTTGTACCTAGATCGGAGAATTGCATTTCTCTGGCTTGGTGAGGGAGAGCAAAATGATGGCGGCTGCAAATAACTCCTGTTGGCAAGACCTCCGGGGGCCAGAAGAGGAAGTCTTTGTAGTTGAGGCTCTGTGACTCTGTGGAATCATGGATTGAGGTCCAGGTTGATGACAGCTCTTGGGAAAGCCTCTTACTAGAGATCAGTGTGAAATTACTGGCCATATGGGTTTCAATCTATAGTAGCTAACACTTCCTAGCTCAGGAACCAAGAAGTAAAAAATTTGAGTAATGACTGCCCATCTACTACCTAGGTTTTCAGGAATGAGAATGCTTTGTGTTTTTAGGGACAGTCACTAGGAAACCTTGAACGTGGCCTTTGTATTCCAGGGTCAGTGCTTCCGAGTGTCTCTTGAGCTAGTTAACGAGACCAGAGGTGAGCTGGAGTTGGTGTCCTTTTCTTTTCTGAAGAAATGAATACATAAGGGTTTGCGTTTTGTTTTGTTTTGTTTTGTTTTGTTTTGTTTTGTTTTGTTTTTGAGCTACTTTTCTTCAAACCAGTTCCCCGCAGAGCAACAGAAAAGATGTGCTGAAATGTCCAGGGTGGCTGATGTCGAAGTGTAGACTACCCTGTCAGTGACCCTTTTGGACCCAGAGCCCGAGTGTGGCCAATTCAAGTGGAAAGCAGTCATGGAGGCTCCGCCGTGTATCTGGACTGAGAGAGGAGCCCAACGTGACAGAGTCCTTACTCCCAGGCAGTTTACAGCCAAAGGGGAGGGATGAAGGATACACACAGTAACTCCGACACGAAGCCGAATAGGCCGTGTGCGTGTCAGGGGCTCACATGCAGAAAAAGTTACATCCGATTGGTGGAGGTCCATGGTTCGGGGGGGATGGAGCACACCGTCATGATCTTTGAGGGGCACCTGGGCGGCTCAGTCAGTTGGGCGTCCGACGTTGGCTCGGGTCATGATCTTACAGTCAGTGAGTTCAAGCCCCGTGTCGGGCTCTGTGCTGACAGCTCAGAGCCTGGAACTTGCTTCGGATTCTGTGTCCCCCTCTCTCTCTGCCCCACCCCTGCTCATGTTCTGTCTCTTTCTCTCTCTCTCTCAAAAATAAATAAAGAAGACCTTTGAGGACATGGGGCACCTGGGTGGCTCAGTTGGTTAAGCGTCTGACTTCAGATCAGGTCATGATCTCACCGTTTGTGGGTTCAAGCCCTGCACCAGGCTCTATGGCTCAGAGCCTGGCGCCTGCTTCAGATTCTGTAGCTTCCTCTCTCTGCGCCTCCCCCACTCATGCTCTGTCTCTCTCTGTCTCTCAAAAATGAATACATCTTTAAAAAAAAAAAAAAAGAACTTTGAGGACAGAATAACATTTGAGAGGACACTTGAGGCAGAATTTCTTTTGTTACTGTTTTATGGCTAAAGCTTATTTACTATACTTTAAAGTTTAAAAACAATACATATTTATGAGAAAATATTAAAAAGCATATAGAAGAAAATGAACATGCTCATAATCTCAGCACCTAGAAGAAAACAGAAGTAACATTTTGGTGTATTCCTTCTAGACTTTTCTCCACGTACACATGTCTACATATTCACACACACACACACACACACACACACACAGGCACACAGGCACACAGGCACACACACAGACAGAGTTCACAAAATTGGGCTTATACTGAATAAATACTTCTGAGGTCCTCCTCAACAGAATAACGAGTTCTCACATATCATTAAATATTCTTTAAAGCCATGGTTTACAAAGTCATTACACACTTATTCCATAATTGATTTGGCCATTTTAGTCCAATTAGACATTCAGATTGTTTCCATTTTTCTCCCAGTCAAGTTTTGCTGCATCTTCTTCCACACGAATCAAGTAGGAAAAGTTTTGATACGCAGAGATCAGGCGTGAGGGTAGAGGGCATCCTGGGAAGAGGAGCAGGTGTCTGGAGAGGCAAAGCATAGAGATGCGTGGAAAAAGCAAGATGTGCCATTTGGCTGGAGGGTAGGTGCCTTTAGGAAAGAGGTGGGCAATAAGGTAGGTCGGGCAGGTTGTAGAGAACCGTGACCGGCAGACATTGGCCGAGAGGCGATGGGGAACCGCTGACAGCTCTCGAAAAGGTCAAGACTGAATCGGAAGCGTTTCAGGGGGTGAGTCTGAAAGTCGAGTCAGGGTGGAGGGCAGGGAGGGTGAAGGGAGATGGGTTAGGAACTAGGGCAGCACAGCTCGGATGAGAAGGAGAGAGTGGTTGGAGGCCGTGACTCTGTGACTCAGAAGTTCATTGGGAATGCGGCCAGTGAGGACTGAGGCGTCAACGGACCGATGATTTTGAGGTTTAATAACTTGGGAGAGTGGAGGAAGCCTGAAGACATTGAGGCCTGGCAGGGGTAGCGACTTGTCCAAATTTGTGACCTTGTTAGGGGTTAGGCAATGCCAGAAACCAGATGCCCTGCCTTCGCGTGTTAACATGGGGAACGTGAGCCACCCAGCGTTAGCTGTTAGACGTGGTGGGGCCTGGAGCCCGTGCCTGAGAGCAGGTCAGCCTGAGGTGAACGTCTGTCAGCGTGGCGTTGAACCTCATTTGCTTGGTGGGACGCGTATTGGGGACTGTCCAGTGATTAGGTAACAGGTGCCCCCCCCCCAAAAAAAAAAACACCACCCACAAAAACCAAAAAACAAAAAGGAACTTCTTACTGCGTTTTTTTCAGACTTCGTTCTTCACCAGCAGAGTAAGACAAAGAGGCAAGAGAGGCATGTTTGTGGCTTCAGAGGGCGGGCCAGAGAGTTCTCTCCTCACGTGGGAGGCCCTCTCTGGATCTGCAGCGCCCGCTGGTCCTCGGTTTCAGTAGCATCGCCTCTCAAGCCACGCTGGCTTCCTGGAGCCCCCGGGGCCACCCTGGAAGGTGTGCGTCACTCGTCCCATTGGGTGGACATCTCGTTAGGCTGCTGTGCCAAGTGCCCTTTTATCTCATGTTTAAATGGTAGTTTTTCCTCTGATTAGTTTTGCCGTATCCAACGGCTTTCGGCAGCTTCAAAAATCAAGACCAGAGCCTAATAACAAAAATAAAAATAAGAAGAAGAGAAAGAAAAAGAAAAAGAGAAAAAAAAAAAAAGCTCACCTGATCTCCCCAGCATTTCACTGCCGCTTTGGAAATTGAGAGCCGTGCGTGGGATATTGGCGGCTAACAACCGTGGAAATAAAAAATGATTTTTGATCTCAAGGCCTAATATTATTCATATTTTTTATAGCCTCAAACAATGTCTTCAGATAATTCAGGTAAAGGCAAGCCAGAAACAAAACAACATCATAAAGGCATTATTACATACAGACACTTTCAGCTATGCTACACGCCTCACAGTGTCTTTGAACCCTGGATGATGAGAGAACCGTTTCACACTCCAGGGAATACTCTTGGAGCTGTTTTTACTTCAACAGAGGGTAGTGAAACAAAATTCTTTGGCTTTAGATATGTGCTCGGCACCCGCTCCACAGAGTTCTCTCCCTTCCTGTGTGTTTACCATCCATCAACGACCAACGACTCCATTTGGGAGGCCACGGGAAGGGCTGTGGCATTCCCAGGTGTGCTCCCCACCTGCGGAGCAGGGTCCTTAACCTTGGGGCCCGAAGATCTGGGCCTGCCCTCTGAGTGGGTGGGGGTTATGGAGCCGAGAGCACAAAAGCCTTTCATCAAGGAGAATTTGGCAACGGTGTCTTTCCGAGCCCTTGTTCCTCCCAAAATAACACTGGCCCGCTCCATCCAATTAGATAAGGGCTGGGGACTGGGATGTGCTTCGAAAGGACAGAGGAAGCAGAGAGAGGGAGAAGGAAGATTCTCTTGGGGGAATCTCTCCCTCCTTATTGAAACTATCCGTTCTCTGGTTTGAAAATGCCAGTAACGTCTCAGCCAAGGAATGCATTTTCCTTTCCTCCCTGCTTCCCGTGTTCTACGGTCAGAGTTCTTTACTCGGTGTATTAAGTTCAAGTCTCAGGTTCTTAAGCTAGACTTCCCAGCTGCCTCGGCCTGAGGGGTCACTACTATCCTTCCCTCCCACCGCATGGACAGCCGTGGCTCTCATCTGGTACCTGCTGTATCCTTCCTACAATTGTTCGGTTTGCCTGGCGGTGATGACATACCTCCTGATCTTTAAGGAGATTGTCAGAGGACAATGTTGATTTCGCCACCTCTTTTCTCTTTGTTCCTCAGCAGCATCTAACAGTTCCTTGCAGGGGGTTGATATCCAGTTCGTGTGGGCAGGTCCCGTGGCCACTGTTTCTCCATCTCACAAAGAAGGGGAGGACTGAACCCACCGATATGAGTTCACGTAGGCAGAGTCACAGGTATGCAATTAATTCCAGAAATTTCAACGCACTCTAGTGTTGCAGGTATTTCGAGAAGGGCAGGATTGACCAATACGTGATTTCCCCAGCCAGCGTGTTTTTCACGGTCCGGCCACTGCCACCTCCGTGAGAAGCCTTCCGTCTTGTTCTGAACCAGAGCGACGACCCCGCTCTAAGCTCGTAATATCTGTGCCATTCAAAAGGCAGTTGGCCCACACGATTTTTTGTATCTTTCTAAAAAAAGTTTGTTTATTTATTTTGAGAGAGAGAAAGAGAACACAAGCGGGGGGAGGAACAGAGAGAGAGAGAATCCCAGGCAGGCTGTGCAGAGCCCGATGCAGGGCTCGAATCCACGAACCGTGGGTTCATGACGTGAGCCGAAATCAAGTCGGACGCTTAGCGGACTGAGCCACCCAGGTGCCCCCGTGCACACAATTTTGTATTCTAGATTTGCTCGCCCATCTCACTGCCGTTAAAAAGCCCCAGGGAGATTAGAATTGTTTCTCACGTGGTATTCACACCCTTGTTCCAACATTCTTCTCTGTGTGTCTGGCACGGCTTTATCATGTCCTCTGCCGTCAGTAACCGTGTGTCCAGTGAACTGACCCGATCTGCTTTCGTCTCTGAGAAGCCGGCTGGGGTCTTGTGAAGAGGGAAACCTCTTATTTATCTGGAAAGCGTCCACAAACCCCTGGAACAGCAAGAGAAACAAATGCTCTCAGTTTCCGTTTCTGCCCCATCCGTTCCTTCCCGAGTTGGCTTCCCTGCCCTCCCTGCACCCGCGAACGGGCAGTCAGCATTTCAACTGGCTTTTCCTCCTGGGCGACATAGTCCCCAGCCTTGGACTCCGTGTGTGTTGAGCTAGAACAGTCACTCACTGGAATCTAATTTCAGTTCTACAGAGGTTAATTTATCCTTTTTCAGGCTATGTACTCATTTAATCCAAAATTACCCGGCTACTAGCCTTCTCGATAGCAATTACACCCTACGAAAGCAAACTACTGAGCTTCGTGTATTGCTAATGGCCTTTCTTTCCCTAGTTTTCCTTAGGGATAAAGTTGAATGGGGAAATTAGTCGCATTAAGCTGGAAAAATAGTGAACAAAATACATATTTTATATTTAAAAAAATCCTCCTGCTACCAATTATGGTCTTTATTAGAAACAGGTATTTTCACATTATGGGGCTTGTCTTTTTATTAAACAGAGCAAACCCAAATGAATAGTTACTTAAGAGGATCTTTTAAATAAATACTCAAGTCCATTTTAATATCTAATAATAGTGGCTGCCTCAAGTATTCAGATTTTAGCATAACCGGCAGGAAAACTGTTTGATGTTTTAATTATGTCCCTGAAAATGCTGAATGGGTTATAAAAAGCAATTTGAAGAAAATAAAAAAAGATTTTTTTTTTTTTATTATTAGTGTTTTGGGAGAGAAGACCTTTTCCACATCCCATTAAAAACCTTTCTGCATTGTAAAAAGACTGTCTGCTGATACATAGGCCAAATAAGCAAAGGACTTGCATCTGTTGTAAGTGTTCTCATTTGGGGAGAAAAATCTGGAAATTAAAAAAAGAAGACCTCAGAGGAACAGTATTCTGAGAGGGGGGAGCTGTGGAAATTGATCATGCCTTGAAAGAAAGAAAGGAAGAAAATCTTTTAATTACGTTTAAAATTAGCCAGAGCCTCGTGCTTGTTCCCAGGAAGGTTCCCGGGAGGATTGGAGTGTTTCTGATGTAACTTGCTACCCCGGCCATGGCTGATGTCATCACTTCAAAACCCCACCTGGAGGTCTGGACTGTGGAGCAGGCAGTGGGGACATTCCCAGGCTAGATCCCCTGGCCTCAGGTCATTCTCCTGGGCAGGACTGGGGAAAGCTGTCCCCGAGGGGAGGGAAGCAATGAGAAGGGGAGACATTTCCAAGGAACGGAACCAGATGTACACGCTGCGGTGAAGGTGATTGAGGCTCAGCGGCGGCTGGGCCCATAGAAGCAGGAGAGGGAAGGCTGGATTTGGGGTTAACTCTTTCTTCTCTCGGTAGGTGGAGGCCTGGTCTGGTGCGGGCCTGGCTCCCAGACAACATTCAAGCCTTCTTCCCAACGGCCAGATAGGAGGCACCCTGAAGAGCTCAGGGAAATAATCCTCCATGAGGCAAAATGAGCCCTTTCGCTGTGTGAGCTGCCCCGTGCGGGTCTATGCAGCGCTCTCCCCAGGGAATTCTAATTCTCATTCCTCTTCTTATTTCCAATCACTTTGCCCAAGCTGCATTCCAGACCGATGACCCTGTTGGCGGTGGGAACCCATGCATCGGTATTTTCTTAAAACTCCCCCGACGAGGAGTAGCCAATCTCGAAGAGCAGTGCCAGCCCGGCTCCTACCTGAGAATCACGTGGGCAGTGTATACAATGCAGATTCTGCTCCGGCAGGTGTGGGGACGGCTCCCGAGGAGAGCCCGCGCTTCTCGCTGCTGGGTGGGCCACGCTTTGAGCCAGAAGACTGCAGTTGTCCATTTGCGGTTGCTTCTATTTCTGCCTTTTAGACTAAACAATGTATATTTTAAGGGATCAGGATCCTAAGCGGGTCTCTTTAGAACAGGGCCTTGTAGCACAGTGGTCTGTATTTATAGTGCAGGTGGATCCTGGTCCTCTGAGACATTTTATTCCATTTAGATAGAATGTTAGTCAACTAAGTACACTGATTTGTCACTGGGTACCAAGGAATGCCACCCTCCTTGTCCTCAAGGATCTTAGTTTTTGTTCACGGTGTCTTCTTTGAAGCATTTTTTTTTTCTTGTGCTGTTGCTTGGAAAAGCAGGCTCGATTTGTTTCATTTGTTTATCAGCAAATATCAACCACCTCCCTCCTATTTACAGGCACTGAGCTGGGAGTGGGGGAATGACCAGCGGAATAAGACAGTGTTGCAAGTCACAGTCGAGGAGGGCTAGACTCTCACGTTTCGCGGAGTGCTGCTGACGCACTCAGCTCGCTTAGGGCTGCTGGGTTGTTCTCGCATTTGCCCAAGGATCTGAAGTGCTCATCCTCTCAATACCCCTTAACATTTAGCTATGAAACCATGCATACCCCAGAGACGACATGATGAGAAGGAGCCCGCGGGGTCACTGATGCTGTAGGAGATGTGTGCAATGTCATCTCTTTTAAGTTTTGCGGCAGCCCTGCGAGGTGGGTGTTATTATGCCCATTTCGCAGATGGAGAAGTATAGAAGCGTTATTCAAATGTATTCAAAGTCATGTAGCTCTAAGTATCGATAAGCTGACACCATTATATCGTTACGACGATCTTTTTTCCCTGTCTTCCTGCAGAGAACAGCTGCAGACTGAAAGATGGTGAAAGCTACAAGACTTTTGAGAACTAACCATTTGTAACAATAGCTGCCAACCCCTCCTCTTTGTAACTGAAATGGATTTGCAACAACATTTGTCGGATGAACAAACAAACGCCTGACTTAAAGAACACTACAAATTAAAATTGAGAAGACGTCACCCTTCCTGGACGGTATCAGGTTAGCTTCCTAGATCATGAAACTCCCAAGAGCAAACGATTCATTTTATTGGAATAGTAATTATTATTATTACACTAATTAGCATCAGTAATGTGCCCAGCATGGTACACTTAGTATACAGCACTTCATTTAATCTTTACTATGACCTTTACAGGTTAAACACAGAGTGAGGTTCAGAGAGGTTCTCTTGCCCACTGGCCCAGCTGGCAAGTGGCAGAGAAGAGATTCAAACCCAGGACTTGGATTCTGAAGCCCAAACTCTGCCCGTTGTACGACACGGCCCAACGTGCAGCTTCCGTTAGCGGCTTGTATACGATGGTTTTCCCCTTGTAAGCATTTGAAAGCCTTTGCAGATGCTGTTGGGGCTCCCTCACACCTGCAGACAGTTCCCAGACACAGTCGTGGCTTTGTGGTCTCTTGGCCTAAGGCATTTTCTGGCCTCCTGATTGACAGGACCACGGGGCGAGGGGAAGTGCAAGAGAATGAATACCCCAGAGAGATCCTCAACCAAGGAGGGTTGGGAATTGGTAGATTGATCCCCCAGCTTCCTTGCCTCTCTGACGGATAATTCAGAAGGATGCTACACCGTCTGCCGGAGTCTGTGTGAGACTGAGCCCCGGTCATGCACGCAGGTACCCTGCTCAGCATCACACACTTTATTGGTCCCACGTCCTTCTCCCTTGTAGCGCTTTCTTGGCGTGTCCCTTAAATAAACTGCTTATGCCCAAATATTTTCCTTTGGATCTACTCCGGGGAAAACCCAGGCTAAGGAAGATACCACCTTTTCAACGTCCAGAGAAGTTAAAAAGCCCACCACGGTGACCTGACCTGAGAATCAAGAAATGATTACAATTGAATGTCTTCTTTGATGGAAGAGAGGTCTTCCTTTTTTCTCTTTATGTCTCTAGCTGGAAGGCTGGCTGGTAAAGAGTTCGCATCTAGGTGGTCTCCCCGCCCTTTTGGAAGGGTGAGTGGATTTCCTGGAGTCACGTGGCTTCTGCCAAAGTGGGGATTTCCTGTAGAGTTTTGACAGATGGTGAGGAAGGTTTATCTGGATGCCTTTGCTCCTGGCGGCAACCAGATGCCGTGGGTTTCAGTGCTAAGGTCGTCAGGTGCCTGCTGCATGCTCTCGAGGCCTCAGCGTAGGGAGAGGGGATGCTCAGAAGGACCCAAACGTGAACCTGACTATGCCACCCTCTAGAGCTTGCAGAGCAAGCACTTAATGCCAACAGGGGGTGAAAGAGGAAGCAGCAAACAAAGCAGGAAAAATGACAGGGGTTTGGTAAATCAGGGTTGAAACACTAGCTCTACGATTATTCTTTTAGTCAATTCATAATTATTAAGTGTCTACTCAGTGCAGGCTGGAGTGGTAGAATATTTAGCCTTGATCATCCAAGTGCTGTGCTAGACATTTCTCCTTTAATTACTGGATAGAGGGTGCCCTGAAAGGTCCAGGGGAGGGGATATGGCTAGGATACCATGAGACACCTGGGAGGTTTGGGACAGTAGTTAATTAACAATGGATATAAAAACATTTCAATATTTTAACAGCTTTCTGGTCATACAAGTGCATGATCACTGAATATATGTCTAGTATCTGGTACTATGCTAGGTGTTGGGAGAAAAACCTGTAAAACTGAGCACATTTCTTTCTTATTGTGTGGGGAAATAGACTGTGTTCAATTCATCGCACTAATGAGCGTATCATCATAAACTAGGATCGATGTTCTAAAGGAAAGAAGCTTTGCTAGGAGAGTACAAAAGTTAGGAGCCTCACACGGTGCTGGGGATCAGAGAAGGCTTTCCTGAGGAAGGACATAAGCCAACGCCTGCAGGAGAATTAAGTGAGGAGTGGAACAAGAACTTTTCAGAGAGGGGACAGTATTCTCAAAAGAGTCCTGGGATGGAAGGGAACATGGTGTATTGGAAGGATGGGAAGATGGAAAGAAGGTCAATGTGGCTTTGAGCAAGGGGAGTAGGTGGGGGGAGTGGTTCAAGATGACTTCAAGGGCATGCCCGGGTTGGGGGTGGATGTGGCCGGCAAGGCAGCGCTTTGTGAACATCAAAATTTGGGGTTTTAGGGGTGCCTGGGTGGCTCAGTCGGTTAAGCGTCCGACTTCGGCTCAGGTCATGATCTTGCAGCCCGTGGGTTCCAGAGCCGCATCGTGCTGTGTTGACAGCTCGGAACCTGGAGCCTGTTTTGGATTCTGTGTCTCCCTCTCTCTCTCTGCCCCTCCCCTGCTTGCACTCTGTCTCTCCAAAATAAATAAACATTTAAAAAATTAAAAAAAAAAGATTTGGGGTTTCATCTCTAGGACCACTGAAAGGTTTTAACAGGGGGAGAACACGAGCAGATTCGGTTTTGAAAGGATCACGTTAGCTGTGGTTTTGAGAATGATTGGGAACAGGAGTTAAGGGTCCCGGGAACAGGTAGGAGCTGGGCAGGAGGTGACGACAACCTGCTCTAGGCTCGTGGCAGAGGAAATGGAGGGGACACGGGAGGTGATAGATTGGATGCAGGTTGGATCGGGAGGGCGTGGTGATGGTGCATCTTGAGGGGGTTTCCCTGGTTTCTGGTTCCTTTAACTGGAGGAATGATGGGTGATGAGTGGTGCTCTTCACTGAGATTGAAACACCAAAGGAGGATGAGTCCTGTGACCTTGGGAAATCTCATCCCCTCTCAGGGCCTCAGTTTCCTCATTCGGGTCTCCAATGCCCTCCTGCTGACATGGACAGGCAAGGACAACCGAACCTGCACTAAAGGCCATCGGCATCTTCAAAAAGAACTCCAAGCTGTGCTTTCTAGGTCATGGTTACTTAAAATATTAGAATATAAAAATTGTAGGTCTCCTGTCCTGTTTCATGCCCAGAGCCACACATATTAGAGATAAAATTCTTGAGTGGTATTCTTTCATTTTTCTACTCCAATGAACTTCACCTCCTGTGGGGGAGAGGAGTGGACGAACACGTCCTGACATGAGCTGATAACGTCACCCTCTGACGTTGCTTACTTTCCCTGGTTCTCAGAGCTCTTGTTCATGAAAAGAGGGGGTTGGATCCGGTGAACCCTGAGGTCCTTTCCCGTGTGCACGTCCTCTCTTTCTTTTACTTTGCTAGCTCATTTGTCAGCGCGTGACGTTGCTCATGTGAGCCTTCTGGTGCACTTATTAACTTGTAGGAAGGGCTGGACTATTTTGCTGGGCAGGCTGGGAAATCTCCCAGGAGACTTTGCTGTCAGGTACGCAGGAGAGGGCGGGATGTCCTGGGCCTGGGTCAGGGACGTTTTTGGTGGGAGGCCGGGCAGGAAGCCACATGCCCCAGATTTGTGAGGGAACACCTGCTAATTCTTTGAGGATTGAAGAAAAAGAGCTCGGTCCAGGCTGAATATGAAGGGAAGGCAGAGTCAGGTCTGGACTCCCTGAAACCTAGGCATCCTTTGTCCTCACCGGAAGGGGGTACGAAAGCCTTGATTCCCCTCCAGTGCCTCGGAAGAGGGCTCTGGGGTATGCGGTCGCAGTGCCTTGGTGGGGCATCCCCCCTCTCCCCTTTTATGTTATTTAGTGTACAAATCCATTAGCATTGCTTTTTCTCGGGCATCCAAGATGCTACAGCCTATCACTCAAGTCATTGACATGGCATTTCAGCCTTTCTTTGGAAGACAATTGTGTCTTTAGTCAAAGGCCTCTTGACAAGGGAAAATGGGAACCCGGGATGGAATAATGCAGCCGAGTGCTTTCGTACACCTGCAGAATGCGACTCTGTGCGCCATTATGTCCCAAATTGTTGTGCTGAAAGATTTCTCTTGTTTACATCTCTTTATACCCCAGCATTTAACCTTGGGGCTCCGCAGACGGAGTCCCCTCCCCTCCCCTTACTGCAGCAATTCTTTCCTTTGTGGCCCACATTTTATGTCATTATGTCGGCGGCGGTCATCACATTTGTGTTTACTTAGCTGCGCTGCGGGAAGGGGCTTCTGCCTGATTCCCTCCACTCTGGTGACTCACTTTAGGTCATTACCGACTCTAATCTTCTTGGTTTCTTTAGAGACTGCGCCCCCAAAATGAAAGGGAGGAGGCACGTGCCTAAAAACCTAACAAACAAGAACGTATTGAAAGCGGCGAGGGGTCATGATCTTGTCCCCGGAGTGCCCATGCGAGTAAAGGCAACACAGACATGTTAGGAATAAGCCACAGTTGCCAACGTGGCGAGGATGCGTTGGTGGGTGGGCTTAAAACAAAATTTTTTATTATGGAAAATTTCAAGCACCTACAAAGAAGAGAAGGCAGTGGGTGGGAACGTAAAATGATGCAGCCGCTTTGGGAAGCAGGTTGACAATTTCTTAAGTTGCCAAACAGAGAGCCACCATCTGACCCAGCCATTTCCACTCCTAGGTATATACCCAAGAGAAAAGAAAATAGCTTCCGTACAAAAGCTTGTATACAAGTGGTCATAACAGCATTATACATGTTAACCCCAAAGTAGAACCAACTTAAAAATGTCCATCCGCTGGTAAATAAAATGTGCTGTAGCCACGTGATGGAATAGTATTTGGCCATGAAAGGAAATCAAGGTGTTGATACATGCTGCACCGTGGATAAGCCAGTCACAGAGGACCTCCTGTTGTGGGACTCCTTATACATGAAACATCCGGAATAGAGACCCTGTGGAGATGGAAAGTAGATGAGTCATTGTCTAGAGCTAAGGGTGAGGTGGACTTCGGGGATTACGGCTGAGGGGTGCAAGGTTTCTTTTTGGAGGTGACGAATATAAGACTGTGCTGATGGATGCCCAACTTTGAACCTACTAGAAGTCTTTGGATTGTACGCATTAATTGGGTGAATTGTATGGTACAGAAATTGTACCTCAATAAAACTTGAAAGAAAGCCAAGAGCTAGAATAGTATGGCGAAGCACAGGTGCTATTTGCTCAACTTCAATTCCAGCCTAGAGCCAACCTTGTGTATCCTGCATTTTCACCCCCTCCTCTCGCGCAGTGATGTCATTTTGTTGGTATTTCAGTCTGTACCTGTAAAAGACAAGGGCACTTTATTTATTTTTTTTCAACGTTTTTTATTTATTTTTGGGACAGAGAGAGACAGAGCATGAACGGGGGAGGGGCAGAGAGAGAGGGAGACACAGAATCAGAAACGGTCTCCAGGCTCTGAGCCATCAGCCCAGAGCCTGACGCGGGGCTCAAACTCCCGGACCGCGAGATTGTGACCTGGCTGAAGTCGGACGCTTAACCGACTGCGCCACCCAGGCGCCCCAAGACAAGGGCACTTTAAAAAAATATGATGCCAAAGCCATTATCACATCTTAAATTTAATGATAATTTCTTAAAAAAATTTTTTTTTAGTGTCTATTTATTTTTGAGAGAGAGTGTAAGCTGGGGAGGGTCAGAGAGAGAGAGGGAGACACAGAATCCAGAGCAGGCTCCAGGCTCTGAGCTGTCAGCACAGAGCCCAATGCGGGGCTCGAGCTCACAAGCTGAAAGATCATGACCTGAGCCGAAGTCAGACGCTCAACTGACTGAGTCACCCCAGCACCCCATCCATAATTTCTTAATATCATCAAATAACCCGCTGTTCAGATTTCTACTTGTCTTTGTTTTTTTCCCCCAGTTGTGGAATTCTGACTCTAATTGTCTCCACATTGAAAATGGTTGAAATATCTTTAGGTGTCTTTTAATCCATAAGTTCTCCCTCCATTTCTCCCCCACCCCCCCTTTTCTCTTCTTAGTTAAGAACCAAGTCATTTGTCCTACAGAGGTTCCACAGTCGACTTTGCTGTTTGGATCCCCGTGGTGAAATTTAACATGTCCCTCCGTCCTCTGTGCTGCTTGCAATTTGGTGGCTCCACCCAGGGCTGTGATGAGATTCACAGGTGTATTGTGTCCTTCCATCAAGAGACACTAGGTGTCCAATTATCTCTCTCTTTTCTAACAGCTCTTGATGCCAAGGCTTGGATCCATCAGTTCATCAGGGATGGTAAGAATTAAAACACACACACACACACACGCACACACACGCATGCACGATTCCTTCCCCATGTATTAAATGAATTCAAAGTTCTTGATCCCACTTCCCTGCACTCATTAGAGCTAATCCAGTCCTGATACATGGATTCGTGCTCTTTGGAAAAGGAACCCAGCCAGCTGGGAGGTACTCTGAAGCTTCCCTTTCCCCAGAGCCCAGCGAAAGGGATTCAAATTGTTCTATGTGGGAATCAGAATGTCAGACACCTGCTCGTCTCCTGCCCCCTTCTCCCCGAATGCCCGTGCCTCTGGCCTCTTTACTCTTTTCCTGGCACACAGCACCCATCTACACCTCCATGCCTTTACTCATGCTGTTCTCTCCCCCTGGGTTGTCTCTATTATCTACCTGATTTGTTTGCTCACCTATTCACCCAACATTGATCGACCACCTGTTATGCACCCGGCCCCATGCCAGGAACTGAAGATAGAAAAATAAGGAAGAGTCTGTCCATACCCTTAAGAAGCTCACAGTCTGTTGAGTACAGGGGATGGACAAGGAAAGGGATACTCATGAAATTCTTCTTATCATTGTAGATCTAGCTCAATTATCACTTATTGTGTGAGGTCTTCTCCTTCCCTTCCACTCCTCGAGCAGAACTGGCCATTCTCTTCGAGTGACCCCTCTGCCCAGGCTGCGGCTCTAGTATTTTCCAAATCAAGGTAGAGTCAGAATCATGGCTGTCTGTGTTGACTGCATGATCATGAGCTCCATTGAGGAAGCTCTGTATCCTACTTATCTTTGCCTTTTGTTTCTATAACTTATTATGTGTTCTGGAGCAAGTTACCTAATTTCTCTTTGGTTGTCTTGTGTGTAATATGGAGCTGACCCTAGGACCTGCTTCCAAGGGCTGTGTGGAGGATTGAAGGGATAGTTCACGCGTAGCCTTTGTTATCATCTTTGATATCATCTTTGTTATCATCTCTAGGCTCAGCAAACAGCTCGGCATTCGCCAAATATTTGCTGAATCACTGGCTGATTAATGAATGAATGGGATGTCATCTTCACTTTTAATTAATTTACAAATTTCATAAGCAAGATGAGTGGGAAAAGATGGTTAACAGGGCAATGTGGCATAGAGAAAGGACTTTGGATGGAGAGCTAGAGGACTCAAGATACTAGCTTCATCGTGTGTCCTCTAGAACTGTGGTTCTCAACTGGGGTGACTGTGCTCCCCCCACCCAAGGGGCCATCTGACATTGTCTGGAGATATTTTGGTTGTTACAACCGGAGATGTGGCATCTAGGGGGTGGAGGGACGCTGCGAAACATCTTGTAATGCACGGGAAAATTCCCTCTGCGCCATTGCCACCCCAAACTAAGCATTATACAGCCCCAAAGTGTCAATTAGTTCTGAGGTTGGGAAACCCTGTTTTATTTTATTTTTTTATTTAAAAAAATTTTTTTTTAATGTTTATTTTTGAAGGAGAGAGGCAGAGTGTGAGTGGGAGAGGGGCAGAGAGGGAGACACAGAATCAGAAAAGCAGGCTCCAGGCTCTGAGCTGTCAGCATAGAGCCCGATGCGGGGCTCAAACTCATGAACCGCAAGATCATGACCTGAGCTGAAGTCGGACGCTTGACCGACTGAGCCACCCAGGCGCCCCAAGGGAAACCCTGTTTTAGAGCCTTCCTACCCGAAGTATGGTTCACAGACCAGTAGCATTTGTATTATCTGGGAGCTTGTTAGAAACACAGAACCTTGGGCCTTAGCAGAGACTTAATGAATTGAAATTTCCAATTTAGCCAGATCACCACTATGTGATGTATATGCTCACTAATTTTGAGAAACAGTGTTGTAGAATGGTGCTTCTCAATTTTTCATGCTCATTAGAATCACCCGGGGGCAGTAGAGGTGGTGTTAAAAAATCCCAAAGCCTAGGCCACGTCCTATAGTCTTAATTAAATCAGAATCTCTGGGGTAGTGCCCAGGCATCACTATTTTTAAAGCTCTCCTTATTGATTCCAATATCATCCAGGGTTGAGAATCACTGATCTAGGAGCTAATAGTCTGATGGGGTGGAGAGACCTCTCAGTAGATTGAAGTGCTTGGCGATAGCTGGTTTTGAAAGAATATAGCCTGGGTGGAGGACATTAAACCATCAACAGGGACTAGTTTGTTAGGAGCTCTCAGAGCCCAGAGCCCCCACTAAGACAGGTGTGACCTTGGGCAAGTCAGTCATTCCCCATGCCTACCGTGAACCCCACGTCCAGTGTTGTCTCAGTTTCTTTGTCTATTAAGAGAAGATCTTCAAACTGCCTTCTACCTCAAACCTTCTGAGTAGCCCATAGTGTTGGTTTAATGGGGGGTTGGTGCATGAATGAACAAGTGAATGAAGGATCTTATATTATGTGAAACAAGTGGCCTAGACCACAGATGCTCTAGGAGTTCAGGAGTAAGGGCTTACTCATCAGTGACGGCTTTGTGAAAGAAACAAGATTTTAGTGGGGCTCTGGGACAAACCCTCCAATAGAGGAAGAAAACACATCTACTTCCTTTTGTTCCTGTTGGGGAAGGGATCCTCCTTGGGCTTAGTGCCTCCAAGGCGACACATCAATCTCGAACATCTTCCACCCTGATTTATAATGAACACGGGTCCCTGTTTCAGCATAGCTGTATGTCATTAGCAGCCATTTTTAGAGATCAGCAGGTAGGGGCTTCTCTCCCTTATGGGGTTGCAGGAAAAAAGGTTCCACAACTTTCCACAGCCCCTGCCTCCTGGTGCTCTACGCGAAGCAGGAGCCCGGTTCCTCTGTAACCCCCTGCACATTAAAGCTCTTCACTTCTTAAAACAGATGATGGCTTTAAACGCCAGAATGAAGGGTTGGAAATGGACTTAACCTCATCAAACGTTTCCATATCTGATCTTACCTTCCGAGCTGTGGATCCTGGCCAACATGAAAGGGTTCCATTTGCCGGCTGACTTTCAATGTGGGGTTATTTTTTTCTCTCTCAGAGTTTCCCTGTCATGCCAGGTCTAGGAGCAGGGTACGGATGTGGTTGGTGCTTGGGGGTGGATGGCCCTGTTCCTAGTATTTGGGGAGCTAGAGAGATGGAAAATGTCCCCCTGCCCCCATGAGGCTCATTGGAGGACTTCTGCCAATTTCCCTGGGAAAGAGCTAAGTTGAGAGAAGACATTTTCTTTCATTGGAGGCCAGCATCCAAAACTCCTTCTTATATTTGGGGAACTCTTTGCCCTATGAGTCTTGGAGGGGAGTAGATGTGAGAAGGGACCGTGCTCACTCCTCTGGCCCTCTCGGCAGCTAAGGCTGGGACGTATGACCTGGGCTCAGTGAATCAGACTCCCCATAGGAACCCCATTGGAAACCCTGTCGGGGAACCCCATCGGAAACTCCGGGTGCTGCGTCACAATGCCAGCTCTGCCACCATTCTTCCCTTTTCTTCCCCTCCTTCCTCCCCATCTCCTGGGCAGCTGTGTGTCGTTCCTTACCTCCAGCCACACCTGGCTCAGGGCTGGTCTTGTCTTCCTTGTCTCTGGTGACCCAAGCCTGGCACAAAGCCCCAGAGATACTTAGATGGTGGGATAAGGCCGGCAGGGCCAGGATTAGGGTGAGGCCAGCAAGGTGTGGAACGGACTCAGCAGGGCCTTGCTCTCTCTCTTGTGAAGTCTGACTTCTATCCTACCAGCAATGGGAAGCCACCGTTAGGTTTTAAACGAGAGGGATTTGTGAGGGCAGTTGGGAGGTTTTGTGATCAACTCTGCATTTTAAGATCATGGCTGTTTCTGTTGGAGAATGGATCCGTGGAAGCAGGAAAGCCAGGGTAGTCATTTAAGCTGGAAGTGAGTTATCTGGACCAGAGTGGTGGCCCCTTCCATCTCCTGGGTGCTTTTTTTCCATGGCCTGCTTCTGGATTCTTCCTTCAGACACCCAGCTCCCCCTGCTGCCCGAGGGCACGCGTGTCTACCAGTGAACCCACAGGTGGCGGTGGGGGGTCAAGTTTGAGCCCTCAGCTGGGTAGTAGGGGGAGTTTTGAGGGTGGAGGCCCGCTCTGTCCTGGTAATACAGAAACAAACAAAAGTAACACCCGACAAGATAGCGTACCCTTGGAATCTTAAGCTCTTCAACTTTGAGGGGCTTTGAATGTCTTTGAGACCAGATGCCTGAGGGAGGCGTGGCTCTCCCATGCCACACTCTGCCAAGTGACTGTTGAGCGTAAACAGGTTTCACGACAGGAGCCTCACTTTCTCCCCAGACCACTGATCTCCTCTTGGGCAACTCGAGTGAATTTTCTCCTTTCTTTTTGACTCTTCCCTGCTGTTCCTGTGGTATGACACCAACCCTTATGGGGCTGCATACATGGGTCTGGGAGCTAAGTTCTTTTGGTGGGGCTGACCCCCGGATGGATCTCGCTCTGCGTCCCTGGGCCCTGGGATGGAGAGAAGCAAGCCTCAGTACTGGGTGAGAATTACCTGGAGTCCTGCTGTCAGGGTGAGGAAGGTGCCAAGTTTTTGGGCATTGCTCTCACTTTTCAAGTGGTGCCTCCCAAGGTGCTCGACCTTCTGTTCTCCCAGGAGAAAAGACCGACCAGAGTAAATCTGAAGCAGAGGGGAGCATGGCTGGAAATGACCTTGGGCTGGAGGTCCCCATGGGAAGTCATCAGCCCGTCAAATCACCTTCCTCTTTGGCGCAGGCTTTGATCTCTCCGGAAATCCAGGTCAAAGCAAGGCCTCAGGTATCTTTCCCCAAAAGCTGTGGCCGATGCACCTTTGCCCGCCTCCCCTCGGCCCCTGGACAGCAGCGGGTCCTTCTGGGTTCCCGCACTCCTGCGGAGTGGTGGGGAGCTGCCCGCTGGCACCTAGGCCGAGCAATTAAGAAACTGCATTTTTCTCCTCCTCGCTTCCCTAATTGTTATTTTTGTCCCTGCTTTCAAACCATCCCTGGTTTTCATTTCATCTTGCCCCAGCCTGGTGCGCCCGGCAGAAAAAGCCAGCTTGCTCAGTGGGAGGCAATTTTCCCAGCGTGTCCAGCGATAATTCCAACACGACTGCTTTGTACATATAATTATAAAACCAGGGGCCACCAAAGTGCACCTATAGAGCAGAGTCTTGACTGTTCTTGGTTCTGTTTTAATTATTAAGCCTTAAAGCAAAAACTAGGTTTCAAAGAAAACTTTCTGTACAGTCCTCAATAGAGTTAAAGGAGGAACATTTTAAGCTGATGAGCTGACACTTGTAGAAGCAAATATATTAAATAAATCATGATTCGTTTTGGGGGCAAAGTCTGACTTACATCAACTCTGGAAAAAATGGATCTTAATGAGTGACAGTTGGGTGTTTTCTGTCACTTCCTGAGGTAATGGCCGCAAGCTGACATTGCTCAGTGGGTGTCTCATACTTCTGAACAAAAGTTTTTTGGAGTGAGATAGACAAGGTAGAAATCCCAAGGTGACTGGGAGGAATGTCTAATGAGTGGAAAGACATATTTACTGGCAGTCTGTGTGTAAGCTGTGACAGTTGACAGAACTTGATTGTAACAAATATAGTTGATGAAGAAAAGGCTGACAGACTGGGAGAGGGGGCCGTGGTTGGGGCGGGGGAGGGAGAGAGTCAAAAGCCCTGCCGGGGCCGAACCCTGTTAATGGTAAGTTGGGTGGATACAAAGCTCAGGGTCATGAAAGGGAGTCAGGATCTCGCACTGATGTCTAAACACAGAAATGTGTTGAGCTTGCAGGAGGTGGTAACAGCTTCAGATCTGCTGACCTTTTGGCCCATAACTTTAGAAGCTAGTGCCTGGGACCAGACGATGACCCCAGCTCTAGGGACATATGTAAGTTCTGTGACTTCTGGACCCGCTCTATACCCATGTCTGCGGCCCGGGCAGGTCTGGGGTCCTTAATTTACAGGTGCCTCACCTGGGCAGCTATCATGACCAAGAGCCACTGGGTTCTGGCCCCAGTGGGCACCAGTGAGGCTCACGTGGACGTGGGAGGGGGACGGAGCAATGAGGCCCTCCGTAAGCTTCCGCTGACGTGTGCCCCTTACCTCCTTCATTCTAAGGTTCCCACCCCCCCCACCCCCCGCTCCGCTCAATTTCTCCTCTGCACCCCACCCCCTCTCTGTCCCCAGCACAAAAGGAGTGATTGGCCTCAAAAAGGCAGAGCTGCCTGGCATATTAAATGATGACACTTTGTAACTGACTGGTCAGGGCTTCAACAATCGGCTTGCCAATGAGCTCTGCACTTCTTCCCCCAGGCAAATGTCACACTGAAACTAAACAGGATCTTTTTTCATCCTACATGCTGTTTTCTATGCCACATATTATTTTATAGTTGAAAATAGGCTAACTCTTTAAAATGCACGGAGTCTGCTGTACTTTCATCGTGGGCTCATTTTGGAGGAGAGGCTGGCTGGGAGGGAGTGGGAGCGGGGAGAAGAGAGAATGTGTCGAGCGGTGATGAAGGTTTGGTCAACATCTTGACCTTGACTTTTTTTTTTTTTTTTTCTTTTTCAAGGGATGACTAAACGAAGGTAAAATTTGGAAAATTTTAAGGATTGGGACAAAATGGATGGAGGTGAGGAGAGCAAGGGAGACTAACGGGCCACGAGCCTCACCCATCAAGATAGGAAAGTGATTTGTCTTCATCACCATTTTCCTATTTCCGTTGACCAGGGCGAGTATTCCTTACCTGCGCGTTGGTTTTCTATCTGCTCTGTGATTTGGGAAAAGGGACCCATTCCTGGTGAACTCCTCAGAGCTGAGGAAGGTAGCAGTTTCCTGACTTTGACGTTGCCCCAATGAAATGGAAAACCCTTTCCAGTGATGTTCACATGACCCACTTTCTCCAGGTGGGTTCTCGTCAATTTGATCCACTGCCTTGGGAAGAGAGGTTGGATAAGACAAAGCTGAGTGGAGTCCTTCCCAGGCTATGAGATATGGGTTGGCTCAGTGTCAAGGCTCTGACTTCATCGACTTCAGCTCAGTGGGTTAACTTCCATTATGGACCAATGGTTCCTGAAAATGTCTCCTGTATGGCACAGTCACTTGGGGTGGTAGGTGGGTTGGGTATCATGACTCATCCAGAAGCTAGGCCTTCTTATCAACGGGACAGGAATTTTTGGAATGAGATTCGGAGCATCGGGGAGGTGGGAGACCAAGTAGAGAAGGCCCTGTAGGTCAAGGAAGAGGGTGCATTTGGTTTGGGTTGACGCAGTTACATTTTGGGGAGAGACGAGACACGACTGTTCCTCTCTTCTACCCCAGAGGCACAGATCTGTTGTTACATATTTTCACTTTTTCTTAACTTGAGCAGGAGACCTTTTCTTGCTGAGCTGCAGCACCCTCATCTGTGGAATAAAGTCAGTCTAGATAACTTTGGATGTCTCTTCCTGCTCCAAGGGTTTTGGATTTCATGACCCAACTTAACAGGTTCCAGGGCCCTCTGCCAGGACATGTTCTTTTAGTTGGTAACATCTTCAGGGCCAGTTCATTAGCCTGCGGCTCTGAAGCCATGAGGCCAGACTCAAAAGAATTTAGGGATGAGCACCCAACAGTATCCACCCAAAGCCGAGACTGCCTCGTTTTGGCTCTCTGGAGCTAACAACTACCCGCAGACATGCTCCCCATGCTGACAGCCAGTGCCCGGCCGGCCCAGGAGTCTCCTGGTGAGAGGGACCCTACGGGGAGTTCTCCAGGAGTGGCCCCACCTTCCAGCAGAGGGCCGGGTAAGGCCGCCTCACTATAGGAGCCGGAGGGGCATGGGGAGGGGCCCCGCAGCTGGCTTTGGCCTTACCTTTCCTGCAACAGGAAAGGGAAACCTTTTCTCAAGGCTCCTCTGGCTCAGCGATTTCTCACTTCTTCAAAAATCGCTTTCGTGCGCCAACCCCAGCTTCTAGATCCAGCACTCGCCAGCCCCAGAGCTGGGGTAGAGTGTGAGGGCCCGTGGGCTGGCTGGACTTCCAGCCTCTCCTTGGCTGCTAACCAGCTGTGTCGGGAAGTCTCGGCCCTTGCACGGGTTTCAGCTTTCTCTTGTGTACATTTACGAACAAACGTGTAGTTTTCTGATTGAAGTGGTGGAGGGACCATGTCGTTCACCTTCTCGACCTCTCTCTGCGCCCCCATCAGCCTCTCCAAGGCATCCCTCTGGGGCCCCCGGCTTATGGGGGGACGTGACAAGTGCATGGCCACCCAGGCCCTTGGGCCCACCCCGGCCCTTGGGCCCACCCCTCCAGCTGCACCTGACTTCCCCTTACCTTCTGCCTGAACTCATTCCCAGCAGAGGAAGGAAGGCACAACCTCGGGGTTCACATCCTCAGCGGGTGGAAAGTGCTTTTCCGGTGTTCTGAGGGGTCTGCAGTGGACTGGATGGAGCTCAGTGGGATCTCTCCTTTCCTTGAAGCCTCATCTTATTTTCGTCTCATCCCAGATAAGCACATTCTAGCCATTCTGGCTGCTTGAGGTCCTGCCCTGTGCTGATGGGTGGAGACAAGATGGCACCTGCTAGGCTTAGCCACTTGCTGTCCAGGCCTTTGTCTTCCCCAGGGGGAGGTGGGTGGAGAGCAGGAGCAAGTGGAGGTCTGGGCCCAGGCCCCTGGTCTTGGGAAAGCCCTCCACGCTGGGGAATAGTGTCCCTTGCTCTGGAGAGCAGAGGCATCGTGCCTCTGCTACCACGGTGCACCTAGGGGATGCCAGAGGTTGAAGGGATTCTAGACACAGTTGCCCTCCCTTGTGCAAGCGATCTGAATCCTCTCCAGAAACGTCGCTGGCTGCAAACACAAGAGCCGGGCAGCGCGAAGACGTGAGACTGTGCTATGCTCCTTCCCCTGAACGACAGCCACTCCAGGAGGTGGGGTCAGTGGTAGGTGAGAGCTAAGCTGTGCAGAACGCTGGCTGCAAACCACGCCCTGCGTCCACACGCTTCGCACAGTTCATCTCACTTCATATAGCAACCCTCTGAAACGCATCTCTCGTTATCCCTGTTTTATAGACGAGGAAACTGAGACCTAAGAAGGCTAAGAAAAGCGTTCAAGATCACATCTACAGGGAGGAATGGAAGGAGACCCGAAACCCGGGGTTTTGCCACTCCCCAGGGACCAATCTGTGATCCTTTCTGAACTATTACATCTTTGGCACAGCCACAGGCCAAGGGGATGGGCTGCACTGGATTTCTGTCCTGCTCGGACACTTCCCCGCTGTGCCACCCCGGACACACCAGTTCCTGCCACAGAGGGTTGTTCCAAGGACGTGTGAAACACTGAACGCCCACGTGCATTACACACCAGCCGTCCTGCAGTCACAGTGCTGGACAGTTGGGGTGCCGACTGTCAGGTATGTCCCAACCCCTCCATGCACATCATTGCATCTAAAGGTCGCGACCGTCCTGTAAATTACTCATTTTATCTCCTTTTCCCTGATGAGAGGAATGAAGTGCAGAGAGGTCAGGGAATTCACCTGAGATCACACAGCCAGAGGCACAAGTAGCTGGGAAGCCAGGCAATCCGACTGCTCCAGCTGCCTCTATCGCGTGCTCTTTTTACACGATGTCACGAGTTCAACCCACATTTGTGGAATATTTATTACGTGTCTAGTGTTGTGTTGGGCACTGAGGCTACGATGGTGAGCAAAAAATCAGATGTGGTTTCTGGTCTCTGATATTCCAGAAAGGTAGACTGCAATCAAATGTGTGCCAATATATGATAAACGTGGAATTGCAACTATGGAAAGAGTTTATGGAGGAAAGGAGCATGGGGCTCTACGAACCTGTAATAGGAGTCTTGACCCAGTTGGGTAAGGCAGGGAGGACTTCCTGGAGGAAGTGACAATTCATCTGAGATCTAAGGGGTGGGTAGGAGTGAGGTAAGTAGCTGGTGGTGTCGACGGTGGGGATGGGGTGTGTAAGGACATTCCATGCAGAGGGAATCCAAGTATGGAGGCGCCTGGCAGGAGGAAGCGTGAACAGGTGCGTAGAGCATGGTGGAAGGCAGATTGTATGCTATTGTATGTGGGGCCCTATGTGGCTGCAGACATGACATGCCCATGAAGCCAGTCCCAACCAGAGAGAAGGCTGGGGAAGGAGTTGGGGCAAGTCATAGAGCCGTCAAAGCCAAGTTTAGGATTCTGTCTCTATCGATCTGTTTCCAGAGGGTCACTTCTGGGTAGAGAAGCGTTTAGAAGGGAGTCAGCTGGGTGAGCTCTTAACCCTGAGGGCTCCGGCGGGTCCTCGACCTCCCCAGCCTGGCCAGGTCTTCTCCTGTGTGGGAAAGGGAGAGTGATGCCCACCCACATGATGATCAGAATTTGTGAACAAACGCCCTGACCTTGGAGCCTTCTCATGGCTAATCTGCATGGGCCTGACACAAGGGGTCCACGATGGGGGCTGGTAGATGAGCGTGACTCCCTCCAATGTCCCAAGCCAAGCAGGTAGGGGGCAGGTTGTGTGTGGGAGTTTCTAAAGAGCTTTTTAAAAAGGGGGACCCCGGAGTTTAGGACGTTGCAAACCGAACCCCCTTTTGCTTTCGTGTTCAATCTCAATGCAAAATGGCTAAAGTATTTATCCAAATAAAGCAAAACCAGCCAGAACTGTCTCTTCGGAGCCACAGAGAACTTTTCTGAGCACCAAAATCAATGACTTTACCCCCTCCTTCCCCCAACCTGGGGTGTTGTATGCAGACAGACATTTTACTGTGACAATTATAATAGCTCAGTTGGAAATTACCGTCTGGCTAGGCAGCTGAATCTATGCCTGGATCCAGCTTCAAACACAGGTATCAGGGGCAAATTAGCAGCGACATCAAGTTTTGGATTTTATAAAAAGTGCCAGGTTGGGAGAAGAGAATTGTTCCTGCCGCTGAGGGTGAAGGTTAATACTCCGGGCCTTGGCTGCCCGCGTCCGGGGCTCCCCTACCCCACACGGCAACTCTAAAGACCGCCAGGCACACTGAAGCTCATTATATTTTCTCTCTGCATAGAACTCCCCCGCAACGCCCATGCTCTCTTTGATTGCCATGGAGAAGGACCAGCTATGGGTCCCAGGATGTTGGAGAGCTGTCCTTCCCTGCCCCGTGGCCCCCTCACTCAGAGGAAGGCCCCTGCCTCCTCCCGGGGATTTCTGGGTCTGGATGGCCAAAGACCCGGGTGTCTTCGGGGCCTCGTAGTTTAGGTTAATTACGCAGAGGGCAAGGCATTGACGCCTCCTCTCTGGGATGGTTGGCAAACTCGACTAGACTCAAAATGAACCGCTTTGATTCCATCTGCAAAATTAGATCAGATTTGATAAAGTAAAGATGTACCCTTTGAAGTATTCCCTATCAACATAAGTGCTAAGAACACTTGAGTGAAGGAATTTGAGCAGTTTTGAAAGCAGCAGCATAGAAGCTTCAGTGAGGATTGCAGCTAAGGGCATGCCCAGAAGGCACGGGACTAACTGCATCTATCCTGCAGGCAATAAGCAATTGCTAAAGATTCCAGACTTCTCAAAGTTCAGAGTTCAGCATGGAAAAACTTTGTTGAACTTGTGATAGGCTGGGCTCTGTGGTTTGCATTCTGTTTTCAGAGGCTCTCAGAGTCCCGGCAGTTTTTGTGTTTCTGTGCCGCCTCGGCACGGCAGGAACAAGGCTGGTTTTTTTTCGCTTTAGCTTCCACGCAGAGGTAGGAATTAAGCCTTCATATGTTTTCCCGGGGTATGGTCCCTCCAGAGCTACAGGGCAGGACATCAGTGGGTGAAAAGTGTCTGTTTATCCAAATGAAAGCCAGAAGATCTGTGTCAAAGCCCAGCTCTGTCACCGTCTAGCTGTGTAACCTTGATGGAGTCCTTCCGTGTGTCCAAGCCTTCGTTTCTTCATCCTTCTGACATTCCACTCCAGCTACCGGTTACGGTCCCTTCCGTGTGCCAATAATACCTACCTCTCCATTGAGCTCTACCCAAACTCCGTTATTAAGCCCATGGTAGGTGCTGGGGAGAAGATGCTACATTAATCACCACGTGGTCCCTTCTGGTCCAGCAGGGGACAGACAAACCTGAACGAGGGCTGTAAGAGAAAGTGTCGGGTGTGGCAACAGGGCTATAGGAGCTCAGAGGAGGGAGCAATTGATTCCACCAGGGGGGGAGCCAAGGAAAGGCACAGAGGCGAGAGAAGAGGCTCCGAGCTGATGAGCTAATGAACAAGAAAGCATTTTGCAATGTGCGGAGGGTTACAAAAGGTACGCTCTTATTCTGATTTCGGGTATTACGAAACAGCATGCAATCTGGATTCTTTTCTCTTAGCTTGGACTGGATTGATGGTAACTTGGGAAGCTCAAAAGGACGAAAGGATATAGTAAGGGCTGGAATCAAATAACCAATGTTGGAGGGAAATTTAAAAAAATCCATGAAAGCTTGTGAGAGAGGCCAGTGGGAGGGTACCTCACACTGACTTGCTGCCGTTTGGGCTCCCGAGGTTGGGGGAGGCGGCTTGCGTGCTGTATCCTGGAGGTCTCGCCTACCTTGAGATGAGCTGGAGGTCCAGATCTTGGCTCCTGTTGTTGGGAAACCCAGGGAGGCCCCGTAAGTGCACCATTTCCCCCTGTATTATGGGGTGTAAGAGTAGTGAGAATAGGCATCCTTGCCTGGGTCCTGATCTTCGGTGGAAAGCATTCAGTCTGCCACCATTAAATATGACGTTAGGTGTAGGTGTTTTGTAGATGTTCTTTACCAAGCTGAGAAGCTTCCCTCTATTCCTAGTGGAAGAATTGGGCATTGGATTTTGTCAAATGTTTTTTTCTGCATCAATTGATAGGATCACACGGTTTTTCTTCTTTAGCCTGTAGATGTAGTGGATTGATTTCTCTAATGTTTGTTTAGGTGTGAGAGACAAAGAGACAGAGAGTGAGTGGGGAAGGGGCAAAGAGAGGGAGACACAGAATCCGAAGTAGGCTCCAGGCTCTGAGCCGTCAGCCCAGAGCCCGACGCGGGGCTCGAACTATGAGATCATGACCTGAAGTCGGACACTTTATCAACTGAGCCACCCAGGCGCCCCAGGATTGATTTTTGAATGTTTAACCAGCCTTACATACCTGGAATAAATCCCACTTGGTCACGGTATATAATTTTTTTTCTCCATATATTCTGCCGGATTCAATTTGCTAATACTTGGCTGAGGGTGTTTGCATCTACACGCATGAGGGACATTTGTAGTTTACTTGTACGGTCTTTATCTGGTTTCAGTATTGGGAGAATATGAGCCTCATAAAATGAGTTAGGAAATAGTCCATCTTCTCCTATTTTCTAGAAGAAATTCTGTACAATTGGTACTGATACTCCATTTTAATACACCATGAAGGCAATTCTGATTTTTTTTTTTTTTTTTTTTTAGTTAATCTTCTAAACTCAGAAGTCGTTTTTGATTGCGATTGGGAAGATGGCTTTGTATCACACCCTGAGCCTGGGGAGAACAAAACCACAACCCGGTTCCAGCTGTTTTAATCTAACCCACCTGAATACGATTGCTGCTTTACCATGCACTCCCTTTGGGGGTCTCAGTCCTCACTCATGCAGTGGCTCATTCGGCGCACCTGGGGCCCGTGCTGCACGTGAGCACGCCGTGTGACAGGTGTCACCTACCCAAGTAGCTCCATTCGGTCTCCACCCTCTGCTCCCCCCTCCTCACTTCCCCTTCCCTCCTCCCTCCTACTCTCGTCCTTGACCTCGGGCACGGGTTGAGTTTGGCATACTCCTCAGCACAGGGCATAACATCATGGCACCCCCTTTCTTTCCGGTCTTCACGCGCTTCCTCCCGCACGGCCGGTGCTCATGCTAATGTGTCGGACATCCTGTTACTTTCCTATTGCTGCTGTAACAGATTAGCACCAATAGGGTGGCTTAAAACAACACACATCCATTATCTTACCGTTTTGGAAGTCGGAATCCCAACGTGGGTCTCACTGGACTAAAATCATTTGTTGGCAGGGCTGTGTTCCTTCTGGAGGCTCGAGGGAAGAATCTGTTTTCTTGCCTTTTCCAGCTTCTAGAAGCTGCCTCCGTTCTTTGGCTCCCAGCCCTCTTCCATCCTCAAAGCCAGGAATGGCTGGTCTAGTCTTTCTCACCTGTATCCCTCGTACATTCACTGTCCTGCTGTGTCTTTCATTTGCAAGGGCCCTTGCGATTACATTGGGACCACCCGGCTAGCCCATGACCGTTGTTCATCTCCAAGTCAGCTGATTGGCAACCTTAATTCCCTTTTTGACATAGAACATGACACAGTCACAGGTTCTAGAAATTTGGATGTAGACATCTTTGGGGGTTGTTATTCACACAGATACATACGTTAGGGACATGGGCATCATTTAAAATATACAATGTTATTTTGAGTGTGCAAGAATTCTTTATGTATATGAATGGAATTGGACGATCAATCTCTTTCTGACTCTTACTTTTTACTCCCAAACTACGTTTTTAGTTCTACCCATGTTTTATATATGGATAGTATGTTACTCCTAACTCCTGCAATGCATTCCATAATAGACACCCCCCCCATCTTCTTCTGATTCATTTCCAAGTGACGGGCACCTAGATTGCTTCCCACCCCCACTGTTAAAGACACTGTTGTGATGAATAGCCTGTGTCTGTCCCCTGATGGACCTGGTTGCATTTTCTTACTTAGTTTTCACCAGGTAATGTTAGAGAGCTCCCTACAGTGGCTGCCCCTGTCTATACCACCACCAGCAGTGCGCCGGGGGCCTCTTTCAGCTTTGGGCTGCTAGCTCCTACTATTTCCCAGCTGAAAAACAGCCAGGAAGGGGAGGAAAAGCAACATTAACTCAGCACGTACTATGTAACCTACTAGATGGTGCTGTGTTGGATGCTTTCCGTTTTTATCCCCTTTCATTCTAAGATGATCCTAGGTGGTTGATATAATTGAACCCGCTTTAGAGCTGGATAACGTAAAGCCGAAAGGGAGTAAGTTCTTTGTCCAAGGTCTCACGTTTAGTAAGGGCTAGATCCAGAATTTGAATCCAAGTCTGGGCTAAGCATTCATCCTCGGCGCTCCCATCAGCCCCGGACACATGTTGCTCTCCACACGTTCAACTCGTTGTCTAGGAGGGTGGTTAAGAGCATGGGCTTTGGAGCCAGACTTCAGTGCCAATGCTGGTCCGTCGCTTAGTAGCTATATGATTTGGGGCGAGGAGCCTAACTCCTGGCTGTCTCCGTTTTCTCATTAGTAGAAGGGAACAACATCCTTCAGTTAGGTTTGCAAACCACTCGGTAGGGTGTGGTGCACCGAGGGGCTAAATAAACGGTAGGTACTGTTGCAATATCGCACCTGTGTCTCCCCATCTACCCTGGACTCGAAGCTCCTCACAGCCAAAAACTGTGCCTCATCCATCCATGTATCTCATTCACCACAGCAGCTAGTACAGTGCCTGGCTCACTAAGAACTATTGAAATACTCCGTGCCACAGCTCATTCTAACTAGGGTTGACTATTTCCATAGCCCGAGTGGTGAAGGGTCTTGGATCTCCAGGCTATTGATAGGGTAAGGGGAGATGAGGGTCTCTGACCCCTATTCCTTTAGTGATCTTTCTAGACCTCACTCCTGTCTTTATAATATGTGTTGCTTCTGGTCCCCATCTCTTGCCCCTATCTACCCAGTCTCGTAAAGCCCTGTTTCTGCTCCCCTCGGTGGAACCAAGGTGCTATTCTGTCGGTGTTGTACAGGTTTCCCCCACCGGGGGTGGGGTGGGGGTCACATTGCCGTTGGCATTGCTTTTCGTCCTCTGCCCGACTCATGGCTTGCCTGTCAATTAGGAAATCCTGCACCTGTGTGATTTCCTTGAGCGCTTAATAAAAATTGGGCGATTAGAGAACCTCAGCACTTTCTTAAATAGTCATTAAACAATCATTACAGATGGAAATAGCTACAACCGGCCGCTGCGAGACGGAGCGTGTGGCTCCTAACGACATAATCCTTTTTCAAGTCAGAACGAATGTGCAATCAAAGCACAAAAGGGAACAGTTTCAAAGTTCTGAGCCTTCTTAGGCAAAACTATAATACGTCAACCAGCCTAAGTTGGCGGCCGAAATGTTCAATGAGAATTGATACATAACATAGTGTTTCAAGTAACGCACCGCTTCAGCCAGGTGTTTTTGGTTTTGTTTTGTTTTCTTCTCTCTCGCTCCTTTTAGGGACGTCCTCACAGCCTTTCAAGTCTGGGCACTGCTGTCTGTCTTAGCTAAGCTGGAGATGCTCCGATTGAGACAGGTTATAACTTAATAGTTGAAGCAGGTCCTCAGGAGGCTTTCTTAAGGCTGCTGGGGTTTGAAAGCTAGATCCGGTATTTAAGAGCTGTGTGACCTCAGGAAAGTTACCTAGTCATTCTGACCCTCAGTTTCCACATTGTTCAACAGCAGATGATAACAACCTGCTGCATAAAAAGCATTTATTAAGTGTTAGGGGAATTATTAAACCCTGTTTTTTGAGGCAGGTGCTCCTGCAGTGGAACGCGAGTCATTTCACTGTGAAGGCTTCTCTAGTCAAAGACATCAACTCTCTTCCAAGTTCCATCGGTTACCATGCCGGAGGGTGCATACGAATCAAAGGGACTTGTTTAAAACGCACATCCCTGGAGTCTACTGGGAGTGATTCTCTTTCTGAAAGGAGTGGGACCCGGAAACCCCTCATTTTAACAAGCACCTAAGTGATCTAATGCAGATGGTTCAAAGGCTACAGTTCCCAAAGAAATGAATTAGACACCCACAGGGAGCGCTGGGGCTATCGTCAACGTGTATCTTACTGTGGATAATTCAATCAGATTGCTTTCCGATGAATGCCTAGAACCAGCCATCCTTGAAGGAATAGCAGTTTTGGTAGCTTGGTGGGAGAAAGGAGCAATCCTGGTCACCAGACATACTTGGAGAACCTCAGTTCTAGATGCCGGGAGCTGGACAGCCAGAGGCGTCAGCAGGCAGAGAAGCATGCGCTCCTGAGGTGGAAGTTGTCGTAGATAAAGCGTGGTTAACTTGTAGTGATTCCCTCGACTTGCTCTGCGGCAAAGACCAGCCTTTATGCCATGGAAAATCTTTTTGCTTCCTTTCGGTTGTGGATGGCTATTTCCTATCAGGGACAGCACTCTCTAAGGTTGTTTGATGCTTTTTCAGACACACAAGGTGACTTCTTTTTTTTTTTAATTTTTTTTTTTCAACGTTTATTTATTTTTGGGACAGAGAGAGACAGAGCATGAACGGGGGAGGGGCAGAGTGAGAGGGAGACACAGAATCGGAAACAGGCTCCAGGCTCCGAGCGATCAGCCCAGAGCCCGATGCGGGGCTCGAACTCCCGGACCGCGAGATCGTGACCTGGCTGAAGTCGGACGCTCAACCGACTGCGCCACCCAGGCGCCCCCACACAAGGTGACTTCTTAAGCAAAGTTACCGTTCCGGTGTATCTTTTGTGGTCCGTCTTCCTGTAGGTATCACTCACTTAGTCCTGGGGCTGCAATCCCCAGGGTCTCTCTGGCTTTGGAATGTTAAGTAATTTACAAGTCTAACCTTCTGAGTCAGGACGCACAGAAGCTGTGAGTTCTTGCCGGATGTATTCCTGATGGTCTGGTTGTCCCGACTGGTAGCCTGGGAGTTCAAATCAGCACCTACTGGTCAGCAAGGCAGAGGGCAGCAGGGCAGACAAGGAGGGGCTGGAAGAAGGGTCCAGAGCACAGGAAACAAGGACAGTTATGCCTCGGTTGACCTCTTGACAAGATTCTCTGCAGAAGGGGAAGTGATGGCAGTGATGTGGCAGGGAAAGTCCCAGACCTTCAGGTTGAGGAAGACATTTGTCCCGAATGTCAGACATGCAAAGTGTGAAGAATGTGAAGACTTTTTAATTTTACCTATAAATAAATTGCAATGTATATGCAATAAAACTAAGCCCATGTCTTGGGTGAATTTAGTTGATTCAGGGTATTGATTGGACAAGATCTGATATCTGAGAAAAATTTTGTTGAGAGCTGAGAGTAGGGATGAGGTGGTCTGATCAGTAATAAGAAAAGGTACAATTTAGGGTTAGCTGCAGGCATCAATTTCATTTCCTTAACATTTGTATTTCTGTTTATAAAAGCAATATATGCTCCTTATGGAAAACTTTGGGAATAGCCTTCAAATATATGTTCTAATCAACACACTCACACACACACACTCACACTGACATACGTCATATACATAGATTTTTATAAAATTGAAATAATGCTCGAAGAAACTGGTTTGTAGTCTTCCTTTTTTCACTTGCAATTATGAAAAAACCCTATTTTAATGCAAATTTTTAATTCCCTATTTTCAATGGCTCTGTTGCGATGTGTCATTATTTATTTATTTTTTTCAAAAAAAAAAAAGAATCCCTATTATGAGGCACTTGGGCTATTTTTATTTTTTCCTACTACACAGAACTGTGGTGATGAAAATTTATATATGTAGATCTTTGTACACATTTCTGATTATTTCCTTGGGGGTGAAATTCTTAGGATTGCTGAGTCAAAGGATATGCATTTTTTTTATGGTCTTTGGTATATATTTGTCAAATCGCTATTCAGAGAAGTTGTTTCAATTTTCGTTTCTACCAGAAGTCTAGGAGGGCACCCATTTCCCAGCTTCCCTGTCACCACGACATATCGCTATGGATTGCTTTTAATGTATCTTGAAGTTCTTTAGACAACTCATAGCTACCTTATCATTTTCTGCCCGATCTCCAAATGGTTGTCAGCTAGAGTTTGGATGAAATTATGTGTTGTGCCAGTTTTCTGAGATGGGGACAGATGTGGGAACTGCTAATTTTCTTGACCTTGAGGATAAGCACTTAGAGTAAGAATTGTCCTGCCCCTTCCCCAGTAAAGAATTAGAACAAATCCATCATCTCCTGGTTCCCCCAGGAGACTAATCAGATTAAGGCATCCCTAACTGGGGTGGGAAGCTCTTTATTTGCAGAAGGATGCACATTCATTCAGACGGTGCCAGAAATAACCCTCGCATCTCTAAACAGATGGGGACAGATGCTCAGATGGGGTTTCAAGTGGGATCAAGTAGGGTCTGACAAGAGTTGTATCGTTTGCTCATCTTCACGGAAGTTTCCGTTTTCCGGACTTCGGAATTGCCTGGAAAAAGGATATTTGTGGCACCACACGGTCCCCCCAGACTGCCTGCACCGAAGCCCACTCTGAATTTATGACTCCTGGGCGCCATGGTGACCCCAGCGCCAACGGGCTGTGAAAACACTCAGGACAAGCTTTCCCTGAGTTGACAGAAACCAAAGCCTGCTGTGGCGGCTAATGTCTGCATCTGTGTGGGAGACAGCTGCCCTGGGGCCTTCCTGAGAATGCCTTGCTGGCCTCTTCTGACGGAAGCCAAGAACAACAAACAGATTAGCACAGAGGTACTGCCACCTTCCCCTCTGAGTCAGGATGCATGAGAGCTGTGAGTTCTCACTGGATGTATTCCTGATGCTGTGGTTGCTCAGATTGATAGCCTGGACGTCCAAATCAGCACCTGCTGGTCAGCAGGCCAGAGGGCAGCAAGGCAGACAAGGAGGGGCTGGGAGAAGGTTCCAGAGCACAAGGAAGCAAGGCAAACGTCTGCTTCCAGCTAGAAAGGAGTTGGAGTAGACCTCAGTTGGGAGCCAGGAGGTCTGAGTTCGAATCCTCACTCTGTCATCACGGGGCTGTGTGACCTCAGGTAATCCATGGAACCCTTGGGGCCTCACCGTCCTCAGTGACCAACAGAGGACGTTGTTGGCCAAGGTGAGGGTGTTTTTAACTTTGGCTGTCTGAGCAGGAAGAAAGGCGGTGGGGGAAGATGGAGAGCAAAAGGAAATGAGATCTTTAGAGCAATGCTTCCCAACCCTTTTCATGTCTTGATGCACGTGAAAATACTTCTACCAACTGCCCCTCTGGGGTAAACGGAGGAGGCTTCTCTGAGCCGGAGGCACCACGCTGGGGGCTCCAGTGTCTTGAAGGCTGAGGACATTGCTATCTCAGGCGCCTCCAAGGGGATACTCTACCACAGAGGACCCGAGCCCTGAAAAAATGGTGCACACCTCAGGACTACGCTTCAGATAAACAGAGACTGTCCTGAACCATGAGATGGGGGTGAGATAATCCAACGGTAATTCACTCATGGCGGCTTCTTTGATGACCTCTTGGGCAATATCAAATTCCTGCAGAGATTTTGTCATCGAGTCTCTGCCCGCTGTTGCTGCCTGTTGGTGGGGGTGGGGTGGGGTGACCAGGAATGAAGATCCTTTGGGAAAGACTGCTCGGGAGGAGGGAAGCCCAGGGCCCCCACATCTGACCAGTTTGATCAGTGCTTTAATCCCGAAAAGCAACCCTACATCCTCTTCCTGTCTTCAGTCTTTGGGGGACAAGTTCTTGAAGCCAGAGGCTTGATTGAAGGGATCAGGCATTCCATTTGGGGGTCCTGCCTGTCTCTCAGGCTTTTCCTATTTTGTAATAACAGGCTTTTTAGTGTGTCTTATTTATTTTTTCCATCCACCCTAAGAAACGATGAGGTAACCGGGCCCAGATAATTGCCGCACACCTGCAGGACGCAGGCCTGGTGCCATGAACGCAGTGGAGAGAGCGTCACGCCCCTGGCCACACAGATCAGCTGGCCGTCCCGCCCCCTCCTCCTGCACACCTGCAGAGGCCCGTCACTTGGGACAGGAGGGCCTATTAGGGCTCTTGTAATTGAGATGGGGTGAGGGAGTTTACCCCGGCTCCTCTGGAGTGGGAGAGAAGGAGCCGGCTTAGATGACAGGAAACCGTCCCCTCTGCTCCATGCAGCGGACTGAGAAAGGTGGCCTGGGTAATAATGGGGTTAGCTAATCCTGATAGTCATAAGGGTAGGAGAGTCCATCATCATAATCACGGCTAATGGACTCCAGATGGAGAAATATAATTGTTCTCATTAACATGGTTACACACACACACACACACGCACGCACGCACGCATACCCATGCACGCGCACTCAGAGGCCCATTCTGCCCACATACCTGACTCTGATAAGGACTGTCAGATAAGAACAGCCCACACCACAAAGCTAGATGGAGGGCATTGTCAATTATTCCTTCCCTGTTTCCCCCTTCCACAACATCCATGCATACGTAATGGTTTCATTAACCTCGAGACTCCTGTAGATGAGTTGAAAACCCAGGCTTACACGGCCAATTAATTGGCTGTACATTTTGCACGGCGTATGGAAGTACATTTCTCCTGCCCCTTCAGTACGGCCTGGCTTTTCGGCTGTATTTCATAAGTGTTAATGTAATGTTGCTGAAAGGAAATATGGCCCAAAGCAGGAAACTTCCCCCCCCCCCCCCCCCACCTCTCTGGGATGCAGCTGTTCATTTGGTTTGGGCTGTTAATTCAAACCACTCCCAGGTGCCTATTTCATATTATCTCTTGTTTAGGACAAAATAAAATGAAACTGTCAAAACCTCTCTGCCTCGCTCAGCGCTGGGCTCAATAGCCCCATAAAGAGACCCCGGGCGAGGAAGCAAGTTCTCCGAGCAAGTGCTCGAGAGAAGGGCAGGCCTTCCAGGTGAAAGTTTGACCTGCAACGAATCCACCTTCCCCAGAAAGGCATCATAGGGGTCCTGTAGCGACTTCGTTCCTACCTCTGGGCCCTGGCATTTCACCTTCCTCACCAGGAATGCCATGCCCGCTCTGTTTCCTGCTCTCTTGCAAAGTCTCCTCCCTGCCTCTCTCCCTGAGCACTCTACTTTTCCGGCTGAGACCTATAGTAGGTGCTCAGTAAATGTTACGCGTTATTAACATGTCTACTTCTTGAAGCAAGTCGGTTGTTCAGGGCTCATAAAATATTTAATAGAGGAAGAACTCTCAGGTGGATTCACCCATGATTTGCATGTATCCCAGAATTCTATTTATAGCCACACTCTTGCCTTTTCTATAACGAATGCCTCCCTAAAGTGGACATTTCTCTCTGCCATCTGCTGTTGGCCACTCTGCCATTGTGCCAGACGCAGACGCTGAGGGAGGGGCTGGGAACAGCAGGAGGGGAGGACAGATGTCTTTGCTGGAGTCCCAGCGTCCTCCCAGGGAGAAAGGTGCGTGGCTTTTAGGATGTTCTGTTAGGATGTTCAATGACTGTTTCCTTTTTAGCCAAAGTGATCTCTCACTTCCGGCAGCACAGGAAGAATGGCTCCTTTGGGTGGTTTTTACAGCTGAAGTTTCTGGGTCTAGGTTAGGTAGTACCAGGTACCCCTGTTAGTGAGAAACAGTTCCTCTTGCTGACTGAGTTTCGATTCCAGTCCCTGGTCCACTCGGGGCCTCTGATCAGTGGGGATCTGAACATGTCCCCAGCATGGTCCTGGCAAACCTTGGTCAGCTGTTGTTTGACAGGAAGGAGGTGGGCCCAGGGTCTTTACTTAGTGGCTTTCTAGAAGAGCCAAATCAAAAGCAATTCTGCCTCCACGCTTCACACAGGCCACCGGATCTCTCTCTCTCTCTCTGTCTCTCTCAAGTCTCTGGCTTCTGTGAGAGACTGCCAGCCAGGGAGGGTGAGGCCAATGTGGCCACAAGCACACTTCATAAGTGAGGAAGATTCCTAGGAAACAGGATTTCATAAGTGGCTGCCGGAAAATGCTAAGTGAGATGCCTTTTTGTTATTGTTGTTGTCATTTTTAAGTATCCTTCAGAGGATCTGGCCACCTCAGACTCATGTCTGTGCTGTTCTCTAAACCGTTCAGAGACTAAGAGCATCCGTGCTCTGGAGAAGAAAGCGTCGCACCATGTGTTAGCGAGCACGTTTTGTATTTTTGAGCCACTTTTTCTGTAGCCTGGGGCCTGATTGATTTTAGGTTCAGCCTAACATCTTGGCCTGAGATCCTGTGGAGAGTTGGAGAGACTTAAAGAAACAATTCAGACCCAAAGCCCTTGTTTTTTTTTGTTTTTTTTTTTTTTTTTTGAGAACTGACCCTTCCATCTGTTGACAATCAAATATTGAACCTATTAAGAGTGGCAGGTCCCCAAGCTGGGAGGAAGGAAGGAATTTCCCAGAGTCCCCGGAGACAAAGGACCTTTTGACTACACCTGGGGGTGAAGGGTGACCAGCCCAGGTCAGACCCAGCCGGGATCAGATGAGCGGGAGCAGCTGGTGGGACGGGAGCGGGGGGTCTGCCTCGCTCAGTCCTGATTTGCCGAGTGAGGGGGCGAGGAGAAGGAGCGTGTAGAGAGCGGATTTGCCAGGAGACACGCCCGAGTGTGGACTTGGGGCCCCTTGCCGGGCCTCCCTGTGCCCCTCAATCGTGCTTTTCCATGGTCTGTGTTTGTGACCTCCTCCCCCACCAGACCTTCAGCTCCTCAACAGCGGGAGCTCTGACTCCCTCCTCTCTGAAGGGCCCGGGATGTAGCAAGTGTTCATGGAATAAATAAAGGTGGAGACTCATAAAGGAGGTTTCTCAGAGCAGGGCCACAGCTCGCTCTTGCAACACATCTGCATGAATGAGGGAAGTCACCCCTGGAGGCAGACATAGGCCTATGGGCACATGGGTTGATGGGGGAAGCACCCCCTCTCTTGGCCGAGTGTGTTCATACAAGGTGCATTTTGAATAAGGGCACACAGTGGCCATCCTTATGATTTAGAAATTAGGGCCGATGTCCCAAGCCCCGTCGTCGGGACATCCTGGATCACGGTGGGCTGATGGATGGTGGTCTCTGAGTGGGGCAGGAGATGGCCAGAAGGCAGCATCTTACCCCTGCGGCAGTGACCGCCCCCCCCCCCCCAACTTTAAGGTCTGCACGTGGGCTGTCTGGCTGCCTTTTCCAGGGTCTTCTCTCTGCCCCCACCATCCTCTGGCTGTTCTGTTAGCAACGCTGGGCCCCTCTGGTCTCTTTAGCCAGCGAGTTCACCAGTAGCCTTTTGGTTCACACAGACCTAGGCTGGATTCCCGGTTCTTCTCCTTGCCCACCTGCGAGTCCTTTGGAGGACGTTTAATGTCACCCCAGCTGCACAATGGGGACGTGGCGAGGCCATGTGAAGAGGTTGTGTCCGCAGGGCCCAGGACCGTGTTGGACGAAGAAGTCTTTCCCAAAGATGTGCAGGAAGGCCCTGCCCACCCGAGCTTCACCATCAAGACCAAATATCTTCCATTCTTCCTGCCCAAGACCCCCTTCCACACCACTCACGTTTTTGTTTTGAGGTGGCACAGAGCCGGGACCTTGGGAACAAATGGACCCAGTGTTGACTGCAGGCCCACAGTGTTGATGGGCTTCATGCCGGGTCCCTCAAGCTGAGGTCAGCTGAGAACTGTCATGGAGGGCTGCTGAGTTGGCGATCAGATGGATGGGTGGGGACTGTTCGTTGTACTTCTCTTACAGTTACTCTTTAGTATCTAGACATGGCCCTGTCTTCACTGCTCTGAAGGATCCTGGTCCTTTTGCAACTTCTCTTCCTGTTTTCTTATCCCCATGGTGCCCCGTCAGAATGAGCTGTAACCGTGAGGATCCACTGAGAGAACCACATCCACTTCCCTGCCGATGTGAAGGAAGTTAAGAATGCAAAGCTCAGAGCGCAAAGAGTCGAGTTCTTGAATTTCTCAGCTCAAGCCCAGCATGTGAACCATAATCTGTGTATTTATATTCTCAGCTTTCCAGACAGACAGTGAGTGGGACAGGTCGAGGGCAATTCTCGTTCCTTCTCATGGGAGTTACATTCCTGTCCAGCATGCAAATGGAAAATAACCCTACGCTCTAGCTACAAAGAAGAAGAACATGCTGTTTGGGCAACATTGTTTCTGGTTCCATCTTGGCCAGCTCTTGGCGCGATTTCTGCCGGCCGTGGAGCGACCTTTCTTGTTTCAGCGGTAAAATGGGGCTATCCTCTCTGCCTCGCCGGCTTCGCGGTTAGGAGTTTTAAAGAATTTTGCCTTGTTTCAGTGGCTCTCGTGTGGCCCACTAGGAATACGTGCTCATCAGAGAAAGATGAGCTGGCAAGCCCTCAGTTCTAGTCTTCTCTGATACCAACTTTACACCTCATCTTCCGTTTCTTGACTCTAGGGTTCTCAGAAACTACGGTAGGGATTTCATTGCAAAGGCTGTCTGCAGAGGCCCACCTCAAGAAATGAATCTGCTAGTTCTCCACTTGCCAAGTGGAAATGAGCACCATCCCTTTACTACTTCCTTTTTATTTTTTAGATTTTTAGATTTTTATTTATTTTATATATATTTTTTATTATGCCTCGTAGCAAGAACTATCAAACTCCACCCATTGGACCAGAGTCCCCTGCGGTGTTACTGAAAGACATGTCCCTCATGTAGTGCACGACCTACACTTGTGAGTTCACCGGCCTCAACCTCGGGCTTTAACAACGTGCAGTTACTTCCTTGGCGTATGGTTATGGGAAACGAAATGAGTTGGTAGGGGGGAAAGTGTTTCCAGAACAATAGAGTGTTGCTAACGCCAACCTAGAGTAACAGCAATGCCAGTTGCTTCGTCGGCTGACGTTTCTTTCGCTTGTAACTCATTCGAGATGGAAGGGGTTGTGGCTCTGTTTATGTGGGTTATATTTTGTGACTTATTTCTCAGCTTAACACGGGCAGGTGGTTCAGGGACCTCCACCTATTTGAAACGTATTCTGTTCCTATTTCTCAGAGCCCTACCCTCTGGCAGCCTGAAATACTGGTTCAAGTTCGCATACAGGCAGAGTATTTGGGGACATCAGAGGGAGCAACCTTCTCACCAAGGAAGGGAAGGGGCGACAAAGGAGAGGAGGAGGGAAGTGCTAAGTATTGTACCTTGTCCATAGAGTTAGGCCAGGGATGAATTAATCCCTGATGACATGCTGGAAGAAACCAAACAAACAACCCTCCGCCTCCCCCGCCTCCACTCCACACACCAGAGGACCCGGCTTTCATTTAACAGTCAAATGGTGAGAAAATATCAGGCCTCCTTAATGATGAAGAAACCAAATATTCCATCCGGTCGGGTCTGCAGTGAGTCAAGGGGAAGAGGCAGTGTAATGACCAGGCTTGTCCGTGACCATTTGGCTTGTAGCCATCATCAGAGCCTAGGACTGCAGCGAGGAAGGACCCAGGGATGAGCTGGGAGCCACACACACGGCCCCGTGCTCCGTGCAGTGTAAACAGCCAGTACATCTGGGTGCCTCATGCTCTCGTACGTTAGAGTGAGGGAAGACACAAGGCTCGCTGAAAGATGACCTAAGCCTGGGGAGTGTGTTGGAGGGAGCAGCGGATGATGAAAATGGTTGGGTAGCGTGGTGTCTCCTCCAGCATGGTGGAAACGGGGCTGGATGGGTTGCCTACCTTCATAGGTGTGAGGTTTGCATTCTTTCTGAACCAGAACACTCAGGGTCGACTCTGGCCGTGGCAGTTGGGGGCGGTGTGGTCCACTGGCAGTGGTGTCAGTAACACAGGAACAGCAGTAGCCACACGTGGAGAGTTTATCGCCGGCCGGAGGAGCCGTTTGGCCCCGGCCGACAAAGGGTGATGGTGGTTTTGCTGCTTAGCACACGTGCTTTCTGCTCCCCTCTCTTTGGTATCGCAGACTGCCTCCCATGTCATGGAGTCGGTATCAGCCCTAATACGGCCTCTTCCTGGCCATGTGATTGGTTATGGAATTAACATACAGCTCAGGCGGGGCCAATTGGCATCCTTCTCTGAGACGAATATATGGATACCGGGAGAAGGAAGCAGCCCTCCTTCTGGTTGGATAGCTAGGCTTGGAGGCTGTACTTTTGGGGTTTCTGGTGGCTAGCCTTTCTACCTCCTGGAGAAAGTCTGTCCACCACAGGAAAGAGCTGGGTCACTCTCCAGAGAGAAGCGGAACTGGGACATGGAGAAAGAGCCTGATGACTTCACTTGGGCCCCTGGATCCAATCACGATTGAGGCCAGATGCACCCTTGTGTTCCCAGTGAAAGGAGCCAAAGAATTCTTGGTGTTTGTGTGAGCTAATATGAGCCAGGTTTCTGTCACCTGAACCTGGACAGTCTGGAAGAGGTGGGGGTCAGGGGTGAAGGTGGGACTGAGCAAGTGAGAGGTCAAAGAGGAAAAGGAAAGGAAGCAGAAAAGAGTGTGACCCGATGGCCCTCGTTAGGAAGGGGTGGGGGTGGGGGGATCTACTCTGGTTTTCCGAGACTCCATGAGACCTGACCTTTGAGAAAGGACACTCATTGTTGAAAGGAAGACCTCCTTTCGTCAGGGAGTCAGTCTCATGGCTCCTGGAGTGCAAATGTCCACAGACATTCAAGTCCCCTTCCCTGGTCCCTCCAGGCCACTCCTCGGCTGACCAATAAGACCCTTCATGAATGACATTTAGTTACGATGCTGAGGGTGAGCTTGGGAATTGGACAGACTTTGATTTCTAACTTCAGCCCTTATCAGCAGAACAGCCTCAGGCAGATTACTGATGCTCTCTACCCTCAGTTTCTTCATCTTGAAGATGGGGCTAATAATTATATCCACCCGACTGCAGTGTGGTGAGAATCCCATCACCCAGTGCACAATTTCTCATGAGGGGGGAATGGTAAAATAGATTAGAAGACACCCATAGTAAGGAGGAAAACTAAGCAACTTAAAGCATGACGATGATTTACCGGGAGGACCACGTTAGTACAGTGAAGATTTTTTTAAGTGACATAATTCGAGGAAGAGTCTAATTTCTAGAAAAGGGAATTAGAGGTCATGTACTCAAAATAATTGAAAGTGGGGACGTGAGGAGACATTTGCACAACCGTCTTCCTAGCAGCACTGTTCCCAATCACTCAACGGTGGCTGCAGCCCAGGTGTCTACCCACAGATGAATGGGTCATCACAACATGGTGGACGTATGGGTAATTGCTCAGCCTTAAGAAGGAAGGCAATTTGGACACCTGCTACAACATGGATAAATCTCGAAGACGTGATGTTAAGTGATACAAGACAGTCACAAAAAGGCAAATACTGCGTGATTCCACTCCCAGGAGGTACAGAGAGCAAATTCTTAGACGCAGACAGTAGAGTGGTGGTTTTCCAGGGGATGGGGGAGGGGGAATGGGGAGATGTTGTTCAGTGGGTACAGAGTTTGTTTTGCAAGATGTAAAAAGTTCTATGGGGGGACGGTGGTGATGGCTGCACCACTATGGGAAGGTACTTAATGCCACTGACCTGTGCACTTGAAAATGGTGAAAGCGCACATATATTAGGTTATGTACATTTTAACCATAAAATGGTTAAAAATGGTGACAGTGTTCATATTTTATGTTGTGTATGTCTTACCACAATTTTTAAAAAGGAAGTTAGAGCCACGTGTATAGTAAGGATGCATTTCCATTTCGACAAAAGGACACAAGTTTTGTGTACGTGTTGAGCAAAAGGCAGAGTGACTCACACCAAGCGGCTCCGGCGATTCTCTGTGGGGGTGAGTAGGTCGGGGGGGGGGGCAGTGTTGCTTGAGATACTTCAGTGTTGTCTAAATTGTTACCACGACCAAATATTGTTCGTGCCATTTCAACGAATAACATTAAATTATAACTATTTGTGTTCTACTTGGACACTTTCAAAGTGTCTCTTGGACTAAAGAATGCCGGGGCTGTTTTGGGAAACAGTTTGGCAGCTTTGCAAGTGGCTTATGTTACCTTATAATCCAGCAGTTTGCCTCTTAGATACATACTGAAAACATATGCCCCCACAAAAACTTGTAGGCTCGCGTTCATAGCAGCGTTCTTCATAATAGCCCTCAAATGGAAACAACCCAAATGTCCATCAACCGATGAATTTTGTGCTAGTTGAGAAACTAGCAGCACAAACACAATGGACTATTATTCAGTAATAAAAAGGAATGAAGTCATGTTACAGGCTCCAGCCCGGACGAACCTTGCAAACATTATGCTCAGTGAAATAAGCCAGACACAAAAAGACCACATACCGTCGCATTGCGTTTTTATGAAACGTCCCAAGGAGACAAGTCCACAGGGGCTGAACGTAGATCGGGGCTAGAGGTGGCGGCTAAAGGACGTGTACTTTTAAGAACTGCAGTAACCAAAGTATTCTCCAGTCGACTCCCGTTGACACAATTCTGTCAATATCCTAAAAGCCATGGAGCTGTTTGCTTTATGTATGTATGTATTTATTTATTTTTAAAGTTTATTTACTCATTTTGAGAGAGCGAGCGAGCAGGGGAGGGGCAGAGACAGGGAGAGAGAGGATCCCAAGCAGGCTCCGCGCTGTCAACGCAAAGCCCGACACGGGGCTCGAACCCACGAACCGTGAGATCATGGCCTGAGCCGAGACTGCGAGTCGGACGCTTAACCCACTGAGCCACCCAGGTGCCCTGAGTTGTTTGCTTTACATGGGTGAACTAGGGGCACCTGGGTGGCTCAGTGGGTTAAGTGTCCGACTCTTGGTTTCGGCTCAGGGCATGATGTCACAGCTCGTGGGTTGGAGCCCCCCGTCGGGCTCTGTGCTGACAGGTCAGAGCCTGGAGCCTGCTTCAGTTTCCATGTCTCCCTCTCTCTCTACCCCTCCCCCTGCTCATGCTCTGTCTCTCTGTCTCAAAAATAACTAACTAACTAACTAACTAACTAAAACATTAACTGGGTGAATCGGGTGGTTTATGAACTACATCTCAGTAAAGCTGCTATAAAACAAAACAAAACCCAAGCCTTTTTGTAAGTTATAAAATCAGCCATTTACATCAAGTTTGGGAGGCAGATATTAAATGAGGAAACCGACCTCAAAAGCTAACTGAGGTCCCTTGAGAAGGAGGAGAATTACTAAAGTCTGGCAGGATTACTGTTTTTTTTTTCCCTCTTTGTATAATTCCCACCAGTAAAATGTCTCACAAAAGATGAGATCAAAAGGACATGTGAAAAAGGAACCCAAGCATTCCTCATCTAGGGAATACACCCACGAGCCACGATACACGTCAAGTGGACTACGACTCAGCAATCAAAAGAGGCAGGTGACGATTTGCGCCACAGCCTGGATGAATCTCAAGTCCATTATGCTGAGCGGAAGAGGCCCAACTCGGAGGCTGGGTACCGTATGATTTCATTCCCACGACACTCCGGAAAAGGCAGAACCGTGGGGACACAAAACAGAACAGGGGTTGGGAGGGAGGGAAGGGTTTGATTTTCAGAGGCAGCCAAGGGAACTTTCTGGAATAGTGGAAACGTTCTGTATCTTGATGATGCTAATGACAACACAACAGTAAGCATTTATCAGAACTTGTGCAACTGCGCTGTGAACACGGTGATTTTTACCGTGTGTAAATTGTAACTTCAAAAATGGGAGAAAGGACACAAAGGCCACCTGGATGTTCAGGGGGGTTGGACGGGCACGGAGAAGAGATATCTGGCCAGGGAATGGGGGCTGTCACCATCCAGTGACCCTCATGTGACTCATAGGTCAGCGGGGTTTCCTAAAAATTTGTAGACGCAGACCTGCAAATCCCTAAAACGTGTAGATGGTGTCAGCTCTCGGGCCCCTTTGCCTCCAGCCTGTGCACACACATGGGCTTTTTGCCCCACATCTGCCTGCAGTGGTTTCCCCAGAATCCGTTCACATCAGGCCTCCAGGGTTTGGCTGACTTCACAGAGGGAAGGAGTGGGGCCACAGGAAGGCCTGGGCCTGGGTCCCCGCCATCCATCTGGCACACTTGTCTTCCTTCCCTCCCATTTCTGCTCCCTGCCCCTCTTCCCGGTTTGCTCCTGGGAGCTCCAAATTCTTTCCCTTCGTTACACGGAGGAGCTGAGCCCCCACCCCCACCCCCCCTCCACACTCCTTCTCTCCAGAGAATTTCTCCATCTGGATCCCAGTACCCAGCAGAACAAGGGCGCTGCTTTGCATTAAGAATGTCTTTGGTGGGGCGCCTGGGTGGCTCAGACGGTTAAGCATCCAGCTTCGGCTCAGGTCGTGATCTCTGGGTTCACGAGTTCGGGCCCCCGTGTCAGGCTCTGTGCTGACAGCTCAGAGTCTGGAGCCTGCTTCAGATTCGGTCTCTTCTTCCTCTGCCCCTGCCCTGCTCGTGTGTGCGCTCACGCTCTCTCAAAAATACAAAACGTTAAAAATAAAAAAGAATGCCTTTGGTATTAGAAGTAGAAAACTTCCTCCCCCCTATTAAACTTGATATTTGGGACGTGGGCATTAGCCAGGATGAGCACACCCCACGCCTTTGTGAGCATGCAGAGAGGACCCAGCTCTGGCTCAGGCCTCCACCTGCTACGGGGACAGCTTCTACAGATATGGAGCCAGCTGCCCACCGACGCAGCCACAATGCCGGTCTTTTCCAAGTGCACTGAAGGGCAGGTCCCAACATGGGCTCTACGACACCCCAGGTTTCTCCCACCTTCAGGAACCTGCCTTGACAATTCATTACAGCAATTTGCACTCGGTATTTCCTCTTGTCCACGTTTTCCTTTATGCTCACAGCCACCCGCCCCCCTTCACTTCCTCCATTTGTCATCTCTGTCAGAAAACAGGCCCTGATTGTTTCAGGCCCAAAGCCTCAGCCGGAGCAACCCCAGCCAGCCCTCATCACCCTGCTAATTACCAGCCGGGCTGAAGGAACCCTGAGGTCCTCCTGGGGAAGGGCCTGCCGGCTCCCCAAAGAGGCCGCTCGGGGAGTGACACACAACCACCCCCGGCCTGGTCCTTCTTCCCACTCCGAGCCCTTTCCCCTGGTCTCTGGGCGAGCATGAAACAATTTCCTCTTTTCACGGGGGGCTTGATGGCAGGCAGATTAATGATGGCGAGCCCAGCTCAGAGGCCAGCCTGCCAGAACGATGTGCGGGGCGTTCCGCAGTCCCCACGGTGGTCTGCAGGAGGGACCGTCACAGGCAACAAAAGACACAGCTGAGTTCCCAGCAGTGGGAGCAGCTCTAACCTGACCCGGAGTTCCACTGTGGGAATGACCTTCCACCTCCAGCCCCTCCTCCCTGCTCCCCCAAACCTCCTGCCCCTGGGCAGCCAGCCCTGAGGCTCCTTGATGCTTCTAGAAATAAAGCACCGGCAACAGCTAGCGGCCCAAGCCGTAAACACCCAGTGTCTAGCATGGCCCCCATTAAGGCTCTGGCTTGGGGCTAGGATGGGTGGCCGAGAGAACGAGGCTGTCTTGACAGCAGCGTGCCATGGGCTCTCTGCCACCGGGCTCTGTGATAAAACTACAGGCAAACCCAGGACTAGTCGGGAGTTTTCAGGGGGCTGTTTCTTTTCTTCCCTTCAGTGACGTTCTTAACAGACTGGTGTGCAGGACTGGCTCCTCAAAATGGGAGACAGTTGGTGCCTGTGTGGGCCCGACGGGTATTTGCTTTGGAAACACGCAGCATGACAGGGTCTGTGAAAAAAGTCTCAGCGGTCAGGGGGACCAGCCAGGTGTCTAGGGAGCCAGCTGTGCTCCGAAGGGCAGCCTGCATCTCCGGAGTTTCCTGGGAGGGCTCTGCAGCAGTGACTGTGGTATTGAGAGCAAATATTGGTCCTGGGAGCTATCCCCCTTGATGGAGGGGAAGCACTGCTCCCCATTTATGGGGATCTCCCCATCCAGAAGACTGGTTCAGATGCCAAGTTCTCATGTGCCGGCTTCCTCGCTGGAGGGATCCTTAGTTTGTTGGGTTGGGTGTTCTTCTGTGGCCAAGTTGCCCGCTTAGATGGTCAGCTCCAGGGGGACAGATAGCTAAGGCCCCACATATACTATGGCCAGGTGTGTACAAAAGGAAGTGGGATGGATTTGGAGAGCCCAGAAGCGTTTTGATCACACAGTCATACATGTACATTTACACACACACCCCACCTCCCACATACACACATACCTCACCCACATTTCCACCATATCTTTGCCATAGTGGTGTTCCTTAGCTAACCTATGTTTTGGTTTTTTACGACCGTATGACTGTTTTAGGTAGGAAAACAGCCAGGCTTCCTCCCAGTCAGATCTCAGATCATCTTAATGCTTTCAACTTAGATTTCCTATTTTGTCTCATATCAGTATGACCACACCTACTGTATTTTTATCATTCTTTTAATATTCTGTGTCATTTTGCTATCATTTTGAGTTGTGAATAGCATCAAGCTGGATTTCAAAAATCTGACAGTCTTAGACTCCCCCTAAAATAATTTTGTCCATTCATATTTATTGAGATCAAGAATATTTAGACTTCTTTCTGACACTTAAGTTTATGTTCTCTAGTCTTCATATATTGATATTTATCATGTTCTTTTTTTGTGTATTAGGATAGAACTTTTGAGTTTTGGTCCAACTTATTTTTTTCCCCTAAAGTTTAGAAATGTCTTATCTTCAGGGCACCTGGGTCGCTCAGTCAGTTAAGCATCAGACTTTGGCTCCGGTCGTGATCTCACGGTTCGTGAGTTTGAGCCCCGTGTCGGGCTCTGTGCTGACAGCTCAGAGCCTGGAGGCTGCTTCAGATTCTGTGTCTCCCTCTCTCTCTGCTGAGCCTCCCCTGCTCACTCTCTGTCTCTGACTTGCTCTCAAAAATAAATAAACATTAAAAAAAATTAAATAAAAAAAGAAACGTCTTGTCTTCTGGGGATAGGAATGACTAGACTAGGAGCCGTGAGACAGGGCTTTATTCTGTGTGGTCATGAACTAGCTGTACAACTTTGGGTAAGTTACTTCCCCTGTTTGGGCTTCAGGGGTCTGTGCCACAATGAAATAGTTGGGTGAAATGATTCTGAAGGTCTTATTCACCCGGGTGTTAGCATGGTGTAATTTGGGGGTCAGTTGAGGTCCAGCAGAAGCTCTGGTCTCTCCAGGGAATGTGCACCTTCACAACGGAGGGAACATCTCCACAACCACTCTTCCGTGGGGCATCTGCTGCCCGGAGAACTCAGACTTGAACCTCACTGGGACAGCTCATCTTTCCAGGGGGAAGTCAGGCTCAGTTCCTCCCTCATCCGGGTCGATCACGAGTGGGATGTTTGTAACACAGCAGTGCCTATGTAAAAATCCTCACACGTTAGCATGTTTTATTGCATGATAGAAGCCTTTATTGCTCACCAACTACAGCGTTCTCCCCTGTTTTTTGCAGTTAAGCAGGTCAGGTGACCCAGCCTGGCCAATGGACTGTGGGCCCAAGTGATTTCTCATTATGAAAAGTGTTTCACTTTTGGGTCAAAGCATTTAAGAGCTAATACCTGACCCCCTACCGCTCTCTTTTCCTGCTTCAGTGTCCAAAGACACACACAGATGATGGAGCTCCTCTGCCTGGGCCCCCGAGTGACTGTGTGGACCAGAGTTCTCTGCTGACTTCCTTTGGACATGCAGCATTAGCAAGAAATAAACTGATGTTAAGCCACTGAGCTTTTTTTTTTTGTTTGTATTTTATTTTATTTTATTTTTTTATTTTTGTTTTTTAAACCACAGGTTCCATAGCCCATTCTAACCATTAGATGTTACAAATGTATTGAGGCCATTATGAAGCATGTGCAGGCTCTGTCTCCTCAACCTGGATATAAAAGGTTCGAGAATAGAGGATGACCAACCTATTTAACTCATTCCTTTTACCCTGGCACTGGTAGCGTAAGTCGCCAGAACCCAATTACAAACTTGTGAAGCTCCCCCACCTCGGGGAGCAAAGCGTTAGCTCAAGGCACCTCTCTTTCCATGTCTCCTGCTTGCAAAATCTTCATTCACCTCTCATTGTGCAAGGGGTAAACTTCACAATCCCCGACACGGTCACCGGGTCCCGCACACCCTGCCCTGCCCCCTGCGCCGTATCATTCCTCACTGCTCTCTCCCTGCTCCCCCACCCTGTCCTCTCTCAGCTCCTCACACACGCCAGGCTCATTCTGCCCTAGGACATTTGCACAAGCTGTTCCCTGTGTGTATCATGCTACACCCTCAGCTTTTCTCCTGGGTTACTCCTAACCATCTTTCAGGTTTTAGATTTGGGGGGAATATATGTTTTTATATTCAAGCATAGTTAACATACAGTGTTATATTTTTTCAGGTGTACAATATAATAATCCAACATTTCTATACATTTCTCAGTGCTCATCAAGGTAAATGCACTCTTGGGGTGCTTGGGTGGCTCCGTCTGTTAAGTGTCTGACTTCGGCTCAGGTCATGATCTCGAGGTTTGTGAGTTCAAGCCCCACGTCGGGCTCTGTGCTGACAGCTCAGAGCCCGGAGCCGCTTCTGATTCTGTGTCTCCCTCTCTCTCTGCCCCTCCCCTGCTCATGCTCTGTCTCTCTCTCTCTCTCTCTCAAAAATAAATAAGCATTAAAAGAAAGGTAAGTGTACTTTTTGTTTTTGAGAGAGAGAGAGAGAGAGAGAGAGTGCAAGCAGGGGAGAGGCAGAGGGAGCAGGAGAACTAGAATCTTAAGCAGGCTCCTTGCCCAGCCCAGAGCCCTATGCGGGGCTTGCTCTCACAACAGCGAGATCATGACCTCAGCTGAAATCAAGAGCTGGATGCATAATTAACCGAGCCACCCAAGCGCCCCAAGGTAAGTGTACTCTTAATCCACTTTATCTATCTCACCCATCCCCCCACTCTCCTTCCCTCTGGCTCTTAGGGAATATTTTTAATGCCCTCCGCCAAGTCAGGTTATGTGGTCTCACGACATTGTCTTCCTCATGCCGTGCTCAAGGTATAATCTCAACTGTGATTAAATAATGAGTCGTGCAATTATTTGCTTAATGTCTGTCTCCTCATTGAAGTCTGAACCCCAAGGGAGCAGGGATGATGTTCCTCTGGTGCCGAGCACAGTTTTAGGCACACAGAGGTCATGAAGGGTGATGAACGAATGAATGGTCGACCCTCAGGGTCTGGAGGAATTTTCTCCAAATTTTAGTGTGCAGCAGAAGCACCTAATGGGCTTTAAACAAATAAATAGATAGATAGATAAATAAGTAAATAAATAAAATACACTTATTATGTACAGCTTATAATATGTATATATTTATTCATATACAAACATACATATTGAAAAAAATTTTTTTAATGTTTTTATTTATTTTTGAGAGACACAGAGGGAAAGAGAGAGTGTGAGTGGAGGAGGGGCAGAGAGAGAGAGAGGGAGACACAGAATCCCAAGCAGGCTCCAGACTCTGAGCCGTCAGCACGGAGCCCGACGCGGGGCTCGAACTCGGGAGCCATGAGATCATGACCTGAGCCGAAGTTGGATGCTTAACCGACTGAGCCACTCAGGCGCCCCACAAACATACATATTTTAAACTGGGGCAAAATATACATAACATACAATTTTAAACATATTCAAGTGTGCAGGTCAGTGGCGTTAAGTACATTCACATTGTTGTGCTGTTATTGTCACCGTCGACCCACAGAACATTTTCCATCTTGCAAAGCTGAAACTCAATACCCCTTAAACAATAACTCCCCATTTCTTCCTTCCCTTGCTCCTGGCAACCATCATTCTACATTCTATCTCTATGAATTTTTCTGCTCCTAGAGGAAACACAATTTCCTCTAGGAAATTAAAACCCAAATTCTTGGCCCTGATTCCCCAGATTTCAGGTTCCGTCCATCTGGGGCGTAGCCTGAGAATCTGCATTGCTAACAAGCTCCCAGCTGATGGAGATGCCGTAGGTCCAGAGACGGCCCTTTGTGAACATGACTCTGGAGAATCCAGGGTAAATACCTCGTAGTAGGTTTTTGTCACATCTCCTGCAGCCCCTGAATACATTAGGAGTTCAGAAAATGCTGGTGACAGATGGGTTGATTACACTCAACTACACATAGAAGGACAAGTGAGTTCTTTTGGCTAAGACAGAGGTCTTAATTCTACTTATTGTATTCTCCTGGGAGATTAAAAAAAATTATTAAGGGATGCATGCATGGGTGGCTCAGTCAGTTAAGCATCCAGCTTCGGCTCAGGTCCTGATCTCACAGTTCATGGGTTCAAGCCCCATGTCAGGCTCTGTGCTGACAGCTTGGAGCCTGGAGCCTGCTTCAGATTCCACGTCTCCCTCTCTCTCTGCCCCTCCCCAACTCTGTCTCTGCTCTCTCTCTCTCTCTCTCTCAAAAATAAATAAAACGTTAAACAAATTTAAAAAATTATGAATATCTGGGTCTCACTGTCGATAAATAAACTAGAATCTCAGGGAGTGGGGTCCAGGCATTAGTGTTTATTGATGCTTTCTAGGTGATTCTGTTGTGAAGCCAGGCTTGAGAATCACTAGGCTAAGAAAGAAGTGGGAGGAGGATGATCAGAGGAGGCAGTTGGAAATTAAAAAGACAAACACCCCCGAGACCGCACCCCTTGAGTTTTGTAGAAACACCTTTGTGACCTGAGCACGGAAATTATTATTTGCCCAACCATTGGGGAGAGGAGACGCATCTTCCCACTGTAAAAACCCCTTCTCTAGGGACCAGTTATGCTGTTTTCAGAGATCTGGAGTAGCGGGAAGAGATATCAGTACGGGAGCTGACCTCTTTCCAGCCAACTTCCCCCGGAGCTATTATTTCCGGACATCACCTCCTATTTCCATGAGTGTACAAAGTCATCCTCGGGTATACACTTCAGCCTTCTCCTACATTTGCTCACATTCACAGCCATCACCATTTAGTTTTCTCAGCAATACTGGAATAAAGTTCTTCTCTTTATCCATTTAGGGAACGTCTTGGTTAATGTGCAGTCCATCTTGCTAAATTAAACGTGGCTGAGGCTTCATTCTGCAAAGGAGTCTGCTTACCAGCTTTTTCCAGCTCTGGCAGCCTGAATCCCGGCAGCATTAGTTATAGGTCCGCACTACTCAAAGTGTGGTCTGCGGACCACTGTTAACCGAGACCTTGTACTGTTCTGCAATACAGAATTTGAGAGTCAATATTTAGACACATCTATGGCACTCTGACAATGAGGTGGCATTTCATTCTGAGTGTGTGATCAGAAGATTTGTCTCGGTGAACAGGAACTGACCAATTCAGGTATCGTTGACCTGAGTGGAAAGTTGCGTGTGGTTATGAACTATGGATATGTGCCATGGGATAGGGCGCCATGTTGGTCTGTGATTAAACTCAATTGCTCTTTGCCATTAGTGTATTCAAACAGGACTGTATATTTTATTGTGATTGTTTTTTGGCATTTCCTTAATGACTACTGAAGTTGAGTTCCTTTGCTTATGTTTATTGGCCTCTTGTTTATCCTGTTTTTTAAAAGCGGCTGTTCAAGTGTTTTGCCCACTTTTCTACTGGGTTTCTATCAGGTTTTCTATCTGTTTTTTGTTGGCTTTTCAATCTTTTTCTTATTGAGGAGTAGGAGTCATTTCAACATTCTGTATGTAATGCCTTTGTTGGACAGATGGAACTAAAAAAATTGATGGACTAGATGGAATTACAAATTATAAAAAGATTCTTCACCCAGATGACTTGAGAAGCAAGACCACAAGGATTAACCCTGTGGTCCTATTCATGACAATACCTTGCAAATTTCTTTTTTTTTTTTTTAATGAAAAATTTTTAAATTTAAATTTTAGTTAACATATAGTATAATATTGGTTTCAGGAGTAGAATTTAGTGATTCATCACCTACATACAACACCCAGTGCTCATCACAAATGCCCTCCTTAGTACCCGTCACCCATCTAGCCCATCTCCCACCCACCTCCCTCCACCAACCTTCAGATTGTTCTCTATCATCAAGAGCCTCTTGTGATTTATTTCCCTCTCTTTCCTTTTTCCACCTCTTCCCATATGTTCATTTGTTTGGTTTCTTAAATTCCATATATAAGTGAAATCCTATGGTATTTGTCTTTCTCTAATTGACTTATTTTGCCTGGTGTAATGTATTCAAGCTCTATCCACGTCTTTGTAAGTGGCAAGATATCATTCCTTTTGATGACTGAGTAACATTCCATTGTATATATATACCGCATCTTTATCCATTCATCAGTTGATGGACATTTGGGCTCCCTCCATAGTTTGGCTATTGTTGATAATACTGCTATAAACACTGGGCTGGAAGTCTTAGCCTCAGCGATCAGACAACAAAAAGAAATAAAGGGTATACAAATTGGCAAGAAAGAAGTCAAACTTTAACTATTTGCAGATGATATGATATTCTATGTAGAAAACCCAAAAGACTCCATCAAAAAATTACTAGAACTAGTACATGACTTCAGCAAACTGCAGGATATAAAATCAAAGTGCAGAAATCTATTGCATTTCTATACACCAATAACAAAGCAGCAGAAAAAAAATCAAGGAATCAACCCCCATTTATAATTGCACCCAAAACATTAAGATAGCTAGGAATAAACCAAATTAAAGAGGTAAAAATCTATACTCTGAAAACTATAAAACCCTTATGAAAGATATTGAAGAGTTCACAAAGAAATGGAAAAGCATTCCATGTTCATGGATTAGAAGAACATTGTTAAAATGTCTATACTAACCAAAGCAATCTGCACACTCAGTACAATCCCTATCCATACCCTGGGTATCCATAAGAGATTTTATAGATTTATTTTTAAGAGATTTTTAAGAGATTAGAAAGAAGAGTTAGGAATTTATACATAATATCCTCAGGTAGGACTATTAAAGGTGCAAGAATAAGATGCCCAATCCAAGTAGTTTAAACAAGAACAGGAATAGATCAGCTGACAAAACTGAGATGGAGTCAGACATAGCTAGATCCAGCCAGGTGCTCAAGGGCTCTCTCTCTCTCTCTCTCTCTCTGCTCTCCATCTCTTGCCCCAAATTCTCTTGTTGGCTTTATTCCCTGGAATATTCTTTCTGTTGGAGAGAATGGCCCTCAGGACCCAGGCTTACATGGTTCTTACTTGTCCTACCTTGAGGGACACCCTCTGTCTCCCAGTGTCCATATAAATTTTCCCAAAGGACTTTGGTGGGCCATGTTTGGATTATAAGCCCACCAAGGGACCAGTCTGAGTTCTGGACCACCCCATCACAGGGGGGCGGGGGGGGGGGCGGGGGCGGGAATAGAACTGTAAGCCTGAGAGCCCTGCCAGAAAATGCTTGGTTAAGGGGGATCAGTACCCAAAGGAAAGGGATGCTGAGTAGATCCACAAATAATAGATGTTCACAACTTCAACTACAAAGGCAAAGGGGAACCATGGGAAACTCAGGAGTGTGCACATGTTGGCAAAGGAGGAGGGAGATACAACGTGAGAGGTATATCTGGCATCACTGGATGGTAGGAGCAGGAGGTGATTGGTGGCAAGGAGACATATTAGGTGCATATACATTTAGACATATGGTTCTCTCATTTACTGATTCATCACTTAGCCTCCCAATAAATATCCGTTGAGCACTGATCTTTTGCCAAATGTTCTCTCGTAATGGTATTACCGTGATACATGAGACAGATACAGTCCTCGACTTTATGGAACTAATAGTTCAGTCATTAAATTTCTCAAAAGTGTTTTGTTTTGTTTTGTTTTTCTAAAAAAAGGTAATATAGCCTTATCACTATGCAGGGCATAAACAAAACCAGTGGACTGGGCCATGCTAAGAATTTGAGGCCAGCAGTCTTTATCAAGAGGGATATCTTCCACCAGAGACTAAGGATGAGATAATCCCTGCTAATAGGTATGGCATTTATCTCTGAGCTTCCTGGCAGCTAAGGCAATAAGGGAAATCTGTTGAATTGCTTCACTCTCATTATCTGATGCCAATTCATCGTGGAAAGGCAAATCTTTCCTTGGGTTCAGTACTTGGCAGAATTTATTAAAGGGCCTCTATAAAAATATTTGGAGTAACATCATAAAATCTTGTCTCCTAACCTGACAAAATGACCAGGGGCCTTACACGAGTATTCCACACAGCAGCATTTTGTGCCTAGTCCCCCTCAATTTCTCCCCAAATCAGCCTCAAACAACATGGAATCAGAATAATGTCGTATCCCTTGACACAAAATTCTCTTAGGGAAGCCTTTTAAAAACTTCTTTCTGTTGTTTCTGTATCCTCGTCTATATACCTGTGGTTCCACTTGTATATCTGCATGTCTCTGAATTCTGATTATTTATTGATATATCTGTTCTCCTCATCTTCTCTCTACTAGGTTTCAGTTTCTTAAGGACAGATCTCACGCCTATTAAAATTCTGTGTCCCCAGTATCTTATCACTGTATCCAGCCTAAGAGGGTGAGTGTGGTGGCAATGGACAGAAAGAACGAAAGAAGGAAGGAAAGGAGGAAGGAAGGAGGGAAGGAAGGAAGGAAGGAAGGAAGGAAAGGAGGAAGGGAAGAAGGAAGGAAGGAAGGAAGGGAGGAAGGAAAGGAGGAAGGGAAGAAGGAAGGAAGGAAGGAAGGGAGGAAGGAAAGGAGGAAGGAAGGAAGGAAGAGAGGAAGGAAGGAAAGAAGGAAGGAAGGGAGGAAGGGAGAGGGGGAAAAAGGAAGAGAAAGAGGGAGAGTATTTATCCAAGGACAGAAAAGGAGAAACTTATCAAAGAGGTCCCCAGGCTATGCTGAAAGAGGCCAGTTTGGTCTAATGGAGCACAGGCAGTGAATAACACAAGGGGATTTGTAGGAAGGCTATTCAGGAAAGCATGAAGAGTCAATGAGAAGACTAAACCTTGTTCTGTTTTAACAAAACTTTAAGAACTTGGCATGTTCAAAAAAAAAAATCAGTGCCCAATGGGGATTTCCATTAATCAGTTATGATAAAGAGATAAAGAAGTCCTATTTTGACTACATCTTCCTATTGTCTCACCAAGGGCCGTGGTGGTCCCTGGGGTATGCTGTTTGGGGACAGACAAGGCCAGAGCCCATGGGCATGACAATCCCAGTCTTGTCCCCGGCAGGCTTGGACAAGGTGTTTCAGGATGGGGGAGACGAGTGCCATGGCGTCACATACAACCAGGGCCATTTTCAGTCTTCTGTTGCTCTCGGCACGCTCTGATTTTGATGGTCCCACCTTATATCATGTCAAAAATGTTAAAAGCACTCACATTATAGCGCCATTTACTTTTTGCTATAAAGGAACTTCAAAGGATCTTTGTGATTCTGCTTTTGAAATGATATGGCTCCAAGTAACTCATTTATTTTGTAATTAGTCATGGTTTTTCAGGTTTCACAGCTAATTGTGCATGGCAAAGCAAGAAAATCTAACCTACAAATTGCATTCAAATGCTGTAAAATTTAAATGCATTCTACAGTTAACAAGTAATGACATTTGTGTATATCAATTAAGCATTTACTTGCCTTTAGTTTGCACTTTGCTTTTAGTGTTTTGGAGCCAATGGTAGTTCAGATCTCAAGTATCTCTGTTAGCCCTTGCAAACAAAGACTGTGGGCCCCAGGCACAGTGCCTGGAGTGTGTCACAGGCAGAATGGCTGGCACATGTCATGTCAGGCTGGACAAATCTCTCGATGTCAGAGATTTGATGTTAAGAGAAGGGCACAGTCATTTTGCTTTGAATCCAGGGCTCACTAATGCCTCTCCATCATGTGAGGGCCTCATTAAGAAGGGGTAGTAAGTTTTATAGCCGACCGTCTTGTTATAAAAAGAGTTCCGGTTCAGACTCAACGTTGTATGTAGCCCAGGGTTCACGTCCGGCTGTGCTCTGGATAACTGAGTAGAATGAAAGAATCCTTTGAACTCCAGGAGGACTTCGTTTCCTCATCTGTGAAATGGAGCCAATGATAGAAGTCCATCATCATTCCTAAGGCTGTTGGGAGTTTCAGATGAGATAATCTATGAGAAAATTATCTATTGAAAAACACCAGCTTTTGGGGCGCCTGGGTGGCTCAGTCGGTTAAGTGTTCTGCTTCAGATTCTGTGTCTCCTTCTCTCTCTGCCCTTCCTGCGCTCAGACTCTGTCTCGCTCTGTCTCTCAAAAATAAATAAATGTTAAAACGAAAAAAAAAACCCACCAGCTATTGAGATGGTGTAGGGCAGTCATTCTTGTTTTAAGTTTATTTATTAATTTTGAGAGAGACAAGAGCGAGAGAGTGCACATGCAAGTGTGTGGGGTGGGGACAGAGAGAGAGGGAGAGAGAGAGAATCCCAAGCAGGCTCTGCACTGTTGGCGAGGAGCCTGATGTGGGGCTCAAACTCACAGTCCATGAGATCACGACCTGAGCCGACGTCAGACACTCAACCAACTGAGCCACCCAGGCGCCCCAGGATGGTCATTCTCAATCCTGGCTTCAGTTTCAAATCACCTAGGGGGCTTTAAAAAACAGTACTGAAGTCTGGGTCCCACCTGAGACCAATTACATCGGAATCCCGGGGGAAAGAGAGCGATCGTTGGTTTTTTTAAAGGCAACCCCTTCTGGTGATTCTGGGGTGCAGCTGATGTTGAAGACAGAGGTGTCGAGAGAGGACATCTGTGTCCATGGCTGTAGCAGCTGTGCCCTAACCATACGCATCTTGGCATGACTTTGGCTTGCTCTGGCTGCCCAGCGTCTTGGCAGTTGGTTCTGTGAATTTGGCAGACACAGTAGGGCTCATGAATACACGTGCTTTCCTGGCACACAGCCAGGCTTTGCTTCCCGGGCTCGCAGCTCCATGGGGCCACGGGAGCGAGTTCGGGCCAACGGACGTGGGCAGGAGTGATACCCACCACTTGCTGGCCTCCCCCTACGTGTGGGTTTCCTGGGACTGCCATTACAAATGACCACAAATAGGCGGCTGAAGCAACAGCAATTAATTTTCCCACAGTTCTGGAGGCCAGAAATCTAAAACCAAGGTGTCAGCAGTTTGTTCCTTCTGGAGCCTCTGAGGGAGAATCTGTTCCCTGCTCCTTTCCTGGTGCCTGCTGGCTCCAGAAATCCTTGGAAGTCTTTGGCTTCTAGAAGCCATAGCTTCCATCTTTATGTGACTCCCCTTGTGTCTCTGCCTTAAGCCTCCCTCTTTTCTAGACAAGGACACCAATCATCAATTACCTAAATCCAGGATAATCTCATTCCAGGAACCTTAATTATATCTGCGAGACCTTATTTCCAAATACAGTCCCGTTCACAGGTACCAGGGGTTAGGCCTTGGACATTTCTTTTCTTTTTTTTTTTTTTTTTTTTTTTTGTGGTGATGGTGGTGGGGGGACAATATTCAACCTACTATACCCAAAAAACAACACAAACCAAACAAAAACACTCTCATAGGTCATCCTCCAGCTGTCCCTCCCCGCACGTGCCGGCTGGAGAACCCTGTGAGGCTTGGAGGAGGGCGGAGCCACAAGATGGCAGGAGCCTGGATCCCTGCATGACTACTGAACTGTGATGCATGGGAGGAAGTTGTGTGTGTACCAAGCCACTGTGATTTTGAGTTGTTACAGCAGTTAGCCCGAGCAGATCTGACACTCTTCCAAGAAATTTATTGTCTGCCCAAGTTGTCTGTGAAGTTAAGCACATCTATAGACAGCCCAAGGCTGCTCACCGTTAGCTCAGGAAAGCATCTTGGAGGCCGTCTATTCCCAAACTCCTGCTTCAGCAATGAGGAAATTGAGACTCAGTAGTGGTCAAGGTCCAGTAGTGGAGGCAGGACCCAGTCTCATACTCTGCGTTAGTTTCTAAGACCTGCTGTAACAGGTTTTGTGGCTTAAAACAACAGAAATTTGTTCACAGCTCTGGAGACCAAGCCCACCCTGTTCCCTCTGAAGCCTCTAAGGGAGAAGGCATCCTTGCTTCCTCCGGCTGTTGGTGGCTCCAGGAGTCCCTTGGCTTATGGTAGCATCTGTCCAATTTGCCTGCTTCCATCCCCACATGGCCTGGCCTCCTCCTCTGTGTTCCTTCTCTTCGCATTTTCTCTTCGTATTTTCTCCCCTTTTTGTAAGGATACTTGTCATTGGACTTCAGGTCCACCCAGTTAACCCAGGATGATCTCAACCTGAACTCTTTAACTTAATTATATCTGCAAAGACCCTTTTCCCAAATAAGGTCACAATCACTGAGATGGGGGGTTGAGTTGGACACATCCTTCTGGGGGGCTACAGCTCAGCCCTTTACTCAACCTACAGGCGGATGCTCTTTCTACCATCATCTCCTTAGCACTTCCTCTAATTGTCTTGTTTCTCATCAGGGTACTAACTGCACATGGTGTGGAAAATATGAAGGATGCCACCAGAGTTCTACTAAATTAAGATTCCCATCAGGGGGGAGGAAGAACTTATTTGGTGTCTGAAATCAGGGTTTGCAAAGGATACGAACACACAGATTGGGAGGGCTACATGCACCCCGATGTTTATAGAAGCATTACCAACAATAGCCAAACTACGGAGAGAGCCCAAGTGTCTACTGACTGATGGTGGGTAATGAAGGCGTGGCATACACATACAATGGAATAGTACTCAGCCATCAAAAAGAATGAAATCTTGACATTTGCATCGACGTGGTTACAGCTAGAGTGTATTATGCTAAGTAAAACCAGTCAGAGAAAGACAAATACCATAAGATTTCACTCATATGTGGAATTTAAGAAACCAAACAGACAAGCCAATGAAGGGGAAGAGGAGGGAAACAAACCATAAGAGACGGTTAACTAGAGAAACACTGAGGGTTGCCGGAGGGGAGGTGGGTGGGTGATGGGCATTGGGGAGGGCGCCTGTGATGAGCCCTGGGCGTTGTATGTAAGTGACGAACCACTGAATTCTAGTCCTGAAACCAATATTGCACCGGATGTTGACTGACTAGAACTTAAATAAAAAGAAAAAGAAAAAGAAAATCAGGGTTTGGCGCCTGGCTTGCAAAGAACCCATGCTCTCCTTAGACACAAGTGAGTCGTTCCTTATGGACTTCCCACCACGCCGGTGCCATCATACGGGTTATTTCATTTGGCTCTCGAAACCGCCAGCAGGAGGGCGGCCGCTGTCACCAGTTTTATCCACGGGAAAATCGAGAGTGGGACCGATCGCCCGGCAGACCCCCAAGACAACAATTGCGTGCAAGCTTCTGGAAGACAACAATTGCGTGCAAGTGCTTCTGGAAAGACCTGGGAAGAGAGAGGAGGTGGGACGGGGAGGGGAAGGCGCCAGCACCAGTGTGTTAGCGGGCGGTGCCACAGGCAACCGGACTTGGGTCTGACTGGGGGCCGCTGAGCGAGGGCGTCGAGCCCATCTCTTAGGGGAGGAGAACCTCTACCCTTCATCCAGCGACTCCCGTCTGATACCAGTCTAGGGCTAGCTCCAAAGCGTTAGCCCCCTGGCTCTCCCAGCCTGCCCTGTAATTGGGCAGGACAAGCCCCAGTGGCGGGAGAAACCCTCAGACAGAAAGTTGCAGGTGCTCATAAGAGGAAGCCATCGGTGCCAAGAATACGGACAAGGGCCTGGGGTCAAGGGCAGCCTGCCCGTGTGCTTTGCCTCCAAAGCCTTAGCTCCTTCCGCCTTGTTCCTCACATCAACTGGGGGGCAGACATGTGGCCCTAACGCCTGCCCCCCGGCCGGCCGGCTCTGCAACCAGTGCTTCCTGAAACTTTCCAGAAGCCTCAAGGCTTTGAGATCAAGTCCGGAAGATTCTTCCCTTGGATGCTTCTGCAGTGTGTGTTTTTGTGTGATGGGTTCTGTGTGACCCAGTGACATGCATCATACTTGAAATATTTCCACTGCTGACAAAATAAATCAGCTTTCCCCGCCGTAGCGCTCAGCTTATTAGGGGAAAATGGAAAAGGGGCATTAAATATTAATGCTGCATATTTTCCCCTCCCTTGGCGCCTTCTGTGCCACTGATCACTGCCCAGCTAGCGCAGCCTTCTGTCTTTTTTCTCCCGACGATGGTAGGGGACAGAAGGGACCTTTGACAAGGCAGCGAGGGACAAGAGTGTAAAATGCGACTCCGACTGGTTTTCTAGGTTCCGGCTTTGGCACGCCCCTGTCTCCACCAGACGCCAAAGAGGCACCGGGAAACTTCATCTCCAGTGGGAAGCTTGCCACTGTGCTAGTTTCGGTTGGAAGCGTTCACAGCACAGAGAAAGCGGTGTCTCGAAGGCAAGGTGGTGTCTGAGGAGGCAGGCAGGGAGAACTGAACCTCAGAGAAGCAGTCGATAAGTCCTGCGCTAACAGACCGAGGAGACCGCTGGCTTTGCCCCTTGTTGCTTCACTCACAGCAAGCGTTATGAAAGGCGTCTCGCTGGTTAGGCCAGGCCACGGCCGGCCGGAGAGGTGCGGAGGCAGCTTTCGGGCCTCGGAAAGAAAGTCTCCCAGAGACCTTGGTGCTTCACTTGGCTCATTTGCGGAAACCTCCGTGCAGAAATCAAAAACGAATCCTTAAGGAGCATCCTCTTTTAGGATGCTGGGAAGGTGGATTTCTTAGGAATTTTTTTTTTTCAATTAATTTTTCATTGGGCAAGTAATGCATTAATCCAGTTCAGTCATTGCGCATAAGGCCGGGGTGGCTTTTTCCCCACTCTCCTTCCCTCGTCCCGGCGCCCTCCCCTCACTGCCTGGAAGGATCACAGTCAATGGTCAAGGGGAGGAGCGCTGGAGACTTGTGTGTGTGTCTGTTCGGTTTCTGATGCTTCTTCTCAGAAGAGCTTCCGTAAATTTCAGGCGAGATCTGCTGTGATTTGGCCTTGTGACTGCTCTCTCTTGTCCCCAGGTGTCCCCCCTCCTCCACTCATGCCATTTACACACAGGCCCGGGACCTCTCTTCCGGTGGCCAATCCCCTGTCAGGGCTCAGGAGCCTTTGAGGGCTCCGTGTCTTGTGGCGTCAGCTTTCCACACTTCTCACGATGGTCCCGCCCTGCTCCCTCCTCGTCTCCCTGCCCCCGGTCCTCTGATGTCCGGCCTGGGGTCCTCCCCTCTGGGCCAACGGACGTGCACGTCGCCGGGCTGGCCTCTGGCCCTTTGCTCATGCTCTTCCCTTCTCCTTCCTTCCTGCTTGATCATGCTCTTATCTCAAGACTACAAGTCCCCTGGAAGCTTCCTCTTGTCTGTGCTGGTGCCCTGGGTCTTTCTTCTTAGGACTCCTCTGCGGTTAGTCCTGGAGGTTCTGGGAGGTTCCGGGCTGTGTTTGTTTCATTTCATTCCCAGCCACAGGGATCTCAGATCAGGGTCTGTGTCTCAGTCATCAACACGAGCAGTGCTGTGGTGGAGACCTCCCATTTCCCAGGCTGTGTTCCTGGTACTTCACGACGGTCCTCTTTACTCCATTCCTGTTTGTGGCTAAGGATGCCGGACTGGGAGAGGTTGTGTCCCTTGTCAGCAGTCCCACAGCTAGTACGGGTCAGGGGCGGGATTCAAACCCAGGGCGGACTCCCAAGTGCATGAATGATAAGAATAAATGTGTGCTGTGCACCTGCTGACGGACTTTTCCTAGTTTTGCTGGGCCAGCGGCCCTTTTTTTTCCTAGGAGCCTTTTCCTGAATCCATGGACGATTCCTAGGGGGTGATGAGTCCCCGAATCCGTGGCTCCCTCTGCGTGCCCTCCGCCCAGGGCCTCGGCAAGCTAGGATGTAGAGGGGTTGAGGGAGGGCTGCCTCTCCAGCGGGTGTAGGCCTCCAGGGACCCGGCGAAGCTGTCAGCAATTTAGGTTAAATGAGCATCCAAAGGCCAGCACTGCAGAGAGATCATGGGAAGACATTATCCACGGTTGTTTACAAGTGAGAGTGACAAACTCCTTAGCGGCTTTCTTGAGGAGAGAACACGTGTCCCTTGAGGGAAAATTAGGCAAATTGTGCGCCTGTTTGGGCCACACGGGCTCAAATCCTCACTGGGGAAATTAACTTGTCACTGGCTTGGCTGTCACTTGGGCTCTTTCCATGGCCTCCTGTGTTTCAGCATCACTGCAGCCGCAGGGAGATGCGGTACCTCAGCGCTTGCGTGGGGGGCGAGGGGGCTTCGCTTAGGGTGCTTTGCAGGCTGGCTGGAACGCTCCAGCTATTCAGGATAATGATAACCTGTTCCCTCTCCCACACCTGCCAAAGCTCCCTGGGCTCCCCTCCACCGTGCTGCTGTCATATGCCCCCTCTGCTGCTCAGAAGGAAGCGCTGTAACACAGCGTAAGGTTCCCTGCTTCCAAAAGGATCTGCAAATAGCACGTGAGAAAACGGCTCAGTGGTCAGGTAAATGTGGAGAATGCTCTTTGCAAGGGTCTTACTGCGGGACTTCTCAGAGCCTTCAATGTGCTAATGTGTTGAATCACTCTCCGAGAGAGGATTATCACTTGCCTCAAATCTTTGATCATGGGACCCTTTTTTAGAATAAAACATCTGTTTCCAGGGAGTGGTGGTATCACCCTGTGATGCACCAGAATATAGAAAGAATAAGAACAGTAGAGCAGATAAGACCGGGTGAGAAGGTCTTCCTCTGGACCCCTGTTTTCTTGTCTCAAAGCATGGTGGATAGAATATCTTCAGGGAATTGTCGAGAAGGGTAGATGAGATACGGTTCTTGGTGCCCAGTGAGAACTTGATCGACCCTGGATTCCTCTGCCTCCCCCTCAGACCCAACACGGCTCCCCTGTAACAGGGCCCTTCTCTCAAAGGGGGCTCTAAGGCTGACGTGCATTACAGCCATTTGCATATGCATTTTCCCTTCTCACACATGATCGGGAGCTGCATGAGGGCAGAGGCTGTATCTCTGTTCCGTTAGTCCCTTCATGTGTCAGCAAAGTGCCTGACTCACAGCAGGTGCTTGACGTGTGGTAATTACATTCATATCAAGTCTTGTCTTGGGATCTCAGGAGTCTACAGATCTCTTGGAAAATCCTCAGTCTATTCATGAATAAATGACCTGAGGGGGGGGTGAGTGGGTCCCCCTTTCACTTTTCAATTCAGTGAACCTTGCCGTGCATACATAAATTTTAAACACTCTCCGATTTGGAGGAGGGTCCGTTTGTTTTCTTCTATTCAGGCCTTCAACTGATCGAACGAGGCCCATCCATTTTAGGGAGGGCAACATGCTGCTTCTGGCTACTGATGTAAATGTTAATCTCACCTTCCCCGCCCCTGAAACACCCAGAATCATGTTTGGTCAAATATCTGGGCACTCTATCACCCAATCCACTTGACACATGAGATTAACCATCAAAATCTCCTAAATTCAGTTGCCAAATTCAGTCTTGGTTCTTCAAACCTCTTATTCTGCATATTTCAGACCAGGTGCCATTTTCACATCACTGAAACTTCTGCCTTTATGTCCCCTTCCCCAGGTTCCTGTGGAACTTCCTTCTCCCCAGCCTACAGTCCAGTCCAGGGGTCAAGATTGTGCTGTGCAGCCTGGTTTTAAATCCTGGCTCCTTCGTTTGCTAGTATTTGACCTTGAGCCTTGGTCTCACTGTCTGAAAAATGAGTCTAGTCAATGTTTGAGTCCTTTTATTTTAATATTAATATTATATTATTTAATATTTTTAAATTTTATTTTTGAGAGAGACAGAGACAGAGTGTGAGCAGGGGAGAGCCAGAGAGAGAGGGAGACACAGAATCCAAAGCAGGCTCCAGGCTCTGAGCTGTCAGCACAGAGCCTGACGCAGGGCTCGAACTCACGAGCCGTGAGATCGTGACCTGAGCCAAAGTCGGAGGCTTAACCTACTGAGCCACTGGGGCACCCCTATGCTTGAGAAATTCTTAATGCTATCCCTGAAACATACTACATGCTCAATACAGGATGGTTACTATGTCTTGATGACCTGTCCCGGGGTCTCTTCTCCGTCTCCTTTTAAATAACTGTGTTCCCCAGAGCTCTCTTTTCTTTTTATTCTGGCTTACCCTTTCATTGAGAACTACCACTCAACTGGCCAAGCACCACCTTCCACTGCTGGCTTCGAATATAATCTGTGTATATGAAACTTCTGTAAACCTCAGATCATTACTTGGTGGCCAATAATATCCCGGTTTAGAAACTCACATAAACTTTTATCCAAAGCCATCACCTGACTTTGAAAACAAATTGTTAACCTTCCCCCTTGCAAAAATCCAAACTTATAATAAAACTTTTATTTGACTTCAAAAAACACAATTGCTGTTTCAACTTACTCTCCCATCCCCTGCCCCCAACCCACCTCCCTGCCAGAAATCTCTACAGGTAGAGAAGTTCAGATCATTTCATAGGATTTAGATTTAACAGGAACAACACGAGTCCAGTTCCTCCTGGCCAAAGAATGTTTCCAGAAGGTTTGAAGGCAGAACTGTCTCGTCTTCCAAATCATGGATCATCCCCCAAAGTATTTAACTGCAATCAATTTTTGAGTTTTGAAATGTCGCCTGATTTCCCCTACTTCCCATAAAGAGACGAGAAACAAAAGCGAGCGTGCACACACATATATTCCAGGAGAGCTGGCCCTTCTTACTGTGAGCCACTTATCGTGATCCAAAAGATTTACTCAGAGGCATAATTAATTGGAACTTGTTTCAGTGGAACTGTATTTCCCTTCATCTCATTACAGAAACAAAAGAAGATTATAGGCCAGGGGATCCATGAGGTTTCAAGAGAGCCTACTGATGAATGAAGTTGGAAGGACTTGACACACGGTCAGAGATGGTTAACATCCAGAAATTCTTACAAAGCAACGGCAATTCTTTCCCATTAATCCCGCCTTGCCCCTTTGATCTCGAATGGTACCGTGGCTGCAAGTTAAGGGCAAAGCTAGCCTGGCGTTAAAGAACCCCAGCGACCTTGCTCTGGAGGAGAAGGGTTCTTCAGGAACGTGGAAGATGAAAACCAACGACAGCAATAATCATAAAAGCAAAAACAAACACACAGAGCAGCTGTTGAGAAAAACACGAACGCGCGGAGAATCGTTTGGGGAGCTTTTCGAACTGGTGAATTTTAAATCAGCCGTCTGTGCTTGTTCTCACGAAGGCGTCCGTGTTAACTTATCACCAGGTCAGGGTGGAAACGGACCAAGTTGGGCCTGGAAACGTTGGGTCACAGTTGCCCGTTTTTGTAAGATGAGTAGTCGCATGAAGGAGAGGGGAGATACGTGAATTTCCCCATTGTCCTTTGCTTTTCTTGAGATTCTTAGAGTTTTCAGAGGCTCTCAGAACTTCCAGTAAGGAAGCCTGTGGATGCGTAAGAGCCCCACCTTTGTGGCAACTATTTGTGATGCCAAAAATGAGGAGGGGCTCAGGGGACCTGTACTCTCATTTGTATCCTCTTTGGACCCAAGAGACGGAGCCCCAAATCTTTTTTAACCTTCTTTTAAGTCTGGAAGGGGCCGCAGGCCATTAAACATTCCTTTAATTCTGGAAATGGGGAGAGAGGGGTGAATATGGCTATAGAGTAAGGATGTTATCACCCGGCACGGCTGGTGGTCAGGCTTCATGCTCAAAATTGCCCAATTAAAGAAATAAAAAATGTAAGCTCTGTCGGGAAAAAATGCAAATAAGGTGGCTCGGGGTTAAGATTTTGAGTGGTTTGCTGGTTAAAATTATGCACTTGTTTATGGGGGAAATGGATTTTAAAAAAATCTATATACAGTTGGATGAATTAGGCAACCATCTATTATGTAATTGAACAACAACGTAATCCATCATCGCGGTGGCGAGGGCAGCCAAAGCCGTCGCAAATTCAGGGGACTCCTGCTCTTTCATTCTTTCTACTTTAGCTATTGGAAGAGCAAGAGTTTTGGGGAGTTGTCTCTTTTTGTTTTGGAGGGTGATGTCTAACAGTGCTTTCTTGCAAATTTTAATTTGGGGGGGGATGGGGTGGGGCTCCAGGAGCTCGGGCAGGACTAGGGGGTATGTGTGTTTGTGGGCCCGCCCCTGCATGAACTTGCACCGGGCACATCCCAAAAGGATATTGATAGTGGATGTCATGGTGCACCCCGGAACCCTCTTCAGAACTGGGGTGCCTATTCACTTAGTGGCTGGCGCTGTCGGCTGTTGGAGGCTCACAACCGAGAACTGCCCTCAGCCAAAGGGAGCTGCCTTGTTGGACTGTGTGCCCCATCCCCGTGGCATCCTGCATGTGATGGCTGGTCCATGATATGGTGCGGGGGGGCGGGGGGTAGGGGTGGTGCGGGAAGGAACCTCAGCCTCCTGCCTGGATTCAGAATGACCCTGGGGGCCGCCCAGCTCCAGAGCTCGCTGTGGGATCAGCAGAAGCCTCTGTTGTGGCGGCACCACAGCTCGACTTCTCCCTCTGCCCCGCTGCCCCCTGCCCCCCTCACACCCCTCCCAGCATGGATCGGAGCGCTGCCCTGGAAACCTCCTGCAGGCAGACCTCCCAGGGTCCATCCAAGAAAACTGCCCGCGGGCCACATGTCCCCTCTTCATTTCAAGGGGGCGGGAAGTGAGAACGTTCATGAGAGGGAATGAAGAAATTGAGACAAAGCGTCCAGGGCAAAGTTTATGAACTCAAGAAACGTTAGCTTTTGGTAGTGGCAGAGTGGAGTGGCCTCCCAGTGCCGTGACACCGGGTGAAAAATGTTACCCTCTCTGAGACTCCACTTGCTCACCTACAAGATGCAGGGATGCCGCCTATTTTCTATGCGGATTCTGGAGGCAGAAGAGAATGTATGCAAAGGGCGTGTGGTACTAACAGAAACTCAGTCGTTAACTATTGTTGTTATTTTGAGGAAGTTTCTCTTTGATTGAGGGTCCCAAATGCACAGCAGCGAACCCATGGGCCCGCGGAGAGGTTGTGTGGATTGTTCCGTATAGACAGCCCCAGACGGAATGGGTCCCAGCTTTCTCACCGATGGTGGGAAGTTCCCCGTGTCTCTGCCTGCCCAGTTATTTGTTGTTTGTTTCCTAGCAGGGAAAGAATACGTGGAACTTGGCCACCGTAGGCTGGAGTCTCACCATTTTCTGGGAATCACCTCATGCCAGGATCTGCAACCTGAGTGCCGGGTCCAGAACAGGGAGCCAGGCCACAGACAAAGGCCCCTTTGGTCTCTGAGCTGGCGTTAGCCACTGCCTTGGCTGGGTGTCCGCCGATGGCATTCAGGTGTCATGTGACCATCCCTCCTTAGAGATCTCCAGATAGAGCCTTGGGCCATTTCTGGGCATCAAGTCCCATCCATGACTTTGTGAGGATATAAGAAAAATCACATTTTCATGATAAAATACCTCCACGGACTGAGTCAATACCAAAGAAACCTGCCCTACTCCAAGGGAGGAAGCCGGTGTTGTGGTGCCATAGAAAAAGCCCCAGGCTTGGTCTTCTCTGGTGACGTGTGCCCAGGGATGGCTGGTTTTAGGGAAAACAATCACTTTAGTTCACATAAAAAGCAGGGATCCTATTAGGGGTATCCAGGGGCTGCTCTTGGGACTCAGTTGCAGGAAGTTCAGCCTGGCCTCACGGTAAGTGGGAAGTCACCCCCTCTCCCGGGCCCCTAGGACAGCTGTCCCTACAGCTCCTCAGATCACCTGCTCAGCTCATCTCCCCACACAAGAATTGACCTGCCTGGCCTTCTTTCTGCTCCACCTTATTTCATTTGCCCATGGCTTTGGCTGACCTTGGTCATGATTCCACACTTGACACTCTCCGCTCCTCATAGCCCCTTGGCACAGTCGAGACCAATGATCACCTTGTTTAAACCCCGAGGAAAGAGAATCTGATTGGTTTAACTTGGCTCAGGTGTTAGCTTCTGGTCCGATCCCCTGTGATCAGGGGAAATGATCCCATGAAGACGTCACAGCTGTGCCTTCTGGCGCTGTGGACAGAGCTGTGCCTTCTGGAGCTGTGGACTATGTCCTCTAGTCAGGGGACATAGCTGGTAAAGAAATCACGAATATTTGGAAAAATTGGTTCAGCTTTCTGGGTCTTACTTTCCCCAACTGTGAAATAATACTAATTGTTATTATATTGGTCATTAAATGTCAGATGTAACCAGTTTACATATGGAAACCAATTGACCTCCACACCCCCACTCCTGTACCTGTTCAGTTCTCTGGGGGCACGATATGATAATCCCCACCCACATCTCATAGGATAAAGGAAGGCCATTCTTCAAGGAAGTTCTCTCGGGTATTTCTGGGAACCCTGAGGAACGTGTGTGCATTCCAGAAGTCCATCCAAGGTGGTGGGGTGCCATCCCTCCCAGCCTCCTTGTTCTGCGTGATTGCTTCTTTTGAGCTCAGATGGGAATCTCTTGTCATCGTGTTGACACTCACCCTTGTATATCTTTATCCCTAACATGGATGTGAATTCCTTCCTTCTGTCCCCAAAGCATAGCTAAAAGAGAATGGAGATGATATTTACTGCACCCCCCTCCAGCTTTATTGAGTTAGGACTGACAAACACAAATTGTATATATTTAAGTTGTGCAACATAATTTTTGTTTTGATGGAATGTTTGTGGACAACAGAAGTTAACAAAAAGACAAAGCTTGGCCTGGTGTACCTTCTACTGGGACTTCATGAGGCTAGAGGACCCAAAAGGCATCCTGAGAACATTTCTGCTGAGGGATTCAGGCCACTCTCAGGGAGGGGAAGAACTTCATCCTTCTAGCTTGAAATGCACCTCAATCCTTCGCCAGGGTTCAGCCCAACTCCCAGGAAGCCTGACGGTGGGAACTGCTATCACCTCTGGAAGAAATGCCCATTCCCACCTGTCAGGTTGCTGTCTGAGCCAATCACGATCATCACTGACCTTTCCGGATTCGCCGAGTCTGGCTTCTTCAGCATAAATAGCCCCACAGGAGCAACTCAATGGCCTGGGACCAGCTTTGGGGGCCAAGACTGCCTCTCCCTTCTTGCGGGGGTAGATCTTGGCACTCGATCACTTGTGAGCTCATTTTTTGGTCAAAAAAACAAACTAATCTCCCAAGAATATACAGGGATTTTTTTTCAAGTCTTGGACACTGAAGTTCCAAGTTTTACAGAAAAAGAATTTCTAACTTTGGGATTCATCTGGAGACTCTCCAGCTGACATTTGTAAATGGTATACATTAGGATGAGAACTGGCCTTACCAGTAGGACCAAAGAGGCTCAGCGATGTGGCCCTTCCTTAAACAAAGGGACTGTCTGTTCCAAAGACAAATTCATTTTTCCCCTTCATAAACTACAGAGACTGTCTGAACTTCCCAAAATGGACGCTTTCCAACCCCAAATATTTAGAGCCCCAGTCTCTTCCAAGCACCTTGTTCTAATAAATCACTTTCTTTGCTGCTCCCAGCCTCTTTATGAGGTAAGATTACTTCCCTTATTTTACAAATGAGGAAACTGAGGCTCAGAGGTGTGCGATAATTAACCTAAGGCTAATAAATTGCAGGGTGGGATTCAAACCCAGCTTGGACTTTTGTCCTACCTCACCCTGTCCCAGGACCCTTTCCAGTTCCAACATTCTGAATCCACGGTCCTCGTGGCCCTGGGAAGCTCTGAGCCTGGCACGCGTGAAGGCGGGCTGTGGTCCCCAAGAGGGGAGGCCAAAGGACAGCCCAGGCAACCTAGTTTGCAGTGTCCGAGGGAAAATGGAAAGGTGGGCTTTTGTTCAGAAGTCATTAAGAATTCAAGACCACCACAGCAGAGAGTTGAACCCAGCAAAGGTCCCTGTGAGCCTTGGGTCACGTGCAGGTCACAGGCCTGCGGACCTGGCAGCCTGGATGTGTCCCCTTACTCCTGGGAGGAGTACCGGCCGCAGGGTGACCTGGTGCTGGAGGAAAGCAGGCTGGTTTCTTTTCCTTTCTCTTTCTTTTTTTAAAAAAAAGTTTACTGTTTATTTTTGAGAGAGAGGGCAAATGGGGGAGGGGCAGAGAGAGAGAGAGAGAGAGGAGACACAGAATCCAAAGCAGGCTCCGGGCTCTGAGCGGTCTTCGCGGAGCCCGATGCCAAGCTCGAACCTACGAACCGCGAGATCATGACCTGAGCAGAAGTTGGATGGCCGCTCGCTGGCGAGCCTCCCCCACCTGCTCCCGGGGTCACGTGGTCTGCTCCCGGGGTCACGTGGTCCGCTCCCGGAAGAAAGCGAGGGCCTGAGAGGCTGTGTGCGCCAGAGGTTTGCGGTTTAGCTCTCTTCGTTCCTCCCGTGTTGTCGCTGTTTCGAACACTTCGTGTGGCTTTGGAGGCAATGGCTTGAGCCTTGATAAGATACAGAGAAATCGGAGGCAAGGAGGCCTGGTGGTAAATATGGAGCTTTTATTTGGCGCCGCAGGTGTCCCTCGGTCCTGCCTGCTCCCGGGGCAGGCACTCCTGTGGGGCCGAGATGACCTGGAGCGGGGATGGCCAGAGAGCTGTGCTTGGAGCCCAGCTGCGGAATAACGCTTGGAAACAAAACCTAAGGTGGAAAGTGAGAAAGAAACAGAGAAAAACAAATCCCCGACTCACCCACCGCCGCCTGAATGAAGGAGGAGTCGACAGGACACGGCTGTAGGATTGTAAGTGGTCGGCAAGCCCCGCTGGAAGATGGGATTCACCCAGTTGGTTCCCCCAGAGACAGGCATTTGGGCACTTGTCTGGGTCTCCTCAGGAGGCACGGGTTCCCAGGGGGGTTTGATTCCAGCTGAAGCCTCCCCAGTTCTCAGGTGACAGGTGTTTGACCTACACCTCTTGAAAGCCCGCTTCTGGCCTTGTGACTCTTTCAGGGTCTCTGGTATCCTGTGGGCAGCCTGGCGGCTAGCCTTGGGGATACAGTGGCTAACAGTCAGGTGTGGGCCCTGCCCTCCTACAATTCTCAGTTGGAGGGAGAGCCAGAAAACTGAGCAGGCAGGTGGACAGACAGGGGAGAGGAGGGGAGCCTCACCTCGAGGAAGCCTCTCCCTGCGAAAGCATTATACCCGTAGAAATCTGAGAGAGGAGTAGAATTTATCCAGGTGTTGGAGATGGTGGGGGTGAGGGGGGATTCTGGGCTGAAGGGAAAGCATGCGCAAAGGTCAGGAGGTAAGAAAGAGGATGTTGTATTTGCTTGGTGGGCATGACCGCTAGGAGAGACCTTTCTAGCAACAAACGTTAGTTGAGTGCCACTACGTGCTTCGGTAATAGTGAGCCAGCCCACAGAATGGGTTGTGCCACTCTCCAGTACTTGCTCTTCCAATGGTAGACCCTTATTTCTCTGTCCTCCTGCTTCTTCCTCATACAGCTCATATATCGACTGGCTCCCTTCCTTGGGTTTATTCCATGTATTAGCGGAATACGAATAACATTGGAAGAAGCAAGAAAGATGGACATGAATTTCACTCTCAAGAGGTTGCCCAAGAACAAGCAGTTGGTTGATGAGATGGCTCCATAGAGGTAAGGCCTCAGAATCTTGACCTCTTGTTTCTCCGCCGTCCCTGAGGAGTTGTTCTTGAATGCACGCTCCAAAATGGCCCTCTGTCATGTCAAATTTCGATGAGGTAAGATAGACAGAGGAACACACACTCTTTTCTTTTAAGGCTGTGGCGTGGAAGTCACAGACATCATCTCTGCTCGCATGCCATTGGTCAGCACTCAGTCATGTGACCACCCCTAGAGGCAGGGCAGTCTGGGAAATGTAGTCAAGGTGGCTCCCGTTTTCAGAGAAAGCTCAGAGGTAAATGGATCTTCAGATGACTAGCCGTCTCTATTCTGTTCTGTTTCTAGTTTGTGATCTTGGAGATGTGTCTTCACAGACTAATGTTGCAGTGATGATTCCTGTTTGGTTTAGCCCTGAGCTCCCCATCTCTCATGTGGACACTAGAAAGGCAGAGAACATCAATGTTGGAAAGCTAAATATCATCCTGTGCCCAAGCTAAAACTTACAATAGGCAAGTCAGGGGGTAAAACATTTGTTGGATGTTTTAAATCAATAAAAATTTCTCCTCTAAGGGTCGAGCAAGGGAGGTCTACTCACTTCACTTAGAGGAGTTTTGTGATGAGATTAAATGCAAAATCAGCCCTCATTTGGGCCTTAAAAGCTCTCCGTTGAAAAGAGACAATGAAGGCAATGGACTTGCCCACAGCCCTTAATCAAGGCCCGGCCTGAGTTCCTCAGACTTTGTTGTTTCGAAAGGCGAGGGTGAAGAAAAATGATGGATTGACAAGGAAAGCTGGTGGGGGTGGATGTGTTCCCTCAAAAGAAGGGAGTGTGAGAGATGGGCTATCCCTGAGTAAATGGGTTCAACCCGACAGATGATCCAGATAATCCAATAAAACACTTCATGTTTTTGGGACTAATCCAACTGTCATAGTCCATGTCCAGGAGCTCAAACCATCAAAAGGTGATTCTGAGTCTTGTGTTCACTTTCTGGTTTGCCTGGAATTAAGTTTTCATCTCAGCCCTATCTCCAAGCTGCCTACTCATGTTCCAGACAATAACGCCCTAAGTAAGAAGAAATTAAGAAGCGACCACGATCATTTCACACACTCCAGAGCCCAATGCTTATAATTTGGGGTTTATTGGCTATTGTGGATTGTGCATGTCTCACGATTCCCGGCCCTCCTAGTCATGGTAGGTAGCATGGAGATTGTTTGTGTACGTGTGTCTGGCTCAGATTGAGAGGATTTGGGGAACGAGGCTCCATCCCAGTCCTGGTTTGTTGAATTCATTCTGCTGACCAAGGTTGACTATGGCTCTTTTGGTTAATCCACGTCTCCATTGTCAGCGGCATAACTTAGCAGAATGCTATGTTTCTGTCATGTTTGCCTGCCTTCTGGCTGTGACGCCAACCTCCCCCTCCTCCCCCTTCCCTCCAAGAATCCATTGCAACCTTTAAAAATGGAGGGAGTGCTTCTCAGAGGCTGCAGGGAGTCACCACAAAAATGAACGATATGGGACCATTGGCAATTTCTTATCAAGTAAACCTACATTTGCCTCTCAACCCAGAAGTTGTACTCTTGGATATTCATCCCAGAGAACCAAAAACTTCGGTTTAGACAAAAACCTGTCCATGAACTTATCAGCTTTTAGTCAATAATTGCCTGAGACTAGAAACAATCCAAATGCCCTCCAATGGGTCAATGGTTAAATGCTCTCTCTTTACATCCACACAGCAGAACGCTCCTCAGCAATGAAAAGGAACAAACTTTTGAGATATACAATGTATTAGTCTTGTTGGGGTTGCTGTAATAAAGTACCACAGGACTGAGTAGTTTAACAACAGAAATCTAGGGCCTTACAGCTCTGGAGACCGGATGTCTGAGATCAAGGCGTTGATAGGGACGTTCTCCTTCTGAAGGTGCTAAGGAAGGAACTGTTCTCACCTGTCTCCTACTTCCTGGCAGTTCCTGGGCTTGGCTCCAATCCTTTATGGTGTTCTCCCCATATATGTATCCATGTCTAACTTTCTCCTTTTCATAAGGACATCAGTCATATTGAATGAGGGGCCCACCCTACTCCACTAGGACCTAATCTTAATATCCACAGCAACTCTACATCCAAATAAGGTCACATTCTGGAGTGTTGGGGGTTAGGGCCTCGCCATGTGAATTTGACGGGGACACAATTCGGCTCAACATGTAACGACATGGATAAGGGCATTTTGCTTAGTGAAAAAAGCCAATCTCAAAAGATTGCATGCTGGATGATTCCATTTACATTACATACACAAAATGACAAAACTCTGGAACCGGAGAACAGGTCGATGGTTGCCAGGACACAGGGACAGGAGTTGGTGGGGGGATGAGTCTATAAAGGGTTGCATGAGGGAGTTTCTTTGTGGTGATGGAATAGTCTGGATCCTATTTGGTGGTGGCTGTATGACTCTAGATGAGGGATCACATTGTATTGAACTACATATCTCTCCCCCCAACATGCGGGAGTGCATAAGAAAACTGATCAGTACTGAACAAGGTTTGTAGTCTAGTTGACAGGTTTATACCCATGTCAAGTTTCTGGTTTTGATATTGTACTAGTTATACAAAGATGTCGCCATTGGGGGAAGCCGGGTGAAGGGTTCACGGAACTATCCTATCTACCATTCTATGACATGTGCAGTCACCCCACCTTTGTTCTCTGCTCGCAAAATGAGGAGACACGTCCAGGTGACATGGGCAGCGAAGGGCAGAGGTCAGAACACAGACATTCATTCATTTCCCTCCAGACTTTCACCTAAGTTTTGGTTTTCTAGATTTTCAGATTCATGTTAGGTGAGATCTGGGCTGGTAGCCCCTCTCAGGACCTCAGCTTCTTAGATCAGCCATTGCCTGACTCATCCACCCACACCTTTCCTTGAAGTCCTTGTGCCTGGGGAGCACCTCACCTCCAGGGCGCCTGGGGGCCTGGCTCCGTCTGCCGGCCTGGGGAGTCTTGTCCGTCCCACCCCCACCCCTGCGGAGAGCAACACCACCGTCCCAAGCCAGATTTGCTCCGGGCCCTCACCTGCATCACCCTCAAGCCCAGAAAGCTGGTTTTGTGGATCCCAAGCTTTGGTTCAGATGACCTGGCTTCAAGGCTAGCTCTGATGCACAAACTTAGGTCAAGTCACTTGTCTCTTTGCCTCAGTTTCCTCAACTGTTCAGAGAGGGTCAATCCTTAGTATCTAATTTGGAAGGCTGGAATATCCTAAAACTTAACCATTACAGTTGATGGGAAGGTTTCATGTAAATGCAAAGTTCTCTTTTAATGACCTCAGAATGATAATTTAATAGTGATTAATTATTAAGCATCTCTCACATATTAATCGTAAGTAATACCTGTTAATTCTTTCTCTTATTTAAAAAAGTTTTTTTAACGTTTATTTATTTGTGAGAGGGGGGAGGGGCAGAGAGAGAGGGAGACACAGAATCCGAAGCAGGCTCCAGGCTCCGAGCTGTCAGCACAGAGCCCGACACGGGGCTCGAACTCAGAAACCGTGAGATCATGACCTGAGCCAAAGTCAGACGCTCAACTGACTGAGCCACCCAGGTGCCCCAGTACCTGTTAATTCTTATAAGTGTTACGGACTTCCTGGGACTCTTCCAAGCATGTCCCATGCCTGCCTAGGAGATTGCCTCTCTGACCCTACTCACTCGGACTGCACCTCTAAAAGCTACGGGAATCTTTGTTTCTGAGTTTTGATCCAGGAGATCGGGAACTTTGTTTGCTTTCAAAAGTCCACATCGATCTTTTTTTTTTTTTTTTAATTTTTTTTTCAACATTTATTTATTTTTGGGACAGAGAGAGACAGAGCATGAACGGGGGAGGGGCAGAGAGAGAGGGGGACACAGAATCGGAAATAAGCTCCAGGCTCTGAGCCATCAGCCCAGAGCCTGACGCGGGGCTCGAACTCACGGACCACGAGATCGTGACCTGGCTGAAGTCGGACGCTTAACCTACTGCGCCACCCAGGCGCCCCCACATCGATCTTTTACCCATGATCCCTGGGGTGGTGGTATGAGTGAGCTAGGTCGACAGGCTCTCAAGAACTGATTGTGCCCACCTCTGCCCCGCTCTTAACTTGGTGACGTCATACTGGGGCTTGAAATTGGCCATGGTGAGAGTTTTTATACCACGGAAGTCAATACATGCTACAAATCAGGATGATGTGTTTGTTTCCCCAGAAGCCTTGGCAGATCCATTGCAAATGGGATTTCTGGAGGCACATTAAGATATCTCTAAATTCCCAACGTGGATGGGAGGATTTGGCCACCAACATAAAATAGTAATCATGCATGCCCTTGAGAAATCTGCTCTAGACCTTGCTATCTGTGTTACCATGTGCAATCACTGTCTTCAGGTCTCCATTCCCTCCTCTGTAAAGGCAAGGATATTGATGGGGTCTACCGCCTACCCTCAAAGCACTTCTCAGGTTAGCTTTTCTTATTGTGCTTTTGGTTGCTACTATTTTTATTATGAGGTTCCTCGTCTCTGTGGGAAGGTAGGTTTTAAGCAGTTGACCATCCCACCTTTCTGAGAGACAATCCAGTGTAATGTTGAGAGGACAGACTCTAGAAGTTTTCACCTGCGTTCAAATCCTTACTCTATTACTTATTAGCTGTATAACCTTGAGCAAGTTGCTTAACCTCTCTGTAGCCCAATTTCCTCATCTGTTGGGTGGAGATGATAGTAATACCTACTTCTTAGAGTCACTCCAAAGATTACATGACTCAGTGTGTATACAGCACATTAAGCAGTGCCTGACTCAGAGTGAGTACTGTTAGGAGTCTGCTATAATTATTCTGAAAGTGAATGTACTGGGTTGAAGATTATCCCCCAAGAATTCGTAACCTCCCCCAGAATGTGACTTTATGTGGAAACACAGTTGCGATACATTCAAGTAGGTAAGATGACAGTGTTGGAGTAGGGTGGGTCCCTAATCCAATGTGAGTAGTAAGAAGAGGCAGGACACAGAGACAGACAAAAAGACACACACACACACACACACACACACACACACACACACGGAAATGATGCAAAGGTACACAAGGAGAACGGCATGTGATGACAGAGGCAGAGATTAGCTTGGTGCCACCACAAGGAAGGCCAGCATTGTTGGCAAGAGCCAGGAGCTAGGAAGGGGCAAGGAAGGATGCCCCCCTAGAGCCATCAGAGAGCAAATGACCTTGTCTACACTGTGATTTTGGACTTCTAGCCTCAATTTACTGTGAGACAAAAAATTTTGCCGTTCTAAGCTAACCAGGGTGTGATCATTTGTTACAGCAGCTGCAGGAAACTAATACAGTAAGGTTTGAATGAGGTTGGAATACCCTGTTCCACAGCGCCCCTTGGGAATCCCCCCCCCCCACCGCCAGCTGTGTTTTTAAATATCTTTTCTGCTTTTGCTCTGTTGACTCATTTTAAAAAATCTTTTCTTAAAGGTAATCTCTATGCCCCATGTGGGGCTTGAACCCATGACTCTGAGATTGAAAGTCACATGCTCCACTGACAGAGCCAGCCAGACGGCCCTGCTCTATTGGCTCTTTCCCCAGGGGCAGGGCTCCAGTAGCACGTGACCTCCTTGCAGCTACAAAATGGTAGCTGGGGGTGACTTGGCAGGGATGTGTGTGCGAGGCCGGCTGAAGGAAGACTCAGGGTTCACGGTGTGGGCTACCCCAGAGATCCCCTAGGATCAACCTCCAAATATCTGCCCTGGAACGATGACAAAAAAATACACCAGCTGGAAAGATGAATCTGAGTTTATGAATAGCCTTTAAAGGGGCTCACTCGTTTTGTACACATGTCTTCCCCTCTGGGATGGTAGCTCTCTTTGCCAGAAATTCTATTTTGCTGACTCTTTTTATTTTCGTGATCGAAGGCAAAGATTTTTCTAAGCCCTATTGAAAGGTTACTGGCTTTTCAGGGCTACATACGCAACTCGCCTGTCGCGTGGGGACGTCATACCTCATAGCGTGGCAGCGCCGTGTGCACACCCATAAAACACAGACGCCCAGTGGAGTTTGAATTTCAGATAAACAGCAAAGACTCTTTTTAGATATGTATGTTCCAGTTAAGAAAACATAATGTATTCGGGTGAAATTCGTATACCATACCGTTAACCATTTTAAAGGGAATGAGGGCATGGTGTTTAGTATGTTCACTCAGTTGTGCCACCACCGCTTCTAACCGGTTCCAAAACATTCGAGACACTGGTAAGTGGAAGCCCTCATTTGTTAAGAACCTTCTCCACACCTCTCCCTCCCCCGGCTCCTGACGACCACCAGTCAGCTTTCCGCCGCTATGGGTTTCTCGGTTCTGAGTAGTTCGTGTAAATGGAATCCCCCAACATGCGTACGCGTCTGGCCTCTTTCACTTAGCATGATGGTTTCACGGTCTATCCGCCGTTGCAGCACTGCATCCCTGTTTACGGTTGAATAATGTTCCTTTGTGTGTGCACGCCACAATTTGTTTCTCCATCACCCGTTGATGGACGCTTGATTGTGTCCGCTTTTTGGATATTGTGAGTAGACGGTGGGCTTTCTTGTGAAGCACTTTGCTGGCTTTATTTTTCCGCAAGAATTTTGCACTGGTGATGCTACCTAAATGGGGAACACAGAGTCTCAGAGACGCGAAATACCTGCCCTTTGGATCAGGCTGTGGGGAGGAAATAGATGGTCCATTCAAAGGGGGTAGCAAGGAAAGGTTAATGAAGGTATTACTGATAGAAGTTTCCAGCAGGGGTGAGGACACCAATAAGGGATGGAGAAGGGCCCAGTGCTTGCAATAGTGGGAGTTGTGACTACTGCTTGGCCCGTAGGAGTAGAGGGAGAACGATGTTAGGATTTGGAGGAGAAGGTAGGACAGGGCTGCCTGGCAGGAACCAAGGCCCTCCGGAAAGAAAGCCATCAGCTGACCATCCACAGGTGATGAGTAAAGAGTAGAGGAATAAACACCAGGATCTCCCTTTTCTCATGCCCTCCAATCTCCTACTTCCATTGTCCAGACCCAACGCAGAGTCGGGGGTAAGGGAAGCAGCCCTCCCGTAGACCAGAGTGGAGAAGGACGGAGAGCGTCTGGGGGCTCTGAACCATCTCTGAATGAGGATAGAGTGTTGCACACCGTCATCCATCGGCTGAGGTTCTGGGGGCTTTTCCTCTGCTGTTTCTTCTATAGTTGTTAGGAGATGGGAATACACATCGCTCGTGTGCTGTGTTCATCATGGGCCTCTGTGGGTTTGAACTCTGGTGGCCAAACAGCCCTGGCACCTTTCAATATGTCTTCTTTTCCTCCCTTCTGCTTTCCTTCTCCTCTTTCTCTCTCTCTCCCCATGGCACGTGGCAGGTGCCCGCAAATATTTGATGATTCTGATTACATGATGTGATGCCGACCTTCATTTACTCTGCTCTAAAGAGCACCTTGCTGGCACCAGCTGATAGCTGGTAGCTATCGGACGTAAGTGGGTGACGTGGTTCTGATTCTAATCTCAATTCAGTTCATCTTACCGTTAGGGTCTGAAGTCTCCTCTGTGTTGACCTTTCACGCGTGAACAGTGACCCGAGGTGGTTGTCGTAGGAGAAGATGGCTGTGGGCGCATCGTGGGACGACCTCGGGGACGAAACGGGTGTCAGCCTGAGAAAAGGCAGCTGAGTGTTCTGTACCAGATGCACTACTCCCAAGCCGAGCGGCTCAGACAATTTCTTTGCCTCTTGGTTTTCAGTTGCCTTAGCTTTCTCAGCTCTAAATAAAAACGGCTCAAGCTGCAGATGTCTTCCAAGGCCAATGGTCCAGCAACCTATCACCACCTTACCTTGGTGGGGGCGCTCTGCCTTCCTTCAGCTCATCGAGAAACGTCCAAACAGAGCCGTTGCCGAGATACCCAAAGCAAACAAGCTGGACAGACTAAAGCCCGTGAAGCAACCCATCTCCACCCATGAATACAGTGCTTCCTTCCATTTCTTCTTTTCTTTCTTACTTGCATCCCAACCCCCACTCTTTGCTTTCTTCTTCTTTCTGAATTCAAAACAGTGAGAACTACCTTCTAGCTCAAGACCTAACATGTCCATTAATGCACATATGGTCTGTTTCTTAGCGCTGGACATTACAGAATCAATTTGTGCGCTTTGGCCAAAAGCTGCAAAGCCTACGTCACGGTCCCTTCTGCAGGCTCACTAAGCATAAAGGAGAAATACTCTTGTCTGCAGCTACGTGTAGCTGTTGTGATCTTCTGTAAAGGAAACAATTTTCATTGTTCACATGGGCCCAGTTGTTTATGTGCACTTCATTTACTGTTGTGTTTAGCAACCAAGACTCCCTTAAATCTAGGGCTCAAGATCCATTTAGTTTTACAAGTTAAGCCAAACTCCTTTTTTCTGTAAGTGCCTTTTAAAATTCTGGGATAAAATCAATAAACCATGAAATGTCTCTATTGAAAAATGATATGACCAAGCTCTCCCTGAGAATTCATGGGTTAAAATGTGGTTTGAGGCTTAAAGGCCCATTAAGGTACTACTGGATTATGGTGAAATCGTTCTGAATGTGAACTTTACTGCGTTTGACTTAGAAATGTAATCCAGCCCCGGGTCCTCAACGCACAGATGCCAAACGCTGCTTGTAGGATGTGTTAGTGATGGAGGCAGCAGCTTGGCATGGCAGCTTGAAGATACGATGCCTTCAGTCTTTACTGTCAATGATCTGGAAAGAGGACCATCTCCCCACTGGGCACAGGGAGAAAATGATTACCTAATTATCAATGAGGGAGTGTTAATAAATTAATATGTGACACAGATATATTACACATGAATTTTCTCGGGACTCCACCATCTTGATTTTGAAATATACATCACTGGATTTTGTTTTGAGCCGAGGAACCTCCCCATCCTCAAGCTGAATGCCCACATTTCCAGATATGGAGACCAGGGCCCATGAGGGTGTTGATTGGCCCAGGGTCACCTGGTGGTAGTAGCTCACTCAAACTGGGGATACTGGGATTCAGTGAGTGTGATGTTGAGAACTTTTCAGAAAGAGAGATTTAGCCCGGAAGCTTTTGTTGTTGTTGCCCAGTGGAGGACTGGGTGGGAGAGATGGTTATGGATTCTGAAGTTACACAGACCTAGGTTCAAGGCTCAGCTCTGTCACTTGCAGTCCTGGGACATTAGGCAGACCCCTAACTGTTCTAAGTTTTAATTTCCTCACCTTTGTAATGGGAATGATGGGGATGGCAATGGAGGTTGCCTCGTGGGTAGTGGTAAAGACTCAGCAAAACAGGGTGGTAAAACTTAGCTTCATATATGGCAAGCGTTGGCTGAAGTCGTGGGAGCATTGTGAGGGTGCTTCTCGGCTACACCTTTACTAATTCTGATTCGTACGTAGGGTCAACAGTCACAGGGAGAAATTAATGTTCCGTATTGTCATGTGCTGCCATTGGTCTCTGTGTCGAAGTTTTAGACGTTGAAATATGACATGTGCCTTTGCCCTGTATAGGGAGTTCATAGTGGAATTTGCCAAAAAGCATCTCTCAAATGAGCCAAGATTGATGTTCATAATCGGCGGATGGGCATGTCATAGACATTAAGGAATATTTTAATGTAAATGCCTGGCACAGAGAAAGTAACAAACACATGTCTGTTGAATTAAATTACATTGAACAAGAGGTAGGGAGGTCTTGCCACCAGATGTAATAGAACCCAGGAAACAGATGCTCCATTTAAACCTTCTTATCCCATGGGGGTGCCTGGGTGGCGCAGTCGGTTAAGCGTCCGACTTCAGCCAGGTCACGATCTCGCGGTCCGTGAGTTCGAGCCCCGCGTCGGGCTCTGGGCTGATGGCTCAGAGCCTGGAGCCTGTTTCCGATTCTGTGTCTCCCTCTCTCTCTGCCCCTCCCTCGTTCATGCTCTGTCTCTCTCTGTCCCAAAAATAAATAAACGTTAAAAAAAAAATTTTTTTAAACCTTCTTATCCCATGGAGCAGGGATGACATCTACCACTTTCATATTCCATGCCCAGGGCAGACATCACTAATCCATCCCAGCACTCCCATCCTCCCACGGTATATTGTTTTCTATGTGTGACTCTCCCACTAGGTGATGGGTCCTTAAAGGATGCTCTATTTCCCACAAATCGCATAGAATAGATGCTTAGTATTTGCAGAATGGAGGAGCTCAGAGAGATTTAAGAAGTTGCCCGAGGCCACACAGGAAATTTGGCACTAATTGAGTTTGACATCAATTGAGAAATAGAGACAGGAGTGGGCAGAAGGAGATGAAAACACCATCTTTATTACCTTCATAGGGAGGTTGGAGGATGTGACTTGGGTCCATGGTAAGCTGGCAACAGTGAGCTGGTAAGTGGTGAAACGCAGATGCAGACAGACTCACCTCTTAGACACAGGCAAGCAAGCCTGAGGTCCAAAGCGCACCTTGACTTAGTGTTCCCCCAAAAGCAGAGCCTAGCGGGTAAACTTAGGGAATGGAAGGGCAGAGCTGAAGCGAGGCTCTCTGCAAGCAGGTGGATCCCCAAGAGAGGCAGGGGAAGGGGCGAAGCCACACATGCTTTCGCCCCCAGCCCCCATCCGCTAAGTAGTTCTTTCTCCCTTGGAGAGGACATGAGCCGTCAGGAGGCTGGAAGTGATATGTTATGCTCAGGGTTTCCCCCCAAAACACGAGGAGGAAGTTAGTGATCCTCTAATAGGCCCTGGGCAGCAAATCAAATACTCACCTGATAAGGGTTCAGCACAGTACTTAGTGCACAGTAGGTACACTACAAATCTTAGCTTCTAGCCCACACATTACTGCTCTGAAAAAGTCGGACTGTAAGATCATATATGGTTGCTGTATTAAGTTGTCAATGTAGTTCTGAGTTTCCTGGCAGCCAAATCAAAAAAGGAAACGACTCAGGCCATGTGGTACAACCATAATTGAAAATTTAGGATGTAGAAGGATCTAGCTCACCTACTTTCTTTCCTGAAAGTTAACAACATACAATTCTGGATTAATTATTATATTACTTTTGGGGGTGTATGTGTGTGTGTGTACATGTGCTTACCATAAATAGCTGTCTACATACACAATTAAAGCTGTTCACAAATTGTCAGGATATTATCTATTACTCTTTAAAAAAATTTTTTTTAAAGTTTATTTATTTTGAGAGAGACAGAGACAGAGAGAAGGAGCAGAGGACAGGCAGAGAGAGAGGGGGACAGAGGGTCCAAAGCGGGCTCTGTGCAGACAGTAGAGAGCCCGATGCGGGGCTCAAACTCATGCACTGCGAGATCATGACTTAAGCCGAAGTCAGATGCTTAACTGACTGAGCCACCCAGGTGCCACAGCATATTACCTACTATTCTCTCTCTCTCTCTTTTTTAATGATTTATTTAGTTTTGAGAGAGAGAGCGCACGCTTGAGTACATGGGGGAGTTGCAGAGAGAGAAGGGGACAGAGGATCTGAAGCAGGCTGTGCTGATAGTGAGCTACAATGTGGGGCTGGAACTCACGAACCGTGAGATCATGAGCTGAACCACAGTTGGACGCTCAACCAAATGAGCCACCCAGGCGCCCCTTACCTACTATTCTTAACATCTAGGATCATTTCATTTTGGTCGAGTTACACAGTTCACATTTAAAGGCTACTACTTCCTGTGTCCTGTGGCCTATTTTGCTTCCAGTCTTGAAGCCATTTGCAAAGGAAAGTTGTTCTTCTTGACTCTGTAACTGAAGCTTTCCAGATAAGCCCACTCACCCTATTCCCACTGAAGCGTGGGAGAGATGTCCCAAGCTGTTCATGGTATTGTACCGACCCCTCCTGCTTAGCCCCGAGTCCTTCCTGTAAGGATTATGCCTCTCCTTGCTTTCTGAGTCTGAGCGTACGACATGGTCTGTTTCCCACGTGCAGCTCCGCTCGTCAGCAGTCGTGATTGGCCTTCTTGTCTCCGCTCGTGGATGCTCCTTCAGGTCTTGGATTAGAGTGATCTTGGTGCCTTCTGTGGTCAGTCTGAGAAGGGGAACTCTGCTAGAGAGCCATGTGGAACCCAGTCCTGCGTTAGGATGCCACCCGTCTGGATCACCAAGGGCATAAGGATTCAGACAAATGGAACATAGGAAGATGTCAGAAACCCATCTCAATCCTGGGAAGAGAAGTGTCATAGATGACTTCTCAAAATGGCTTCTGGGTGCTCCCTCTTTCACCTCATACAGTCACACCCAAGCACCAGTTATGGGCAGCCCATAGGTTGTGAGAGTACCATGGTTCTGAACACAGGCTTGTCCTTGCTTCAGTCGAGTTGAATGAACTTGAGATCAGAAGCTGCTGTGCTCTTAAACCCATTGCCGTGTGTGTGCCGAAGGCATGATTCTGACCGACCACTCCCAGGCCATGATACAACAGGGGCATTAAAGCAGGAATGTTCCTGGGGCAGTCAGAACTCCTGTGATGGGTAACTTTGGCTAGAGGATTCTCACTGGCCTTGCCAAGTTTTCCTTAGCCTACACAGTAGTCTAAGATGCTACCATACTAACCAACTGACTAACCAACTAACTAATTAACCGACTAACTAACTAACCAACTGGCCAACCAACTAACTTCTTCCCACTGTGGTCTGATAGCTTCCCCAATCTCTTCCGGCTTCCTTTCCATTCTCTCCCGCAGATAGCTCCCCTAATGAATGTCTTGCCATTTGACCCCATCTTGGTGTCTTGTTTCTCAGAGCACCCCATCTGCAGGCTCGACCGGGCTGGATTTAGAAGATGGCTCCTCCACAGTTCTGACTTTGGAAGCTAGCTGTTGTTTGAACCTTCAGCTAGAGTCCCTGATGGAAATACCTATATTGACAGGTGCTTCCTCACAGCATGGTGGCCTCAAGGTAGCCAGACTTTGATGGCTCCAAAAGGGGATGCCTCAAGGAATAAAGAGGAAACTGTGTTGCCTTTTTCGACCTAGGCTCAGAACGTCATTCTATAGGTTACAAGCAAGCCACAACCTGCCCAGGCTCGAGGGCGTAGGGGACATAACCCCCAGCTCTTGCTGGGAAGAACGCCAAGGTCACATCGTAGAAGACAACTTGGGATGGGAGATACTGTTGGAGAAGGCAGTCTAGCGTTCTAGAGTAATAACTTTCTATTGCCATGTAGCAAACCATCCCAGGACTCAGTGGCTGAAAACAACAATTCTTTTAGTCTGATGATCCCTAAACGTTCTGAGGGCTGACACGGCTCAGTTCACACATTCTCACTTGAGGTCTTCATGCTTTTCCAGTGGCTGGGCTGGAGTCATCCAGAAAGGAAGGCTTCCCCGCCCCCACCCCCATAGGCATCTAGTGGGGCGTTCTGACAGCCAGCTGGAACCTCATCTGGGGAGGTCAGCTGGAACAGCCACACGTGGCCTCCCCAGATGGCCCAGGCTTCCTCACCGCATGGTAGCTGGGCTCCAAAAACAAACATCTTGAAAGGCAGCCTGCAGAAACTGCATACCTTCTTATGATCTAGCCTCGGAAGTCACGGCATCACCGAAGCCAGGCCTTATTTAGGGGGAGGGGCACCAGACTGCACCTCTCAAAGACTGTGTGGGCCCATTTTAGCCCACGGCAGGGGGCGTGGCACATGCCATTTGCAGGACGTCTTCTGGTGCGTTCAGGAGAGCTGTGGAGGTGCCACGGGCTCGGGGTAGCTTCACGGCAGCCAAAGATTACTTTGTGCCAGCCTGCTTGTCCCTCGCGAGGTCGTCGATGGGTTTGTTTTACTCGTACCCCCAGCCACAGCCGCGTGGTTCGTTGGTGGAAGACGCAGAAGTGGAACACTTGTATCAAGACGGATGGTATCCAGCGATGCCAAATTTTCCTCCCCCCCCCCCCCCCCCCCCCCCCCGTGAAAGCCAGAGGTTCCTTACCACCAACTGCGAGTGTGTGTATTTTAAAAACTCACAGCGGCTTCTCTGTGACTATCTGTTTTCATTTCGCCTTTCCCTCCCCCAGGTCACACGCGAAGATGTTTTTCAAAACAGCAAGTTAAGAAAGTGAAATTAAATCAGTGACATTTGCCACTCAGTCTCACTCAGCATCCTTGCTCCCTGGACGCTTCTAGGTGGAACCTGAGACGCTGAGTTATTACTAGTTTTCGCTGTCCGTCCTCCCAGGGTGGCAGGGAGGGGGTGGTAACGAGAGGAAATGTAGACAGCTCCCCGATTCCATCAGAAGTTTCCCTTCCCACGAGGGTGTAAACGGCTTTTATTTTTTCACCTGATCATGTAAAAGGAAGGCGACGATTAAGGGAAAATATATTAATGACACAAACATTCCGCAATTACTTTGCTGAAGTCAGGAAAAACTCCGAAGATCGAATTATTTATCTGTCAGTAAAATCGAATTGAATTAGCAGTTTGTGTTTTGACACCTTCTCCTAAAAGACGGCATCCTGAAAACCAGGTCTGAAATCGCCTTCACTTTCACAAGTGGGGACCCTAGAATCCCATTTCTGCCATAGTGCTGTTTTCAGACAGAGGCTGCCTCTTGTAACATTTGCAGGTGTCATTCCAGGGGAAGAGGATAGAGACTTAAAGTTTCACTTCAGTTGTGACAATAATTCACATTATGTTAAATGTTGAACCGACCCTAGCTGCTACAAACAAGCTGATAGCATGTCTCCAGAAGATCTGGCAGAGGCTTCGTTATTTTGGACTCATGTTTTCAGGGGTTTTTTTGTTGTTGTCGTCGTCGTTTTTGGTAGAGATATTTATGCTCTGTGATACATATTTTTGTCTCCGTGAGAGTTTCCAGATGCAATATATGGTTGTATCTGGCAAAGAAAGTTACTAAACACCTTTATTTTATGAGGTTCTCTGGATGACGTATTAGGGTTGCCCTATTAGGGGTTCTCGCCAATCCAAGTGCATGCCCACCATGCCAGCGTTCTGGTACCTCCGTGCCGTTGCTCTGTGCTGACATCCCCACGACTCAGGAGCTGCTCTTTCTAAATACAAGACAGAACCTGGGACGAGGGGTGGACTTGAGTATATTTATCTTCTCCAACGCTACAGGTGGTTCTGGGCCATTCTTAAAAATGCCGAGTGGACATCAGCAGAAACATGATGAAAGAAACAGACTTATACATCTCGGCATTTCTGGGGGGTGTGAAGGCTACACCCGTCAATTTTCTCATGAGAGGTTTAAGTGGGTTTCCTTGGGAAGCACCTCGAGGACGCAGCAGAGCTGAGACCAGTACCCCGGTAGGACCCAGGAGCTGACTTTGCCCTCGTACTCAGTTCTGTGTTTGGGTCTGTCTCGCTGAGACCGGGACCAGGAAGCAGGGCTGGACATTGTCCCCCGAGGCCGGCAGGCGTGAAGTGGAAGAAGAAACACAAAGAAATGAAGAAAGGAACAAGACACGACCGCCTCACGCAGCTCCTGACCCCCAGGATGCATTAGAAACAGCCCGTCCCTGACACTCAAGTCAGAACTGAGAAGCTGGGCCGATTGCTTACAGATGCCATCTCGAGGTTTATTATTCCGTGAGCTGATGGGCAGCCTGCCTGCGCCTGCTGGTCTGAATTCTGGGCTCTTGGAAGTGCCTAAGGAAGAGGGAAGTTTTTACAGCAAAGTGCAGTTTTGGGGAAACATAAGAATGAGCAGCAAGCCACCTTGGGGGCCTTGGTTTGCTTGTCCTTACAGGAAAGATGGTCCTTTCTTACTGCCTGCCACAGCAGACTGTCCTGTCCAGCCAGCCTCACATGCTTTGTTTTCAGGGTTTGCAAAGAGAATGGTAAGGCCTTGTGCAGCTGTGATGAGGCGTGGCTCTAGCCTGTGTGTGCGCCCTGTGCAAGGGAAAGGCAGCCCACGCTGAGTCAGTTCTGACTGTGCAACACAGATGAGGAAAGTGAGCCTCAGGTGCTCTCTGCATAGAGTTCACACTCTGATGCATGAGGTCCCTCCTGATCTTGCCGAACACCCTCTGGATGGATGCTCAGCCTCTTCTGTCCTTCCACTCGGTTCCCGTGTGCCTTGCCTGAGCCGCACTGCCCTCCTGGCCACCTGCTCCTGCCTTCTCCAGGGAGTCTCTCTGCGGAGATGCCCGCCCTCCTCCTGCCTCCAGCTGCTGAACTCCTTACCCTGCAGGACTCGACTTCCGGCGGCCACCTGCCGTAGAGGCCATCTCTAACAACGCCCTCCCTCCCTGCAGGGGCAAAAGGAACAAGGGAGAATCCAGACATTCGCAGACCTGCAGAACTAAAGGTTGCAGCAAAATAGTTTTGAATTAAGACAAAGCCCTAGGACAAACACCAAAATGGGAGCTTGGCCATCATGCATTTGCTATGACCTCCCAATGGTGTATGCCTCCCCTTTAAGACCTTGTGTACGTGGAAATATTTTGGGTTAAAGTATCCTAAGGTACTTCCATAAAGGCCTGATGAGTTTAGAGCACCTGTAATTAAGTCTATAGAATGAGGCAGGTCTGGAAAAAGATTGTGCATGCTGCTATTGGCCGATGGAGCTTCCAGAAATCAGATTGATTAAACACACACACACACACACACACACACACACACACACACACCCTAACAGAGTTTCTGAGAGAGCTCTATTTCCAAAAGTGCCACCACACTGAACAAAGAGACAGTGATTGTTCAAGATGTAAAATAAACCTTGGGTCTTTACTGGTTATGGGCTAGAAAAGCATGCAGAGAAAGTTGTTCAGCCACCAGGATGGGCATATTTTCCAATGCAACAGAAAAGGAAGGGTAATGGAAAAGGAAGGGCTTCCTGGAGAGTGTGGTCAGAAGCCATGGAGAATAGTAGGCTATGGAACTTCTTCCAGGAGTCATGACCAAGGTCTAACGGAAGAGTGTTCCTGACCCTCCCTGTTGGGCTTCTCAGATTTGCCGAGACAGATTTCAGAATTGCAGCGAACCACTATTTGTCAAGGTTCTCCAAAGAAATAGAATCAACAGGAGATAGATAGATAGATAGATAGATGATAGATAGATAGATAGATGATAGTTGGATAGACAAATAGATAATCTCTCTCTTTTTCTCTTCTATTTTATATATATATATATATATATATATATATATTACACACACACCAGGAGATATTAAATATTATAAATATTTAAAAAATATGTAACATATATAATATATAACATATAGAATTTTTAAATATACTATGTATTTATATACAACATAGAGACAGAGACAGAGACTTGTCCTTTTGAGAATTTGTTCTTCACCATAAGGACTTGAATGAGAAGGCACAGATTGCTGAGTTAAGCTCTTCACAGCAAAGCCCAGCAGACGTCAGCAAAGCCACAGCTGATCCAAAGCTCTCACTGTCCCTGAGCAGGAAATAAAAGTTATTGAAATCACTGAGACATTAGGGATATTTGTTACTGCAGCAAAAGCTGACACATACAATCAGTGTAGCTCACTGATTTGGGTAATCCAGATCGGGTGGTCCAACCCTCCATTCCAAATGGGAAGACTTTAAGAATTATACAGATACTACCCCAATTCCTCACCCTATTTTGTCCTTATTAAAAGAACAAAGCTATTTTAAAGACATATTAAAGCCTTAAAATATATTCTTGTTACAGAATTTTGGACACCTTGGTAAACTCTGAGAGTTCAACATGGATGGCTTAAGGATTTCAGTGTAGAAGGAATGATGACTGTCAGTGGCTATCAAGCTGCTAAATATTCCCCAGTCAGCATCTCAGATTGAATCACCCTGATGTCAAAGCACCAGGCAACCCAGGATGACCTTCACAAGGCAGATTCTACGACCTCTTGTGCTTTCTCACTCCTCCTTCTGTTGGCGTTTGAGTTTAATAAAAAGGAAAGGAATTTGGGGCTTCTCTTCTTAACTGTGTCAACAAATTCCAAAAGCCATCTTCAATAAGAAATAAAATTTGAGAAAGCACAACCCTAGCCTAAATCACTTGGGTGACTTGTTTTCTGGAAATGATAGAAAGTCTTAAATCCCATTCATTTTTTCCTATTTCTTCCTCCAGCTCTTTACTTAATTTGGGCTGGGAAACTAAACTAGTCATTTTCAGTTCTGATCCTGAGGCCCCATTCCTCCATAACTGAGTTTAAGTTTCCAGCTCTGTGGGAGGATATAAAATTATTTTTGCTATTATAACTTGGGTTGAATTTTTTTTATATATATAAATGAGAACATTCTTTCTGAGCAATAAAAGACTCAAATTCACAAATACAAGGAGTGACCTTGCACAAACAGTCATGATACTGGATCTTATACAACCCATCTGGATATTTTAGGAGCAGGGCAGACCAAGGGTGCTCATGTAAAAGGTTCGAGAACTAGGTTAAAGAAAAAAGTATCCTTCTCATCAATGTGACTCATCCACCCTCCCTGGGACCGGCAAAATGACTCAGACTTTCAAGTAGGTGACAATGCTTATAGAAAAATATGACCTAGCGGTTTTCATCAGGACTTCTCAGTGGGCTGGTTGTCACTCTTTTGATTCTCCTGTCCCTGAGGAACTTTGGGTATTTTGGTAAGGTATTTTGGGCCTTTTCACAGAACGGTCTAAAGGACCCTGCTGACAGTTCACAAGTAACCCTCTGAGATGTCTAGATTCTTATCTTTACACTCAAAGGCTGCAGTAGAAAGAATTGAAGGAAATCTCTGATTAAACTCGTGGGAGAAATCAAGCCCCGAGGCCATATGCACAAGCCCACAGGGCCTGCTTGGAGCAGACCTTACTCAGATCCAGAATCTGTGTCAGTCTTAAACTGAGGTCGGCTCCGAGTGCACAGCCAAATTCCCAGGCTCTGTGGCTGTGCCCTTTGCCTCTGTTTCGTCTATCTGGAAGTAAGAGGCATTGGTTTGCAGAAAGGGGCCACCAGGAGGCTAGGATTTCGTATCAGCTTTGCTCAGGCCAGCTGGGTCACTGCAGACTGATTTCTTCTTGGTTCATGTTCTTCATCAGCTGAATGGGGATGATCCTATCAGCCTCCTTTGTTGGGTTATGGTCACAAACAGTAAGATAATGTTCTTGGAGCCTTTGGAATGTTATGGAACACAAAGGCACTCAGAATTTCAGCTACTATGCTATTGAAAGGCCCTGCTATTAGGCATGTGGATGGCTTTCAGGCAATTTCTGTGTCTACGTGAGGGTGCTCAGATGGTTTATGGGGGGCAAGAAAACAACACTTGGGGATTAGATTTGGTGGACATACACATGCCAATGGCAAGCTGGCCAAGGTCAAGGTGTAATGCTCTGGTTCCACCGGAAAGCTTCGACCTTTCTCAGTTCCCACTATGGGCACACGTGGACCCAATCCTTGGGGTTTCTCTCTCTCTCTCTCTCTCTCTCTCTCTCTGTCTCTGTCTTCCTGTCTCTCTCTCTCTCTCTCTCTTTCTCTCCCCCCTTTCAGCCACAGCCTTGTCATCTATTCGAGGACAAATCCCAGCTCTGTCTCTCACTGGCCAGGTATAAGGGAAGTGTCTCTCAAGTCAAATTGAGCCCCATTTTGCTGTACTTAATGCTGGTTAGGCATATTCAAAAGGAGCATGATTTTGAATCCAAAGACCTCACAGAGTAAAATCTTTGCAGAAGGGCCTTTGTGAAGGGACAGCGAGGGGGTAGATGAAGGCATCGTACCCACATTAAATCTTCATGAAAATGGTCTCTGCTCCTGTATTGCACCCCATCCTTGCGTCGGTGGCTTCTCCCTGACCTGTATCACTTCTCTCCCACCCACCTGTCCCTATTGTGTCAAAAACTCTTCATTCGCCTTGGGGCTTCTCCTACCTGCATAATGCCTGTTACCGAGACAAGGAAATGGGCATCTGTAGAGATTTGCCTCATGGTGGTGGCAGTGGAGGGGACTGAGGTCTGAGGATGTTGGCAGGAGGTCTTTGATTTACCGGTCAGCTCCGCTCTTCACCCCACTTCCCAGTGGACGGAGCTGGTGGCATCTGCTCTGTGGATCAGAAAAGAAAGTTTGACATGGGCGGGGTTTGACGTGCGGTCCCAGGACCACAACCTGCAACCTCCCACCTTCCCACCTTCTGCCCAACTCTGCCAGGAAGAGAAGCCGAGGAGCAGGGCACAGGTGCACCCGGCACTCAAAGTCAGATGCAGAAGCTGCTGCTTCTTGTCAATCAGCACAAAACCCCACTCTAATCACACTTGACACGGGGTGATACTTTCCAATTGGATGCAGTTTAGAATTCTTACGACGTTTTTATAGACATAATTTCTTTGATCTTCCAACAGCTCTGTGAGGTAGTCACATCTTTCAATCATTCAACAAATACTTGCTGAAAACTCTGTTTAGGGCGACCGAGGGGGTTCCTGGGACATGGGGCTTTTACTTTTAAAATCAGGACAGTCTCAGGCAAACTGGGACACGCTGAGCATTCCAGGCCTCAGACCTCCCCTCCCCCCCACCCCCTCACCCCAGGACGAACAGGATGGAAACGGTGCCAGCACACGGCCCCTCCGTGCTGGTTTTTTCATGCTTCTGATATTCTGCTGGCTGTGGGACTGAGTCAGTGCGATCCGAAGTTCAGAGAGGGTTACATTCTTGTCTCCATTCTTCAGATTTCGAATTCATTCGTCAGGGCTCGAGCTGGACCCTGCATAAGGAAAAGACAGGTGAATTATGTATCGTCTGGCTTTTAAAGAGCTTATGGCTTAGTGCTGGTGGGGGCAAGGGGGGCACTAGAACAACCATGACCTGCTGGGGTTTGGGGTCAAGTCTTTAAAGTCTTTTGCCCCGGGGCGCCTGGGTGGCGCAGTCGGTTAAGCGTCCGACTTCAGCCAGGTCACGATCTTCTCGCGGTCCGTGAGTTCGAGCCCCGCGTCAGGCTCTGGGCTGATGGCTCGGAGCCTGGAGCCTGCTTCCGATTCTGTGTCTCCCTCTCTCTCTGCCCCTCCCCGTTCATGCTGTCTCTCTCTGTCTTAAAAATAAATAAACGTTGAAAAAAATAAAAAAAAAATAAAGTCTTTTGCCCCACTCTTTTTTTTTTTTTAAGTTTATTTATTTTGAGAGACACAAAGAGAGTGCGAGCAGGGGAGGGGCAGAGAGAGAGAGAGAGAGAGAGAGCATCCCAAACAGACTCTGTAGAGTCAGTACACAGCCTGACCTGGGGCTCAAACTCCCGAAACTGTGAGATCATGACTTGAGCTGAAAGCAAGAGTCGGACGCTTAACCGACTGAGCCACCCAGGAGCCCCCCAACACACACACACTTTTGCCTCTTTTGTCTTCTTTGCTGCCTCCTGCCCACCAGCCCCACCCCCATCCCATGTACCCTCCACCTCCCCTGACGTTTCTCCCTCCTACCCCCACCATGTCTTCAATGGTTACCTCTATGCAGATGCCATTTATTAAGATTGAGATTAAAATAACAAAATTGATTAAATGCCTATTGCGTACTTCTGGTGAGAGACACTCTGGTCTCAAAGAGACCTCCCAGGAAATCCCTCCTGGGGGAGATGATACGCCAACCAAGAGATAAGAGTTTCTGTCCACTTGTCAAGAATGTCATTCGATTGCTTTTCTGGGACAGAAGAGCTTAGGGTGAATGTGGGCAGCAGGAGCCCGATTCCTTTGTGTCACAAAGCTCCCTCTAAAAGGCAACCACTTGTCCTATACTTTTCGGAACAACCAGGAACCTTGCTAATTGAATAGTGTCCCATTATGTGACCAGATCATGCATTTCCAGGAAGGGCAAAGTAATCCAATTTGTGCTGAAATGTCAGCCCAAGCTGCAGATACTCTTTTGGTATGAGCTGCAGCATTTTCTTTGGCTGTTGTCAACAGTGTGGTTTCTTAACTCTGAAAGCTATCTGAGGCATTTGGCACGGATCCTCATCTGCTTGAAGAAGTATGACTCTCCACTCATTGTTTTTCTGAGGAATCATGTTTTCTGGTTTTCGCTGGCATTGTGGGCTGGGTGTTGTGTTTTTCTTGGCTGGGGGGTGGGGGGATGGATTGAGCTCTCCTTAAACTGCGTGAAGAGCCTCGTAGAAAGAAGGATTGTTGTCACCCTTTACTGAGGGTGTGGTTGTCAGCCCGTATAAAACTGTGTCCAGTTGTTTTGGTTTTTTACTCATTCACTCTTCCATAAACATCCATGGAGGGCTTACTGCATGCCAGACATCCTGTTGGGTGCTGGGAAGACAGCAGAGAACAAGCCATTCTGAGGAGGTGACATCTGAGTTGAGATCCCAGTGATACAAAGGAGCCAGGCATGTAAAGATCTGGGTGCAGAATGTTCCAGGCATTTGGAATAGCAAGCATTGGCCCAAAAGGAGAGAAAGAGCTTAGTTTGTTCAAGGATCAAAAAGGAAAGAGTGGCTGGAACAGAGTAAGCATGGCGGGGGCATGGTATATGATGATGGGGTCCAGACAGGTGGACACGATCTAGAGGACACTGGGACTAGAGATTCTATTCTAAGGGCAGTGACGAGGCACTGGAAGATTTTTTTTTAATGTTTATTTATTTTTGAGAGAGAGAGAGAGAGAGCAGGGAAGGGGCAGAGAGAGAGGCAGACACAGAATCCAAAGCAGGCTCCAGGCTCTGAGCCATCAGCACAGAGCTCCAAGTGGGGCTTGAACTCATGAACTGTGAGATCATGACCTGAGCCGAAGTAGAACGCTTAACCAACTGAGCCACCCTGTCGTCCCATGGAGGATTTTTAAGTAGGAGAATGAAGGGCCTGATCTGATTTGAAAAAGGAGTATTCTGGGTGCTTTATGGGAGAATGGGTTAGAGAGCAAGAGTGGATCAATAAAAAAAAAATACTGCAAAATTCTAGGTGAGAAATGGTGGTGGTTTGGAACAGGGTAGTGGCCATGGAATGGGAGAACGGTTGAGCGATTCGAGATCTGTTTGGGAGACAGCACCTGGTGATGGGTTGGATTTGGGGTGTGGAGGGGGAGAAAGGGCAAAAGAAAAATCAAGAATGAGATCCATGCTTCTGGCTTCAGCAAGAGGGAGGATGGTGTCCCCATTAACAGAGATTCGAGGGACCACACGGAATCTCGAGTGTGGATCGGGTCTCCAGGCTCTGCCGCCACCTTTGGGACACTGCTTTCCTTGAGCCCATGATACACGATCCTTTTGGTGTCATGTTCTATCAGCAGGAGAATAAATTTCCAGTAAACTATAAGAAGCAGTGAATTGAGACACAGATATGATTTCTTTCCCAGGAAGACAGGAAGACCGAGAAACACACACACACACACACACACACACACACACACACCCATTTTGAGCATCTTATGTGTATAAAATAAACAGAAAATTGCCTAAGATGTCATTTTTTGAAGAACTATTTCATTTTCATTATCACGGACAATGAAAGCAGCAAGGATCGCCAGTTTTCAGTGAGTGAATGCCAAGTGTCAGGAATGGCTCTAGGTGCTTTACATATATTATTTCATTTAGACTTTTCATGACCTACGAGGTCCAATGAAGATTTTACTCCACTTTTAGAGGACAAAACTGAGGCTTAGACAGGTAAAGTAACCGTTCAAGGTCACACAGCAAGGGAGTGGCAGAACCTAGATTGAAACCCAGGTCTTTGACCCCTGGCCTGTGCTCCTATGCATCTCACATCCGGTTCCCCTTGGGCTATTGGCTGAGATCCCTTGTCTATCCTCAAGGCTGGGATCATCGCAGCTGGACAGACATCCAACTCCAGGCAGCTGGGTGCATCCACACCATGCCGACAGCCTACGGTGGTGATAATGCCCGGTCTCTCATGAGCAGAACATACTACAGCTATTCTAGAGGCAAGGAGAATTCACCTTGGACTGTGGCTACTGGGAGGGCCTTTTGTTGGAAATGGGTTAGCATCTCCCACCCCAGGAGAGAATTTGGAGACGTTTGGAGGCATTTTTGCTTGACCCAGCGACAACGTGTCATGTGTGTATGTGGGGAGAGGGTTGGCGCCCATAGATGAACCGTCCGGCCCCAAATGCCAAGAGCACCACTGAGTCTCTGAACTCTAGGCACTATGTGGGAGGCGTTTCTCTTCTTCAAAGAGGCCAGAAAATACTGATGGTTGTTGGCTATGCTAACAGAGCCCTGATTTTGGATTTGGACTGATGACCTACCTCTGCCTTCAGAGATCTTATAAAGCCTTGGACAAACCAAGGTAACTTTGGGGTGTCTGGTGGGGCTGAGGTGTATGCTCTCTTTTCCTCCATTGGTTTTTTCTGGGGGGGCATAAACAAGTACTTAACCGGGGAGCTACAGCTGGCATTGCGGGTATTACAATCCACGCGAGAGTCCTTAACGAGGAATATCTGATTATACGAGGAAACTAGAATCTGTTTGTTTTCTGTTCATTTAATTTGATATTTTAATGATGCTGCTAGTTATTTGAAATATTCTATTTCAATATACCCTTTATTTATTGTACTTGTACCCTGAGGCGCGCTGGCAAAGAGTGACATGTTTCAAAGTCTGCCCTCAAATAATAAATTTCCCTTGGAAACCAGAAGCAGAGAAGTTTTATATTGGGAATGCTTTAGAATATTTTTAAAAAAATCAGTCCAAATTGGATTCCAGAGATAAGTACAGGGAGACTTAAAAAAAAAAAACCCAAAAACAACTAACTCAATTCTTAGGTGGTTTTTTTTTTTTTGAAATATAGAAACCAATTCAAAATAGAGTAAAGTTGTGGGTCAGATAAATGGAGATGCTGAGCTTTAATTCTAGCTGTTGGGAAGTAGAAAAATTAACCAGTAGTATCTTTGAAGGCAGCAGCATTATCGGTTTTCTCCCTCTCCTTCCCATTTTCATTTCAAGCCAATTAGGACTATTTGTATATTTGTTTGCCTGTTTATACGCCCTCTCCCCCTGTGGGTTGCAAGCTCTCTAAGCTCAAGAACATCATCTGTTCATCCTGTCCTATATCCTTAGCACCCAGACAGGGTCTGGCACATAGCAGTTGCTCAGTAAATGTTTGCTCATTGTGGTAGGCTGAATAACGGGCCCCGAAATTAGGTCCAAGTCCTAATCCCCAGGATCTGTGGTTATGTTATGCTACATGACCTCAAGGACTTGAAGTTCCAGATGGAATTACGTTTGCTAATCTGGCTGATGTTAAAGGAGATTATCCTGAGTTATCTGGGTGGACCCAATGTAATCAGAAATGCTGTTAAAAGTAGAAGAGGAAGGCAGAGAAGGTCCTCTCCTCCAATGTGGTCTGAGAAAAACTCAATCCTTCTTTGTTGGTTTTGAAGACGGAGGAAGAGGGTCAAGGCCAAGGACTGTGAGCAGCCTCTAGAAGCTGAAAAGGCAAGGAAATGGATTCTTCCCTAGAGCTTCCAGAGAATTCAGTGCTGCCAACATCTTGACTTTTAGCTCCATGAAACCCATGCTGAACTTCTTTTTAAAAATTGTTTTAATTAAAGTTTATTTATTTTTGAGAGAGAGAGAGAGAGACGGGGTGTGAGCGGGGAAGGGGCAGACAGAGAGAGAGAGAGAGAGACACAGAATCCAAAGCAGGCTCCAGGCTCCGAGCTGTCGGCACAGAGCCTGATGCGGGGCTCAAACCCATGAGATCATGACCTGAGTCGAAGTCGGATGCATAACTAACTGAGCTACTCAGGCGCCCCAGCCTGTGTTGAACTTCTAATCTCCAGAACTGTAAGATAATACATTTGTGTTGTTTTAAGCAATTAAGTTTGTGGTAACCTGTTACGACAGCAATGGCAATGAGCACACCCAGTGAGTGAACCCCAGTCCCATTTATCCACCTATATGTGGTAAGAATTTATTGGAAGACCTACCATTCATCTCCAGGTTCTATGGCAGACGCTGTGATTATCAGCGCCTCTTCCCACCGCAGGGCCTTTGCTCATGCCATTCCCTCTGCCTGGAGCTCTTATTTCATCTCCTTAGTTAGCCGTCTCCCCCAGACTCAGGAAAGCCTTTCTTAAACCCTTTCAGTGCCTGAAACTTCTCCTTAGAAGCATTTATATCAATTGTGGTATTTTAAAATGTATGCAGTGAAGTATGTTAAGACTTTTTTTCCTGTGAAATCTAACAGATAACAGAAAACTACATTAAAAAGTGTGGCTTCATGGCTTATCATAAAGCAAATAACATTGACACCACTCTTCAGCTCGAGAAATAGAATTTTGCCAATAGGCCCTGAAGCTGTCCAGAGGGTGCCCCCCTCCAAAAGTCGCCACTCTCCTGGCATTTATGTTCATCTCTTCTTTGTTTTATGAGCTTCCTCCTTTGTTTTAATACCGGAGCGTGCATCCCCAGAACCTCCTTTTTGTCTCGTTTTGATATGTCTTTTAAGTTTTTGTTTATCAACAGCTTCGTCCTCTGTGTCTTTTTCCTCCTCGTCGTTTATTTGTGAACAAACTCAGTTCTGTGAGTTTCCCACAGTCTAGATTTTGCTGACTGCATCCCCTTGGTGCCGTTGAACATGTTCCTCTGTCCCCTGAATCTCCTGTGACTGAGAGTTGGCTTTTAAGGCTTGATTGGATTAAGGGTCAATTTTTTTCCCCCCAGGGTGAGGGGACCGACAAGACTATATAAGAGGTGATATCTTCTTCCATCAGGAGGCATATAACGTCTGGTTGTCTCTTTTGTGTTGGTTCTTTGACGCTCAACATGTAGCTCTATTCATTTATTGCAAGGTTGGTGAAATGGTGACACTCTATTTTTCTTTCTTCATTTACTAGTGAGAATATTTCTAAAATGGGAAACTTGCCTTCAACTTCTGTTTAGTTACTCCAAGGCACAGTTTGTATTGGAAAGGGAGGATAAATGCTTGATGCATTTGTCAGGTTTCAAACGAATAGCTAGGCTAACATTTTTGTAATTAATTGCTTAATGTTTTTCTCTCCTCTAACATGTATCCCCAACCCTTATGAGGGCAAAGCCTGGACCATTTTTTGTTACCACGAACCCCCTGGGTCAAATATGGCCCCGTGACGTCATCGACACTTGTTAGGTATTCATTGAAAGGACAGATGAACGAACAGAATGACCTCTTTTCTTTCCTGCCTCTTCCATTTCACTGCCCCTCCAATTTGTCTTCAATCCTCCTTTAGCTGCATGTAGTTACACTGTGGGTCAAAATGAGTTGGATCAAAAACATAAAATTAGCGAGGAAGTACCTGCAGAGGCATCAAAAGGGGCTGCAATACCGTGGCTCGAAACAAAAATATTAATTTAGGGCATTTAATGTGAATACCTTGTAAGAGAGCCAAATGGGTTTTTAAACAACGTCGACTTGATTTTTTTGCTTATCTTCTGAGTGATGTCCCCTTAGGGGGCTTTCTAATGAGGTCCCGAAGAAGATGTAGCATTATTATGGCTGAGAATTAACTAAGTGTCTGCCTTTTGAATGGTTCAAAGTGATTCCATATTGAATATTAAATCTGTCCTTGAAAATACCCTGTGAGGGGCCCACCCTATGAGATACGGAGGGATGAGGATTATCATTCTCTATTTAAAATAGGCCCAGGGCAGTAAAAAGAGTCACCAGTGTCTCATGGCAGGGGTGGGGGTGCAATTAGGGCTGGATTAGGTTCTAAGTAGCTGGTAGAGTTTGGACTGGACCGGACCTTAGGAAGCCTCTAGCAGCGCCATCTTTTAGGCATGTATTGTCACAATAATGCTGAATGACAAATAGTTAGGACCTTTAGCAGCACATAGTAATGAGCATTTACCGCTCTCACGTCTGGGCTCTGCAGCACTGCCGATCTTGGCTGGACTTACCACACGTCTAAGGGTTGGCTGGTAGTTGACTAGGGAGCCCAGGGGGACTTGGCCTTGCTCCATGTGTCTCTCGTCCCCCAAGATGCTGGGTTAGAGAGAACAAGGAAACCCCAGAGCCTCCCAAGGCTCCACTTGGAGCTGGCACGTTGTCACTTCTGGGGCATTCTACCAGTTAGGCGAGTCATAAGACTGGCCCAGAATCAGGGAGCGGGGACACGGACTCTGGTCTCTTTGGTGAGAGAAATTGCAAAGTCACTTGGCAAAGAAGACGGATTCGGGGTGATGGTGGTGAGGAATTGGGGCCCTTAGGGCAAACAGTCAACCTCCGTGCCATCTCCCCTAACAGAGGAGCATACCACATGTCACGGGAGGAACAGAGACGTGCCCAAGGTCACTCAGCAGAAAGCGCACTACAGCCTAAGACTCGTGCCTCCCACTCTTGTGGCCTTTCCTTTGATCCCGTGGGCTCCAACTGAAAGCCACGAGATGTGATAGGAACCGGCATTCATTCGGCGGGCAATTCAGCAAGGAAGGAGTGTGCCGCACGTTAAGCATTTAGGGCTCGCTAAGGGCTGGAGCGAGTGCTGGGGCCACCTCCCGATCTCCAAGGCTGGGCCTCACTCAAGTTCGCCTTCATGCAGCATCTGGAGCCAATGGGATGACCTGATGCCCGGGGGCAGATCTTCTGTGCCGAGCCATTGCTTCGCCCCATTCCAAGTGAGAGCCCTTGCTCCCTGGCAAGACCAGGACCAGCGAAAACGGGACAAGGAGGGACAAGAAGGCTCCTCTTCGGTTCTTCCTCTTCCTAGTCTTTCTCCTTCTGCTGTTCTGCTTCCTCTCCCACCCCCTTTTCAAAACAACTCTTAAGACAGGCTGGGAGACTGGTCAGTCACTTGTACCTGAGTGTGAATTTTAGTCAAAGGATCACTTCACCCGTTTACTCAAAGGTTGGCTTCTGGGTAGTGGAATCCCAGGTTCCCCACCTGTCCTTCTCGGCATCCTAGAAGTCATGCCTACAGGAGGCCGCTCACTCCCCTGAGACAGGAGACTGCCTCTGGCCTGTAGAATAGAATCCCAACGTTTTCCTGCTTTGAATGGAAAGGTCACCTCAGCATCCCCAGGATGATACCCCTTCCCTTATCACCCAACAGGTGGTTTTAGCAAAAATGGGTTTTTGTACCAGAGTTTCCCTCGGACTCAAGGGGAACATAACGCAGTCATTTTGGGGGTCTGTTTAGTCTCAAAGGGAAACAACTTACTAATTAGGCTAAGAGTCTTTACAAAAATATGTTTTCGATTCCACTGATGGTCAGTTACAAGCGATAACACTGTTAAATGTAGTGCCTAATAAATCTGGAAAAACTACCCAATAAATGTAAGTAATAACAATGATTAACAATAAATTAAATGCAGAGAACCAGGAATGTACCACATTATTTTTTAACTAGTTTGGGCCATCGGGTTCTGATTATTCAGTTTGTCCTGTGCACCTGGAGTTTATTAGCGTGTAATACAAACTAAAGGGTCCCTCAGAGAGGCCACTGAAAGGACTTTAGTATAAAACAATATACAAGTTTAATAGTGCTAACTGACCTTGCTTTCTTTTACAAAAACATATCTTTGTAACTCGAGCCCCAAGGAAATGTAATGCTTTTTACCTAATCCTGATTGTTAATTTTCCTTTTATTTAATTTAGAAGGTTTCATTTGTTTCGTGAGATAGGAAGATACAATTTATAGTCAGTAATTCTTCCTGCTCTGGAAAGAAATTCAAAATGGCTAAATATTTCGTTCCCTCGTCCGTGTCTATAACAAGGAGAGGGAGAAACAGACAAGCAGCGCATTTGCTATTAATGGCAGCTGGTTAAAAACCCACATTTTAAAATAGCCAAATGAAACGGGTACATGTGTTTATAATCAAGGTGCATTTCACTAATTTTCCCTAAATCTTTAAATATTACTTCTTCTCAAATGCCAGAAAATTGGGCTCCTTCTCAGTTGAGGACAGGAAGGCAATGCCAGGCTCTCTGATGGAGGAACTTTTCTATAATTTCCCTGAATGTTTACCTTGCAGGTGCTGTCTAGAGGGACTGCTACATTTCAGTGACAGGATCTGCCAATACTAGAAAGTCTCTGTTTGCAGATGTCTCTCCCCTTTTTGAAGGTTTTCTAAGATGTTCTCAGTGTCTTCTAGAAGAAGGATGTGTTCAGTGCCCCTCTCTTGGGGGCTGCTCAGTTCTCCCATCCCACACCTTCGTCCCCCAACTGAAGGCGTTTGCAAGAAACAGAATCTTAACTAGGGTCAACTCCTATAAATGTCTGAAACTTGAGGTGCCCCCAGCAAACATGACGTCTGGCAAATAGTCCATAAAACTCTGCTTTAAAATAATTAAATGAAACGCTCGCCAGGGAGGGCAGGAATGGCGTTGCCCAGGGGCATCAACAGAGCGTGACACTCTATTTTCTTTAGCCCTGCTAATCAGTATGGTGGCCTCAGACCTCCTGTACCCTTTCGGTGGAGCCTCAAATCCCACTTCTCACTGGCTAACAGCCTTCATTTTCTAATCAAAACCATTTTTTGTTCAGAAGCTAGTCTTACTTCAGAAAGACTGAGTGAGTTCCACTTAGGTTTAGAAGAGGAATCTTTGCTCCAGAAGGACGATGGCTTGACTTTCTAATCCGAAGGCTTGGGTCAAGCAAAAGGTGGATTGATTTCTCTACCTGGGCTCTGAAGGAGCATCGTGTAACCCAGCCCGGCTCCCCCCACTTGGCTGTGTGGGAATGGGGAGGAGGAGGGAGAGAGGGAAGAGAGATGGCGTTTCTAGAGGCTGCAGGCAGGAATCTCCTTGGAAGAACGTGACTATTCTTCCAGGATGAAGAATATTCATATATAACTTCCAAGATGAAGTTATTCCGGGATGGAACTGAGAAGTGAGTACAGTCCCTCATGAACACTTCTATCCTCTATGACTTAACTGCTGTGTGACCTTGGCAAGTTTCTTAACCTCTCTGAGCTTTAGTTTCTTGTAAAGACTAAAGTTCTTGTAAAGACTAAGTGAGGTATTTAATGCAAAGCACTTAGCTCATAGCCTAGCAGATATAAGTGCTCAATAAATGGTAACTATTTCTTGTGGTTAGGGGGCTATTACATTATTGTCTAACCAGCACCTCTGGGGGGGGGATCAAAGATAGGAGTCCAGATCAGGATTTCCACTAGTGTTATAGTTTAATTTCTCTCTAAAAAATAAAAAAAATCAGAGCGCTTGCTTCCTAAATGGGATGGTGCTAAGGATTTCTGTATTTAGAGTCAAAATTTCTTCCTTGGGATTTGGGGGGCTTGGGGTGGGGGCTGAGCCTCTCCATTTAGGTCCTGAGGAAATCTTAGCAGTGGCTTGAGTGCAATCTTCCGTTTTGTTGCTGTGCGATCCTCTCAAAGAGACACTGTAGAGGAGGGAAGGCTCTCCAGCCTTTCTAGCTTGCTTCTGGGAACAGCTGGAAAGATCTCTGTGGTCCTCCAAAGAAGACAAAAACAACACTCCCAGTCTCTCCCCCCGCTTGGTGTTTGGAGATGAAAGTCAGGTTCCTTACAAAAAGGAATGTTTATTAAAGAGAGACACTTTCCTTCACCAGATTTTGAGTGTGTGCGTGGGGGGGGTGGGGTGGGTGGGGATTGCATGAATTCCTTTAGAAATTTGCTCAGCGTCCCAGGCAAAGAGGGCGTTACGCTTGCTCATAAGACAGAGGACATTTTCGAGACTTGGCCGTTCCCCCCGTTTTCTTAGTCACAGTACAGTTTCATGTTGTAACCATTTTGCATGCACCTTGCAGCCAAGAAAATAATTGTGGCGAGATGATTGGGACTCGGTCCTTAAGTCAGGTAAACCTCCGTGCCATCAGTGATGTAGGGAAACGCACTCCGGGTTGAATCGTGAGCGACACTGGATGGGAACCTGGTCCTGGGCTTGTGCTGGAATTGTCCAGCTGTTCTTTTATCCTGCATCCAGAAAGCCGGTCACAAGTTTCCTCGGTTCATCTGCGCATTCCTGATGCTGCCTCTAACATTTTATTTCTAATTCCCCTGATGGCCGCAGTGAAAGTTCCCGGCAGAGATTGATTGCAGGGCATGACCCAAATTTGTAACTGGCCACAAAACGCTGTAAAACAAAGTTCACCGAATACCTTCCAGCTGATTGTAAGTGATTTTCAAAAAAAAAAAAAAAAAGATCTGGATATGTTTTTCTCCTTCTTTTTTTTTTTCGTTTTCCACATAAAATATCGGAAAAGAAGGACTTTTCGCCAAGCGCTGATTTCTGTAGCCTCATCTGTAAAGCATGCTACGTGACAAAACGGGCCGCGTGGACTTGCTCGCTGGGAACAGACCGTGAGGGCAGAGAGGAGGTGTGGTGGCAAGGGAGGTGAGGGACCTGGGTTCTAGGACACCTTGGAAGATCTCTTATTCTCCCTCGTGTGCAAAATGCGGGAGAGCATTTGCTCGGCCACATCTTTGCAGAACCCTGCAGCTCTTTCCTGAAAACGGCACAGGGGATGGCTTTTCCAGATTTGCAAAGTATCGTGACATTATTTGAAAGAAGCTTCTCAGCTTCAAGCTCTTGCCCACACATCTGTCTCACACCTTTAACACCTGCTTACCCGCTAAAATGGGCAAGCATCAAAAATGCTTGCAACACTGAAGTGTGGCCTGGAAGAAAGGATTTACTTTCCCAGGGTGTCCTGAAGCCATGTCGTTTAGTCATATTATTGTCAGCGAAATCGCTTCTGGAACTATCTCCTCCTACTTTCCTCACACTGTGGAATGGAATACATCCGAATGTATTTGCTCTAAGATTCAGGCACATCTGGGCTTGTGGGAGAGGCTGTGCACTGTTCCCGCCCCCCCCCCCCCCCCCCCCCCCAACGATCTGTTTTCTGAGGAATCCGGGAGCAGCCTGGTTACAATGTGTCCCAAGAAAGAGTGCGAGCCGAGCCGGGAGCAAGGGCCGATGGGCCAGCGCTGGGGAAGCCATGGGAGTCTCATTTCGTCTTGTCACTCCACTTCCAAAATCTTGTCCTGAAGTTCCCAGGCACACGGGCTCTGGAGAAGCTGGAGAAGGCACCAAACAGCCAAGGCCTTGGTGTCTTTGTGCTAAGGGTGTTAGCAACCTCAGGAGAATGAGTCATTGAACTCACCTCCATCAGGACAGTAGGTGCAGACACGGGCTATTTTCAGTGGCACTGAGACCTTCAAGTCAGATGCCATCAGGATCTACAATACCATCTCAGGACCGTGACCATCAGAAGCCACACTGATGATGTCCCTGCAGAGAAAATGAGCTGACCCACCATGATGTGGCCTGGGCTGGGGGCACAGAAATGCAGTTAGTCTATCCTGGGGGCAAGAGGGAGCCATTGAGAGCTTTGGAAGGAGGGACTCTTGGTCGAGATTGGTCTTCTGGATGATGTTCTGGTCCATTATGGACAGGTCAGATGGAGGGTGAGAGGAGGCTGGAGGCAGGGAGACAAATCGGGTTTCGTTGTTGTTTTGCTATAGTGTATTTTAGAGATTCATACTGAAGGCCCAAGCTAGGCTGAGGAGGAGAGGGGCCCATGTGAAAACTTGAGCAGACACCATGTCCCGCTGAAGGGATGTCTCATCTGATCTCCAAAGGGCATCTTTATACCAAGTGAGTCACAGGGCTCATGCTGTCAGAGTTTGGGGCAGTAATCCAGGGAGATAAACCAGAAGCGACTAGACAGTCATCAAGGAACTAAGCAAACTGCTCCAAACCCAGGCCTTTCCCCTGACCTATGTGCCAAACTGCCTGCCCTCTGGGGCTTCTCCAGATTAGAAGGAGTGAAAGATGGGGCAGAAATGGCCTGTGATGAAGCACCTTGGTGCGGTGTTGTCCCCTGCGAAATCACTGGGGCCTTCTTTGGGGTAGAAGGTGTCAGAACCGGTGTGGCATCCAGGGATCCGGCTCCCGTGTAAATGTTGTCTTCTTTTCAACTGGGTTCACCCACTAAACGGAGGTGAGCACAGGATCGACCTCATCTGAGCTGACTTTCCTGGAGCGAGGAGCTTAACACCCCAGTTGCGAGCACTGCTACGATCCCAGCTATCTCATTTCTCTTTATCTCTTACTTTTGGGACAAAAGATTATTTTTTATAGGCAGATGAATATAAAAATGAAGTTACATGGGCAAAAATGGAGGCCTAGAGTTTAGTAGAAAGAGCCCCAGGCAGGCAGGAAGCCAGGATCCTTGAGTTCTTTTCCTGGCCCTCGCACTGACTAGCCGCACTGACTTGGGCCCCAGTTTGCTCCTCTGTACAATGGGAAGCTTCGACTTGGCGACAGAGAAGGCCTCTCCCAGTATACACTCTCTTCAGTTTTAACTCCAAGACAGGCACTTTCCCTGCTCATGGTTACAGAGAAACGAATTGACCATTTCAGGTCTTTTCAGCGAGAAAATATGCGTGGGGGTTAAGAGCCCAGGCGCTGGGTTTAGAACTTCACTGCGTAACAAACTGTGGCCTTGGGCAAGTTCCTTAGCCTTTCTGAGCTCCGTTGTCCTCTTCTGTGAAATAGGGGCCAGATGTGTACTTCGGGGTTTGAGGTCCTTCTCTGAGCACAGGGTGTGGCACACGTGGGGACCTCGAGCGATGATGGTGCCTGGCATTGGGGATGCCCATGTTGAACGGGACCCTTTCAGTGTGGAGCGAGCTGTGCTGATGTCCGATCCTGGATCTGGAAGGAATCAGCAGTACCTCTGCCATCCCGCCCCAGCCCCGTGGAGTTGGCTCGTCATCCGTGGAGCTGGCTCGTCGTCATCTCTTTGTCCTCTGCAAGGGGAGGCTCACCAAGAACTGGACCGTAGGGCTCCCAAGCAAGAAAAATTAGATACCGTTTTGATGTTAATATTAAAGAACCAGGCCATGTGTACTGTATAAAATTGGAAATTACACATAAAAACAAAGACATGAAGAAGTCACCCCCTGTGATAAGCCGAACAGTTCTTTCCTCTTCCCCAAAGATATCTACGTCCTGTTCCCCGGAAGCTGTGGATGTGTTGCCTTCCACAGTAAGAGGGACTTGGCAAATACAGTTAAGTTAAAGATCTTGAGACGGGACGTTATCCTGGATCATCTGGTGGATTAGATATCGTCACGAGGGTCACTTTAAGAGGGACGCAGAATGGCCAGAATCAGAGAGGGGACTGTGACAAGGAAGCAGAGGCCGGAGCGATGTGGGGCCGAGAACCAAGGAATGCGGGCCGCCCTTCGAAGCTGGAAAAAGCAAGACGATGGATTCTTCCCCAGAACTTCCAGAAGGAGACTTTGATTTTAGCCCAGTGAGACTGTTTTCACACTATTTTTTTTCCTTAGAGCTTATTTATTTTGAGAGAGAGAGAGAGAGAGACCATGAGTAGGGAGGGGCAGAGAGAGAGAAGGAGACAAAGAATCCCAAGCAAGCTCTGCACTGTCAGAGTAGAGCCCGATGTGGGGCTCGAACTCACGAACTGTGAGATCATGACCTAAGGCAAAATCAGGAGTCGGACGTGTAACCCACCGAACCACCTGTCTTCACCCTCTGGCTTCTTGTTTTCACACACCTGTTTTCACACTTCTGACTTCCAGAACTATAATACATTTGTGTTGTTTTAAGCCACTAAGTTTGTGGTAATTTGTTATAGCAGTGACAGAAAACTAATACACACACACCCCCAAAGTCACCAGTGCAATTTTGTATGTGTGCGTACCCTTCCAGATCTTTACGCACCCACACACGCGCGCGTGCACACACACACATTTTTATTTTTATTTTTAAAATTTTAACCAACATGAGATCATACTGCACATCCTCTTTTGTAACTTACTTTTTTGGTCAACTCTACCCTTCCACTTTAGTAAAATTTTCTCTCTCCTAAAAGCCAGACCATATTTAATTTCCCCCAACTGGAGCCAAAATATCCATTACAGGTGCCTGTCCAAACTGCATTATAAACCAATTCTGCACGTTGTGTGCACTTGCGATGGCCTTCGGATCTCTTCTCTATGCCACCAACTTGGTGAAGAGGTCAGGCCAGAGGCTCTGGGACATGCCCTGCTGTCTCGGTTTGTCTGGTTGTTTCCTTGGAGTGGTGTTTCCGTTGCTGCTGTACCGCCCCTATTTCTGATAAGCTGGATCCACTATCTAAAACCTGATGGGCTCTTGGGGCGCCTGGGTGGCTCAGTCGGTTGAGCGTTCCACTTCGGCTCAGGTCATGATCTCACAGCTCGTGAGTTCGAGCCCCGCGTTGGGCTCGGTGCTGACAGCTCAGAGCCTGGAGCCTGTTTCAGATTCCGTGTCTCCCTCTCTCTCTCTCTCTCTCTGCCCCTCCCCCATTCACACTCTGTCTCTCTCAAAAATAAATAAACATTAAAAAAAAAAACCTGATGGGCTCAATTACACACTTTGGGCTAAGATACAACATAAATGATGCTACGTATTTGATGTTACCTCACGTGATTTCCAGCTGATCTACCAACCCACGCTCTGCTCTGCACTCTTTCTAGAAACAGAACCCCCAGGGCCGTGTGAGGTTGCAGAGGAATGAGTGATTCACTCTGCTTTTGGGGACTAATTGTGTGTAAGCAACTCCACTCCCAGGAACTACTTAAATTCAAGGCAACTCATTTGCCAGCCTAATGGAGCAGAGCCCCAACTCAACTCCAAAGGAGGGCAAACCAGAGGAAACACAAACGTGCAGACCACATTCAAACTCATAAATTACTGGGAACAAACTTGAAGAAAACAAGCAGGTTCAATTTCAACAGACCTTTCCCAGCTAGGTGTACTAACATCTGACTGTTTAGACATCATTAAAATACATTGCACCCAATATGTTTACCCACCATCATCTATATTGCCCGGACAGGCCATTCATCAGCTTGTCAATTTAAATGGATTTCTATATATAAGTGATTATAATGTGCAGAGGACTTTAAGGAGAAATTTGTTGTGCCCACATATTAAAAAAATGCAAACTGCCTAACAAAGCCGTGTTCGAGGGGACCGTCTCGGCAAATGAGGGACAACACTATTTTTTGCTTGAACTATAATTTTATTTCAAACCATTATTATTATTACCAACAACAATAATGAAAGCGTTATAAAGGATTTTTTAAATGTTTATTTATTTTTGAGAGAGAAAGGGAGCATGAGCAGGGGAGGGGCAGAGAGAGTCAGGGACAGAGGATCCAAAGTGGGCTCTGTGCCGACAGCCGTGAGCCCAATGCGGGGCTAGAACTCACAAACCGTAGGGTCGTGACCTGAGCCAAGGTCAGACACTCAACCGGCTGAGCTTCCCAGGCACCCCAACGTTATAAAAGATTTGTAGACAAGACTTTTTTAGGTGATGATTCTGAAATTGGCATTAATCCGTTGGCCCGTGGTTGAACTATTGCATCTTGCGTACGTGTGTGTGCACTTGTGTGTGTATGTTTTCCATGATGCTATCCAAACGTTTCTCTCACATAATTAAATGTATTGGTGACATCACAGGAACCAAGCAAACCTTTGGATTTATATCACTTTTAGGAGATTATAAACTCAAATTGGAGCTTTCTAAAGTCTTACCAAATCTTAGGCGCTCTCAGCAGGAGTATAGTATTTCGAGGGTCATTGTAATGCGTAATGAGAAACTCTGTGTGCATTCTGCTTGCTAGCTCTCCCTCTTTCCTCAGCCCTAAAGCCTAAAATTTCAATGCGTTCCAGTGAGAAACTTACAGCATAAAAAAGCATGCTTTTGGCAGAAATCAGAAAATAATAATGCTCCGTATTTTGTCATTTGGGAAAAGAGATTTAAAGGGGAAACCTTGAAAATTAAAGATATGAGCAGAATGAAACTAACCAAAGAATGCTAGATAGATTTTTTTTAAAAAAAAAGCTTCCCCAAAGACATAGGAAGGCAGTGTATTCTTTAAATTTCTGCACTGCTCTTTAGCATGAATTAAAGATGGAGCCAGTCTATGAATGGACATCACTTGCTTAATGGGAACACCAGATGCTGACATTTAGGAAATATAAAGAAAGCTAAACCCTTGTAAAATTTTATATATTATCCCTTTCACCAAAATATGAAAAACAGATTAGACGGGGGGAAGGAAAAGTTCTTCTATAAATAAATTTGAAGAAACACTGGACCAAAAGGAGACACTTGTTTAAATACAATGTCCAAGGAAGAAAAATTGTCAAATAAACAAGAATCCCCACTTTCGGACTGAGCAGCAAAACATTCTGGGTCTCCAGGCTCTGAAGCATAATTGTCTCCGCCCTGCCCTTGGAGGATGCCTTTCTGAACCTAGGCTTCTTCGGCAGTCACATTTGTTAGGAATAATAAATAAGAGGAGCTTCGGATCTGGAACTTTCTTTCAAAGACATGTAGACATTGTAAAGACATTTTTTATCAAGTGTCTGTTGAGATTTATAGGTTTATGTTTAGCCTAGATCCTTGAATTACTTGTTGCTTTTCTTAGCCTTCTTTTCCCCAACTCCTTCTTCTTCTTCTTTTTTTAAATGTTTTTAATGTTTATTTTTGAGAGAGAGAGTACAAGTAGGGGAGGGGCAGAGAGAGAGGGAGACACAGAATCCGAATCAGGCTCCAGGATCTGAGCTGTCAGTGCAGAGCCTGAAGCGGGGCTTGAACCTATGAACTGTGAGATCATGACCTGAGCCGAAGTTGGGTGCGTAACCGACTGAGCCCCCCAGGTGCTCCACCCCTAACTTCTTTCAATGCGTCTTGGATCCTTACTGCTCTAATGTCATGAACAATTTGCCATCTGCAGGGTTGTCATTGTCATTGAACTATGTGAGGGAGACGTAGGCGAGAGCTCCCATCAGAGGCCTGGCTGCATAGCTGAGTCGGCAGAACAGGTGCCCACGGCATCCAGCAACAAGGGATCTAACTGCAGGGAGGGAGAAAACACCCTTAATTCTTGCTTGATGGTTTAAAAAAAAAAAATCACTCTTCTCTGTTCTTGGAAAAGACAAAAGAACACAACAGAGACCAGCTCGTTTCCCTTAGTACTGATGGTGTTCAGAAGGGCCACCGAAGGATTGAAACTGAGACATTGAGTAGGAAAGTTGGCAGAGTGAAGCAGAGGGAAAAGCCCTGGGCTGGGCATAGGGCATTTTTGATATAGTCATTTCCAAATTGTATCGTCTTGGGCAAGCCCTTGGCCCACCTGGAGCTTCTGTCTCCTCATCAGTAGATGGGAATGGCACGCCTATCCCTTTAAGCCAGCCCTTGAGTGGAGTGCTGTCTGAGACCTGAGGAATCTTCCAGAACCCTTTACTTCCACCCCTTGCTTGCTCTTCACCGGCTTCTGAGTTGGTCCCATCTAAACCCAATGTGGAACTCTTGATGTTGTGATCCGGCCTTGGTTGTGTGCAGGCCGTTTGGAAGGGTGCTCACGGGGGATCCCCTGGGCGACTGTACCTAGGCCTTCTACTCAGCTTGGCTTACCTCTCACCTCAGCCTCTCTGAATCGGTCAAGTTGGAGCTCCACACACAGCTGGCACTGGCACGCCCTTCTCCCCCCGCTCTGCTACTTGGCAAATTCTAGTCCTCGGGGAAAGTAGCTTAGTAATATTAGCTAACATTTACTGGGCCCTTACCAAGCACTTTATTAATCTCCTAAGGCCCTGGGAAGCAGACACAATTATTATCTCCACTTTTTGAAAATGATCTCCAATTTGCAATAGAGAAAACTGGTCGCAGAGCTGGTAATGGGCAGAGCTGGGATTTGAACCCAGGTCAGGGATTAGCCCACTTCTGTAGAGGGTCAGAAAGCCAGTATTTTGGGGGTTGGCGGGTTGACCAGTCTCTGTGAACAGCTGCTCAACACTGCCGGCGTCGTACAAAAGCAGTGACAGACAACATAGAAATGTACGAGCAGGGCTGTGTTCCAATAAAACTTTATTGGTCAACATTTACATTGGAATTTTATTTAATGTTCATGTGTCGCAGCGTATCATTACTCTTTTGGTTTTTTGTTGCGTTTAAAATGATAAACATCACTCTCTGCCACACGAAACGATACGGGGGGCTGGATTTGGCTCATGTGCTGTAGTTCGCTGATCCGTGACCTAGCTCGTCACCACCGCGGGATGCTGCCTCCCATTTGTACCCTTATCATCCCCTTCTACAGATGAAGAAGCTGAGGTCATACAGAGCTGGCAGGGAGGGGGCCGTGGAGCCCAGAAGTCCAAGTCCAGTGCCTGGACTTGACCTTTAAGTCATGTCAAGGGGCTGAGGGAAGTCGGAGTGACTGTGTGTGCTTCGTGGCATGAATACAAACATTAAATTAGATCTTGTGCCTGGCATACAGAAGAGATGCTCCCTGGAGTTTTATTTTTTTTGAATGCGTGGAAGCTCTTAGAAGCTATACGATACACGCGATTAGGCTAGCTTCAGAAAACAAATTTCCTAGTGAAAATGTGTTACTACCTTTTACCGGTATTTACCTACTGCCTCATCTGTGCCAGGTCTACAGGGCACTGGTATGTGACGGTGAAGATAACGGGCAGCTTAGTTTGGTGGCAAAGACAGACATGCCCATTAAGTGATTAGCACCCAAAGGATTAATTGCTACCATGAATGGGGTGCAGGGGATAGAACCACAGCCACATCCCAGGGAAGCAAACCATGCATGCTGGAGGTGAAGGGAGAAGAGACTTGCAGGCTGAGGGAACAGTATGTGCAAAGTCACTGATGTATGGAGGTTTGGGGTGCCTTTAGTGGGAGGGAGTTGGGGGGTGAGTGGTAGAAATGAGGCAGAGGAGGGAGGACCAGCTCTACAAGAACCTGTTAGTCTACGCCACGCTCTGGACTTGATCCCCTGGGACCTAGCTCCTCAAACTAGGGGGCACACTAGGGAGTGCACAAAGTTGCAGGCTAAAGATGAGGTAGCTTTCCTGGGCATTGATTGTACTCAAAGAAGTTTAGAGAAATACTCCGTTTCTAAATGAAAACGAAACAAAACCAAACAAACACCTAAGAATATATTGAGTAGAGTAAAAAATCCACATTAAAGTTTAAGATGAAGCTCGATATTCCACAGAAGTTTGGACTCCACCCCACACCGCCATAACTTTCCTGTTAGAGGGGATAAAATGGAAAGTTTTGAGCGACAAGCAGGGGGACAGGGGAGACATGTAACATTGTTAAGTAGTGCGGCCACACACCAGATTTGGTCTGTAGAACTCTAAGGCTGGTGGTAGCCAGGAGGAGAGATGGGAAGGAGACATCAGAGGTGTGGGGATGAGTCAGGGCCACAGCAGTAACTGTGCCGGAGAAGGTGGAATAGAAGCGACTAGTACAGAGGAAGTTCGATTCTGTCATTAAATGTACATCCCCCTCCACCTAGAAGCAACAGAAAGAGAAATGGGCACTTGCTCTGGAGTCCAAAGACCAAGATTTGAACCCCACAGTTGACTGACTGTGTGACCTTGGGCAAAGCACTCCGTCTCTCCGGAATTTCACTTTTTTTCCTTCTTCTGAATGAGGGGAACTCTCCCTGTGTTGCCTTCCTCTAAGTCTTCGGATCATCGAAGATACCATCCATGAGAGCTCTTTGTAAAGGGTCCAAACACCACTTGTGGGTTTCAAGGGAACAAAAGGCCAGAGCCCTTTCTGCTTGGTGGCCTCTCCAAGAAAAAGGCAATTGCTATTTCCCCCCCCCCCGTCTTCGGCTGTTGGAGCTGCGGATCAATTGCGACGAGGCTAAACAAAAAAAGGTAGTCATACGTGATCAGCAAAATGGTCCAAATGATGTCATCCATCAAGATGGACACTGCAATTTGCCAACTATTTTCTCATAAATCAAACCGTGGTCCCTCAAGGAAGAGGGGCAGGGCTAGAGGAGCCAGCATGGCAGTGCTTATCGGGAGACCAGACGCAGGGAAGCCAGGGAAGCGCTCCCTTAAGGATACAGTAATTATTTTCACTCGATGGGAAATCAAGAGGGGCACGATGGGAGGGAGAGCTGGAGAGTGTCTGCCTCACTTCATTACTACTCCCCAGGCAAGGGACACAACATATGCTTTTCATTGGGAAGCCAATAATTTTGAATCGTGGGACAGGTGAAAACTTAAATGACATTTGCAAACCTTGATTTATTTCTCTGCTTAACTCCGGAACATGCTTTAGACTCCGCTCTATAAGTTTCCATAGATTAGTGGTCAATGTCAAGAGTTTTCAATGACATATTCAAGCGTTTCCTGTCCCTATCAGTTAATTAAATATTTTCAGTACTAATCTCTTCTTATTGAAATGGTTTCCCTTCTTTCGGTTACGGGTTGGGAAAACAACGATATGAAGTATGTGCTTTATTGAAAACAAAATAACAAAAATAAAAAAGAATACTTTTTCCCCCACGTGCTATTTGACTTGCTGGAAATCTCATTAAAAGTTATTTATGAGCTGTTAGGGATCCCATAAGGATTACACCTAATTCAGTCTGTAAAGCTTTTGAGTTTCTTTTACATGAAGGACCTCCTTCCCCATTATTCTACTTTGGTTTGCACCCAAATAAATACTGGAGATCAACTTCTTGGCAGAAGAGGGCTCCTCGGTCCCTAACCTGACCGTCACTCACGTGACCCAGGCAAAGTTTGTACCTTCCTCCCCTTTCTGCTGGACGCAATCTGCTGGGACCAGTGTAATCAAATTGAGGGCAAACTTGTGGAAATGACGAAAGATCCTTTGTGCTATCCCGTGCATTCTGGTGAAGACAGCACTACCCTAGGCATCGTTTCCATCTCTGGGATTTGTCCCTTCTGCAACTAACCATGCAGCCAGTCCTCACGGACTATACCATTTTCCTCTCCTCCTCCTCCCGCAATTCCCTCTGAAACAAGAAAAAGGAATTTGATCAGAATGAGTAATTTCCCAGTCCTTTTATAGGCCTACACGCCCGTTATTTTGCTGTTTCTCGAAACTTGTGCTCAGGCATCTGGCCCTCAGTTCACCAAAGACTGACACACCCATTTGGGCATCTTTTGTCCTGCTAGACTCTTCAATGACCTGTGCCAAATAAGGGTGCCTTCAACTTCCAAAGAATCTTCCTTGTGTTCGTATTTCTAAGACACAGGGAAGAAGGTAGGCATTCGAGTAGCCGGATATCCAAAACAGAATTTTGGCCGTTAGAAAATTGGCCTGAAAAGTTAATGATACAGGCGTTCGTACTATAACCATCAGGGGCAAATGTACTCATATCAGTGTTAGCTATTATTAGTAATATTATTATCACTCTCAGTGCTCTTGCTATCTTTTCTACCAAAAGCCTGGCCAGCAAATTGTTCATTTTTCTCCAGCTGTCTGCATACCCTCATACACCAGCTCGTTTCTCCAGTCGAAAGGCCAGGCATCGATTCTGCCACGTCCCTGGTGAACCAGCCAGCCAGATCGAGTATTAATCTGGAATATCATTCCGGCCACCACGGGAGTAGCCAACAATGGTGTCTTCACTTACAAAACCTTTCCCTCCTGGATCTCAAAGTACTTACTTTGTGCGACTAAAAACTTAGCCTACACTTCTCCCCTTGGGCAGGAGTCAGTACCATCAGAACTAGTCTAACAATAAGGCGATGGCTGCCTGTTTCAAAGGAGAGTCTTTCCTCCTTAATGTCAACCATCTGGAGAAGTTTAACGTTCTATATTCTTCATAAAATTCTACGTAAGAGGTCAGTTTAATTTTTTAAGAGTCATTTAAACATCCTGAGTACATTGTCAGCCCCCAAGCAAGAAATGCCTCTCAGGCTGGACCAGGGAAAACCACATGGGTTGCTCGTATGTTTAGTCTAGTACAGAGGTTCCCAGCCCTGGCTGTACCTAAAACGATGATGCTTGAAGACAGATCGACTCTGTCTTCCCCCACCTCCGGAAGTGGTAGTTTTTGTCTTGTTTTATTTGTCTTGTCCTTAGGATTCCCAGGTAATTCTATTGAGGCAGGCAGGGTGAGAACCACCAGCCTGAGTCTGAGGAGAAATACAGGCTCAGGTGTTACTATGGTGAGACCTGCTCAGACTTCTCAGCACCCTGCCCTTGCTATAATTAGGCGCAGAATAAACCCATGCGGCCCTGACTTATCCTCTGACTTCAAACATAGCCTCAGAGCTGTTACCTCGCCGTGCTGTAGGTTGAGTTGTGTCTACCCAAAGATGTTGAGGTCCTGACCGCCCCCCCCAGCACTTGTGAATGTGCCCTTATTTGGAAAGAGGGTCTTTATAGATTGTCAAGTTAAGATGAAGTCATTAGGTAAAATAAATTTAAACGACTTTTTTTTTAAATGGGAGCCTGGGGGGCTGAGTTGGTTAAACGTCTGACTCTTGATTTCGGCTCAGGTCGTGATCACGTGGTCCATGAGATCGAGCCCCGTGTCGGGCTCTGCGCTGACAATGCAGAGCCTGCTTGGGATTCTGTCTCTCCCCCTCTCTCTCTGTCTCTCTGTCTCTCTGTCTCTGTCTCTCTCTCTCTCTCTCTCTCTCTGTGCCCCTATTCTGTTCATGCGTGCAGTCTTTCTCTCTCAAATAAAATAAATAAACATTTAAAAAAATGAAGTCATTAGGGTGGGCCCTAAACCAATATAACGTGTCCTTATAAAAAGATCAAATTTGGACATGGAGACAGACACGCAGAGGGAGAACGCCATGTGAGGATGAAGGCAGAAATCAGGGTGATGCTCCACAAATCAAGGAACGCCAAAGATTGGCAACAGAGCATCTGAAGCTAGCGGCAAAGCCGGAAACAGATTTTCTCGGAGCCCTGAAGGAGCCCACCCGGCTGAGACCTTGATCTAGGACTTCAGACCTCCAGGACTGTGAGGCAATAAATGTCTGTGGTGTAAGCCACTCAGATTGTGGCACTTTTTGTATGTCAGTCCTAGGAAACTAATGCACGGAGTGGGTCAGTGCAACATACTTAAATTTTTTTTTTAAGTGTTTATTTATTTTTGGGAGAGAGACAGAGCATGAGCGGGCAAGAGGCAGAGAGAGAGGGAGACACAGAATCCGAGCTGTCAGCCCAGAGCCTGACGCGGGGCTCGAACCCGCAAACCTTGAGATCACGACCTGAGCCGGAGTCGGACGCTCAACCGACTGAGCCACCCAGGCGCCCCTCTGTTTTTTCAATGGGTAGGGCGATGGCTCAAACCCATGAACCGCGAGATCGTGACCTGAGCTGAATTCAGACGCTTAACCAACAGACCCACCCGGGTGCCCCAAGTGTAACATACTTCGAAACTCCAGGCAGGTGAAGTTTATCCAGCCCATGCGTCACCCTTGGCCGCACCCTGCCCATAAGGGCGACCAAGCTGTTCAACTAGTTCTAATAGTCTGCAAAGTGAGGACAGTGAGCACAGGGCAAATAATTGGTACTTCTTGGGACTACTAGTGCAGGCTTCTAGGAGGAGGCGACGACTTTGGATCTGAGCTTTGGAAGAGGAGTATTTGCTTCGGTAAGAGTGAAGGGAAGCAAAAAAATGTGGCAACGAAGGTACTCCAAAGTGAGGGGCTGCCTCATGGTGAGAGGCTGCAGGTGAGGGATCCTGACAGGAGGAGGAAGGAACAGCCCTGGGGGCGAGGGGGGGTGTGTGGGCACGTGTGCATGTTTGGCATGGGGAGTTGAGCCAAACCGATAGTAATAAAAGCAACAGGAAATATTCAAAGAAAGCATGCTCTAAATGGAGTACCGCACAAAGCCGTATTCAATCCCAGGATTGCCCTAACGCATCTCACAGGCTATTATTTGCCCATTTTACAGATAGGAGAAACGAAGCTCCAAGAGCTGAGTCAGGCCCTCACAGTTTACCACTGTACTAACACTGCTTGCTAGTTTTTACTTGGGAGCTACTCCCGGGAAGGGGGGTGGGGTGGCATGGATGGAGATAGAGAGATAAAGGTGGTCTAAAAGCAAATGCCCATCTTTACTTGACCAGGGACTGAAGCAACCCCAAAGTCTCCATCCACGTGTGGGTCCCAGGCTGCCGCCGTTGGCCATTTCCAGTTGCAGTCCCTCTTCTGGAGGTTACAGACGGGCCAGGGAGATCCATACAGAGCGGGGCGTGCTCTCCGATTGAAATCCGGCTTTGTTCTTCAACTCCAGTGTCATAGGGGAATGCAGAGAGGGGAAGAGAAGGAAACAAAAAGTTTCAACCTGTGAGTAGTATTTGCAATGTGATCTATGCGTTCTGAGCCAAGTTACTATACATGCTCTGGGGAGAATTACAAATAAATGACGAAACATTTTGAAACATGGCTTATACCTAATTAATCATGGAACTTGAAGAACAAAGAAAACATTTCTTCAAAGTTTCTAGCATTTTGCCTATTAAGTGGAGAGGGTGGGGGGGAGGGAGGAGAAATCTCCATGCCCCGTAATGGATACACTATGCACTTCATTTGGGGAAAGAAGCTCTTAATCTCCCTTGGCCGCCTGCAACCTCGGAATCCTTACATCTTTAATACTTTATGTCGAGCATTTTCATATTAAAGGGACTGAGAGTTTCCAGATCATGAAATCTTCCTTGGCTTTTTGTCCCTTGATCGCTCAGTCCAAACAATACTGGTTTTGAGATTAGGAGATCGTCAGGAATTTCTTAAGTCCCCGTGCTGTCGCACCCTGAGATTCCGGTGTCCTTCTTACACCCTGCCACTACTCAGCGACATCTGTGGGCATGTGCTGCTTTGAAGCCAAAGCTCTGAGGCCCAGGTTTTGTGCCATGTCTAGGTTATTCCGCATGCTCTTAGCCTCTGAACCTTGATTTCCAAATCTGTCAAATAAGGATAATAATAAATACCTTGCTGATGTATTTTGACCGTTAAGTAGAGTAGTGCCACAAAAGCACGTAGCCTAATGCCTAGAACATAACTGCTAAAAATGGAGTATATAACTGAATCTTCCAGTTTTTTGAGGGTACTTTTGGCATCCTCTCCCTATCGGTAGACTTGGCCGAGGCGCCATTTTGCTTCTCCAGCTGAGGCACTTCTGTAAAACTCTGTCTCACCGGCGACGGATTCGGAAGTCAAAAGTGACTTTGCGCTTGGTAGCCAGCGTTTGCAGCTCCAGTGGGGAGCCATCGTCCCACACTTTCCTCTGGAATTTTTCCGTAGTCACTCCATGTGCACTAGTATGGACACAACAGGAATCAGAGATGTGTGGGTTTTCCTTCCAAACATTGTCACTTTGTCTTTATGTGGCTTTGGACAAGCTGAAGAGGTTACAAAAAATATACTGTATTAAAGTGGCTGTGAGGAAAACCTGGAACCTGAACGCCGCTCTCCCCGAGCTCTGTGTAGCGAACAAGAATGAAGAGAATACTTGGTCAAGGATTTTCCGGAGCTATGGTGAACATCTTCCAAGTTTCTAAGTCTGTTTTCTCCTTCTGACTTCTAACAGCTTAGGCATGGCCATGTTGGGGTTGGCCATTCAAAGATGCTGCCAGGGACTTTGAATCTGGAAGGGACAAAGCAGAGGCTCATAGAGAAGTCTGGAGTCGGGTGGTGGCACCAAATGGCCGGTGGTCGTGGTGCCGAGGATAGCATCGTAACCAGACAACGCCCAAGGCATGACCTCAACTGTGTTCGTTGCCCTGCAGCTCTCTTGGTTCGGGGTCATTTTCCATCTCAGCTCTCCAGGCTTCCTGTAGACTCTGTAAGCCATGTGACATCTTCCTTTTAAATTCCTTTTCTGCTTCAGTTAGCCATTGGGCTACTTTGCTCACAAATGAGAATCCAGACTGAGACAAAATCAAGATACGCTCACCGTCCACTACATGCCAAATCCCGTATAGATGAGGAGACTGAGACCCAGAGAGTGGCGGTCACTTGTCAAGGTCACCAGGCTGGTCAGAGGTGGTGCAGTGGTTTGAAACCCTGTCCGCCTTTCCACTGAATTCTTTCAGCGAACAGAGCTAAAAGGTAAATGTAGAACCCATGACCATCTACATTTGCACTGAATTAGCTTTGAAGATGGGTGTTTTTTTTGCAGGTTTACAGTTGTGACCTGGCCTCTACATTTCCTTCCTCCACCCCCCTTCTTACCCCACTCCCTGCCCTACACTGGTGGCTAGCAGTCTGTAAATTGAGTCAAAAGTGAAATATCTTTTAGTGCCTAGAATCAGTCCTGGTCTGTGCCTATGAATCAGACAGCCACTTGTTCCAAAACAGTGGAACGACTTGGCCTCGTGTCCCTCATCGAACTTGGTGTTGGTTGTGTGTGCTGCTAATTACCCTTCTTGGTTCACGTCCCCTCGGTTGATGCCTTTAGAAATTAAATGCATGTGCCTTGTACGGGGTGGAGTGAGGGCTTGGCTCATTTGGGGTCCATTTTACCCATCGCCCTACACCTGCCATTGTACCAACAGATGGCATGGTCCACACACTCTGGCATGGAAGGATGGGACGTTGGATGTTGCCATCTGCCTCTGGACCTGCCGGATTAGTGTACTTTTCTGCGGGGGTGGGTAGCTTTGCCAAAGAATGGCCAAAGAAGCAATTGGAGTGGATAGCCACATGCACACTCCCATCATCTTCTCTGTCTTGAACCGAAGGAGAGAGTTAGCAGCTCTCTAAGCACCTAACTTACATACCACAGCCTTCCTGGAAACAGATGCACATAAAACCACTTTATTCTTGACCTCACTCCAGTGTATCTGCAGAACATCAGTCTGGCCAGAACTTGGTCATCTTACTTCTTTTTCACTGTTGTTTTTTTTTTTTTTTTAGAAGTCAATTATTGAAGATATTGGGTAGTAAAAGCATTTTAAACTTTATTACTCTCTTTTCAGTATTAGATACAGAAGGTCTCGGTCAGTGATACAGTGTATAAAATATAGAAGCAGTGAATTAAATGCAACTTGATGGTACATGTTGTACCTTAATGAAAACAAAGGCTCAGGAACACTATTTGTGAACGTGTTACCCAATAAAGTGTTAGCAAAGGAGCCCATAAAGCTGCCAGAGGGATTTAACCATTGCTAGAACGAGAGGGAAACACTATTCAGTTGGGCTGGACACAGAGTGAGGTCTGCTGACTTTATCACAAATGCCAGAGGTTTTTTTTTTTTATTATTATTATTTATTTAAAACACATGGAAGAAAAGACAGTTGGGTTTGGCACCAAAGGGTCTTGTGGTAAAGAAAAAAAAGAGGAATATCCAAAAGTGCTCAAAATAACCTAAGGGGGAGAAACAGATGTGAAGAAACGAAGGCAGGATGTCATGGGGTGCCGCGCTGGTCCATTTAAAGCGACGGCAAAAGGCGAGAGCACTTCTCCATGGCGGGTGATAGACACGAGCAATTGAACAGTTCATACCCTCTCTGTTGTCCCTGTCACGAGATTTGTAGGTCGCTCTCAGCCAGCCACTGGGGCTAAAGGGCACAGGTCATGACCTGCTGATTTACCAAAGTATGATCAACTCACACAAATTATAGGCGTAAGAGAGTCCTGACAACTTCAATATGATGTGCAAGAAGCACAATTATTTGTGACATGTGAAGCCAGTGTGAGACCATAATTCTGTCGCTGCGTGACAAGGCATTATTAGCCAGGGCAGGCAGCGGCTTGAACCAGGAGCAGCTGGAGGAGAGGCGGAGAGAGAGAGAGAGAGAGACAGAGCGAGCGAGCTCCATCGGGAAGGCCCGTGATGGGCTTTCTCTCCCAGAGTGGCAAACAGCAAGGCCCCCTTTGTGGAATGTGGGGGCGCTCCGAGGACGAGGCGCCCTCCTGCTATCAGGTCCTGGGAGGATAAAGAGGAGGGTGGGGGGAAGGGGGGGGATGAGGCACAGCCCACGGGCCTGTGGGGGGCGCACAACCAAGGTGTTGTCTTTGAAACTGAACTTGGTGTTTTTGAGGAGGCCCGCTGCACCGCAGCACGGTTTCCAGGGGCAGATGAGGTGGGGTGGGGGGTGCCGGGCAGAAACCTCCCCTCCATCAACCTTCCTTCCCGACGAGTCCTCTCTGGAACTTTCGGTATGGCTGCTGGGTGAAGGAGGAGACGGTCTAGGGGCCCTCTGTACTTTAGCAGTTTCTGCAGGGGATCAGTTCAAGGGAGGTGTAGGTAAGCGTTTTCCTCCTGGGAATGGGGACCGGGGCTGTCCCCAGCATCCGGGCCCCAGTAACGCAGGGCTTCCTCAGCCTGCGTGTGGGGGGTCACGCGACAGCCGAGGGGCCCACAGGCTTATCTGCAAAGCGAGGAGCCGGACTGTGTTGTGGGTGTCTCCTGCAGAGGGTGGCTGCTGTGTTTGGGGGCCGCTTCTTAGCTCGGTGACTTTTGCCCCACTGTTGGGCAGTGTGTGGTCAGGACCTGAATTCACGCAGTTTCCAAGAATGTTCCCTGAACACCTGCTGGGTGCCAACCACTGCCCCAACCACAGAGAACCCGAGTGAGAAACACCTCTGGGTGCCCCCGAGAGCTTGCGGTGGGTGAGGGTAGGCAGATGACAAGCGATTAAAATCCATGGAGGGGTGGGTGCTGTAGGGATCATGGGCGAACCACGAGGGCGTGGCTCACTTCCTCGCGTCATTCGGACAGCTGTCGGTGCAGGCCTCCCACCCCACCGTGCGATACAGGTCTTCTGCCTCTCGGGCTCTGCCTCCTCCCCTGCTGCACGGCCATCTGACGTCTGGAGGCCTGACCTGAGGGTCACCCGACCCGAGGGTCATCAGCGGCAGGCACAGACAGTTGCTACAGGCAACTCTGTAGAGCAGCAATCAGCACTGGGATCGTTTCTTGTTGCCGTTTACTGTTCCTCCTCCTACAATGTGAGCTCCGAGAGGGCGGGGCTCTGTCTGGCTCTCCTCAGTATCCCAGTTGCCTAGAACGGTGTTGGCACAAAGTCCTTGCCCGGGAAATGCATGAATGCCAAGCACTGTTCTTCGTGCTCTTCTTCAATGCATGAGCCCAGGGGCGCCTGGGTGGCTCAGTCAGTTGAGCGTCTGACCCTTGACTTCGACTCAGGTCACGATCTCATGGTTCATGAGTTCTGACGGTGCAGGACCTGCTTGGGGTTCTCCCTCTCTCCCTCGTTCTGTGCTCCGCCCCTGCCCTCTCTCTCTCTCTCTCTCTCAAAATAAATAAACTTTAAAAAAATAAATATATGAGCCCATTTAACCCCCCCAACTCCCCAGTGAAATAAGCAAGTTAGGTATCTGTTGCTGCATAAGTTATCAGCTTGCAGGGTCATGGCTTAAGATGACAATTTTCATTATCTCTCACGGTTTTGTGCCTGGGCTGAGCCGATTTTTCTTCCGGTCTTGCTTAGAGCTTTTCACGAGGCTGCACATCACTGGGAGCTTGGTCAGGGCTTGAACATTCAAGATGTCTGCTCATCCTCCAGGCCCCCTAATTGTGTGCCAGTCGAGCCTCGACTTCCTTACAGCATGGGGTCTGGGCCCCCCAGAGGGAAGCAGCAGAAGCTTACGGGCCTGGGCTCCGAAGTTCCACAACATCACTTCCTTCCCATCCCGTCGGCCCCAACAAGTGCTGAGGCCCCGGTATTCGAGGAGAGGCGAATGGACCCTCCCTCTTGACGCCAGGAGTGGCATTTGCCTCTGCAGATGACGGGATCGCATCTGGAGACTCTCTGTTACAGTATTATCAGCCTGCTTCACAGCCGTGGACACTGAGGCTTGATGAGATGAAAAGATGCATCTAAAAGTACGTGGGAAGAAAACGCCAGAACCAGGGTAGCAGCCTGGAATAGTCTAACCTCACGTTCGGTGTTTGTTGCTCACTGATGACTCTTCGTAATAGCCCCTCCTGAATCTCGTGTGACAGAGCTGGTCTCTTCGGTGGCTCTCCCTCTGCTGTTTAACTTTCTCATCACAGTGGCCAGGGCTTAGGAAGGCTGGGGCTCCTTAGACCCAGAACCTCATCCAGCCTCTACAACTCATAAACCGTGTGACCTTGAACAAATGTCTGGACCACTCTGAGTGTCTTTTCTCTGTGAAGTTGGACGGTACCCTAGGGGGTAGCGGCCAGACAGGATTGTGGGTGGTTATAATAAGGCTGTACGTGTAAAGCACTCCACACAATACGTGGCACCTAGCAATCACTCAAAGGGTGACTGTTTTAAGGTGACAAGGATGTCTTTCACTGGACCGGAGATAAGCCCTCCCAGACGTGTTTCATAATTATATTTAAAGTGTAAGGATTCCCAGGTCATTGAGCAACACGCTCGTGTTTAATGTTAATCCGAAGATACGTTCTAAAATCAGCAAGAGTATTTTTAGGGACTCGCTTGTTTAGGATGTATTCATCATACTCTTCCCTGCAAGCATCTGACTAGGCATCCTGCCATCCTGTTTCTATAGGGAACTTTCCATCAAAAAAAAAAAAGAAGAAAAAAAAGATGAGCAGAATGATATGCTGGGATTGCAGATAGACATAAATCTAAGTTACTAAGAGAAAACTAAGGCCAGACAAACAAATAAACATCCCCCCAGGGCCCCTTGTGTCTCATCCTCGATTCACGGGATTATTCGAGACTCTTGGGTATTAGAAGTAGCATGGCAGTCCTGATTCCAGCCAGCCTCCGCGAGCGAGAGGGGAATTTATGGTCAGGCTTTGGGAACTTACGTAGCGTCGTCATCAGAAATCACCGTTCCCACCGCCTAGCTCTGCTTTTCCCATGGCCTCTTTTCCCTCTTCTTCTTGGGCAGCCTCTGCTTTGCTTCCAGTTCCATGGCTCAAAGAGGGAGGCCCCTTCTTCTCCTGTTTTTTTTCTTTTTAATTAAAAAAAAAAACAAAAAACAACGCCAAAGATTATAATCCGCTCAGGTTGAGCCCCTGTGTGATGCAACCAGTCACAGAGTTTCAGGGAGTAGAATCTGATTGTCTAGCCTGCGTCAGGGCCAGCTTCTATAGCCCGGGGGTGGGAATTCTGGGATTACTGGTCCTGTGAATTGAGGGACAATTATGCAAGGGAAATGGAAACCTGTAACAGATTCTCCTCAAGGACGGTTACAATATGGCAGCGCTCTAGATTTACCGAAAGCTCCGGGACAGAATTCTTGTCAAGATGAACACAGCCCCTGTGTTGCTTGTGGCTTGGGTGGGGACCATTTTTCTATTGATTACCCCTTTGTGCCCTACTGGCCGTGTTTATTTGTGGATATTTATTTTCTTATGGGCATAAGGAAATGCTCGAAATAAGTATATAACCTTCACTCAAAGTCCCAGCTTCTAATTTAACTACCCTAACATCACCACGTTTATTCCACAGGCCCTAGATTAGCCAGCATTCGCTCAGTAAGCCAAATTTTGTGAAAACTATTTTATTTCTTTTATTTGTCCCCAAATGTTTCCATTGTATACAAAAATGAGACAGTGTTCCTTTCGGGGAGAAGGAGTTTCTACTTTGGGTTTAAACCAAACAAAATAATATTTAAGGAAACGTTAAATACATTATTTATCATGTTGGTCAGCGTTTGGGGGGAATATAGCTTAGATAAACAGATTTTTAAGGTCAGCCACTCTAAGGGCTGAGTTTTTTATAAAAAACAGCCTCTGAGGTGCTTTAATAAATCTTTAAAAAGAAAAAAAAAATCAGGCCCCTGTTTTCATTACTGAATCATTTGCTATTGCTGAATAATGGTCATTCAAGAGGTAAGCTTAACCAGCAGGCCCCAATAGCCACGCTGGGAAACTCACAAGTTATGAAAAATCTGTGTTGATAATGAACACTGCTGGTCATGCTTGGATTTCTGTGAAAGCAGCCCAGTCCTTTGGTTGCGTTTTAAATCAGATAAATGGACAGAACTGGCTGATTTGGGTCATAAAATTGTCAAATGAAGATAAATTCATTCCTACTCGATGGGAAACTTCAGAGGAGAATTAGAATAGATGTAAGTAAAAAAAAAAAATAATAATGTGCTTCTTTCCCCTCAAAATAAACGGGTACCAGATTCATCAAGTGGCTGTAATTCACCTCCTGGGTCGTCCGTCTTCTCAAAGTGCAGCTGAAGGCATCTTTTGGGCTCGTTTCTACTGCTAAATGGCATTCCTCAGCCAAAGAAGGGTCTGGAGAGGAGAGGAAAGGATGTTTGGATCCCAAGAAATGGACGTGGAAGGGGTGGAAAGCAAGGGCATGGAAGAGGCCGGAGGAGAAGAAGTGAGAAATGGAGAAAATCTGACGTTGTAGAGACTGGCCAGAGAGCAGCGCTGGTGGCACGGCTCACTGTGGCTCTGGTTTCATTTCTTTATGGTTCATAATTTGTCCGAAACGTGAAAGCCTCTCATGACCACCTCTTATCTATGCACTGAGGCAACATCGCCGGATGTGGCCCTGAACTCCCCCCTTGGTCTTGAGAGGAGGCCTGGGCTGGGAATGAGCCCAGAGGTTCCGAGCCTCATCTCTTTCAAGGGTGGAACCTGCCGCAGAATTTCATGGCTTCCAAAAAGAGGATATTTTTTGTTTATAAGCAGGAAGGAATGTCACTAAGGAGTCGGGGGTGGGGGTGGGCGGGGGGTGAGGCTGCCTGACCATAAAGTGCCTCAGGGTTTGAAAGTTCAGGAGAAGAGAGCTTGACTAACCGCATCTGGGACTTGAGGTTTTATTGAACTGGCAATGAAAATAATCTTTGCAAAATATCTTGAAAACATTTGATAAACACACACTGAAGCTGCCACCTAAACACACGGAAAGAAAATAGCCTCACATTCAGATTCGCAACCTGTTAACAGCCGGTACCGTGTTAGGTGCAAAGCACAATGGTTAGGAACGCAGTCTTCAGAGTGATGCAGAACCAAGTACAAGTCCCCGCTCTGTTCGTGGTAGAACTGTGAACCTGCTGCTTTACCTCCCTGTGCCTCAGTGGCTTCATCCATCAAATGGAAATGGATGCTCCCTCGGTGAGCCACCACGAAGACCTGACTGGGTAAGTCGCGTGGAAACGCTACGACGAAAGAACGTCAGAGTGGCCACAAAGCCTTCCCCTCTCTGCATCCACTCTTGTGGTGTTGTAGGCATCCCATTAAGAGGTAGAGTCTCTTTGGCCACCCCTTGAATTTTGGTTGGCTGTGTGGCTTGGGACATTGGCAAATGTGAACGAAGCAAGCGGAGACTTGAAAATTGTCCACCAGAGTTTTCTTTCTCTCGCCGGGCTTGGATCCCAGGCACTGCTTTGCAGCTGAATCCGAACCAGCCTGTTGGACCGTGAGGCCACATGGAGAATCACAGTGACCCAGCGGACAGCTTGTAGACTGTCGGACATGTAAGGAAGCCAGTCTAGATCGTGTCAACCACTAGCTGACCTATCATGATACAGGGGAGTGCCCAGCAGCTGGGAGCAGAAGACCACCCAGCCAACCCATAGAATTGGAACCTAAATAAAACGTGGTTGTTGATGTGAGCCACTTGTCGTGGGTGGCTTGTTCTACAGCAAAAGCTAATCGATACAGGTGGCATCCATCCTATCATTCGCCTTGTCGATTAGATCAACCAGTTTTTCAATGTGAGTTTTTAACGCCTTTTTGTTCAGAAGATTTTCTTTCTGTGGAAATGGATGGGGGAATAGCAACATCTCCGGCAGCTCTTGTGAACAGTTTAGTAGTTTAAGATAACTGCAAAAGCCGAGATATAAAACTTCAATGAGATTTTTTTCTGAAGTTGTGTTAAAGTTTTTCCTTCCACCATATTTCTAAAGTTTGCCATCAACATTCTCAAAGCCAGAATAACGTGCAAAAGAAAATACCAAACACTGAAGCTCACTGAAGTTCAGTGGCAAGATGAGTCAAAAACAGAAAGTCGCTCTTAAACAGTTCTGAAACCCTGAACCCAGGACCCTACTGGAACTAAGAGACACAAAACCGAGTAAGAGGTAGGTAGGTCAGTGCTTTGGAAGCCATCCACAGTCTCTGGGGGGTAGTGACAAGCTTTGCCAACTATCCAGGTGTAAAGGAGAGAAAAGAGTTTCTGGACCAAAGCAAAAGGAAGAATTTTCCAGATAATTTAGGCCAACTGAACACTCTTGGCCGAATTAATCAGCGACTTATAGCCCAAGTGCGTCTGATGGCTTCCATTATCTGGACAGCTGTCTCATTCTTCCACTTTCCTTAGAATATGTATGTTCTTTGGCATTCCACCTTCCTTTTAGTGCCTACATTCTTCATCCAGGTTGCCGTTTTCTGAGGTTTTGAGAGTCAGACGCTCGGTAAATTCTGGACGCAGATTTTTGCCTTGAAGAGTCCAAAGCATTCATTCGCTTAACAAATATTTATTATTCAATTACGAGGTGCTAGACAGGGTGCTAAGCACTGAAGATGCAACAGTGGCCAAAGAGACCAGATGGCTTATCTTGCAGTGTACGTCTAGCGAGGGAAAGAGGTTCATAACCGGACAATATCATGCCATGTGAGAAGTGTGGTTGCGGAAGGTCAGGGCACCGTTGGAGAATCTTGGATGAGCACCCAATTCAGACCTGGGCTCAGTGGTCAGGAAGCATCTCCCAGAGGCAGTGGCGTCTAAAGGTGAAAGATAAAGAACATGAAGAAACGTGACTCGGTAGAAGAGTCTGGCGGGCCCAGAAAACAGTATCGTATGGCCCGGCCTGAGAGAATCTCAGGGAACTGAAATTTTCAGCAGGGCCAAATGGTTGCATCAGCACCAGGTGCCAGTGGGACCTCAGTGGCTCTGAGGGGCATGATGGCGAACGCGGCCACAATCTGTCTTCCCAGTTTTACCCAAGAGCCATGGTTAATTTCAGGCGGTAATACTCATCAGTGCTCTTAGCAGTTGTATCTGTGCGGCCAGAGAGCATACAAGTGGGGACATACCAGCTGGCCAGCTGGTGTTCTGAAGGGACGTTGACCCGTGACAGGTGTATACCCCTCAAGGTTAAGCCAGACTCCGTAGCACTTTCGTTATTCTCCTGAACCAGCGGTGAGGGTGACGGTGAGGCCCAGAACGCAATGAAATTATGCCTGTCATAAGAAAGGACTCTAATTAGAGTTTTGAACTTTAGAAATGCTCGTGGGGCGCCTGGGTGGCTCAGTCGGTTGAGCGTCCGACTTCGGCTCGGGTCATGATCTCGTGGTTCGTGAGTTCGAGCCCAGCGTCGGGCTCTGTGCTGACAGCTCAGAGCCTGGACCCTGCTTCGGATTCTGTGTCTCCCTCTCTGTGCCCCTCCCCTGCTCATGTTCTGTCTCTCTCTCTGTCAAAAATAAATAAACATTAAAAAAAAATTTTTTTTAATGGCTGTTTCAATTCTCTAACACTGTACAACAAACAACCTCAAAACTCAGCAGCCTTAAACAGCAAACATTTATCACCTTACAATTTCTGTGGGTCAGGAATCTCAGTGCAGCTCAGCTAGAAGCCCCTGAATTATGATCTGTCACGAAGTTGGAAGCCAAGCTGTCACCCAGGACTGCACTCTCCCCCGAAGGCCTGAGGATCAGGGGAGGATCCACTTCTAACCTCATTTGTGTGGACTTGACTGTGTTCGGTTTCTCATGGGCTGTTGGGCTGAGAGTCTGGATTCCCTGCGGACTGCAGAAGCCCCTCTCAGTTGTTTACCATGCAGATCTTTCCGCAGGACACTTTCCAGTCTGGCGGCTGACTCCTCTTAGAGCTAGCAGTGTGGACGTGGGAGAGGGCATATGCAAGAGCCTTTTTATAACCTAATGTTGGAAGGGGCTTCTCATCGTTCCCGCTATATTCCATTTGCTAGAGATAAGTCAGTAAATCCAGTCCACGCTCAAGGGATTCTCTCTGTGACAAGCAGGAATAATATTTACCCTGCAAAGTTTTTAAAGGATAAAACGAAGTGATATCTGGAAAGTGCTGGACACACGTTAGCTCACATTAAACGGTGTGGATTCCATAAGGAAATTGCTTTGTTTATGCTTCATATATCCATGAGCTATGGTCATACATCATCTTCCACTTACGCTTTTTGGACGAGTCACCTCGCAGGAAAAGCCGACACAACAACTCTTCTCGTACAACTAGTAAGAGGTCTAGAACAAGAACGAAGGTAAGTAGGGGACAGGAGGGAACAACAGATAAACAGGATGTGGTGCTGGTGGGTCTCATCAGAGGACAGGACCCCTGTCCATCCTCTGTTTTGGTTTTCTCTCAGGAATCAAGTTTTGCAACTTGGAGCTGTGAGATCAGGTGTTGTCCTAAGCATTTCACATATATCATTTAGTCCTTAAACTATCCTTTGCAGTAGGTGCCATCATCAACCCCATCGTAAAGTGGAGGATGGAGGAACTTGCCAGAGCTGATGCAGTAGGTAGGAGATAGGGGTACCAGTGACGCCAGAAAAGGCAGCTGTCCCAAACTCTATACCACAGCGGTGTCACATGGGACACAATGCCTGTGGCTCATTTCAGGGAACTTGCATGGGGTTGGCACAATTTTCTCGCCTCGGTGGGAGACCGGTGTGCCACCCCTGGACTCTGTGAGGATGCGTAGCCCCTAGGCTCCCCTGAGAACTCAACTCCTGTTGACAGGCCAGTTTGGTCCAATCAGTACGTTGGTTTTCCTCCAATCTGCCGAACAGCTTCCGAAGCTCCCCCCTTCAGACCGTGGTTCTTCCTGATAGCATCCTGGGCTCTCAGGTAGAACCAAGAAAAAGAAATTCATCTGGGGGAAGGTAGTCATGTACTCTCACCTCCTTCATGCAGGCTCCTTGTAAAGTCACCCGTGTGCTCCCCCAGCAGAGGAGAAGTGGACCCTCTCCTCCCATCTCCACTGGAGTCCATTTTTCTGCCCTGTACCCCCTTGGACCATGCCAAGCACCCCAATCTCTTTCTTTGTCTAGACCCTACCTGACCGGTTCCCTGAGCCCCAGGGCGTATACCCCCACCCCCACTCCACTTATAAGGGAATAATAATCAGACAGTGATCTCCATCTAAAGGGGATGAGCCCGCTCGGGGGGGCCTCACAGCGACACATGGCATCCCCTCCTCTTTTACAACACAAAATTAATTATTTTTCACTTTTCAGGCCAAGAGAACTTTTAAATGCAATAGATTTAGGGCCTAATTACTCATCTGTGCCCACTGGCCTTCACAAAACCTGCTTTATAACTGTTGCAACCAGAAGGGTGGGCCAGAGTTGGGAGCAAGATGAGATTTTACAATCTGGAAGGAGTTCCAACATGTTTAGCAACGACTGACAGAGAACAACTGTTTCTACCCAGGACGTTCGAATCTATGCCAGGGAAGCAGAGTAGTGGAGTCGTGGAAATATGGAAGGGAATGTGTGATAAAAACAAGGAGGGTTGCAATTAACATCCAAATAAAGGTTGGAAGAAACCCACTGAATATGTTGGCATCTGGTAGATTTCAAGCTCAAGGATTAAAACCTCCAAGTTAAGGGAGCAATTTTTGGTTTTCCAGCAAGTACCTCTAGGGGCAATAATTTTCAGGGAAAGGTAGCTCATAACCCTGAATGTAGTATTAACATTGCAGGCTGCTTGCCCAAACTTATTTTATTTTCATTTGCATTATTGGTTTGAAAACTCCCCTGGGTTCTTGATCCATATCACGCTGGCACAAGTCCTCGCAAAAACTGAAATGCTGAGCCAGCGTTTAACTCTGACTGTTTTACTTGACTTGGGAGAGGCCCAGAGAAACTTACGTTGCTACAGGAAGAGTGATAAAACTCTCAGCCCTACTCCTGAACGGATCATGTCACCAGGGAGATATTTAGAGGGCTGGATTCTTTTCAGATGAAACCCAAGAATGTCAGGGGTTGTGCAAAAGTCTCCATGACATATGCATGTGTGTCTGTGTGTGCGAGTATATAGGCATGCATATACACGCATCTTTTTCGCAAGCGAATTGCAGGGAGAGGTTGGCTACGACCACACACAAATTTGGATCATTGTTCATGGGGTGCCTCTGATAGTGATAGCCAGATCGATTGCCATGCTGTGTCTTCAGCCACATTTACAGCTGTGACTTGTTTCTCTCCTGGCCAACTGATGAATCAGGTGAGGGATTTGGCATTGCCTGTTTTACACAGGAGGAAACTGAGAGATTTGCCTTAAGCCACAGAACCGGAGGGTGAAAGACAAGACTAGGAGTCTGCACTCTGCGACCTTTGCTTCTGCATTCAATTCTACTTCCCTCTGACTCTGCATATCCTCTACTGAGAAAGAAAAAGCCATCTGTGTGATCTCCCAAGGAAAGATCCCAATCAGTATAAGCCATTCACGTCTACTGCCCGAAGCAAGACTGGAAACTTACAAGAAAAACCTGCTTCCCAGCTCCACTCCAGCCCTGAAGGGGGCCTCAGAGCCTCCTGCAATGTAGCCAGCCATCGTGCCCGGCTTCTTAGTGAGATGTGGCCAGGAAGTGGTGTTACTGGCCCCCTGAAGCCCTCTGGTCAGACCTAACCTCTGGCTCGTTCCCCACTGCAGGAGACATTTGCTTTCTGGTTGCCTACAGCACCTTGAGTTTCTTATGGGGAAATACCCCCTTTCTCCATCGGCCATTATGTGAAATCTAGGCAAAGGTGAAAGTCCAGGTGCCCACTTGTCATGTGGAAGCTGAGGGCATGGGCTCCTCCCTCCAGATGCCTCTTTGTCCAAGCAGGGCCAGGTAGAGGGTGATCAGATTTTCTCTCCTGGCACTTTGAATGGAGGCTTTCCCAGCATGTGTCTCCTACTGTGTCTCCAGCTTCCTGCTTCCTAGGCCTCTGCAAGTGGGAGATGGCCCGGGAAGCAGAGACCTCTTCCTGTTTCACCCTCGCTCCCAGGCTGCTCAGAAAAAGAGCCAAGATCGTGTTTCCGAGAGGCCTTTTACTTCCTGGGGGCTATCTGCCTGGCTTCATGGGAGAGGCAGGTGGTGTTGGAACTTGGAAGCCACGGAAGGCTTTCCGGATGGCCTGAACAAAGGTGTGGAGGTGGAAAGCAATGAATCTAGTTTTCAGTACAGTGCGTGTATAGGACAGGGGTAGGAGGTAAGGCTGACGCATCAGGTTGGCATCAGTCTTTGAAAGGTCCTGAACGGAAAGTCAGGGAGTTCGGAAAGCAGGCACGGAGGGGATAAACAGTCAGCCCATCTGGACCCTGTTCCCCTCCTTCCTCTCCCTGACGCCCTCCTGGCTTATTTTACTCCCTAGCTGAGGTTCTATGGATGACCACTGCATCTCTGGAAGAAAGAATGGACTAGACCTTCCCATTTCCATGACGGGAGGAGAGGAAACGCCTTGTAATTACTGCTGAATAGGGTCACTGTATGAGCTTTCCCTGTTTATACTCTTTCGTCTGCCCACCCCCAGAAGCTGACGACCAGGTTCTGCAATTCTGCCCTCCAAATGTCTCTCATAATTGTCACCTCTCCCTCTCTAAGCCCTGAGGCAGCACATGAGGCATCTAACTGACCTTCTGGCCACAGTTGTACTGCCCCTCCCACCATATGCTTTACCACAATAGAGTTCGGTCTTACGAGGCATCACAGATCATTTTTGTCTGACCAACTGCCTTTGGATAGATCCAGTTTCGTAAATTTGGCACGGAAAGCTTGTTGTGATGTCCTGGCCTGAGATCCCTAAGATCTGTCTGCTTCCCCCACTGTTTCCACCAGCCTCTCCCACAGCCTGGCTCCCTGCTTTTGCTGTCTCACACCTCCACGTTTTTACACCCATTCTTCCTACCTGCAACGCTTCCTTCCACACTTCGGTTCCACTGTAGAACTCTTGCTTCTCTTTCCAGACTCTGCTTAAATGTCACAGTGGACACAACGCCTCATATAACAGTCACCCACTGAATATTGAAGACGGGTCTCAGCAAAACCTTTCTGCCTTTCCTGTGGCCCCAGCTACTCCTTCCTTTGGCCTCCCAGCGTTCCTTGAATGTAGAGACCTCTACTGTAGCACTCCCTTAACTTGCATTATAATCGCCTATCCCCTCATTGAATAGTAAGTAGTCTTCCTGAATCCATAGGTATAGTGTGTGTGTGTGTGTGTGTGTGTGTGTGTGTGCGTGTGCGTGTGTGCTCTCCCCTAGCCTGCACTCATTTCTCCTTCACAACAACATTGTCTTCTAAGAATTCTCACTCCGCAGAGTCCTCTGTAGGCATTTTCTCTCATTGCCCAATACGGCCAAGTAGAGGTTGTATGACCTAAGTTTGGCTAAGCTGGCCCCGCCACCTCTGAATTTTGTCTGGATGGCAAGGATGGAAGAAAAGGCTAGCACTCCTGCATGGTGCCAATCCCCACGTGAGATGATCCAGAGGCTCCCTCCACAGAGACCTAATACCTAGTTCCTGTCCGTCCCTGGCCGGATGCTGTGGCTTTCCTTTCCTGTCTCAAATCTTTCCAGTGGATTCAGTCTTTCGTTGTTAAGTTCATCGGTGTGAGTTTCTGTTGCTTGCCACCAAAATAACCCTTGGCTGCTGTAAGGAGATGAGGAGAGAGCTGAGAGAGATTCTCGAAGACACCATGTCTCTGTAGTTGCAGTGCTGGAAGAACGGGAGGGTCCTTTCTTTCTTGGACAGGAAACAACAATTCACTGAAAGCAGCTCAGGGAAATGGGGCGGGTCGTTGAAAAGATACGGCCCTTGTGGGAATCTAGGAAAGGTGGAACGGCCACGTCTCAAGTGGAGAGGAACTGAGGCAAGTCGGGGAGGTAAGTGCTCTTGCTCCGGCTTGTTCTCGCTGCACCTGTTCTGTTCTATTGCCGACCCAACTGTCTGCCTCGCTGTCGTTGCTTCAGCTCGCACGGAGGCCCGTGCAGTGACGCCGCCTGCCCCGCATGAATGCCCTCGGCGCTCCTCACCTCTGGGCACAGCAGGACACGTCTTCGCCGCCAGCACCTACGACCCTTTGTTGCAGGGCAGATCAACGGTACTAGGGAGTCCACGCCCCTGGGAGCAGGGAGCCGTCCTCAACCAATGACCAGGAGTTGGCTCCCTCTCCTCTTGGCCAAGATGACTCCGAGGCACACAGCTGAGTTCCCCAGCAACATGAAACTCCAATTGTCCCCTCTGGAAATGTGTTTGACTGGCTTGCTCCCTCCCCTTCTCTTCCCCGTTCCCTGACCAGTGCTTGTTGGGATTGCCTCTCGAGTAAACTCAAAGGTCTACCTCTGCGGGAATACCTTAAAACAGCCCATAATGGCCCTACCCCAGGGATTACATGACCATGCAGTTTGAGGACCCCCAGCCCACCGGCACCTTCATTCTGTCTCACCTCGTGCAAATTCCAACGAGAGAGATTGACCCTCTTTTTTAGTGAGAGTTAAGCTCATCCTTTTAAGTCAGGCTGCATTGAGAGATGGCCGGGACGCCATGGATAGCCACCCCCGTCGGCTAACACCCCCGATCCTGTCATCTCTAGCAGGAGGGGACAGTCACAAGGTCGGTTGCTCCGTCCGCAGCTCACACTGTGCAGAACGTACCTTGAGTCTCATCTGGGGCCATTTGGCTTTCAGGTAACTATCACCCGGGTGGTTGCATGGGAAAATCAACAGGAAAGGCTGTTTATTGGACATCAAATAATTATTTTCAAACAGTGCTTTGATAGGTTAAGCACAAAAGAATCGGAAACATATGGATTAAATTTCCATTGAAATGCACATTTGGGTTTGAAAATTAACAGAATGTGTGCTTGGGAAGGGATTCCCCCCCTCTTTTCTTTTCTTTTCTTTTCTTTTCTTTCTTTCTTCTTCTTTGTCTTTTTTTTTTTTTTTTTTGCTAAGCCAGATTATTTGCAAAATAAGTCAGGAATTTTTCACAGCTCAAGCACCCTCCCTTCTACGCCCTGCCTCCCTTCCCTTTAGCTTTTCCCTCACAGAGTTAATTAATAAAAGCAACACTTATCAAATATGACAAGTCAGTCTATGTACGTGTCACGTGGGGTTGGGGGGAGGTGATAATCTGCAGGATGGATGCATTTCAGGGAGACCGGAGGTCATCAGTGCTGCGATGACTCATACCCATGGCACATACCCCATGCGTCGAGCACACTGTGCTAAGCGCTTAATATGACCATTTAGCCCCAGGAGACCCCAGCACGAAGGCGCTCTGTCCCCATTCCTCATTTACAGATTAGAAAGTGAGACTTAGGGTTAGTGGTATATTTCCCAGGTGCCAATAGCTACTAAGTAGCAGAGCCAACATTTGAACTCTCTCCTATCTTCAGAAACCACTGGGTTTCTGATGCCTCTTTCTCTGTGAGTGGAGACTCCTACAACCTCAGAGTCGGAACAGGGTTCTAATACCAACCGTTCGTTTCACAAAAGAGGAAACTGAGGCCCAGAGAGGTGAGAGATCAAGCTAGATGGGTATGTTTGGGAGGCTTGTTTAGACAGACAAGCTATTAATCAGCAGCATTCATCTGGTAGCTTTTCCAAGTGTTAGAAATCGGAAATACGCAAAGGAGAAAACCCTTGGTGATAGCTGTAATGTAGAGTATTCCAGTTCCTGTCCCTTGCTCTTTGGATGGGAATTGTTTATATGAGATACAGTCGGAAGGGTGAGATTTGTTTACCACTAGGCTTGTGATAATATTGGGAGTTCCCAGGTCTGGTCTTCTACCTAAGCCAAATGGATAACATTACATCTAGTGGAGATCTGAAGGCCAGCGGATGGCCCACAAGTCCTAAAATGTGTTTCCCAACCCCTGCCTTGCTACCCGATATTTCCAACAATAGTCCTTCCTTTTACAGTGTGGTGTCTCCAGGTCGTCCAAGGTCTAATGAAAATGTGTTGCAAAGGAAGGAGAACAGTTTAGACTCTAAAAGTGAATCAACTTAATGGGTTTCTGGTCCCAGAGGTCACAGTTCTTAGGGAGGGGGATGTGCTTTGTCCCTGTCCAGGAAGCCAGAGGGAGGGGACCATTCAGCTGACTGGTGTCCCCTGGTCAGACCCACAGCCACATAGAGACATTGTCATTGTCAAGGTTGTTCTGGCTGCAAGGGAGAGAAACCCGCTCAAACTACACCAAGCCCTAAGTGGAGGGCTTCAATAAGGACATGGGAGTTTCTTATGCAACCCCAGAGAAGGCAAGGCAGCTGAGCCCCAGAACCAGAAAGACATCAGGTATCAGGGACATTACTCTTTCAGACTTTCTCTGGTCCGGGCTTGCATGGTATCTTGTCTCTGCTTCTCTCTGAGGTTCTGCAGACCAGTTCTCTGCTTCTGGACAAACTTGGCAGAGGATAACCACACCAGATGGTACCACAAGGAGTCCAGTTTGAAAGACTAATGACAATTGCTGCGTCCTAATTGCCATTTCCTGAGAGAGAACATATAATTTATCCAGCTTCAGTTTCCTATAAACTCTTGGTCCCATCCCCTGCCGCCAGGCAATCTGGATCCCCACTACGACCACAGCTGCATGGGTCAACTCCTGCGGGTGGAAGGGAGCGGGGTGGCCTGGAAAGAAATCCCCAAAGCTGTGATACCTTGGAGAATGTTGCGGAGACTGCTGGCTGCTCCCCAGTCTTTCTGTTCCCTTTCTTCGACAGCAGTAGAGCCCTTTGATGCTTCCTGGGGGATATGCTCTTCCAGAATAAAGACCCTATTTCCCAGCTTCCCTTGTGACTTCCCAGCTAAGCCCATGTGACTCAGCTCCAGCCAATGGGATATAAACAGAGGTGGTGTGTACGAATTCCAGGGAGGGGTCTTTACCAGGAGGAGCGATGCTATCTCTCTCCCTTTCATGGCAGATTGGACATGATGTTTAGAGATGAAATAACCATCCTGAACCAGTATAAACCACACGTTCATGATGGCAGAGCAGAGGTTATGATGGAGTCTGAGACTCTGCTGACTGTAGGCAGCTGTGCCAGCCAGGACTGCTCAGGGACTTCCTTGAGGCAGAGAGACAAACATCTGTCTTGTTTGGGTTTCCTATCACTCTCAGCCAAACCTGGTCCTTTAAACTAGAGGGCATACAAGGTAGCAAACCTGGGAATATGCTGCCTTTCCGTATTTTATAGTTCCGGTGCACATGCGTGCTCGTGTACACACACACACACACACACACACACACACACACAGTCACCATAGAGCAAAGGTGGAGAGAGCCTTTCTTTGGCTTGCATCATCTCTAAACTACATCTTTCTTTCTTACATCTGCTGCAAGGCCTGTGGCTTCTGTATCTTCCTCCTTGCAGGCATTTGAAGTCCACTGAGGGATTATCTGGGGAGATATTCAAGACTTCTAGGAGGATTTCTTGCTAATGGACAGATTCTTTCTCCTCCTAATGATGGGTGAGCTTCTGGAGACCACCGAAGCCCTTTGTTCTCTGTTCTCAAGGAGACAAACTGTTATTTTTTTTTTCCCTCTGAAGAAGCTTCTTATCCGATGGGTGCAATATCACAAATAATTATGCCAAATAGCAATGCAAGTCCCACTAGAAATAATGCATCCATTATTTCATTTTATCCTTGTCGTTAGAGCTTCTGCTTAATTTAAGTTAGAATAAAGATAGCTGTGGGTATTCCCTGCCGGAGAACTCTAATCATGCTCTTTATTGAATATTTGCCATTTCCTATCTGAATCTTCCTCTCTTGATCCATTGTTTCACAATTAAGAAGTTCTGCTGCTATTTTGATCTCACATAAAACCTCTGTAGTTCCACAGATGCCTGTTCCTGGGCGTCCCTTATGTCCTGGGGAGACATCTGAGAGTAGGGTTGAAAGGCTAATGTGTTCTGGTAACTTGGTGGTTTTAGTCGTGTTAATGAAAGAAAGGCTTCGTACAGAGTCACCCGGTGGTCTGAGAAAGTTAAGGAAGTCACTCAGATACCTGAGACAGAGGGCAGGAATGAGGACCATCTGTACGAGTGTCTCTTTCCATAACCAGAAGGTGGGTTGGAGGGATGTGGGGGATCTGGCCAGCAACTGGTCCCCCTCCCCCAACAGATATTTGCTAAAGGGTTGATGTGCGTGAGATATTAAAATAAACAGTATCCACTAGAGACAACATGTTGGTAAAATGCTAGGGAAGGCAATAACATCAAAGGTATATAATATCTAGTTTATGCTTCCATTCTGTGTTGTTGCTTTTAAGGAAATCCTCATAATGCCATCAGCCAACAAAGGAGTGATAGGTGAAAACCCAGTGTGTCCGACATTTGCCAGATGTCATGAATCAGATAGTAAGAAAAGATGCATTTTCTGACCCCCTGAAGGGACCTTCTAATTCAGTCTCAAGGAGGGAGTGATATAACCACGATAGACTGATACATTTGTAAATCGTAAGAATGACTCAATCAGTCGGGATATCTATCACCAAATGATGGGGACCAGCTAAAAATAATTTCAGGGGCCAAGATGAAAGTCATGGCCGAGGGCTCCTTAAAGGCATTAGATCTCTCGGCAGATCATATGGGTAGACTCCAAATGAGTATCAGAGATGAGATTATAACATGATATGATATATGATGCGTAACGTAATATAATACAACACAGTACAATATAATACAATACGATATAATACAATAGTGGTAGTGCTCTGGAGTCAGACAGACCAGGGATCAAATCCCATCTTCACACAGTAGCTGTGCCTGCAACCTTGACCAAATTACTGAACTTCTCTTTGAGGCCCCAGCTTCCTCACATGGAAAACAGGACTGATAATAACAACAGGACCTATATTACAGGATTTTGTGAGGATTAGATGAGATAACACACATAAAATGGTTGACTTATAGTAATGCCCATAGATCTTAGTTATTGTATATGGGTAGTGATAATAGGCCTAGGGTTAAAGGCTGTAGCAGATACATATTTAGTTACTCATTTACAACTATTTACTGAGTATCCACTTTGGGCCAGCCCTGGGGATGCACTGACGAGTGGAAAAGAATGAAGGTTCTGCTCTCTCTGGGCTTATAGCATAAAAGGAGAGATATATATCAATCAACAGTGACACTGTGGATCCATGAGCATAAATGGAGAGACATACTTTCAAAGGAGGGATCACAGTTTGGTGAGAGCAAAGCAAAGGAAGCTGACCCAAACTGGGCATCCAGGAAGGCTACCCAGGGGATGTGCAGACCGAGCTGAAGGCTAAGGATTGGGAGGAAGCTTGTGAGGGAAGGGGAGAGGAGAGAACGTGTCGCAAAGACAAAGAGAAGGGCAGGAGCGAAGGCAAGTTGCCGGCCCGGGGAGGGGTGGGTAGCAGGTGGTCGGCTGAAGCTGGAGATGGGGGTGAGGGCCTCTGAGTCATGGCCAGGGTAGGGGTCGGCAACAGGAAGGTTGAAGATGGAGAGAGGAACGGCAGGAGGGAGACGTCCAGACTATGGTGGCCCCGGAACCCACATTAAGGATGTTGATCTTTACTCCTCCAGCAGGGGGTGCTACATCTGATTTGAGTTTCAAGAAGGTCCTATGGAAGCAGAGGTTCTGCCTCCTCCTCTCAGTTCATCCTCCCAACCACTCACAGCCAAATTACAGTGAATTATGTGGAAGCCACTTCCATGGCTTCTGTCTGATCTTCCCGCAGAGATCACAGACCCTCCAAGGGCCAGAGATGTGTGCTCCGTGCATTACCCACAGTGACGCACAGTCTTGAAAACAGTAGGCGCTTTGAGGGAGCACATACCTGACTATAATAAGGCAAAGCCAAGTGGAAGGCAATGTCTCACTTTCCACAGAGAAAGCCTACTTGAATATAGGCCCTTTTATGAAATAGTACAATGTTTACTTCCATACTGAATGGATCAGTTTACTTGCATCTTATATAAAGTAGTAATAGTTATATTTAGAAATATCATTCTCCCCAACCTTTTTCTTGTGTTTTTTTTTTTTTTAAAGTTCAGGTCATAAAATAATTGCATTCAGACTCTTCCCAGGCGCCTTTATCATTTGCCTTTGTCATCACTAAGGCCGTTTTTGAATAATCTAACACTGCGTATCACCCCCACTTCTAAATTGTTCAAGACATAGCACTTTGAATCCAGGTAAGATGCTGTAACTGAAAATTTTATTCCAAGCCTCAAGAGGTTTTTACGTTTGTCTTGTGGGTGGATATTTATGATCTCCACAAGGTCACCACTGGCAATGTGCTTTTTTTTTAAAAGTGAATTTTAAAAGGCATGCTTAAAATATCTTCAGTATTTTTAATGATGAAGTCATATCTTCAGAAATAACAACAAAATCTGTGTTAAATATTTTTACCTCTCTTTTCCCCCTGATGTTATCAGGTGACATCTGTAGGCCTCCAGTCTTCTCTCCCTCACCAACCAGCACCAGCTGAGGTCACTTCAGGCTGATGTCTTCCTCCAAATGCTTCCTTGATGTTCAAAAAAAAGTAATTGAGAAAGTGTCAAGAATGAGGGAACTTTGCAAGAACTTCTGTTCTATGGAACAGTTGTCAGGGAAACATGTTGCCTTATAATCAGACTTGTAGTTGCTTGTCAAATGAATATACATGCTTAGCTCACCTTGTGATCGTGGCTCAAGGGACACAGGAAAATGCAGAAGCTTTTCCTGGGAAAAGTATTGCATAATTTTTAAGAACATATTTCATTTATCTTAAGCCATGGTTCTCAAATAGGGGCAATTTTGCCCCCCAGGGGACATTTGGCAGTCCCTGGAGACATTTTTGGTTGTCACATCTGGGGGAAGGGTACCCCTGGCATCCGGTGGGTAGAAGCCAGGGGTGGTGTTAAACATCTGCATTACACGGGAGACCTCCGTAGCAAAGAGTTATCAGTCCCCAAATGTCTATAGTGTCAAGACTGAGAACCCTGGCTTAAACTGAGTTGATGACAATTGGCTTAACCAGAATCCAGGACAATGATTGGCAAAACAAGGAATGTCTGCTTCCTAAGCATCCTCAGCCCCACCCCTTCTCGTCTTCAGGTTCTGTGTTTCCTCTTCTTCTGGAAGCTGGGCTGTGAAAATCAACTCTTCTGCTCTCCTCTTTTCTTCCTTCTCTCATATCTGCCCCCCCCCAGTCTCTCTGTACATGAGTAAATGAGGGAATCCAGAATGCTTGTTTACTCAGAGAGGGTTGGTTTCCAAAAGGTAGGAGTGGTTCTTGGTCCTTCCTACTTTTCTCTCCCAAGTCTGAGCCATAAGATCCAGATGGTTCTAGAAATGGAGCAAGGGTCAAACCAAAGCATGTTGAATTAAAATAGCATCTGTAAGAACATGAGCCCTGGGGCCAGGGGCTGAATCAGCTTTCTGTCACTCACTAGCTGGGTGTCTCAGTCAGCTCAGGCTGCTATAACAAAATACCACAGACTGGGCGGCTTAAACAACAAACATACTTCTCACAGTTCTGGAGGCAGAGAGTTTAAGGTTAAGGTGCATGAAGATTCAGGTTCTGGTGAGAGTTCTGCAAGCTCTGGCTTGCAGGTGGCTGCCATTTTGCTGTGTCCTCACGTAATCTTTTGTGTGTGTGTGTGTGTGTGTGGACAGAGAGAGAGAGAGAGAGGGAGGGAGGGAGGGAGGGAGATGTTCCTCTTTTTATGAAGGCACTAATCCTGTCATGAGCACCTCCCTCAAGACCTCATTTAAACCTAATTACCTTCCAAAGACTCCGTGTCCAAAATATCATCACATTGGGGCTCGGGTTTCAGTATACGAACTTTGGGGATCTGGGGACACAAACATTCAGTCTGAAACACTGGGTAACCAAGGGCAAGGGGTTTAATGTCTCTGGACTTCTGTTTCCTCCTCCATCTACAAAATGAAGATGGTACCTCAAGGGGGGTGGTGAGGACTACATGAGATACTGTAAGTAAAGTGTTTGGGACAGTCATGCACACGCATGCCAAATTTCGCAACTTTTATGAATCCCAACCACCACAGAACTCACAATATCCACGAGTCGTTCTGGTGTCCTCCAATTACTGGGATTCTCCTTTCTCTGAAGACTTTCAGAGCCTCTCGTTAATGCCACACAAGGTACTCCTCAGTTCTGCTGTCTCGTATTACTCATGAAGAGATTGTGCTGATACGTCCGATGCACTGGCCTTCACAACCAGACCACAACCCCCTTGGAGACGGGGCTGCCCTTAATGCTGCTTCATCATCTGTGGTCGTGATGGGACGGAGTATCGGGCTGCAGTTAGACCCACCTGTGGGAGACTTCTGGGTCTCATCCCTGAAAGCACGTGGGAATATGTGTCTCTTCAGTCGATGTTGCTGTCCAGCCAGTTTAGCGAACCTTTTTTGTTACAGGAAGTAATTACCAAACACTTCTTGGCTGTGATTAAGAGAAGACACGGGCATAAGCTGAGGGCCTCCTAGACACCAGGCACTGTGTCGAGTGCTTTCTACGCATGGGTTCCCGAAAGCCTAACGGTCTGCTGGAGTAAATATTATCACCCTACTTTTTGTGCACGAGGAAACTGAGGTGCAGAGAGGTTGAGGTCTGCCAGTCACAGAACTGATGGAGAGTTCAAGCTGTCCCACTCCAGAGCTCATGCCCTCAAAGCCACCCCACGCCGCCTGCATGTTGGTGGATTACTGGATCATTTGATGGCTTCCCAGTAGCTGCCCTATTGGTGAGACCATTGCATCAAGCCATATACCCCATCGCTCACAACCCCTCACAAATACTTGGTTCTTAAAGTGTTGAATTCCTCTGATCAGAATTTTGCCTGACTGCAGGGCTTAGGGTATGTTGTGGAAAAAAAGAAAAAGAAAAGGAAAAAGAGAGGGCCTTTGGGGAAGAAGGTTCGCGATCACACGACCAGCCTCCTCTGAAAGGCGAGCCAAGGAGACCACCCTACATATCCCTTTGCAGGGATCATTTCACCGTTTGCTATTTTGGTTGCTCTTAACTGACTTCCCAGAGTCCTGAGAAACATATCCTCATGCCATTAAAAAATATGTAGTGCTGAACCCCTAGTCCCTCCCTCGCCCCCCATGTCATGGATAAATGCACAACCTGCAGCCGTGACGTGGGGAACCCTTCCCCCCTACGTGAAGCTGCTTCCAAGCAGCTCGCGTTAGCTTCCGGCCGGTGTGTCCCCGACGCAGAACAGTAGGGAAGCAGGAAGGTCAATCCATCATCAGTCACGAGTTAACCCCCTTTTTATTTTAACACGGGACTCAGACGATTTGAACATGCTTGTAGGAAAAATTGCTCTCCCTTTCCCAAGTGATCCTGATGGATACTGATGTTTTTATGATTATTAATAAAATCTCTGAGACAGAATTTTATGGGCGCACAGAGACTCTAAAAAGTCATTCTTTGCCTTGGAAAATTGTGTATGGTAAGGGTGATAGAGGAAATTTTTAATAAGTGTGTTCAAGTGGAAAATCAGGGCGCAAAAGACGGAATTTTAAGAATCTGCTCTGGCTCCTTTGGACATTGAACTCGCTTCCTGCGAAGGCCTTCCGGGATGTGTTTCCCGAAGATAGTTCACCCCCAGGAAACAGTTTCAGTTTAGGTGGACAGAAGTCTTTTGGGGAAAAATGCATTGTTAACTATTCGTTGGCTCGTGTATTTTTTTGTTCGTTTGTTTGTTTTTATCATCGGTCTTGCCTTCTCCCTTCTTCCTCTTTCCTTCCTTCCCCACGTCAGTTCTGGCAACATTCTCTTCGGGATTCCATGGATCTATCTATTCGCTGAAACGGTGTAAAATCAAAGTGACTAACAAAGAAACCCCCGTTCCTTTTTAGCCTCCAGATGAGATGGGTTGGAAAAGGAGACAAACACCACGGGCCTGATGACTTAAACATCGATGCGCCCTGAGCAAACAGGAGGGAAGGAGCGGCCGACACCTGCTTGGTAATCAGCTTTGTCATTCATGCAGATATTGTGAGGACAATTCCTTGCCGAAGCCTGGAAAATCTTAGCTTTGTTCGGTGCAAGGCAACAGACAGGCCCTGTTTCCAGGCGCAGCTCTTGCTTCAGCAATCAAGAGTGGCCACGAGTAACTCTGGACCTACCTACCTGTGGATCTCCTTGACCTTCGCCAACACTTCTGCCTCCTCCCCTGCCTCTTCTTCCCCCAGTGTTGGGACTCCTGTCAAATCCTGTATTTAAAACGAGAATCCTGGAAAAGTTGGTCATTGCCAGCACGTAATGACAGGTTGGCTAATTGATAGTGTGCCTTCAAAAACGGGAGTAGGACAAACAAGGCAGCTAATTTTGATAATGAACAGATTCGAGGCAAACAGGCGACAGCATCCTTTGCATATGGTTCCACACCAGCCGTGTGTTTGTTTGGATTCTATGTTAATTTTAGAAACTGTAAAACACCACATGCCAAATTGGTTGATTGAAATAATGCTACTTCCCAGAGGCTGACAATCTGTTGTTTCTTGCAGGAGGCAAGAGGTTACCCGATGAGTGTTGACTTAGTTGCAGGCAAGAGTCTCATGGAGAATAGAGACAGTTGTCCAGGTAATTCACTGCCTCGGTGAACTGGATGCTTGGAGTATTTTGATGCTGCTTTATGTCTGTCTGTGTATCCCTTGATTCATGCATTTGTGCTTCTATTTGTTGTGTAATTGGTTCTATTCCCTTTGCCAGTATAGACCTTGACTCTATTTTGATCTGGAACATTGCCTTTTTTTTTTTTTAATGTTTATTTATTTTTGAGAGAGAGAGACAGAGACAGAGCTCAAACAGCGAAGGGGCAGAGATCGAGGGAGACACAGAAACCAAAGCAGGCTCCAGGATCTGAGCTGTCAGCACAGAGCCCGATACGGGACTCGAACCCATGAACCGTGAGATCATGACCTGAGCTGAAGTCGGACGCTTAACCAACTGAGCCACCCAGGTGCCCCTGGAACATTGCCTTTTTAGTCAAAGTTATACAGAGTATTTTTCCTAAAGGCATGTCAAGGAAGTTGGTCATCTTAAATAATCTATAAATATTTATTCCTGAAAGGGAATTGATTTTTTGGACTTTTAAAACCCAACAACATATAAGTTGCTGTGTTTTAAAATGAATGTACGTAAGGGAGAAAGAAAGGAAGAGAGGTGGTTTGGTTTGTGATTTTAAATTTAGACAAACTGAAGAAACATACTCTTTCTTTAAATAAATAAATACTGTCTGCTAAATTACATTGTTGAATTTTAAATCCTGTGATAAAGTGGTACTTACCAGGGCTATAAACAATAAAGATAAACATTTCTGCTCTTGTGGGACTTGTATTTAAAAGTAGGAAAGATAATTTTAACAGAGCATCATATAATGGCGAGCATGGTAGCCAGCTGATTATAAAATTATAAATGTTAATTTTTGAATCACGTTTTACAGACGTGGACGCCGGGCACGGTTATATATGTCGGTTTCTGTCGTCAGTCTCACCCAAAGAAACCATTCGCTAGTGAAAGACTCAACACTGAGCATTATTTAATGGGAATAAAACAAGACCATTCAGGGCAGGTTTTGCTTGAGAGAAGTCCCCTCAGAATATCAGGGAGATACTTCAGATAAACATTCAGAATTACCTCCTGGCTAAGCAAGCAAGCGGGGAAAAAAGAAAAAAGAAAAAAGGAAAGAACAAGAAAAAAGAAAAAAAAAAATCTCACCCAAGACCCCCGTGGCAAGTGGAAAGGATTTGGAAGAGCTCATGATTTGGGCTTTCAGCTGTTTTGCTGGGTTGTTAGTATTTGGTTTTATCCAAGAGCAATTCTGGATTTTAAGGCATCCTTCCTTGTTGCAAAGATAAATAAACAGAAATTCAGACTTTCAGGGAGAATTGGACTTTTATTTCCTTCTTCCTCATTAGAACGTATTTAGACCCCTATCCCCACCTCTTTTTCAAGCCTTTCTGTTTCATGGTAACTCTTTAAAGAAAAGAAAGAGGCACAAAACAAGCAGCAAGAGAACCTTGGGTGGGGGTTCCTGTGAATGTTTTTAGAAATAAAACACAACTCTTCCTTTTTGCCTTAACGAGCATTTAGGAGGCCCTGCGATCAGGCCATCGGTAATGAGAGAGAGGCATGGCTTTGCTTCACTATTGTAGTTTAAATAGATTTGGAATCCAGTGAAATGGTTTTGTTCTAATTCTATCCTTTTTTTCTCAGTTCACTGACTTCTCAAAGAAAGACTTTCCAAAGTAGCTGGCAGTTTCCAGTACGATAAGGCGAGGGAGGGGGACATTTTTGTTGCTGTTTGCTCTGTCCTGCCTTTTCCCCACTTCAAGGATCTGAGGCCCCATGGAAACCCTTGGAGTACTCATGGCCAGTATGGACTGTTATAAATAAAATACAAATCAAAAGCGTCATTCCACTGGCTTCTTTAGGTTCTTAAGCAGAAGAATGTTCTGATCACTGAAGCCATTTCAGGGCCCGAAATTAGAAAGTAATAAAAAATATCACACTCTCCCTGGTGGGTAGTACATTTAATTGGTTCCCCAGCAGGAGTCCAGCCTGAAGTCAGAAAGGCTCACTCTCTAGATCTCTGCTTCCAAAGGACCGCATGCAAACATGACCAAGTCAGTAAGAAACTGAGTGAAGGGAAACCGGAAAACCAGAGACAAATGCAGAAAAGAAACAGCTCAGGGCTAGGAAGAATAAAGAACAAAAAATTCATTAACCCCAAATTTCTTTAGCCAACACACCAACATATGCACAGACCAGGCAGTAAATTGTTGCGTTTAGAGCGGCCTGGATCAACATGCGTGTTTAGGGCAGAAGTGACTTTGGAGTCAGCTCTGGTTGCAGGATGTTCTTCGGAAGAAAACGGACTGTCCTCGCAGACTCCTGACTATTTGGGATTTGTCTTAGAAGACCGGCCAGAGCCTTGATTCGAAGCTCACTCCCGGCCTCCGGACGCGTGGCCCTGCTGGCCCCGTGAAACACGCTCTCCAGAGTTTGGATGCGGAGTAGTTGGGACTTCACGGCAGTCGCCGGGACCACTCAGCCTCACAGAGCCTGATACTCTGCTGCCACCTTCTGTCCCAGCCTTGACGCCGAGAGGCTGTTCAACTCTGGGCTGTCCAGAAAACTCGGTGACTGTCCCCTCTGCCTTTGAGGGTCAGGCCCTGGGTGACCTGTGCCCTCCCGAGGCATTCGTGCCTCTCTCTTCACGCCCGCCTGGAGGCCTGTCCGCTTCGGGTTTGGCCCTTTGAAATGGCTTCTTCCAGAACCAATCTCAGCTTGTTTGCTTTCCTCCCTTCCTCCCAGATCTCGAAGTTTCCATAGGGAGAGGGGTCTGGAAAAAATGCAGCTGAAGGCAAAGACAGGGCTTTTTGTTTTCAAGCCGTCAGCACACTTCTCGTCTAAATCATTGCCAAAGACAAATGGGATGAAGTGGAGGAAAGGAAAAGTGAGGTTGAATAGCAGGAAAAAAGTCCTGACAGCAAGATCTATTGCCCTGTGGAGAGGCGTCCCCCGGGGGCCAGCTATTGGAGAGATATTTAAAACTTGAGTGGACAAAACATTAGACCCTTCACCGCAGGGAACAATTCTGCGGCAGCTCCTGGGACCTGGCCCCCGTGAGCGCAGAGGTCCTGTCCAACTCCAATTTTTTATGATTTCTCAATTGACTTCCCGTTCTATAAAAAGTGTTCAGTTGCCGCTGAGGAATCCAACTGCTTTAACATCCAGTTTGAGGTCAGGATGGTTTCAGTATACTTTCATTTTACTGCCACATTAAAAAATGTCCCCACGCCTACTCTCTTTGAGCCAAAGGAAAGCAAATTCACATAATTAAGCCTCTAAATACGTATTTTAGGCCAGAGGATGGAGTAGTCGGTCCTTGACAACTGGCCGCGACGTGACTCTCAGAGCAACGACGGCTTTGCAGCACAGCCTTCGAGAAATGCTTTGCCCCTCCCGATTCTCCAGTTTGGGTTTGTTGGTCTCGTTGGTCAGGATGATGATATCCGATGCCAGTTGTGAACATTTTGGATGGGCTGGGAGGTGGGAGAAATGGCTTCGCTCTGCATCTCATTGCTAATGGCTCCTTTGTATGGATTTCACACTTAGCAACCTGCTGGCCCCGACCGGGGGAGACCGAGAGAGCAGGAGAGAGGTAGGATGTGCGGTCATGTTCTTCGCCTGAAGATTCCTGCTCCTTAGGGTGTCTGGGTTCAGCCGTCCAACCGGTAATTATCAGGCTCCCATTAAGTTCTGGGCACTGAGCAGGGAGCTGGGGTGTCAAAGTGGAAGTGGGCAAAGGCAGACAAGAAAACCAATGGGGTCCCTGGGATAAATCTCTCAGTGGCTTTTGGCTATTCTTAGGGTACAGTTGAAAATCCCATATTCTGCAAAGCATCCTGTGATCTGGCCCCTGCCTGCTTCTTTGATCTCGTCTCCGTCCTTCCTCCGGTCTCTGAGGCATGAGCGAGCTTGGATCTACTCTCTTCTCCCTGGTGAGCTCTGTTCCTTCTCATATCAATGCCCTTCCGGGCGCTCAGCCCAAAGCCCACTGGTCTTCCTCCAACTCCTTCACCTAGTTAATGCTTCTTCCTATCTCTCAGCTCCCAGCTGAAAGGTCACTAGCACAGAGAAAGCCTCCCGGGCCTCTGGGCCTACATCAGGTCTCTCGAGAGTGTCCTCTCTCCATCAGAGCCCTGCAGACAGCTAACGAGTCCAGGGCTGGGGGGGGTTCCTGTCCCTCACCCCTTCCAGAACATGATCCGTGTAAACAGGTACCTCCCCTGTCTGGTTGGCCTTTGCCGACCAGAGCCTCCCTCAGGGCCTTGTCCATAGTGCATGTGCCGAGTGGATGAACAAATGGAAGGCTGAGTTAAGGAAGTCCTGCAACACGGGTACGTGCAGATGCTGTTGAGTCAACAAAGAGACAATGGATTCCACTGGAAGTGTTTTCTAGCAGAAGTGGTCATTTAGCTGGATTTTAAGGAAAAAGCCAGAGTTTCCCTATTGAGATGGGCCCGGGGGGAGTTTCTACAAGGTGCACCCCCTCGCCAGCCTTGGTAGGGCGCCATCTTGTAATTTCTGATTACATATCTGTGGTAAGAAGTTCAAACATTGCTGAAATGCCCAAGCACTACAGGTTACCAGCCTTACTCCCACCCTGTAGGCATAAACCTTGGTCACGGAGAGTGTCTCCTGGTAGAGTTTTTGTATACCTTTCCCCCAGGGATTAAATTATTTTAAGTAATGTTTTATTCCACCCAAAAACATATATCTACATTGCCACAAGGAAGAGGCCGACTCCTTTATTCACTTCAGTGGGAGCCTTGGGCAGGTCTGAAGGAGTTCATAGGCCATTGTTTACTTCCCAAGAAACCCAGAAGATGCATTAGAAGAGATTTTTTTACTTTGTCGCAATAAAACAGGTCTGGCCACAACTTCTAAGCCCTGGGAAATGGGTTTTAGTCTGGAGAGAACTTTCCATTGGTGTGGTGACTGTTGGGTTATAAAGATGGTTGGAAGACAAGATATACCAGGAAATGTCAGTAGAATGGAAAACATAATGTGAAGGCGTTGATTCTCACCGATCCCCAAGTTCAGGTAGCTGGTATATGTTGCATGGCCCGCACGGAGCTAAGTGCTTTACATGTGTTGGCCATTCAGTCTCCATGACAACCTTGCAAAGTGAGTCCTACTGTTATCACCTCCATTTTACAGATAAGAAAACTGAGAGTCGGAGAAGTGAAATATCTCGCTCCCAAGTCAGCAAAGCAAGTGAGTGTGGGAGCTAGGACTTGGACCGAGACAGCTGGCACCCGCACCTGCCAGCCTCATCACTCGGTTCTTCTGGCCTCTGGCCAAGTCTAAGAAGGGGAGATGTGGACTCAGGAGTCCCGGCTCCTCCCCTCTCAGCTTTGGGAACAGGAAACACTTGGATTTCTCCGAGTCTCAGCTTCATCCCTTATAAAGGGGGATAATAATTGTCATCCCACAGGGTTGTTGTGGTGACTAAATGGAACTGTACACGGAACTGGTCAACTCTAGCGCGTTCTAGCATTTTCACAAGTGCCTCTTACTTAGCTAATTTCACAGCATCATAAAGATGGCCATACTTGGCTGGGTCGTCTGAGAAGAATCCTGCTAAATGAGAGGAGTCATTCCCATCAGAGTTGGGGGTGGGTGGGGGATGGTGGCGGTTCTTCCCGCCAAGCTACCTACGCCGGCTCTCGTCCGCATGCCCCATCTCCAGCTGCATTAGCAGTGTGGCTCTGTGTCCATGGCCGTCCTTATGATGGCTCCTTTTTTAACCATTATGTTATTTGCCTTTGCTAAGTGATTCATGCTTATTGTGAAAAGTCAAATAACACAAGAAAGTAAAATTGCCCATATTTTTTAACACTCACCTCTGGTTTTCAAAGTCAGTCACTTTTTGGTCCTTTGCATGTGGGGTATAGACTCCAAATCACCCCAAACAGATTCTTGTTATAAAACCTACAAATATCATCCTGCCCTTGAGTCTTGTCGTGAGATGATAGCAGGCAGAGTGAATAAGGAAAGTGAATCTCCTGAATGAATCAGGTGGGTAGTCCCAATCCCAGCAGGTCAGAAGCAGGTTTTTCTCCTGCTTCAGATTGTTCACGTTTCTTCAATACCACGCAGGGGGAGAGCTGACCTTGGTTTATAACATTCCCTGTGAAATGTCTATTTTTTTTTTCTCTAAAAGTCTAAACACTCGCAGAGAACGTAAATATACCTCCTCTCCTGCTCCGTGGCCTCTGTCCCCCAGCAAACATGTGTGAAATCTCACACGTATTCGTGCACAGAGGCCGGCTGTCTGATTCAACATGACAGGGCTGTTCTCCATGTGTCTGTCAGAGGCACCGGGCCCCCAAAGCCAAACGAGACCAGATGGGAAACCACAAGGCCAGTCCCCTGTCCTCTGCAGTGTGTTGTCACCTCGTTTGGGTGTGCATCGAGTGAGAAGCCCAGTGAGGTCAACTCCGTTTCTGAGCTGGGCTTAACTAAGGCAATGGCTTTCCACACCTAGCTTGTCGAGAGTCTCTAGCCCAGCCTTGTCCTTAGCCTGACCACCTATGAGCCACTGGTTCACCAGCTTAACCTTCCCCGATACAGGACAGACGCTGGAAAAGAACTCAGGTACACGGTGGGGAAACAGAACAGGTTGGAAACAACTGTTTATCATGGGCTCGTGAGCTGCTTTCCTGGTCTGGGCTGAGTGAGGAGAGCAGAGATCATGGTGCTCCTCACAGCTTTGGCTGTTTCAACATCTGGGTGGATTCATTGTCCCAGTGGACAAAGGGGACGTACTAATAGTAACACACAGAACATCTTCAGACCTTTACAATTTGCCAAGACCTTGCACATTAGTGACCTCCTTTTAACCTCTTATCTGCTGTAAGGAGAGCAAGGATACCACTCCTATTTCACAAAAGAGGATCTTGGGACTCGGGAAGGTTGAGTGGTTTGCTCACGTTGGGATGGAGCTAGCCTTCCTTCGCTCTACTCTGTCCCCCAGACATGTCCAGAGAGCTCCCAATAATCTGACGTTAATGGGGCAGAGCCTGGTCTTGGACGAATGACTGCCAGATGCTGGGCTCCTGACTCCTTCCTGTCCCCTCTCCCCTTTGGGCCCCGTTTTCAGTCCCCTCTTGGGATGTGTGCGGGAAGGATGTCCTCGTCACATGGTCTTCATCTCCTCCCCACTCAGACACTTGTCACGGTCTAAGCAGAAAGTTGACAGTGATTGGCGGCTGACATGTCTTCTTTGTGGACTACTGGGGAGCAGGTAGGCAGGCGTTCTTTTTCGGGCTGTCCCAGGTGATATTTTTCAAACTTGTTTTTGAAAACCCGAAAAATCAAATCTGGTTAGTGTCTCGCTCTTCCGGAAGGGGTGGCTGTGGGTAGCATCAGACGAGGTGATCCTGAATTGCCCCAGGGTAGAAACAATCGCTGAGAGAGAAACATGGTTTTTGACCTGCAGGAATTTGAAGGAGTGACACACGGGAGATGCGTTGGCCCTTGGTTCCAGCACTCAGGGCCGATCAAAGACCCCAGTGTTAGCCGTGACCTTGGCCACTCGTTCCCATTCGGATGTGCTGGTGACCACACTCAGGGGCACAAACCTACAAAGGCCAGCTACTTGCTTGTAATTTGCATAAAATTCCACCAACTGAGATCTGCCTTATTTAAGCAATCTTCGGTCTTAAATTCTAGAATTATCTTGCCCTCTGTTCGTGCAGCAGGCTTTTCTCCTGCTCCTTCCCAGTCATGACTGTCTGTTTATATCATGAGTGGCAGGATCAGGACCGGAAGGGTAGCTGGGCTAGGGCAGCAGTAAGCCCGTCAGTATTTTTATTGGCTGAAGTGGAACAGAATGTTCCTTTTATATTAATGATAATAACGACTCAAGCACTATGCCAACAGCTTTGAAACATGATCTCATTTAATCTTAAAACTGATCAGTTAGGTTAAAGTATGTTACTTGCCCCATTTTACAGATGAGAAAGCTGAGCCTCACGGAAGTTCATTAATTTGCCTCAAAATATACATCAGCGGGGAGAGGTGACAGCCACACCCAGAACTCTCATTTCAGAACCTTGTACTTTGAGCTGCCACCCAGTGTAGACCAGTGATTCTCAAACTCCAGGTGCGAATTGGAAGCAAAATTTGTACTTTGGTATCATCTATACTTTTGCAAGTAAAATGTTACTAACGAGTAAGTGCCCTCGGTGACAAAGCCTGGAAGGTAGGGCCTTTCTCCCAGTTGAATCTGGGATGAGTCTATTCTACAGTCAGTAATTCAGTCACATGGTGGGTTCAGCCTGGATTCTGCGAAGGCTCCATGATGCTAACACTACAGGAAATCAAAGTCCTCAGGTACAAAAACTCTTATTTCTTGAACCAGAGATTGTCTGATAAAATACAGACACCCAGTTAAATCTGTATTTTGGATAAACAATGAATACAATTTTAAGATGAATATGCCCCGTGATATATTTGGGATATACTTATCCTTCAAAAACGATTCATTGTTTATCTGAAATGCGAATTTAATTAGGCATCCCATACTTTTGTTTATGAAATCTGACAATCCTTTTGAAACTCAAAACAAACGTATTTGAACAAGCAAACAAACAAAAATGTGATGTGACTCTGGCATCCAAGTGCCTCTCTGACACACAATTAATATGGTAATAATACTAGCTCAACACCGGAACACCAGTATTTCTGTGAAGCTTGAATGGTTTACGTAGGATCAACTGGACAGAGACTTGAATTAGAATTGGCCAAATTGTTGCTGTATATATAGGAGGTGGTTTTTGACTTCTGACCAGTGATTTCCAGTCCTTGGTGACACATAGGAATCATCTCTGTCTTGTAAGCTTTAAAAAATACCAACGGTTGGGGCACCTGGGTGGCTCAGTCGGTTAGCGTCCGACTTCGGCTCAGGCCATGGTCTCACTGCTCATGGGTTCGAGTCCTGCGTCAGGCTCTGTGCTGACAGCTCAGAGCCTGGAACCTGCTTCAGATTTTGTCTCCATCTCTCTGCCCTTCCCCTGCTCATGCTCCGCCTCTGTCTGTCTCTCTCTCTCTCAAATCCAAAATAAAACATAAAAAAAAATACCAATGGTTGGGCTCTACCTCAGAGATTCTGAAATCATTAGTCTGGGGTGTGACCTAGGCATGGGGATAACACGCTGACAATGAAGATCTCTCACATTCCAAGCCTTCACAACTGGTGTATATGAAACAGTGGTATAGGTATTCAGAAGAGGGAATATTCTATGAGTGGAATGGCCCCAGTCAGTTCCCTGGATGAACAGGGAACCCAATAGGGTGAAGGTTTGGATAAAGAGAGAGGAGCAAGCAGAGTTTTCCAGGGGACGAAAAATGGCTTGGAGCAAACGAGTAGAAAAAATGTGCAAGCCAGTGACAGAAAACAGAGCAGTCAGATTAAGGCAGCACTTCTGAGTAAAAGCAAAAATTTTTATTGAATTGTTTTCATTTATGTGTATCAAAATAATATATGAAGTTGTGGGAGTTTTAGCAAGTCCAATAAAGCAAGATAAAAAGCATTCAAAATCACTTTTAAATGTTGACTGCTTTTCATGCCTTTTGGACCGTTATTGAGAGCATAACTTTATATCATAACCATTTCACCACGTCACCAGAAATTCTTCATGAAAATTTATACAGGTTGCGGTTGTTGCCGTGATAGTGTTATAAGTATCTCAAACTTCCTCCAAGAGTTGAACGTTCAGCTTCTGCCAAATTTTTCATGCATTTGGCGTTTGTTTTTAGATTTGTAAGAAGTGAATGGGAGAGTCCAAATATAGGGCTTTTCCTACTAGCCCATGGGCTGAAAGCATGTGCAGACCCCACGCTCACACTGTGCTCTTGCAGGCCCTAGAGAAGAGCCTCAACATTCAAGCCAGACATCAAGTTCATCGCCAAAGTCAAGATGGCGCCCACCTTGGGGCACGCCAAGCAATGTGTCGGGCTTTCTCTCCTCGGCCCCGAATCACAAGTCCTAACAAAGGGAGGTGCCACTTCTCTTCGTTACAGACTGCTGTCTGGCCAGAGAACTACTGTTGGGACCTAAGATGTTTTTCACACCCAATTAAATTGGTGTAATTGGATGGAATTGCAACTTCTTTGCCTCCAGCTGTGAACCATAATCTGTTTCACACCTGAGTGTTGTTTTACTTGAGTTTTAGGACTTTTCCCAGAGTTGTGGAGATGGAGTAGGAGAGAGCCCGTGCCCACTTTCCAGTGTGTAGATGATTTTTCCTTTATTTGAAGGAGTCACTGGCAGTTGAACTGTCATTGTTAACTTCCCTTGGGCTAAGATTCTACTTTGACCTGGACGTCTCAGCATCTAACTCTCTCTAGGGCCTGCTGTTTAAAATGGCTAAGCAATACAGAAATAGTCCGATCAGGAAAAAACCGTTGGTCAAGCTTGAGACTCAGTTCATGTACCAGCTGTGAACAAAATGGAACCTCATTCAAGGCTCATCTGGCCCGCTTCTCAAAGCTGTGGAAGCGACAGGTGGATCACACTACTTTGTTACATTATGATCAGTTTTTAAAGACATGAACCAGATGTACATTTTGTGGGTGGGATGAAACATTTAATTGGAGGAGACCAAAGCAGTGTGAAGTGTATTTGATGTAATGATGTTTCATAAGAAGTCTGCACTTGAAAAAGAGGGTACGTTGGGAGGGGTGTTATCTGGATCTACGATCTCGACTTGTTTCCTCCCTTGGGACACCCTACCTCTCACGCTGAACTTGTGCTCATTCCTGACCTTGGTGGGTAGCCACCAATTCTGTAGAAGACTTACATATTGGATCACTGGTTCTCATACTTGGTGTGCCAGAATCACCTGGAGGGCATGCCAAACTCCAGACGATTGGAGCCTGCTTCTGATTCAGTAGACATGGCGTGTGGCCCAAGAATTTGGCCCTCTCTCAAGTTCCTAGGTGATACACTTGCTGTTGGTCAAGAGCTCAACTTTGGCAATGACGGCGTTAGGTTTTGAAGTTCCCTTAAGAAGCATCTAGTCAGGATGGTAATTCCAGAGCCATGTTCTGCCTCCTTCATTTCCTGGGCAGGCATCACTAATCAGTCATGCTTCTCTTTCCTCATGGGACCTGGCTAACCTCAAAAATCTTTCCAGTAGAGCGGCTTAGAACCTTGCTCCCCAAAGTGTTCCGTGGACCAGTAGCATTGGCCTCATCTGGGAATGTGACAGAAATTTGGAACCTCACGCCCCACCCCAGCATCTGAATTTAACAGAGATCCCTAGATGACCTGTATACAGAATAGTTTCAGAAACACGGGTCTAGGCAACTAGAATTACATTGGAGTTGAGGCCTGTGTGTTTGATATGGCCCAACCATATCATTTTTCAGATGAGAAAACACAAGCCCACAGAAGTCAAATGACTCACCCTCCGAAAAGTACTAGATTTTCCTGGGCTTGCCCAAGTGACAACTTACTTAGAGTGTTAGCTGATAACCTTCAAAATGCATCACCAGTCCCAAACTCCACCATCCCAAGTAATATCACTGCATTTTTATATGTTTTTATTTTTTATTTTTGTTGTAGAGAGAGAGAGAGTATGTGTGTGTATGCAAGTGAGGGAGAGGGACAGATGGAGAGAGAGAGAGTGAGAGTCCTAAGCAGGGTCCATGCTCGGCACCAGAGCCTCCATCCCACAACCCTGGGATCATGACCTGAGCCAAAATCAAGAGTTGGACACTCACCTGACTGAGCCACCCGGGTGGCTCAATATCATTGCATTTTAAAATGCATCTTCGAAATGGGGAAGTGTGGACTTCAAGGGCAGATGTGTGAATGACTGAATATCAGTGAGGCTAATTGGTTCCTCCCAACCTCTCACCCCCAACACCTAATTCCTGGCTGGGATTCTGGGCTGCAAGGATCCAAGGCTCCACTCCACTCACTGCTGCTCTCCACAGAATGAAATAGTAGACTCTGGACTCACCAGCTTCATCATCCTAGAAAGATACCCATGTTTCTTTTCTCAAAAACATCCCACAGCATTGTAGGCAGGTGTGGAGAGAAGAGACTTACTATTTTCTCATCTAACAAACAAGGGTTATTCAATGTTGGGAACTCTATTTAAGATGAGAAGGGAAAGGCCCAGCACTAGCTTGTACATGGAGCTGGATGGGCCCATGGTGATGAGCCAGTTGATGGGTCCTCAGTCCTGGCCAGCAGAACCCCTAGAGGGGATGTCCAGGGCTAGGAGTAGGAGAGCATGATGCAGGGTAACCCCAATTTATGGGTCAGGCAGGCTTGATTTGGTCTGTCCCACCACCATCCTCAATTATTAAAGAAACAAAGAGAGGGGTTCTTAACTTTAAGTATGGCGCCCTTAGAGAATCTGGTTGAAGCTACGGACTCTTTCTCATCAAACAGAAGTGTACATTTGGGTCATGCACATTTGTGAATACGATTTCGGGGGTTTTATAGCCCCTGAAGTCCGGCCATGGACCTCTAGGGGATTCAAAGACGCCCCCCCCTCCAGGCAAAGAACTCTTGATCAATGCTCTCAGTAAGTGCTTGTTCAAAGCACACAGCTGGTTAGTGGCAGAAAGGGCACCAGGCCGCCCTAGTTCTCTGCTCAGGGCTCATTAGAGGACCCCAAAGTCTACCATTCAGAGAAACTTAAGGTAATAGCTCAAATTTAGGAGCTTAACCTAGTTGAGCTCAAACCTCAAAATAATATCTTGCCTGTACATCTCTGAAAGTCAAATGAAAAGCAAAGGTCTCAATTGATGTGTTCAATCTATAAATATGGATTAAGCACCTACTATGTAAGAGACTGTGTTCTAAGCACTGACGAAGCAGCAAACCAGTCAGATACTGGCTCTGCCCTTGGGACATCTATGGTCCAGCCAGGAAGACAGAAAAGGAACAAGTACTAATTATTATAAGTTGCTGCTTAATGAGCATGATAAAGGTTATCTTGAACTCTTTTGGAGAAACTATACTAAATAAATGATTAACTTTAATACTATAAATAGTGTTAAACCCTCGTGTTTATGAATAATTAAAGGTGCTTCCATTATAGAAACACAAAGCTCAGGGCACCTCTGCTTAGCTGTGCCTTCTGTGAGCGGCTTTCCCAACCTGCAGCCTCAGCTTTCGCATGTTCCTGCGGGTTTTCACTCGACGTATGTGCCCTGGTGCCAGTCCTGCCTGTGGGAGAGAGTAAGGGTGAGCCATTTGGAGCCATGGCCAGACTCACCGATCTGAGCAGTCTGTAAATATTTACACTATCTGGGGCATTCCTCACATCACATGCCGGGGATAATCAGAAACACGAATGAACTCAAGCCGACCCCGTGTTACGCTATGGTAAATATTTAGACGGTGCGTTTTGGATAGATGGCTAGGGGGCTGTGGGGAAGTGGTTGTGGCCGCTTGGTTGTAAAGAAGAAAAAAGATCATCGTCATTCTATTTCCAAATGTGTAGAGTGAAGCCAGGGGAGAATGAAACATCCCGTTTGGGGAAAGATTGGTGCTCAGGCCCTTTCTTACTTTGGCACTTGGAAGCTCACTTTTTCGTGTGTGGGGCCTGGATTTGTGGGGAGCTGGTGCTTCTCGGCACAGCTCTTGAGTCCATCAGAGATGGGAGATCTGGTCAATGGATCTATGTCTTTTAGCCTCTTAAAGTTTATTATAGATGCTGTTGGCTTTTTTTTTTTTTTTTTTTTTTTTTTTAAGTTGCAAGTGCATGAGAAGACGGCGAGGGGAATTTACTCCCTGGCTTGGTGACCAGCTCACGGAAGGAAGTGATAACTCGGTGGGCCAATGATAAACGTCTCAGTCCATTTGGGCTATTACAAGATACCACGGGCTGGGTGGCTTATAAACAGCGGAAATTTATTTCTCACCTTCTGGAGGCCAGAAGTCTGAGACCAGGGTGCCAGGATGGTCAGGTGAGGGCCCTCTCCCAGACCGCAGACTTCTCACCATGCAGGGAAGAGGCTGGGGGAACTCTCTGGAGCCTCTTTTATAAGGGCCCTAATCCCATTCATGAGGCTCCGCCCTAATACTATATCCCTAATACCATCCCCTTGGGGGTTAGGGTTTTGACATAATGAATTATAGGGACACAGAAACATTCAAACTACAGCTATGAAGAGAGACCCGCAACCTGAGATATGAGCCACACTAGAAAGGGGTCCAAAGCGTCCAGAGAATTTTCTTGTTTTTAAAATATCCAGGGGAGGGGCCTCTGGGTGGCTCAGTCGGTTAAAGGTCCGACTTCGGTTCAGGTCATGATCTCGTGGCTTACGAGTTCGAGCCCTGCGTCCGGCTCTGTGCTGACAGCTCAGCCGGCTTCAGATTCTGTGTCTCCCCCTCCTCTGTCCCTCCCCTGCTCATTCTCTGTCTCTCTCTGTCTCTCAATAATAAATAAATGTTAAAAAAATAAAATGAAAATAAAATAAAATAATAAAATAAAATAAAATATCCAGCTCAGAGAATATGGCTTCACACCTCTCTCTCTGCCAAGCTGAGTCTCAGAGTACCCTGGCAATCAGCATTCAGAGGTGTTGGGGCAGGCCTTGCTCTTGGCTCACTGCTTGGCCTGCATTGGGCTTGGCTGCGCGGGGATGCTGGGCTATCTGGGGAAGCTGGGTGAGCTCTCTGTGACCCTCTTCTACCACCACTGAGGAGATCACTGATGTCAGCGTGCTTTCCGGATGGGGACCGGGTCTCCGCTCACATCTGGTGTGTTACCGCACATGCAGGAAGGAAGGGCTGAACGAACTCAGGACAGACACATCTGGGAGGGAGCCCAAATGCCATCTCCCAGAGCATTTCTTCTCAAGATTTTTTTTTCCCCTAGAAAACGTGCCCCCAGACTATCAGAATCCAAACCGTAGGCAGTTCAAGATTGGGGTCCAAATCAACACAGGTGGGGCAGGTACAGGGACCAGGGGAGGCACCCATGTTGTGACCTCAACCCAGTTCGAGACCCAGTTTGGATGATTCATATTTAAATTCATTCTTGGGATGCCAAGAACAAGACTGTATTTCCCGCCATGTTTAAAAAAATTCAGTCACGTCTCCATTGTGATCCACTCAAATCTACACACGAGAGTGCTGCCCATGTGCGTAAGTATACCCCCCATAGGTGTGGTTATTTCCTTGTGCAGATAATTAAGACATTAGAGAGGAAAGTGGTTGTGGCCGTTTTTAATGAAAAGTTGAAAATAAGTTTTGACTTTGGGGGGACTGAACCAACCCACAAGATCAGTCAGAAGGATTGAACCAACTTAGAGAAAGAATCAGTGATTCTTGCCAAGCTCCAAGCATACCAGGCCACCAGTCTTGGCACACACACCTATCTATGGGGTGGGGGTGGAGGAAACGCCACTTGGCCAGATGCCTTCTATCCTATCATGCTTCCTGTGCTCTGTCTGTCTCCTCCAGGTATGTCTCTGCCATCCAGGAAAACCCATTTTCCTGCCAATCTCTTGGAGACTTTAAGCAAATGATCTGTCTCATTGTCACTGTGCATTTAGAGTTTACTCCCAGCTATTCCCTAGATGGCTCTAGGAAGTTCAGGCAAGAAAGCGCTGTGCTCAGCCAAATAAAAGGAAGCCAAGATCATTTCATGGAGGTAGAAAAAAGAGTCGTGGCTTTGAGGAACATGGCTGAGTAGATCTTCGGACTTGAGCAATGACCTGGGCTGGACGTTTTTAGCGGCAGAAGCCAAAAAGGAAATGCCTGGGTGACACGGTGTCTGCCTCCTCATACATAGCATGGAACCTACCCACTCATTAGTACCATTGGCCGAGTGGCTGCAGATGGAAATGGAGAAGCCCACAGGCACAGCAGAATTAGTAGGAACAGTCTTTAACTTGGTGGGCTGTGACATAATTTTCCATTATCACTCGAAAAGCCAGAGGATAACTCCATTCTACCTCCATCTCCTAAGCCTTTTTGACTCTCTGTTGGACACCAAATTAGCACCTCTTTTTGGCCAAGCTGTGACCTTTGCTGAGGACTCGTTCCCAAGATTTTGTGATTCTGAGATTCCCCAATACTGTCCACCCCTTGGGTCAGATCAGCCAAGGGTTGTGGTCTCCTGAGATGTGTCCCTAGCTGGGCCAGTGATACGTGATATTTCTAACAAGAGGGGGCAAGAGTAATCGATTCTTTGGTTTCTTCGTGTGTAAAATGGGGATGATCTTTCTTGCCACTTGGAGTGGCTGTAAGCACACAATGAGACGGTATGTGTGAATCACGAGGAGCAGTGTCGCTCCAGCAGAGAGCAGGTGCACAGGGATTTCAGCACCTTTCTCCTGTGGCGGGGCAGGACCCCACACACATATGACGGGGCGAGGGTGTTGGAAGAAGGTGGAGGGGCCCCATCCTCGGCTGCAGTCACCTGTAGATGGAAAGTGCTTCTTAACTCTTTCTTTGTGACATAACCCCTTTGAGAATCTATTGAGGGGCACCTGGGTGGCTCAGTCGGTTAAGCATCTGACTTCAGCTCAGGCCATGATCTCATGGTTCATGAGTTCGAGCCCCACATCAGGCTGCTGTCAGCACAGAGCCTGCTTTGGATCCTCTGTCCCCTTCTCTCTCTGCCCCTCCTCTTCTCTGTTTCTCTCAAAATAAAGAAATAAACTTAAAAAAAGAGAGTGAGAGAATCAAATGAAATCCATGGTTTCTCTCCATATTAAAAAAAAAAAAAGAAAGAAAGAAAAAAGTAAGAATGCTGGCAACCTTTCCCGAGCACTTCTTATGTGCCAAGCACTATGCTAAGTGCCTCCATGGACTCTCTGATCTCTGAACAACCCCAGAAGGCAGATACGACTTACTGTTGCCAAGTGCAAATACTGAGGCACAGGAAGTTCAGTGAACTTGGCCACAGCTATACTTAGTGCATTAATTTCTTGCGCTGCCATAACAACCTATAACTGAGTGACGTAAAACAACAGCAATTTGTTCTCTCACGGCTCTGGAGGCTGGAAGTCTGAGATCAAAGCGTCCATGGCGGGGCCACGCTCTCTCAGAGGCTCTAAGGGAGAATCTGTTCCATGGCTTGCTCTTAGCTTCTGGTGTTGCTGGCAATTCTTGGCTTTTCTTGGTTCCCGGCTGAATTACTTCAGCTTCTGCCCCTGTTGTCACGTGGCATTCTTCTCTGTGTGTGTGTGTCATTCTGTGCGTCTCTTCCCCTACTTACAAGGATGCCAGTCATACTGGGCTAGGGCCCACGTAATGACATCATCTTAACTATTACAACTGCAAGGGCTCTGTTTCCAAATAAGGTCACATTTTGAGGTACTGGGGTTAGGACTTCTACATGGTTTCTCCCCCCACCCCAAACGCAACCAACCCATCACATTTAATGAGTAGTAAAGTCAGGATTTAGACAGGTGGTCTGGCTCCAAAGCCTGACCCCTCAACCACCATACTGAACTAGTTCCATAAAAACACACATACACCCATGCACCAAAAAATTGTATGCAATGCCAAGGGTGTCTGGACCCCTTGAAGCCCGCTATGAAATATTAGGTGGTAAGAGTGGCCTTCCCTTCCCATCCAGCGGGCATTGACTCAGAAATCCAGGGCTGTAGGGACAGTGAACCTGGAGAGCTGTGAGCAGGAGGCCAGGGCAGGTGACGGAGGGCCGCAAAAGAAGAACTTTGCGAGAAGTGGACTCTAGCTAGAGGTGGAGCTCCGGAGCCCTTAGTCTGGGGAGCGGTCCTGAGGATGCTCCAGACACAGGGGCACTGTCCTCAGAGGACCCAGTAGAAACCAGGCAGGATAGGACTTCTTTATTGCCACTATTTATAAGCACCTACTGTGTGTCCAGCCTGGTGCTGGGGTGTAGGGATCCTAAGGTGGATCCCAAGCTATCTCGGCCCTCCAAGCTTTGGAGCCTGGTCGTATAACAGTCAAGAGATGCTGTGGCTCAGAATCTTGGTGCCTGGGCAACAGTCAAGCCAACAGGCACACTTGAATCTATGGAAGAGCCGGCTCCCTGTCCGGAAGAGATCCCAGCCAAGGGGACAGCATGGCCATGGGGCTGCAAGCCCTGAATGTACCAAAGTCAGGTCACGCCTGAAATCCAAGCCACTCTTCTCAGTTTTCAGTCCTACCCGGTCCTTTTTGTGCCCCTGTGCCATTGTACCTTCTTCTGCATGAAATGCTCTCCCCTCTGTGTCCAGTAAACTCCCTTCTACCCTCCACAGCTCCTAGAGCTTGGGTGTCGATGCTCTACTCTCGGCGAGCTGCTCCCTACTTGGCCCCATTTGTTCTACGGTCATTCGGGACCATCATTTGCCTGTTTCCGACCTGGGTCACCCAGTAGACAATGGGACCCCTGAAAGCAGAACATCACCTTCTTCATCCATGGGTCCGTAAAGCATTGGATGGTGCCCGTCTCCTTGTTAGATAGTCGGCACGTGGTGATGTCTTTTGACTGAATACAGGAAGGCTTTGTGATAGGCCTGAGCTCACAGGTAAGAGCAGACAACTGACCACACCAGGTAGAAAGGAGTGGCCAGTGAGAGGAAATAGGCAGATATGTCTGCCTCTGGTGCTCCTATGGAACTATGGGGTCTTCTAATCAATGCCTTCATGGGTAAGGGTGCAGCTTGCTGGCAGATGCCACAGGTTCAAAACCTAGCTCCTAAACTTCTGTGTCCTTGGGCAAATTACTTGACCTCCCTGATCCTCAATTTTCTCACTTGTCAGGTGGTGATGTTAACTACACTGTCTATCAGGCGGTGGGGAGTCTGCCAGTGCACGGGAGACAGAGAGGAAATTGTGTGACATACTTCATACCATTCCTGACACATAAATAAGCCCTCAATAAATATTATTATTTTTTAATTTCTTTAATGTTTATTTCTTTCTGAGACAGAGAGAGACCGAGCATGAGCGGGGGAGGGGCAGAGAGAGAAGGAGACTCAGAATCTAAAGCAGGCTCCAGGCTCTGAGCCATCAGCACAGAGCCCGATGCGGGGCTCGAACTCGCAAACCGCGAGATCATGACCTGAGCCGAAGTTGGTCGCTCAAGCAACTGAGCCACCCAGGCGCCCCGATAACTAGTTATTATTATGAATAATACCATTGTCATTGTGGTAATAATGACTCATGTTGAAGGCACCTATGCACACCAGGGCTGGTGTCTTAGGGTTAGCTTAATAAGGAGCATTTAACCCAGCCCCTTTCACTGGACACGGCTCTCAACGACAGGTACCAAAATCCTTTCAAAGATTGGCAAGAGTGTTCTTTCAAATGACGCAGCCTCTTGACACAAAGTGTATTTTCAAGATACAAATGATTCTTGAAAAATTACATTTGCAGGGGTCTCTATTACCCTTTCAGCAATGGTCCACGCATCCTGAAAGTGAGGTGTCTGATCCTTCTCAGAAAGGATCGAGATGAGGAAATAAAATTCACTGTCAGAGTGGGCTGTGTGATCCCTGGGGAGCAGCGGGAGGAAGGCGCTCTGTGGGCGGGCGTGCTCCCCGATGTGCCATGAAAAACGAGTCTGGAAGGGACAGCTCACCCAAACTTCTCACCAAGAGACCCTTGGAACTTTCTTCCTGCACATTTTCAAGACCTCTTTTCCTTCCAAATCCAGGTCCGTATTTCCGAGCAGGAAGAGTCCAGAGGCCATTCTGAAGAGACTCAGCATGATGTCCTCAACCGGTCACCAGCTCTGTCTGTGCATCTTTGGGCAGGTTACTTAACCTCTCTGAGCTTGGTGTCCTCAGTTACAACAGGGGCCTTGGACTAAGTGATGGAGGCACTTTCCAGTTCTTGCCTTTATTGATGCTTATGTCAAGCTATTCGCCCGACGAGCCTTGTGTCCACCTCGTGGTGTGAAACACCTGTTCACAGGGAGGAGGCCGGTCAGAGGAGCATTCAGATCTCAAGGCAACCGCCTGGCCAGGCGAGGGGCTTGGGGCACGTCTCTCGCTATCACCAAATCTCAGCTTTCTCTCCTGCAAAGTGAGAGAAACCTTCCCTGCCCTCCTGGGGAACAGTAGGGGACACTTCAGTGTCCAGCCCAGCACTAGCCAGGCCTCGGGGAAGGTCGGTTTCTCTTTTTTACTCTCTAACGCTCGCCATCGCCAGCTTCTGTTCCCCATCCGGACGCTCCGCTCTTCCCTTCCCGTTCTGGCAGAGCCCAGACCAGGAAGGCGCGAGTCATGGGAAAGCATCCTTCTCCCCTGTTTTCCACCCCTTTTCCCAAAAGTGCAGCAGCGAAGTGCCTTTCCGGATTCACGCGCATTCCTTTTCTGATGAGGAGGATGCGAACAGCATCCAGTGCTCGTGGCGGGCTTTGCCCTGCGTGCTTCAGGGACGTTCTTCGAATCTTTTTGCTTCTCGCACAGCGAGGATGGTAGTCTACCCATTTAACAGATGAAGAAACTGACACTCGAGGACGGCTTGCAAACTCGCCCAGGCAGCAGGATAACAGTCACCATTCTGGGCAAAAGGCCAGCTTCTTGATGGACGAGGTGCTCCTCCCCGCTGCCCTGGTAACAGATTTCCTGCCTCACGTCACCTTGGGCACTTGGGTGGAGGTTAAGTCAGAGCTTTCAGCCAGGCAGGAAGGAAACGGATGCGTGAGGACGCTGGGGCCGGGGAGGGTGGGCAGTCAGGGGCGGCGGTGGCTCTGGGCTGCAACCTGGTGACCCCCTTCCCCCAGCACCCCTCTCCCCCCACCCTGTCGGCTCTGCGGCTGCCTCATGGAGAAGGGTGACCACCCAGTGGTGCCAGAGGTTGTGCTTCTGGGGGACCCCAGAAGGCTCTGCTTACACCCCTGGTGTTTCTGCCTGGGAATGGGGAGAAATCCGGCCTCCAGGGTGGGAGCTGGCACTCCTGTGTTTCTCTTTGCTCCCAGGTGCTCCCCGGCCTGTGGCGTGAGGGTGTCCGGGAGTGATCGTGGCTTCTCCCCCCGGCAGAGAACTGTGAGAAAGAGGGATCAGGGAGGGAGGTCCGTGGACCCAGAGGCTGGAGAGGAAGCTGCCAGCTAGGAGTGAACAGAGCGGAGCTCACCAGGCCGTGCGTGAGGGTTTTTCTCCCCCCGGCGTGTGTATGGGGCTCGGTCCCCCCGGGGGGTTCGCGCTCTAAGCTTGGTCTGCTTGTCTCCTGAAGCCCGAGGCAGGATGGCTCCGTTCCAGACCCAGTTCTTCTCCAGAAGACAGTTCTGGGGTGGGAGTCGCACAGGGGCAGAATTTAGGGATTAAGAGTTCACGTTGCCCGGGTTTGAAGCCTGGTGCTGTGGGGCTGGCCGTGTGACCTGCGCAAATTGCCAAAATGCTTGGGCCTCAGTTTCCTCATCTGTAGAATGGGGATGGATAACCACGAGGCCATTAACTGTCAAGGCCATTAACCTCGAGGTTCATTAACTGTCGTTAAGCGTTCAGAATTCTTACTGGTAACAGATCCTACTCAGGTGGATCTTTGGGTCATAACATTAGTCCAACCTGGCAACTTTGGGGAAATCTGCTGACCCACGCTCCCAGATCCAACAGTGTGCCCTCCCAGACAAGCAGAGGTCTGCCAATGACGGTCACTAAACTTGATCCGACCCTTACTGACTTGTAGGGGCATCAACAACGGCATTTATTGTTGATGAGCTTATCTGGCCTTCACTCTAACCCGCTGAGTCAAGTCCTGTTCTATCTGTGTCATCCCCTGCGTTGGGGGATGGCGTCCTGGGCTGAAAGTCACGCTGCCAGAAGGAGGCGAAGCCAGTGCTGGAAAGCACAGCGTCCTGAGCCACTGGGGCTCTGCTGCCTCTTCAGTTGTAGCCATCCGTGCAAACGCAAGTCGCTTCTCATCTCGCAAAGTAGAGGGCTGAAGAAGATTCCAGAAAGGTGGCGAGGGGGAATTTTGTCTCGAGCTACCTTCTGATCTTGGTAGCTGTCCTGAATCCCCGCGGAAGTGGCCTAACCTTTTCCTTGGCCTAGAAGACAGAATGCGTGAGCTTAACATTCCTCGTGGTCACCTGGGAGCCAACATAAATGCCAAGTTAATCCCCAATGCAACAGAATGGAAAGAAAACGTATGGTCTCTGGCGTGGATTGGGGATCCCCCCAAAAGATGCGGTACCACCCTGAAGGTCACCTTATTTGGAAGTAGGGTCTTTCCAGATACCATCAACATAAGATTAGGGTGACCCTGTTCCAATCACTGGTGTCCTCACAAGAAGAGGAAAATTTGGACCGACACGGACAGACAAGGGAAGAAGGATGTGTGAGGACAGAAGCGGAGGCTGGAGAGATGCATAAGCCAAGGAATGCCGAGGGTTCCCGCAATCACCAGAAGCTAGGAAGCGACAAGCAAAGATTCTCCCCTGAAGCCTTCAGAGAAAGCATGGCCTTGCCCACACTTTGATTTTGGACTTGTGGTCTCCAGAATTGTGAGCAAATAACATGTCTGTTGTTTTTTAAAAACATTTTTTAATGCTTATTCATTTTTGAGAGACAGAGAGAGACAGAGCACGAGTGGGGGAGGGGCAGAGAGAGAGAGAGACACAGAATCCGAAGCAGGCTCCAGGTTCTGAGCTGCCAGCACAGAGCCTGACAGGGGGCTTGAACTCATGAACCGTGAGTTCATGACCTGAGCCGAACTCCGACACTTAATCAACTGAGCCACCCGGGCACCCTCTGTTGTCTTAAACCACCCAACTTGTGATAATTTATTAGAAAAACCCTACAGATCGAATACGGTTTGCTAGAAGGGAAATTCTGGGGATACCTTGGAAACTTTCATCTAAATGTACCTGAGAGACGGGGAAATTGAGGCCCAGACTCGTGTGCAGGGCAGTGAGCTTAGGGCAAATCAGCAATCACACCGTGGAGAGCCACCTCAGCGTCAGGATAGAGGACAACCGGGTGTTTTCAAATTCTCAGTGAACATAGACAGTGCCCAGTGTCACCAAACAGAGTGAACCTTCTGCCCAGTGAGGGGTTTGGGCTCCATGACACCACACGTCTGGTAAGAGTGCTTCAGCCCTGTGGGAGTGGGTCCCCTTCTTGGGCAGACATCACTGGACCTTAAGGAAAGCTGTGTTCTGCTTCCTGCTCAGGAAGATTGGCTTCTGTGCAGATTCCGAATGTCAGACAGGCTTTGTGGGCTCCATTCTTCATGTTCCGGAAGAAGGCCTTGACTGGAGTGCAATAGTGTCCAACGTGGTTGGTATTTGAAAAGTTTCCATGTGGAAATAAGTGGGCACCGTGGTATTGACTTGGCTCCCCCCTCTCTCTCCTACTTTGAGAATACTGAGTATACTGAAGGCTCACTAATGATCTTCTGGAAGGAGGCATTAGAAATCTTGAAGTGATCTTCCAGTGCATGGAAGGCCTTTGTCAATAACCCTCTGAGGCCATCTCTCCCCACCCCACCCCGTTTAGGAAACGTAGCTCCAATTATCTAAATACTGGGGGGAATGGGATCTGGCCACACAGATAGTTATCTCCTTGGTTTTACTTTGTAGGTGTAGGTACAACCCCACCCCATGCCCGCATCATGTCTGCCATCTTTGGGAAATGGACGATTTCCTCTACTTCCTGTCTTATTTATTTACTTATAATTACTCACCTGTATTATTAAGTTGTTGCTTTTTATACAAACGCATGAGCCATTCATTTGAAAAATTCACTACGCAGTTGAATGTTTGCGTTTTCTTAGACTTTACCATCTTTCTAAACTACTATAAGTCCTATTTTCATCTTCAAAAACTCTATTGAAATCTGAAATTACCACTGTTTTCTTCTTAATAAAGATGACAGTCAATTCAGTGGTTGACTTCAAGATCAGCAATTACTATTTTAGGTTCAGATCACTGCGTGAGACCTGTAATCAGGAAATTAACTCCTCTGAGCATGCAGAGGACTGGGTTCCAGAGGTTTCTTTCCTGGCCTAGAAAGAATTTAAGGAGCAGAGGTGGTCAGTGGCACTCTAGTGGGCTTTCTCTCTCTCTTTTCTAAAGTTTTACCCTTAAAAAAAGAAAAGATAACTGCCCTTACTTTCAATGTGAGGGAAATGGTGTGCTTCTTTTGCTGGCAATGGTTGGGGCGGGGGTGGGGGTACTTCCGGAAACAGACACACATAGGAAGCCACTTTCCATGGCCCTTGAGGGACAAAGAATCAATCTCCTTGATTGAATTGATTAGATTCTCCAGGAAAACAAGTATTTTGACTAGGTCTGGGCTTCTCCATTAATTGATCAGCTATTTGCCTGAATGGTCTATTCTAGCTATACACAGGTAGGTTAGTGTCTGAGTTCCCTGAAGGATAATGCCATGGATTTCTCTAGATCTCTTCTCTCCCTCTCCTCCCTTTCTCCCTCCCTCTCTCCCTTCCCTGCTCCCCTCCCCAAGAGGCACCGACTTCACAGGAATAGCCACACTGGCCCCTTCCCATCAAGGGTCATGAAGAAAATGCTTCAGGGAGGAGCCCGACCCCTTGTGGCCCTGGCGAAGCCAAGCCTAATTCCAGCCTCTCTACCCTACCCCCAACACATGGGCCTTTCTACCCCACCCCCAAACAATGCCTCCCACCCCCTGCAGTTGTATCTAACTACCCCTAAGCCCTACTATGTAGAAATTCTGGTGTTGCCTTGGAGTCCATACTGTTTTCTTGAGTCAGAACCTGCAGAGACATTTTCTAAGGTAGGTAGGGAGCCCTGAGGGTGCTTAGGTGCTAGAGCTGAGGAGAAGCACCGTCTCTGCTCAGGGCACTGCGTGGACCCCGGAGGGCCTCTAGACAGTGGGCCACGCGGCCTTCCCCCGCTTGGCTTCCTGTTGCACAGGGACCCCATGAGGACCCCTTGGAGCCCTGCTGCCCAGGGCCCTGCCCTCCTCCTTTTCTGAACATTAGGCCTCCCTCCCCCACCTCTGCCGTCCCTCCCCGCCCCAGAGTGGCCCCTCCTCCACCAAGAGCCTGAACCGGACCTTCCCCCTCCCTAGGATGCCTCCAAATCCCCTCAGGGGCATCTCTTTCCGGAGGTTCTGAGGCGGTGTCATCTGTCAGTTGCCGGCGAATATATTAAAAATTCTTGATAGCGATGCTTTACTCTTAAATACAAAACCGGCCCTTTTCAAAGGCCCCCTGAAGGGCCAAGAACATGCCCTGACTATAGAGAAGGAAACATTTTATCCCAGTGATTTTTAAGCAGAGAAACGCCCAATTGGACGGCCGAAGTGTGAAATCATTTACGCTGCACGCCGGGCGGGGGCAGGCACCGGGCTCCCAGGCCGAGCCCAGGCCCAGCTGGCTCTTCCTGACCATTGCCTCCCCTCTCCGACTTCCTTCATTAGTGCTCACAGCACCGGTAGGAGGGCACTGAACTGCCTCATGCCTGCAAATTAATTGCATGTCCACAACTTTGCAGAAACCTCTGCTTTGGCTCTGGAAGCTTCCTTCTGACACGGATGGAGAGCGAGGCCTGGCTTCCAAGGTCTTTAGACTGAAAATGGGGCAGAATGGGATGGGTGGGTTGGGAAATCGAGGCAGAACTGGGCTTGGGCTACTCCTGGGCTAGTTGTGTGACCTGGGGCAAGTTACCTCACCTCTCTGAGTGCCATTTCCCTACCAATTAAATGGGAACAATACTAGTACCCGCCTCCTAGGGTGGGCGTGAGGATTAAGTGATACAAATGCTTCTAGCACTAAGCATAGAACGTGGCACCTGCTATGTGCTCAGTAAATGTCCGAGATCGCCAGCACCAAGTTCTTCATTTACGGCTCTAAATTTGGCCTTAAGCTTCTTTGCATGGAAAGAGCCAGGAACCAAAATGATGACACCCCCACACCACCCACAGCCCTCCCCCCCCCCACCCCGCATCCTGCTTACCTCCAGGAGGTTTTGGTGAAGGCAGGTTATCACTGTAATAGGTGCTTGTGAGCAATGTCCATTCTAGAGGGTATTTTTCATGGAGATTCAGAACAGCTTTGTAGAAAACGGGCTCCTATGGCCCACAATGAGACTACCATGTCATCAGAGGTGTCCCCGCAGAGGCTGGGGACCCTCATTTATGACCTTGGAGAGGGAGTTTTTACCTGGCAAGGGACATCTGAGCCCCCTCCCTTCCAAACCCCAGGATCCGTGCAGCCATAGAGACCGTAGCATTACGTACTAGCCCATTGACCAGGGGCCACTGGCCTTTTGTCAATTTTGTCATTTCAGATTTTTTTTTTAAATTGAGTTTCTACTAGTGCTGTACCAGGTCCCCAGGAGCTTCTCATGGAACTTGACTCAGAGAGAGGAGCCATCAGCATTGGAATGAAAACATACGTGAATGAATGGAAGAGGAAGAGCCGGGGAAGGGGACGGGTTACTGTAAGTAGAGTGGGCAAGGAAGATCTCTCCTAGAGGTGGAATTGGGTCTGAGACACTGAGCCGAGCCAGTTATGCAAACAGCAGAAAGATGAAGGTCCCAAGCAGAAGGAACAGCCAACGCAAATACCGTGGGGTGGGAATAGTTCCATGGGGTCAAGGGACAGAAATAAGGCTTGGGGGCTGAATCCTGCTCCAAGGGGAGGGGGCAATACGATAAGGCTGGACCTGCAGACGGGGCCCAGTCCCCGCAGGGCCTTGGGGACCGTGGCAAAGACTTGGGATTTTGTTCGGAAGCAGTGGGAAGCCACTGGAGGGTTTTAAGTAAGGGTGACACCATGGATATTGACCCAGAGTGAACACATTTGAATACAGGACCACCCTTTGTCATGGGCTCTTTCAAATGTTAAGAAATTGTTTTGCAGGTGTAGACCAAAGTAGGGAGGGAAAAACTCCCCGCCAAGGAGTACACGGTACACGGAAGTAAATGGGGGAGGCATCCCGATTTACAATAAAATGTGCTTTGAAATGCTAGGAACATATTCCCAACCAATTCCTGAGTCTTTGGGACTGCTTTCAGCTCACTGGAGCTGTAATGAAGGTGGCCCTTATCAGCCTGAGCTTGAGCTGCCTTAATTAGACCCAGATTCTCTATCTTTAAATTGGTCTGACATCAAAGCTGGAGTTATAATTGCAGGTGATGCATTTGCAAGTCGCATTGTTATGTAGAATGCGGCTGCCAGCAGGTTGTGCTGGGATTATTGAAAAGCAATTTGCAGGGGAGGTCTATGGGGGAAAGGTAGTTCACCTCACTAAGCCTAAAAAAAAGCAATAGAGAGCTGGAGGTCTTGGAGAAAACATGTTTAACAAGAGGCATTAAAAAAAAAAAAAAAAAACCTTCAGTATTTTACCAGCTCTATTTTGCATGCACATCTGGCCGAAGCCACTCCTGGCTCTGAGACACCTGGCTGTGAAAGTCCACGTCGGTAGAGGTCATGGCTGGTCTGCATTCCATATGGCTGTGGGACTGGTCTGTGGGTCAGAACAGGTTATCAGGAAAGCTCAGGCAGCTTGAGGCAATTCTGTGGCCACTCACCAATTCCCCACTCTTGAGTTTTGGAACCGGGAAGATTTTAGGCTTCCAAGGTGCTCACAGAAGACACTTGACTTGATTCTTTGTTTCGAAAGGGAGGTTGTTTTTTTTGTGTGTGACCGGATGCAGAGCCTCACTGGAGAACCTTTTCTTGTCAGTGAAGGAAGATTGCCACTCAAGCCCTAAGTCCTAATACAAGGACGTATTCCTGGGTTTAGAGGGAGGGTGGATGGGAGCGTTGGGGATTTGAGACTAGCTGAGAGGAAGATGTCTTAGAACTTAGAAGAGACCACTGAAGTTAAAGGGTCACTCAACTCCTGAAGCGTAACTTCCAAAACTTCTGGATGGCAATACCATTGAGGAGACCCATGTTCATCCGTTAACTACTGAAACGTATTGCTTTGCATGTTAGCTTAAGATATCCAAAGAGAGTGTAGGATCTGGATTTCTGGGAGTTCGCCTAACTCCTTGATGTGTTAAGTGGGACACGGCAAACTAATTGCTTCCTCCAGCCAAACCTGACTGGATGTAGTCGCCGCGAAATTAAGAACCACGCGTCAGATCTCCCAGAAAATGTCAGAGAGGCCTAACAAGGAACCTTGTATGCAGTCTCTCTCTCTTTTCCTATATTATCATTTCTGGAGCTGCTTTGTAAACATGAAGTAGCTTGTCATGGCAGAATCCAATCCTTGGGGTCATCGATGACGTTGTGTTTTTACATTGGTGTCTACAGCCCAACAACTGGTCACTTCTGTGGGGCGAGAAGAGGGTAGAGGGTAGGGGACAGCCATCTGTCAAAGGTTTGGAAACACTCCGTCATAGGGTTGACTTTTTCACTTTCCAATTTTGTCTGTTCTGGTGGTGAACCATCTTGACCTCTGGAGTGGTAGGTGACCTCTCGCTTCTTAAGTGGGGATAATGTCCCTGAGCAAGAAGCAGCTTTATCTCTAAAGAATTTCTGCTGAGGGAAGGAGAGGTCACGTTAGTCACCGAGGGCAGGGAATCCAGGCCTTCGCTCCAAACCACGTTCACTTTTCTAATCAAACTGGCTCATATGATTCCAATTATTTTTCCATCCTCTCCAAGGGCAGCGGGCCATAGGCTAGGCTGATGACCTGTGAAATTTCAATTTTAAAGAATGAAACTGGTTTTGATTTATTAAAAAGCCAGCCCATTCCTCTGGTTCTGTGTAGATGGAGAGAGGGCAAGAAGAACTGCCAAAAGGCTGGGTCACATTTGACGACTCCCGTCCCCCAGCTTCGGCAGCCTGCTGTGCCCAGGACACGTGGAAAACTCTCCCATGACTTGACACACAAGTGGCCTGGAGGCACGGGGCCACACATACACTCCTGATGTTGTTGGCACTGCAGCCTGGGTGGGGTTGTGCGAGGCTGGGCACCACAGACATTCTAGAAAACGCGGGTCTGTCAGAGAGGAAGTGACTGGGTCAGCATCCACTGTGCTTGACTTCCACCCCTCCCTATTCTCCTTTCCCTTTTCTGGTTGACGTTGTTGAACGTGGGGTCTGGGGGAGTCCCTTCTGGACTTTAGTGTGTTGGCCGGAGAGAGCACAGAGCTTCTTCTCTTGGTAGAACCTTCTCCTTCGTTCCCTCAGACTTGGCACTGACTCGTTGAAACAACCTACGTGCCCTTTGTCTTATCTGCCTCATCCTTCCCTTGGAAAGCTACCCGGTTGTTGGAATGAATGGAGTCAGTGTGCGTATGCATCTGTTGATGTGTGTGGATCTTAAAAACACAATCCTGGGTTTAAAAAAAAAGAGGAGTAGAAGGAAGTAGATAAGCCACTATGATTTACATAAATTAAAGTAGATGCACAGAAAGCAGCCGTACACATAAAACAAAAAGATTTCCCTAAACACATTAGAAGAGCGCCTACAGAGGAGAGGAATGAAATGGAATCTAGGGATCAAGAGGAAGAAGTAAGGGGGAACGTGGGTAGCTCAGTTGGTTGGGCATCCGACACTTGATTTCGGCTCAGGTCATGATCTCACGGTTCATGAGTTCAAGCCTCACCTCAGGCTCCAGGCTGAGCGTGCAGAGCCTGTTTGTGATTCGCTCTCCTTCTCTCTCTGTCCCTCTTTCACTTGCATGCTTGCTGTCTCAAAATATATAAAGAAACTTAAAAATTTTTTCTTTAAAAAAGAAGTAAAATGAATGAATCAATCAATGATGAGGCGTCATGAGCTCGAGTATGATTAACTCAATACTGCATCCCAAGGGTAGTGAAAATAATGAAAAGCAATGTAATTTTGACGGTCTTCTAACGTTAGACCTGAGACTGGTGCCCGAGTGGTGCCATGATGCCAAGATGACCAGCTCAGCCCAAATCCTTCCATGGGCTTCAGACCCAGATGCAAAGGACACAGCAGAAGACAGGAGACATGCTCCCAGGGCGAGCACCTTCCAGAGGAAGATGTCAGTGTCAGAGGGGGCTATTTTCTCCTTCCCTGACTCTGGCCACTTTTCCCCTGCCTTGTGATGTGAGTTGTTGTGGGGCCAGGAGTAGGTTGGCCTTTATCTTCACCATCTGTAAAATGGGGTAATGCCAGCACGTCCCTCATAGGCTTCTGTCAGGAATGAATGTCTAACTGCTCTGCTCTCAGTACAGTGCCTGGCTTACAGAAAGTGCTTGCCATCAGGACCATAACCACAATAATACTGGCTAAGAATAATAGTAATGACAATAGTAATAAGTCTTGTCAGAGGAAGCATTTTTTTCCTTCTTGCGTAAGCCTTGCTCCAAAGGTCCATTTTGGGAGTTACTCAAAAGACCTTGGTGTCCAGCCAGACGGGAAGTCAACAAAGTCAGTGAGGTCTTCCAAGATTCTGGAAGAATGTTGTCAACCCTTTCTTTCTTTCTTTTTTTTTTTTTTTTAAGTTTATTTATGTTTGAGAGAGACAGAGACAGTGCAAGTGTGGGAGGGGCAGAGAGAGAGGGAGAGAGGGACTCCCAAGCAGGCTCCATGCTGCCAGCACAGAGCGTGATGTGCTCACGAAACCATGAGACCATCTGAGCCAAAACCGAGAGTCGGACGCTTAAGCGACTAAGCCACTCGGTGCCCCTGGTTTTCAACTCTTGAGTCTCCTGAGGATTCCTAAAAGGCTGGGGCCACAGCAAAGAAAGTCCTGGCAGCGACACTGGGTACTTCAGGGCGAGTGATCGGAGTCGAGAGTCCCAGCAAGAAGGAAGAGTTGCCAGTCAAGTCCCGGGGTGCTGCGGAGGATGAATAAAGGATGAATAAAGGATGACCCACGCTGCGTGCGGTGACTGCCTGCTTGCTCCCAACCTCTTAGAGTCTCTCGTTGTTCAAACTACCTCAACACTTCTCGTTTCATTTGGGCCCTGGGGCACTCTCCTGAGGAGGGAGTATGGAAGTCTCATTTTCCAAATGGAAAAACAGGCCCAGAATGTCCCAAGCCCAAGATGTACATTAGTTTTAGACCAGGGCCAAGAACTCGGGCGCACTGACTCCCAAGTCCAGGGCACGATACAGTTAATAGTGATGGCCATGATCACGACAATGGCTACTCACAAGTGGTCTGTATGAAGGGTTTTATATTTCATGTAGTCCTTACAGTAAACCTGTGATATAGATGCAGTTCCTATCTTCATTTCACAGATGAACCAGCTAAAGCACAGAGAGGCTGAGTACCCTGCCTAAAGTTGCACAGCCTGCAAGTGGTAAAGGAAGGGCACCAACCCGAGTGCGCATCACTCCACTTGCTCTCTTCTGCTGCCAGGCTAGGCATGAGGACCAGTCTCTGCTGCTCTGGGTCTTCTCAAGACAATAAACTCCCACGGACTCGAGTGTGAGTCAGTGCCTACCCTCCCATCCTGAGATCAAGGAACAAAATTTTGTGCCATAGAGCATGGAAGAAGACGTGGCTATGGTTTCTGCAGCAAAGGGCGCTTCTGAACTTGGAGATCTGGTCAACCACAGACCTGTCCGCTATATTCAGTACTCATTCTGAGTTTGGCTGGGGATCTAGACAATTTTTCAAGGGCACCAGTACTTTACTAAGTTCAGTACCCGGTGCACCCTTTTGTCGACTGTCTGAGGATGACTGGAGTCCAGCCTGTGCTGAACACTAACTGCCCTGTGGCCCAGACTATGGGGGCATTGCAGGAGCTGGTATGAGTGGTGGGATTGGGTATGGAGGAGCCTCATCCTGAAGGCAAAGGCTAATCCATATCAAGAGCAAGGCAGGGTTGGGTCAAGTGTGCTTTGCGCCTGAACTTGATACATCCATTGCTTAAATTTGCTTTATTTTCTCTTTCTTCCCCCTCCTCCTGTTCACTTCCAGCCTGGAAATGCAGAGAGAAAGCTGGGTGACAGCTCCGTGAGTTAAAGTAAAAGTTAGATGTTCAACATCCAAGGACACAGTCTGTCCCGGAGGGCCTGGAAGATAGCAGGGGATGGCCACAGAGGGCTACCCTCCCTGTCGTATTGTTCCCTCCCATTCTAGCATACTTTATTTTGCATCCGCTCTTGGCTGGAAAGTCTTTGTGAAAAAAAGGAGAGACGTGGGCTAGGGCTGCCGATGGGTAAGAGCTGCGGCCTTCAAGAGGGTCAGGGAAGAATCCTAAAAGGGATGCTAAAAGTATTACGAGTGTTGGGGCGCCTGGGTGGCTCAGGCAGTTAAGCGTCCGACTTCAGCTCAGGTCATGACCCCACGTCTGAGTTCAAGCCCCATGTTGGGCTTGGTGCTGACAGCTTAGAGCCTGGAGCCTGCTTTGTATTCCGTGTCTCCCTCTCTCTGCACCTCCCCAACCCCCACTTGCCATCTGTCTCTCTCTCAGAAATAAATAAAAACAAACAAAAACAATTTTTTAATTAAAAAAAGTATTATGCATACTAAGAGTATAATGCCAGTGGAAGCAAGAGGTGGGAAAGGTCAAGGTGGGATGGCATGAGAGTGGGCACCACATTTGGCTGGAAGGGGAAGGGGAAGGGCCAGAGCGTAAGCCCAGAGTGCCAAGAGGCTCATTGGACTTGACTTTCCTTGCACTTCCCAAAGTGTGAGCAGTGGAACCCTGCATGAGTGGCATTATGCTAAGAGGGGTTCCAGGGAGGAGAAAAGTCTGCGCAAATAACTTCTGGAAACACTGTTTAAATTAAATTAAATTGTTTCTCTTTACTACAGGATATATCAGAAACTTTACTATAAAGATACGCACTGCAAATCTTCATGGGGGGAGGATAGCCTATGTAGCATTTCCCAAATTTATTCCACCGATGAATCCATTTTTTTTTTTTTTTTTGAGGTGAGGTTTATGAGATTAGCTCTAGAAGATGCTTTCCCATATACATGAATTAGGAAGTGATTGGGGAAGGGAACCAGTGAAAAACGAATTTTACTCTTAGTTCCCTGTGAGGCCTACATGAACCCCTACCCTCCTCAAACCCACTACTGGACTTCCCCTCACCCCCTACTCCTTGAGAGCGGGTTCCATGCTTAGTTTTACCAACTTTGGGGACATCTCTGCTCTGTAAAATGCAGTGAGACCCCAAGCCTTGACACGTTTTGAAATTACTGGGCAAGTCCGTGGTTCTAAAAAACACTTGGAGACATGAATCCATTTGGAAATGTGCTGGAAGCTATGAATTCTGTTCCTGGGTCGTGGGGTGGGGAGGGCTCCTAGATTCATAATTTTCATATAATAGGAAGGGATTTTCGGAACTCCCGGAGACCCATCTATGGAATATCTGCATGTACCCACATTGGCTTGTTGGGTCGTCACCATTTTTCTTTGTGCTGGTACCACTTGGATGCTTCAATATGTGGCCCTATTAGTCCTCTCACAAAATTGGCTCTATGGCCTTTATGTGACTTCTTTGCCTGGGGAATTGTCTACACTGACCAGCCAGAAGCCATTTTCTGGGATAGTACTGGGAAGAAGCATGGGGAGACCTCTACATTTTTTTTTAATGTTTATTTTTATTTATTTTTGAGTGAGAGAGAGAGTGAACGAGCTGGGGAGGAGCAGGGAGAGAGGGGGACAGAGGATCTGAAGTGGGCTCTACGCTGACAGCAGAGAGCCTGATGCAGGGCTCGAACTCACGAAGCGTGAGATCATGACCTGAGCCGAAGTCGGACACTTAACTGACTGAGCCACCCAGGCCTCCCTCTCTAAACATGATTTTAATTTAACATCTTTGCCTTTCTTTGGAAACAGAGAGGAGACAGACAGATTGAACGGCCCCTTCAAGAGACTCTGTCCTTCTCCCGACTTCTAAAATTGGAGGGGATGGGAGATAAATGGAGGAGAAACGTTAACGTTGAGCCTGCCCTGGAGATGCCGGTAGGACCCATTTTCCCTAAAGGCTTTTCTTCAAGCTCACTTTGAGGATAGAATCAGGCAGCATATTTTTTTTTTTTTCTAAATATATTGTTTCTCAGAGAGCACGGAGAGGTCTGGTGGCCACTGTCTCTCTGTTTTCCATCCACACTTCCCCATTGTTTAGGAGCCTATTCTATCACCCCTTAATTTCCAACCCTTCTTCTTGTGTTATTTTATTTTAGGGACCGCTCCTAAGTATTAAAAAGCCGGTTTGGGGTATTTTTATTATCCAGTCTGGAAGTCTTCATTCTTAAATATGATGGCTTTGATCCATTCACATTTATTGTGATCACTCAGCAGCTTGGGTTTATTCAAACTGTTTTCTTTTGTGTTTTTTCATTTATCAAATCTTCTTGTCTTCCCAACTTACTTTGTATTGAACTTAGTGATGAGAGAAAACATTCTGTTTCCTTTTTATCTCAAACAAAGACTACATATGAGCGATTCCCTGACCTCCTTAGGAAATTCTATCCTTTGTGTCCTGAGTCTCCCTATCTCTTTATTTCCCCGAGGCCTGGAGAGCTAGTGTAGGAAGGAAAAAAACTGGGTGCAGAGCCAGGAGAGAATGGGGTGTTGCTCCCTTGGTCTTTTGCCCACGTAATAATAGGGGAGAAAGGCAAAGAATGAGATCAGAGAGAGCAGCAAACAGAGGAGGTGACAGCAGGTGGCAGAGAGAGCTACCAGACAGAGCCAGGGAAAGCGGCACAATCTCAATGGTAGAACTTGATTCACAACAACTTGTGGACTCTGCCTTGGTGGCAGAGGGATTTCAGCCTTCTGAGTCTTTAGGCCTGGTAGGAAGCGGGTAGGCTTTCTCTCTGCTCTTGCCCTCATTATCAGCTTTTTACTCCCATGACTGTGACTAATTATCCAGCACTTGGAACCCACTCCCACGGCATCCAGATGTCAGCAATTCCTTTTGGTTTCCCGAAGACTCCGCCAGCCCCCAGCGCTGCCAGCATCTCCAATAGCTGGCCCAGTAGACCAGTGGCCACACACTTGCCCTAAATTTGGCCGGGCTCTAGGAACAAGTGGTCAAGGCTGTGTTGAGCAGATTATGTGTGTATGTGTGGCCCAGCCGAAAGCTCTTAAAGCATGCCCCGAAAGACACGACCCATAACAAGCACTTGTAAATTGCTCCATCATTACGTCTCCAGTCAGAGGTCGAGAGTTGCTGTAGTCTTTTAATGGAGGGGGAAGAGTCCGGTGCCTTGGTGCTCCCCACTAGCCTGGGTGCCCCTCCCTAGCCTGGACGAGCTATGCACACATAGACAAATACTTTAATGGACTGTATGAGGCAGAGAGGTTTATAGCAAGGCCAGGAGGCCAGGGTCGCTGAGCTCGCTTATACGGAAGAAAACCAAGTCAAGCCAGTCTGACTGGACTGGCTGACTTCATGCTTTATCCAGATGGACACTGAGTTTTGCTCTACAGTGATTTTCTGAGGCAGTGGCCTGCTGTAAGCTGGCTTGGCCTAGACATAGAACACACACAGGCTAAGCCGGGAGAGGGGGGGTGGCACTCAGCAGTCTCCACATATAGAATGCAGTTGGGCCATCCCGAGGTCAGGGCCCTAGATGCAATTCAATTCAAATGATATCTACTCAAGATATCTCTGCTAGGATGAGTTTTGGGGACTCAGCAGGATAAACACAGCCCTCTGGGCTTCAGGGAATAACATGGCATGGGGGAAGTGAAATTTACACAGGGACACTGGAAAGCAACAGGAGAGAACAGCCAAGAGACCGGCCCTGGAAGGATGTCCCCAGGGCTGCAGAAGTCTGGGAAGGCATACACAGAGTGCTTGGCATGCCAGGCTCTGGTGCCCCTCTGGGCTTGACTCTCCATTCTGTTTCTGTTTCTGGATTATGTGGCCTTTGGTAAGGTATTTTCTTCACCTATAAACCCACCTTACTGAATTTTGTGAACATTCAGTGAGGTAATATCCATCAAGTTCTTAGCACGGGGCAGGGTGCATAGTTTAAGTGCTCAGTAAACAAATGAAAGCTATTATTGTTTCTGGAGGAAGTGGTCATTTCAAGGTCACCAAGGCCTCACAGGGAGCAGAGAGAAAGAGAGAACATTTAGAGCAACAGGAGCAAAGAATATGAATACAAGTTAATAAAAAGGACTAACTCCAGTATTTTTTTGGCAGGCAGGGTTCACGCATTCAATAAATATTAAGTTACTATTGGCCAGGCAACATGGAATACAGTGGAGAAGTAGGCAGAAGTGATTACTGTTCTCACTGGTCATTGTGAAGGAAGAATCGGGGGAAGGCATTGGAATATTCTGTCTGATCCAAAACAATAGTTAAGTCAAAGCTGAGGGCTTTGGTATGGACAGGACAGACAACGGACCCAATGCTCACCATCACGTACCTTTGAAAATCTCATCTTCAGAATTCCCTTCTTAGCAATTTCACCATGCGGTGTGGTTTATGGAATTAACTGACGTCATGGAACTTTCTGGAACTCCTAGAAAGTCATACGTCCCTGAACATTACCATCTAATGTAATGCAAAGGGCACCTAAACTACAGAATGGTGGACAATTGGGCCACCTCATCAGTGTCTTTCTGCTTCTCCCCTAATTGAGTCATAGAAGTGCTCTTTTTGATTTTACTACAGCTGTTGGGGTAAGCCCATCCTTCTAGCCGATGAGAGGTTCAGGAACAAGCATGGGACTCAATGGAGGATAACACAATATGAGAAGAGGTAGACTGGAGGCTTCTGAGAAAGTCTGTCTTGTTTCTTAATGGAGAGCATCCAGAGAACGTCTCCCTATGTTATCTCCTGATGAGAAACACTCCACTACCCTGACGCCATGACCAGCCATGTTATAACCACAAGGGAAGCCTGCCTCAGGATGATGCCAACTCCAGAGATGCCACGTGGAAGGAAAGGAAGGACACTGGGTCCTTGATCCAGCTGATCAGCCAGAACCAACTTGGAAGCTCATCTCCCTCTGGACTTTCTGCACTTGGGATATGACTATACTCCTCAGTGTGTAGGTCTGTGTATGTGGAGTTTTCTGTTATTCATGCTCTAGCATGTCCTAATGGACATACTTGATAAAACAGAACCAGAAATTTATTTCTGTGCTTGTACCTCCAGTTGGCTTCATCGGGGCTTGGGTCCCTCCCAAAGGAAAAATACCCGGCTCGACCCAATCCCTGCCTATCTTACAGCCTGGGCAGTGCTCGTAGGGATTCTGGTTCTTGTGTGGATGGAGCCCTGTGGGAGACACAAGTTGTGGCGATACCAGGCTTCTGGATTAAGTCAGGTTTGATAAGAGCAAGCACTGTTCCAGAGCTTCCTATACATCAGGGCCACGTCTGAGACATTTATATACTTTATTTACTCTTCTCAACAGCCCTGTGAGGTGGGTCCCAGCGTTATATACATTTTGTGGCCAGGGAAGCAGAAATGTAGAGACACTAAGTAATGTGTCCAGAGACACATTACTTCAGCTAAGTGGCTGAAGCTAGATTCAGATTCAAGTCGCCTGGCTTCAGATTCTGTGCCACTAGCTGAATTGTTTCTCATTCGAGGTGGTTCTATGATCCACAGATAAAAGTGCGTAAGGGAAGAGGCAGAAGTGATCAATTAAAAGAGAACTCACTTGAAATTATAAAATGGGAAAAACACACCTTTAGACTTTCATCAGTCTCCAGGGAAGCCACTGCAGCCTTTGGAGAACAGAGTATTAGTTGGAAGCAATTACCCCTGTTTCTTGCTATTTCTTCATAATCTCGTCTCCATCATTTCTCTGTGACTGTTGTTCTTTTCATCTCTTCATGTGTGTTCAGAACAAGCGAAATAGCAACCTACCATATCAGACTAATTCTGCAGCGTCTGACCGTAGTTACTTTGATAAGAATTCTATATTTTTCCCTACCATGCAGGCAAAAAGAAAGTTCTGAAACGAAAAGAAGTCCCACGCGAGCCTTCTCACCGCCAAATGGATCGAGCTCACCCCACCTTTTTTAATTTTGCAAAACATTTGTGTTATGTCTCCATGGTATACCAGGGGGCCCGGTAGGGGAAAGAGGGCCTGTAGGGATGAGGCGCCTGGCTTGGCCATACGGTGGGCCGCAGGTGCTTGGGAAGGCTGGCCAATGGGAGAGACCTCTTGGAACAAGACTGACAAGTCACTGCTGGCCCCAGCCTAAGGCCTGATCTCCCTCCAGCTCAGCCCCAGGTCACCAAAAGGAAATGTATCTAATTTTCAAATCCCTCCTGGAGCCAAAGAGAATTCCAGCGAAACAGCCATAAACACTGAAAGAGTCTTGTCTGATTTAGGAAAACATTCCATTGGATTTAAAATGAAATATCCTGTGACTAATCTCATGTAAGACCGGGAACCGGGAACGGGCCTAACTGTTCAAGAAGACTCCAGAGAGAGACTTCGTCCCTCCCCCACACCTCTTTGGGAACGGCAATAAATCAGCCCGGACTGAGTTTTCAAACAAGGATTGGGAAGGGTTTGCTGTTTGATCCTCGAGACCCCCTTCTTCTCAATTTGTCACTGATTTCCCATCAAGAGAGTTTGTGCAACTGAATCCCCGATGCAATTCTGGCACTTTGTAAGCCAGTAAATAAAACCCAAATGTTAATTCTTATGAGCGCGGCATGCCCTGCCAAGATGTGAATAACATACTGCGAGAGACCCAGCACCACGAATCTCTATTGAGGCAACAAGTAACAGAGGGGCAGAGTCGGGGGGTAGATGGGGACGCAAAACCAGAAAGGGAGGTACAAAGGGAAGAGGAGGAAGAAATCCAGCTACCTGTTGGCATATTTGTCCTGTCCCCTGGACTTGACCGGAAGTTTCTTCTGGCCAGCCCCAGGCAGTAATAAGAACCAGGGACAACTGTTCCGTGCGCCTGCGCTCTATGGAGCACTTGCCACGTATGTTCGTTTTTTTCCCTAAAGTGATCTAGGAGGCAGGTTCTGCCGCTGTCCCCTTCTGTACGTGGAGAGTCGAGGACTCGGAGAAGTTATACCACTTGCCCCACAGGATGGAGAAGAGGCGCGGCCCTTGTTGGGTACCAGAGCCAACTGGGTCCCACTGTGTGCTGTCTGCCCCAGACGGTTGAATGTGAAGTGTAGGTACAGTGGCCACCTGTCCCAGGGTGCCCAGGATTGAAGGGGGTCCTGGGGAGCGGGGCTTTCCAAAGCTAAAACCAGGGCTGTCCAGTCAAACTGGGAGGCGTTGGTCATCCTATGAGTATGGATGGTCTGACGCTGAGGAACCTCCTTAGGCGTTTACATCAAGAGCGTTTTCAGAAAAACAGGCACTCGACGCTTGTAGCTCTGTCTGTCTGAGGTCACCTGGCAAGTCGGCCTAGTAAAGGCCATCGTACTTTTTTGCCTATGGGGCAGCCCCTCCCCCCTCCCCTCCTGATTTATGACAAAGGAAGAAGCAAATAACAACAATGACACATGCTACTGTTTAACAAGACCAAAATTTTCCCCTAAAACAATCTCCTAGGCCAAGACGGGAAGAAATCATCTTCCATTCCAGTTGCAGAGTGTCTGTAAGCAAATTATGATTTTGGTTTATTACTTTTAACCGGCGGGTCAATTTAAAGGCACAGAGGTACCCTTTTCTGCTTACCGCTGGATCCGTGTGAGGCAGAAGGAAGAATTCCGGAGCAGGGACCTCATTCCAATTTCGGGGCCCCACTTCACGAGCCGAGACCTCTCACTTGTGAATTATGTTATAATCAAGCCTCCGTCTCCTTGAGGAGTAAAGTCAATCTTGGAGTCCATCCAATAATAATAGTTTCTACAACAAACAAAGCCGTGCGTTTGTCAACAGTTTTTACATGTGTCATCCGACTTGCGCTCCTGGCAACCCTGTGGAACAGGGTGGAAAAAGACAAGTTCCGTGCTCCATGTTCCGTGATGGGGAGGCCAGGGTGAGAAAAGGATAAGAAATGTATGGAAAATCATACATTTAGGGAGGGGTGGAGCGGAAAATCAAATCTTTGCCTTAAAAAAAATTTTTTTTGATGTTTGTTTATTTTTGAGAGAGAGAGAGAGAGAGAGAGAGAGAGAGACAGTGTGAGTGGGGGAGGGGCACAGAGAGAGGGAGGCACAGAAAGGAAGCAGGCTCCAGGCTCCTAGCTGTCAGCACAGAACCTGATGCGGGGCTAGAACTCACAGACCGCGGGATCATGACCTGAACCAACGTCGGGCTCTTAACCGAGCGAGCCACCCAGGCGCCCCCAATCTGTACCTTTTGATTCCCCATTCGACGTGCTTTTGTGGCACCTTCCTCTTACGGTGTCAGGATAGTGTAAATATTTCAATACCAGAAAGACTTGAGGTGAACTCCTGGAAGGAAATGGATATATGTAGAAGGTAAATATCTTTCTATTTCCCAAACTGATCACGGTGCTTGGCACACAGTAGGTAACCAGTTGCCCAGCTTGAGGCAGAGGGGACAAGGGAACGTTCTGGCTACAACACCGACTGGACTGAAGTTTGAATCCCAGCCCAGCTGCCTAACTGAGAAGCACCAGGCGAGTCACATAACCTCTGTGCCAACAGACCCACCCCAGGCAGAGGTGCAGGTGAAAATACCCTCAAAGCTGTTGGGAACGCTTGCAATCTTCATAACGCTTCATAAGACGTAGCTATTGTTTTCTGGTGCCAGGATCCTGGACACTTCGTTAGGCCCGGGCTGGTGATGGAAATAGACGACGCAGGGCACAGGGCTCTAACCTCTGGAGGCAGGCAGCGGACCAGATGCTTTCTGACCTTCTGTCACGTTTAACTCCCCTTTCCCACCAAAACGAGAGGGAATGCTCTCGACTCCCGTCAACACAGTTACGGTGCTATTGGTAACCCCTTGCACCTGCGCCTGGGGCCAAGCCACAGGTGATAATTAGCTCTCAGAAAGCGGAAGGACATTAGCTCCTGCGTCTTGACTCTGTTCCAGTTGAGATAATTAAATAAAGTGCCCACAGGTGGATCCAGTTAATGAGGCCATCACCTGGGTTGCCATTGAGCCAGCCAGGCACGGAGGCCCGGAGCTGGGGCATGCGCTTACCCTGGATGACTAGGCCGTGGGCATGGCCAAAAGCGCGGAGCAATCTCCCCTCGTCTCTTCTCAACCCTCGGCTTGCTCCTGCCCTCAGTCCCCCAGACACACGGGTGTCCTCAGGTGCACTGACTGGCCTGGGAGCCGGGGACTTGTGCTCCAGGCTCTGGAGCTAGCTCAGCGCATAACCTCCTGTGAACATCTGACCTGTCCCTGCTCTGCTTTTTCAATTGTAAGGAGAAGGAAGCGGTTAAGGGGGCAGCTCACGAAACTGGAAGAGCTTGGGGACAGCTGGGTTCAGTCTCATTCTCTCCTGCCTCTCCAACACTGCTAGTTTCTGCTTCTCTCTTCTTGGCCTCCTTCGATCCTCCTGTAAATAGGCTGTTCTACAAATAGGCAGTCTTCAGCCACCCCATATCTATAGCCTTTCAGCGATGGCATAAGAGGCCAAGTAGGGCTTCCTCCCAGTTACAATTTTTAAAGTTTATTTATTTGGGGGGGGGGGGGGCAGAGAGAGAGGGAGAGAGAGAGAGAGAGAGAGAGAGAGAATCCCAAGCAGTCTCCACACTGTCAGCCTGAAACTGGACACGGGGCTCGAACTCAGGAACCGTGAGATCATGACCTGAGCTGAAATCAAGAGTAGGAGGCCTTGTTTCCAATTCTGTGTCTCCCTCTCTCTCTGCCCCTCCCCCATTCATGCTCTGTCTCTCTCTGTCCCAAAAATAAATAAACGTTAAAAAAAAAAAAAATTTAAAAAAAAGAGTAGGAGGCTTAACTGACTGAGCCATCCAGCACCCCCTCCCGCAGTGACAATTTTTAAAATTCTAGGAGAAGACCTGATTGGTCCAGCTTAAATGACAGGTTCAGCTTGTGGACCAATCATTCTGGCTGGGAAGGGACAAGAACTTGCATTTATCCAGAAGTAGATCTATTGCTGGATCGCCAGAAGCCACTTGAATTGGAATCTTCCACAATGACAGAAGTTTTGCGCACAATGACCCTTCCCTCCTCTAAAGAGCAGAAGCAGGTTGTGTTCCTGGTGTGTGCGTGTGTGTGTGTGTGTGTGTGTGTGTGTCTGGGTTGGTTCTTGGGAACTGGAATAGATATTTCCTTATAGAAATAATGCTATGAGTAATGGTTATTCTTCCAGATCCATCTAAGAAGAGGTTAACTGGATGACCATGGACAAGTTACTTAGCTCTCTGACCCTCAGTTTCCCTGTCTGGAAAATGAATAACGAGTAATACTGAGTAACAATGGGTAAAATGAATAATAATGGGGCTAGTTCATGTTTGTTGAGGTTATTACATAAATCGGGTAGATTCAGTCCTTAGCTCACCTGCTGGGTAACAGTAAGTTCAATAAACAGTAGCCATTGCTAGTGGAAAGTGAAATACTGCATGTTTGTGTCTTAAAAAATAGTGGCAAGCTTCACTTTTAGTGAAACAGGAAACCAATAAGATCAGTAAGTGATGAAAACACTGTTTTTCTTTATCTCAAGCACTGGCAGGTGCAGAAGGATAGGTTTAATTAAAGAAGGGTGAAAATATTCCAATGTAGTCTTGGGAACAGTTTCAAGGACCTTACGCAGGAATGTCCTCTTTATGGCTAATTTTGCTGGTCCCTTCTCCCCCACCACCTCCACTCACCTCTTGCGGACAATACTCATTTGCCTGAGGTGGTTTCTGAGACTTTTTAAGGGGGAGGGGTGGACTCAAAATAGGACCTAGGAGAAAACAGAGAAGAGACAAGAAGAAAGATGCAGCAAAAAGGGGTTATCTTGATGTGTCTGAAGAGAGTGCCACAGACAGAGATGAAGAATACAAAGGAATAACTACTCTAACTGTTGACTAATAGCATCATTACTGCTCAGACCTGTATGTGAGACAAGACACTGGCTGAGATGCAACATGAGTTCCATGTGGTGGAAGACAGAGTGGGGTTCTGGAACGTGCATCATTCCCTTCAAGGGGATGGGTGGGGAGGACATGGGTGTGGTTGCTGGTGCCGACCCCCAAATGGTGGAGGAGACCAAGTACAGTTGTATTGGTTCTTGAAGATCTCCGGGAAGGTACATCTCCAGGGGGAAAATGGCAGCCATGTTCAACTGAGCCTTTCTTTGTGTTTTGTGCTCAAGTCCCCTGCTTTGATATGATGAATGCCCTGTCCTGCAATATGCTGTGTCTAGGTAAGTATTGCCTTCTTGTCCACCATCATAGTTGGGACCGTGTTAAGTCCCCAGTAGGCAATCTATAGCCATGGGAGGCAGGGAATACTTGCAGATCAAAGTTACTCTGGACATTTCTCTCTGTGGATCAGTCAAGTTGCTCCTGATACTGATGCTGCAGGACATTTTAGTTAACTTAGTAAAAGGGAATGGAAATTCCTTTGAGTGTTTTCGTTCATTCATTCGTTTGTTCGTTTGTTCATTCGTTCATTCATTCCACAAATATTTCTTGAGGGCCTGGTGTCTATAAAGCTGTGGTGACTGCTAGAGCCACATCAGTGAACAAGCCGTCAAAGTTCCTGTCCTCTGTTAGTCTACATTTTGTGGGGGAAGAGAAGTGAAAGACCGCCAAGTACATATAACATGTGGTAAATGCTACCAGTGAAAATACGGAAGCATATATGAGAGAATATAAGGGATGCCTGAAAATGAACAGGAAGTGAACATTTTGGTCCCCGTTTCAAAATTAAGATCTGCATTCTTTTCAGAACTTCAGTTGTACTAAGAGTCATAAAGGGAATGCAGACTCATTATGGAAAACCTGGAAAACATAGAAAGCGTAAAGATACAAAAATCTCCCATAAACCACTGTTAAAACCACACTTACTTTATGCCTACTTGGGATCATATTGCATAGAGTTTTGCAACCTGCTTTTTCACTTCAAATTACATGGTGAACCTCTCCTCCGGTCATAAATATTTAATTTAAAACATTTTAAATAACTGCATCCTATGCCATTATATAGATGTGCCATAAATTATTTAATCATCTCCCTATTGTTGAACATTTGGTTTGTTTCCACTCTTACAAATATGCCTCAGTGATTCTCCTTGTTCCTAAATCTTTGTTTGAGATTCTGTTGGTTTCTTAGAATAGTTTCCTAGCCAGTCAGTCCTCAGATATCCATTGAGCAATTATTACGTGCCCAGCAGATTTTCTTTTGCTTTTCTAGCCTGATGGTTTGGTACTGTTAGGAATTCTCAGCTATGCTACACTCGGTTTCGTTCACCTGACAAAGTGGGCCTCTTTACCCCCATGTGTGTTGGCCTCAGTTGTGTCCTTGGGTCCAGGGCATGAGGGAAACCCGGTCTTATGTGAATGCCTCTCTGTATCGAGTCTGTTCCATCTCGATCTTTCTTCTGTTGTTACTCCAACTCTGAGGTTGTGTGCTGGGCTCTCACACCCAGCCTTTCTGTGCCTTACCATTCTCTTAGGGGCTGAGGACTACGGCAGGAAGGGTCCCCAGAAATTGGACCGGGGTCTCCCCATGGGAGTATATGTGTACTTTGGAGGGCAAAAGAGAAAGGGAGAAGCAGGCAATCCCAAAGTCAGCGTGCAGTAAGATAGAAGATGAAAATCTACGTGGGGACAACTGGAAACTGGCCCACCTCCCTCTCAACCATTTCTTGGGATGGACTGAAGGAGGACTTGGGTTTCTGGGGCATGTCATTGACCTGTTCCGTTAACTGTTCCTAATCTGTAGGCAACCTCTGGGAAATTCCAAGGATACTAGAGTAGGTGGGTTGCATTGATGGCCCCGGATCATGGCTTCCCTCACTGTGTGCTTTGCCCTGTAACTCTGTAGTCCCTTCTCACTCAGATTATGGCTTAGCCATAAGACTTACTTGGCTAATGGGATCCTAGTGATGTGGTACAAATAGAGGTTTGAAAGCACAGATCTACATCCACAACCGTCTTGCATAATTGGGCTCCCTCTCCATTGCCACTCTGTCATAAGAGCTTGGTGAGGCTAGCCTATCGAAGGACTATAAGAGCTGTGAGAACTTAAAGCCATCCTAGGCCAGCCAGTCCGCTGCCAATCTGCCACTGACCGCCGACACATGAGCAAGCCCAGCCAAGCTCGGTGGAGGCTGCTTAGGTCAGCTGAACTGACCCTGAGGCCCTGAGGGGAAAAAAACAAACCATATATTAAGCCTTGGGGTTTTTTTGTTATTGTCGTTGTTGTTACTCAGCAATAACTAACTGATAGAGACGTTAATATTGAAGAGTAGAGAAAGGGGGGCAGTGGGGGGAAAAGGCGAGCAGAAGGCACCGCGACAGACCAAAACACTCAGAAAAGCCCCAGCTCTGAATTCACATTAAGCACCACTGTGTAGCAGGAATCCCACCCCTGTGATTACCCTTTGACCTCCAGGGTTGAGCTTGGCTACCCTTGCTGTGGAGGCATCCTCCCTTCTGGGTCTTCTGATTAGCAGTCCCAGGAACCAGGATTGTCAACTCTTGGAGATGTCCCCAGGGACCAGCCTATCCTGATTCTGGGGTTCGAGAACTGCACAGCCGTCAGGAGAGGGCACTGGAGACCCCACCTGGGATCACTGAGGGCTCTTTTGTCCTCGTCTGCACTTCTGTCTTCTCCCTACCTACGTGGCTGGCCTCCTGAGCTCTGGTTTCATTGGTTACTTCTCATTCGGAGCAGCCTACATGACTGTATTTCATTATGGTCTCATTACTGGGTCCCCAAACCAGACAGCACCAGGTTGGGGGGGGGTGGGGTGGGGATAGGTAGGATGTCAACAAGGTGGATCAGTCCGCCTCCGGCACAAACCAGTCCCGTTTCCACTGTGTTTATCTTCTTGCCCCCTGTCACGGACACGGACCGGGCCGTGAAAGACACCCCTTGGGGAATCTGAAACACACAGAGATGGCTCACTCAGTGCAAATAGATGGCCATTCCTTCTAGTTTCTTTTTCCTTCAAGTCGCCCTCCACTCTTCCCTCGATATTACACGGTGGTTTCAATCTCATTATTGTTGCATTATACGTAGCACATCTGTTACTGGTCAGGAGCCAACTATTTAATTCTATTAGATACATCTATACAGCAAAGTGATAATCTACACCAGGTTTGTGGAACAAGCACTTAATACTTGGCAGTGAGCAGCCGAAGGCTTGATGCACAAGCAAGAGAATGTAGGAGGCCCATCGTAGCCGAGGGTCGCAGGCGGCCAGAAAGCTCGCCTGCATTCTCCCCTGGCCGGCATTCCAGTGTGGGAACCGAGACAGTCATCGGCTTGTTCCAACATCTGCAAGATATTGATGGAGAATGAGGGAGGTGAAGAGGGGAGGGAGAGGGGAAACGTTTACCTAACCAAATGCTAACTCTTCCAAGGGGATTCATGTCAGCGCAGACTAAATGATGTGAGAGTTTGAGGCACATGTGGTAGTATTTACCCCCCAAGAAATGGACACAGATTCGTGTCTTGTTCAGTAAGTGCAGAGCCTTAGACACGCCTTCTGCAGCTGCCCCCGAATTCCTATTTGCGTTTCCCAGTTGCGTGTCTGCACACTGGAGACGGGTCTGCTCTCAGCACAAGGACACAAATGGCACTGTGTGCAGGGACCTCTAGCCAGGACTCTGATTCCACGAAATGCTGGCTGGCACAGCTCCACTCTCTCCCTAACACCCCATCTTGCGCACAGTCCACAGGATTCTTGCTGTCTTGAACCCTCACTAGGTCACTTTATCTCTTGCATTTTTGCCCAGAGGGCTGGAGAGATGCGGAAGGAATACTGATAGAATCCCGGTCTAGGTTCCCCTCCATCCAGAAGGGAGACTCATTTTTAAATCTCAAAATTGGTGAGGGGAAGCGGGAGGGGCAGGTCGAGAAGAAATCATGTCTCGTATTTCATTGATGCCAAGTAGGGGGTCATCAATTTTAAGATGCATTATTATTTTATATACCACCAAGAAAAAAAAATGCTGATTCTTGAGTTACGATATGCCGTCCATTAAAAGACACATCCCAATTTCAGAGATGTGACAATACGGGGACACAAATATACATCTCAGGATGTTCAGCCCCGGGGATCTCCCAGGACTGGCCACTTATGACTTGTGTGACAGTGGACAAGTTATTTAACACTTTGCACCTCACTTTCCTCATCTGTAAAACAGGAACAGTGAGAGCACACAACTCCTAACATTGCTGCGAGGATTAAATACTAATGGATATAAAGTGCTTCAGGGAGATGTTATGTAAGCATTTACTTAACCGTGTGACCTTGAACATGTTGCTTAATATCTCTGTGCCTGTTTCCTCAGTTACCAAATGCAGGTAGCAATGCTGTTCTGTGCTGTTCTATTTACTTCCCTTTATTTATTTTTTTTCAACGTTTATTTATTTTTGGGACAGAGAGAGACAGAGCATGAACGGGGGAGGGGCAGAGAGAGAGGGAGACACAGAATCGGAAACAGGCTCCAGGCTCTGAGCCATCAGCCCAGAGCCTTGACGCAGGGCTCGAACTCACGGACCGCGAGATTGTGACCTGGCTGAAGTCGGATGCTTAATCGACTGCGCCACCCAGGCGCCCCTATTTACTTCCCTGTAATGTGGACCAGTGTTTGGGCCTGCAGGAAAATGGGTAGAGAAGGGGAACTGGTTGAAGGAAAGAATCCACTATGGCGAGTGGACTCACGAGCCAGCAAGACGACCCTTCTTGCCCTGGCCCTCCCAGTTGTCCGAGCTGCATCTTTGGGCACTGCCTTGCTGAACCCACTGGCCATAACAGGCTCCCTGCCCTCTTTTCCAGGGCTTCTGAGGAAAGATCTAGTTTGTCATTGGCCACCTGTCTTTGCAGTCGATGTGAACCGCAATTGTCTTTATGTTCCAAATATAGTAGATGTACGCCTTTGTCCCAGGGATGCTTTCAGAATCATTCGCCAAGAAGTTTTGTATTTAGCCTCATGGTTACTTTTCTCAATGGCCCTGGGGGGAAGGGAAGATAGTACTATTGATTCCCAATTACTAAACGAGGAGACCGAGGGCCAGAGAAGTGAAGTGTCACCCAAAGTCACATGAAGCTCCTTCTCTTAGACATACATCATGGCGCTTATACTTGGTGGTTCATTGGGCTTCCGCTTGCCTGGATTCGATGCCCCTCCCTGCAGTGACCCTTCCTGCAGAAGGATTATACACTCCTGTCTGCTGACATCAGACTTGGCCAGGTGACTTCCTTTGGCCAGTGAAATGTGAGCTCTGTCCAAGAAGAACCTCTAAGAGCTGTGCTTGATTTGCCATATGTCTTTTCCTCCTGCCACAAAGTTGGCAAAGTTCCAGTCACAGGCTGCTTTATCGCTGGGTCCCCTGGTAAGGACAGTGTGAAACAGAGTTGCAGATGGCATACTGTGGACATGTCACGTGAGCGAGAAGCGAACCTTTGTGGCTGTAAGCCCTTGAGATTGTGGGGTTGTAGGTCACCACAGCAAGACCCAGCCTCTTCTAACAGATACAGTGTGTTTTAGAAAACCTACCCTCCGTGCACAAGATCCAGTATACCTTTTACTTCCCTCTACCTTTACAAACATTTGCTGTCTTAGAAGATAGTTCACGTGGCCTGATAATGGTGGCCGTCGCTTCCTATCTTTGCACATACCTCTCTTCTTCATATAGTCCTGATTAGCTCTCTTGGCACAGAAATCAAATATTTCCTCAAACATTACCTCAAAATGTGACCTTATTTGGAGATAGGGTCTTTACAGAGGTGATCAAGTAAAAATGAGATCATTAGGGTGGGCCCTAACCCAATATGACTGGTGTGCTTATGAAAAGGAGACATTTGGGGGCACCTGGGTGGCACAGTCCATCGGGCCGTCCGACTTCAGCTCGGGTCATGATCTCATGGTTCGCGGGTTCGAGCCCCATGTTGGGCTTTGCACTGACAGCACAGAGCCTGCCTCAAATTATCTGTCTCTCCTTTTCCCTCCGCCCCTCCACCTACTCATGCTCTCTCTCTCTCTCTTTATCAAAAATACACATTAAAAAAAAAGAAAAGGGGAAATTTGGACACAGAGACATGCAGTCAGTAAGAATGCCCTGTGAACATGGAGACAACCATCGATAAGCCAAGGAGACAGGCTTGGAACAGATTTTTTTTCTCATAGCCCTGAAAGGGAACTGATCCTGCCAGCTACTTGATTTGAGACTCCCAGCCTCCATACACGTAAGCCAATATATTTTTTGTTGTTTAAGCCAGCCGCTTTGTGATAGTTGGTTATGGCAACTCTAACAATTATACCTGATATATCTCTCAATTTCTTAAGATCACAGAGATGGTAACAAATAGGGCAGGATGAGAAGGAATTTGGTAAATAAACAGTAGGGATGGGGAGGAAGAGATCCTCCAGACAAGGGCATGGTATCAGCAGGGCGCAGAGTGGGGAATCCACCTTGTGTGCTTGAGGCCTGGAAAGTACACTGGTCCCGCTCAGGTGTAGGCTGAGAGATGCTGGAGGAGGTAGGTTGGGACCAGGTCATGGGAGCAAGCCTTGGTCTTGATTGATAGGTTAACTCTGCACGCTTTCATTTTTGACAATCAGAAACTGTTACGGCTTTCTGAGGGACTTTCTAGTGGTTTGGGGGTTTTTAGATGGTCAGAATGTAATCAGGACCACGTCGATGTGAGCAAAGGAAATCATCGAGTTGGGACAATAAGGAATGAAGTAATGAATGGTTTTCTAGACTAGTTGGCTTTGGTGAAGTAAATACATCTCCCTCTGGCTACATGGCTGCACGTATTGCTTCCTGCAGAAGCTACTTTGTTGGTCAAACTCCTGATATGTCTCCTCACTTAGCAGGGACACCTCAATCGGCACCCAAGGAGATGTCACGCTGAGTCTCCACAGGCCTGTTTTCCCCAGTTCCTGGCATCAGCCTCCATACCTGAGGCAGTCTACCCACGGCAGGCAGAATATTGCAACCTCTGACTGGCCAGAGTTGCGTCTACAATGAAGAGTGCTGCCCTACATCTGCCATAGAGGAGCCCGGCCTTGACCTGATCTCACCGTGTTCGCCCCATTCGTGTCTGTGTGGCACAGCCTCTGTCTGCCTTCCTGGTTTTCAATTCCAGTTTTCTCACCTCTCTGAACTCAGAGCACTGAGTGCCTAGTGCCTTGGGCCTCGATGACTCACCATCTTGAGGTTCTGGCAAAGGTGCCCCTTCCGGTGACATGGACGTCATGCCCGGAGAACCATGGCAACATGCCCCACTCCCCAGATCTGTCTCCCATGGACACTGACTCCATCCAGTCTGCATTTACTGTGTAGTTTGGGTACTATAAAACCGGACGATGGGTCACCCTTCTGAAGGGTAGTCAGCAACCTTCCAACCAGGTCGGTAATCAGGAAGCGGCCCAACTGGATTGCGAAAGACCCTGAATACCTCACGTAAAGCCCCCTCCCCCAAGATAGAACCACAGACTTTCATTTCCGTGGAGAATGGGGCGTGCTTGTTACTTCTGATCCTCAAATGCATATGGAGGGCTAAATGCCTCGTTTTGAAGGTGTCTGGGGGCCTGTAGATAAATGATGGCACTCAGAAACCAGGGCCTCGTGTTAACGTTGAGCTGCCCACAACTGGCTTTCCTCACTCTAAGTACCTTGGCAACAGTGTCTTTTCCAGCTGTACGTCTCTTACTTAATGGGGAGCCCGTCCAGAGCTCTGGAGCAAAGGCCATGAGATTCAAATCCCATTCCAAGCAAGTGAGTGACAAGCAACTAATTTCCAAAGCTGTGCAGCGGATATTTTTTCTTCTTTCAACCCTCTGGGAGAGAGAATGATGCAAATGAAATACCCCAAGGGGGAGTAGCTTGTTGTAACTTATGATTAATCTTGAAAAACCACATGAGTTAAGCATTCCAGTCCTGGAGCTAACCCGAAAACCAGGAACATGATACCACTCCCTCCTTGCACGCCGGCTCTTTCCCTCACTCCCCCGGTCCCAGAAATCTTAGGTGCATTCCTACAATGCAGCCTTCTTGCCACTCAAGCCAGCGGAGGGGTCCTTTGTCGCGACCAGCTTGGAGAAAGCAACTGTGGGTCTGTCCTGGGGACAGCTCCTTTAATCAGAATAACAGCCCGGTGCATTTTTAAAGCATTTTTCTCTTTCAAATACTTGATTTTGTTGCTCTTCATGAAAGCCCAATGTTAGGAGGCATTTCCTCCTCTCCTCAGTCCAATAAAGATGCTTCTGGAAGCATGCTGGGCCATGTCTGACCATAGAAAAAAATGGTGATGGTAAATAGAGTCTGGGACAAAACTTGGGCATCCCACCTCCTCAAATTCGGGCATCCAGGCGCCCCCCAAAGGGCTCCCTGCGAGAAGCCCACCTCTGACTGTGAGCAAATCATTTTACCCCTCAGGCTTCATGTCAAAAATCAGACTAACATGCCCTACCTCGGAGATTGCTTGGGGAAACAAAGTCACTATGTTATCCGTTTGTGCCTTGGCTTCCTCTCTTGGGCTTTTTAAGAAAACTAAATGAGCTCATGCATGTAACATGCTTAAGATCATGCCTGGCACAGAGTATGGAGTAAATGTTGGCCATCGTTTTCACTGGCTTTGAATAAAGTCACACTAAAGATGGCGGAAAGGAGAAAGTGTGTCACCAGCAAAAGCATGAATTACTTCCCTATGAGCACAGCTGTCACGCTGTTTCCCTGAGCGATCCATCGGGCAAGAGGTTCTCTATCCCAGCTTCAACTGGCTGCTGCCCTGACTCTTCTCATTTGCCCCAACAGCAAAGCAGGACCTTTGGACAAGGCCGTTGTGAGTCAAGGGACATTTCAATATGGCCCTTTTGATGCTGAGCCATCATAATGCAAAGAAGACTCAGAAAAATTAAGAAGTAGTGAGGACAAGTGGCCTTGAGTCTTGAACCTCCCTCCTTCCCTGAGTCCAATTTTGTCCTTGAAACGAACCCTACTGGAATTGAAGAGGAAGTGTTGCTATTTCCACAATTCTTGTTAATGTGTTTTGTTTTTTTTTCTTTCTGTTTCTTTAACGGAAAGATGAAGCATTTGTTTTCCACGCCGCATCCCAATTATCCTGGGTCCAAGTGCTGATGTCAGATGTCTGTCTTCTCCCACAGACCACCCAGTCTTCTCAGACAGTGCTCCTTTCCTGGCGCTTGCTGTGGGTCGCTGGCTTAGGAGGCTCTGTGGTCGGGAAGTAACTCATAGGCAGAGTTGGGCCAGTTTTATCCTAGGGAGGAAGAGGCAGCGTCATTGGCCACCAGCTTGGGAAAGCCTGGCTTGGGGGTACTGGGGTGTCCAGGCTGGCAAGGCATTTCATTAACTGGCCACCATTTATGCCTTCGTTCCCAGCTTATTTTAATGAGCTGCTTCCGGATTTAATCTCCCCAATGTTCTGCCTCCGTCCTTGTTTAATCCTGCGGTCTGATGGGCCCTTATTTATGCACATCAATACTGTTTACAAACATGAAAGCCGCCCAGCGGTGTTTGAACTTTAGGCTCTGCCATTGGTTATCGATAAGGAAAGGCAGGCCCGTAGGTGGTGCGTCAATACCGCCAGGTCAATATTGCATGCACAGGCAAGATCCGGGCCTTTCTGCATGGTCTGGGGGAGGCAGAAACCCATCCCACTGGTCTTTGCCCTCGAGTATCACCATCTTCTTTCCCATTCCGAGTCACCGATCGCCTCTGGGGCTGGTTGGGTTGTTGAAGAAGCTCGCTGTTGCAGCAAGAGAAGAAACCCACCATTTGGGGAGAATATCTTTTTTTTTTCCCAGTGGACCCAGAGGGTCATGGTTCTCCTGGGGGTGCCGGAATCGGAGTCAGTTTTCCGCCAGGCTCCCACGCTTTGGGACAAGTCAGAAGCTCTCTTGGCTTCCCTTTTTAAGCCTAGAAAATATGTCTCGATGGTTGAATGTGGTAACACGCACAAAAGTGTTTTTGTAACACGATGCCGGATCACGTGGGTTGTGCAATGGTTTAAGGGGCCAGGGAGACATGGGTTCAAACTTCTGTTCTGCAACTCACTGTCTGGGTGTCCTCCAGTGCTTTCCACAATGTCTCTAATTCTCAATTTGCCCATATGTTAAATGGGCTTAAGAGCGGTACCATTCTGAAAGACTGTTTCAGGACAAGATGAGGTTAAATATAAAGAGTGTATGTAGCCTAGTACCTAAGACCTAAGAAATGCTGTTGCTCTATTATGATGGCTATTTGATTAAATTATTATCATTATTATCATCATTGCTATTATTATTATTATTTCAATTCCCAGGTCAGCCGCTCCTTAGCTGAGTGAACTCAGAAAACTTACTTTTTGCCCGAGCCCTGGTTTCTTCAGTTATCGAATAGGAATCATGACGCCAACCTCTCAAGATTCTCTGTGACTTAAGTGAGAATATTGTGTAACCCACGGACTGGTGTATTTGAGTTCTCTCAATGCATCATCCCCTAATTGTTATTTTCCCTCTTTCCTTCTGTGAGGAGATGTCAACCTCCTTTCTCTTTGCAGCAATCTTTGCAAATCTGAGGGAAGCGTGCTTAGCCATTTTGTTTCGAGCCAGGGCGGGGAAGGGCAAGGTTTCTAGGTGCTGGCATCGGGACATGACAACAATGTTGGCTTCCCTCAGGTGGTGACTCGGGTACGGAATGCCCACACGGCCTCTGGATTTTATGGTTTTTGTCTTTTGCCACTTAACCACTTCCTCCTCCTCTCTGCATAATGCAATCTGTGGGTGGTTAATTCAGGACTTCGTTTTGACAAGTTCCTACATGGGACTCCAACTTCCAAGGGGATGAGTCCCCACGGCCCATGTGCTGTGTGACTGAGAAATCACGTGTTTCTATGACTTTTGTCATCAGAGCTGCCCAAGCCACATATACATATTTAGCATCGGATGATGCTCTGAGAGGCCCCGATTTTTACTGAGTTTATTAACTGACTGGGGTCTTTGGGATTGGCACCTCCCCCAACTGCAATGACTCTCCAAACAAACTATTTAAATAGCGGCCTTCCAGGAGGATGGCCAACTCATCCTAATTTGCCTGGATTTTCCTCCCCTGAGTACTGAAAGATCCATGTCCCAAGAAGCCACTCCACCCTGGGCACCCTACCACATTTGTCACCCTACCTCTCCAGGTGGTCAAATTATCTGCCCTCTAAGCTAACGATGAAACCAAAAATCTTGGGACCAATTGTGGGGTATCTCCAGCAGAAGGGAATGGGGACACCCAAAGCAACCTGGGCTCCGAGGACTGAGACTTCAGTGTCTCCTCTTCCCGCAGAGAGCATACGAGGCAGGTCTTTCCTAGAAGAGGTTCTGTGGAAAGGACTAGATGGTATGGATGATGGGACACACCATTTACTTCCTATGAAACATGACCATCCGTTTTCTCCACTCTCTACCTCTCCTCTGAGCCTTATGTAAGTAAGACCCCTGGGGGTAAAGCAATGTTCAAACTAAATCTGAAGAAAATATTGGTATTTCTCCGGGTTGAAAGGTCATAAAAACTCTATTCTCTTCAAGAAAGAGCAGCAGAAGCCACACTACCAGACAGGTCAAAGAAACTTGAGAATTCATTTATGCATAAGCAAAACAAACCAGGCTAACGATACTGTTACATTCCTGGTATAGCCGATGTTCCTGCGGACTTCAGATTTTAAAGAAAGGAAGTTAAGAGAGGAAAGCAAATATAGGGACGAATGTTTCCTGGGAATGTGCTACATGCCAAGCACTGTGCTGTTTACATGCCTTGTCTCATCTATTTCCAGAAGCCAGCCTAGAAGACAGATGCTATTATTATTTGCATTTTGGAGTTGAAAGCATGAGTTTCAAAGATGTTGAAGTAACTGGTCTAAGTTTGCACAGCTAGGAAGGGTCAAGGCCAGGATTTGGACTTTGGTCTTCAGGGCACAGAGCGATGATCTTGACTAGTGAGCTCCACTGGCTACCACTGTTTTGTCTTCCCCATATATTCAACCTCGCCATTGTCCCCGTAGATTTTTAATGTTTCCTGACAACTCTTCAGAGATGCCCTGCTCAAGATGAACCCAAGTAGTTCATGCTATTTTAATGCTGGCGGGCTCATGCAGGCACTCACACACACATGCACACCTGCCGGTAAAAATACAGAGATGCAAATGGAATCGTTGAAAAACACGCAGCTTTTCTTTTAACGTTGAGCTTTCCATGTGTGTGTCTCAGGGACTGTCAGCCAGGCATCAGGTGTAACGATCTAAATTCTCAGGGATATGAAGGGGGTGGGGGCGGGAGAGGAAAATGCCGGAGCAGTGGAGGGAGAGCTACTGGAACGTAGAAGGCTCTTTGTAGCCCATGACCCTGCCCTCTCAAGTCTTCAAAAAAGTTAAAACTTTTATGATTGGGAGCCTTGGAAACAGCAAGGGACCAAAATCTAGCTTGTGGCCAACCTGAGCCATCACCCCCAGGAACACGTGCACAGGAATTCATGGAGGGCGAGGGAGGCTGGGACCTGGAAGAAACTGGGAGGAGGCCTTAGTGGCTGAGCTGGGAGGCAGACTGGAATTGGGAATGTGAGTCAAGTTCACCTGATCTGCCCGAGCAAGATGGCTCCAAGCGGTATCTGGGCCACACACATTCTTCAAGTCCCCAAACTTCTGGCCACATGTTTTCAAAATCCCAGACTCCGCTAGCCCAAGACTCTGCGAATAAGGAAGTGCTGTCCTGGGCAGCTTACCCCTATCCAATTATGTCTGCCAGAACTTTAGGGGCTGGAAAAATCTGATTCTGCCACAAAGTTCCTTTGAGTGCCTCTTCTTTCTCTCCTCTCTACCTCGGGTTCCTTCCCCACCAACCAAAGAATGTCACCCGTGTTATCAGATACTTTGGGTCTGCCAGCTCCCGGAAGCAGGGTGAACGGGAGGTATGAATCTGGAGTGTCCAGCTGCCTTCATTGTTGTCCCTTACTTGGAAGCAAAAACCAAAGACAACACTGGGAACACGCGGTTGACAGTTGGGAGATACTTCCCCGGAGACACCTTTAGCGCTAAATTCCCAGAGTCCTCCGTGCCCGGGAAGTTATTTAACTTACCTTTGAGAAAGGTTATTCCTCAACGGACACTGTCGATGGTTCTGTGCCTGGGACCTGTCCTAGGAAACTCTGGAAAAGTTTTGTTTAACATCAACAAGTCACTACTGGGTCTCCTAGACTGTTAATGCGTCTTTACCCAAACGAGAGGCAATGTGTAGCTTTTGAAAACACCATCTTCACAAGGTAAGGCATTAAGCAGTAAATCTGGACTTTTTTCTCCCCCTTCCCGGTCTACCTTTTTTTCTTGCTAATTGGCAGAAAATTAATGAACGAGGCACTGATTGAACAGATGCTCCTCATGGAAAAAGGCAGAATTGGAGTTTTTCTTGCCCTCTTTTTTTGAACACATCAAGGAGGTAGTAACATGTGGCAGGTCAAAAATTAAGAGAAGGTAACAGTACAGATTGTAAAGAACACAAAGGGGTTGGAGTATGTATGTGTGTGTGTGTGTGTGTGTGTGTGTGTGTATGTGTGTGCGTGTGCGTATTTTCTCTTTTGTTTTAACTTCCTTGCATCTTTTTTTTCTTTTCTTTTCTTTCTTTTTTTTTTTTTTAAAGCTCCTATTCGGCTGTAGCTCGTAATTAGCAGCTAGGCCTCTGGGACCCAATTAACCAATTCAATTAACAAAAAAAGCACACAAGTCACCCTGACATTTGTCAGCCATTAGGAAGGATGTCAGACTGGCAGTTTCAGCCGAAACATTAATGGTGATTAGCTCATTTGCGACTCACTTTACTCCACTATCCTCCTGGAGAGGCAGCCTCTAAGCCACACTGTCCAGAGCTACGGGCCAGTAGCTTGACTTTCAAAGGTCAAGGGAAGACTCCCTCCTAGCTCTTTCACTGGGTCAAGGGGCCCCATCCCAACCTCGGCTAAGGCATGCCTACACTTTTCCCAAGTTCCCACTAAGTCCTTTTGGATAAACCTAAATACCCTTGGCTATTTCTCCAGGGCATGAGAAGTCAGCAAAGGTTTCTTTATTAAGGATGAAGTTTAAAAAATCTCATTGCCGTTATTTTTGGCCTCTTGCTTCCCATGTTTACTTCCTGCACTCAGCAGGCTTGCCATGGCCGGCTCCAGGAGGCGGTTTGTTCATTTGGGCACTGCCTCTGTTCTTGGAGTTGATTAACTCCAGCATCTTATATGATGCAGACAGGTGTTTATGTAGTAGCCATGGCTATCTTTGCCCCTGATCTCCCTTAATTTCACTCTACTTCCCTGGAAGCCTCGATTTAATAACAAGCAAGGAAGCCTCTGTAAATAAAAAGCTCAGGTGCATGGGTTGACAGACAAAGGGGAGGTCCTGAAATATCAGAGCCTAGGTGGTTTTCTCCCAGTGTATTCCTCTTCCTTACTTTAGCCAGTCTTGGGGGAACTTCCCAAGGCTCTTTGCAGCAGCCTGAAGAAATAATACTCAGAACGTATCAGAGATGGCGCTTGGACACATATAAGAGAAAGCTCAAGTAACCATGACTTAAATGCATGGGGATTTATAGTTCTTGCCTGTCAAGAGGCCTGAGGGAGGCACTCAGGGACTGGTACAGCCACTCCACAGCTCCATGAACCTTCCCCCATCCTCTACCCTTTTGTCCCACTCTCTCAGCTTATGTCCTCATGGTTGCAAGATGGCGGCTCCCATGCTTCCGGGCATTGGAACTGCGTTCCAGGAAGGAAGAGAGGAGGGCAGGGAAAAAGGCTAAAGCCTTGCAAAGTCTGTTGTTACCGTTATTGTTTTTTAAATCAAGAAAACCATCGTTTTCCAGGCAGCTCTATCCAGCAGACGTTCCCTTTTGATTGACCAGAACTATGTCATAGGGACACCTCAACTATAAGGGACCCTGAGATATCAGGATTTTCTTGGCTGGATACATTGCTGCCCTGAACAAAATTGAGATTCTGTTGGTAAGGAAGGAAGGAAGGAAGGAAGGATAAATATTGGTAAACTCGCAGCATTTGCTACAACCATGTATCGGATCCCTATTGGGGGGGCATGTTTTCTGTGCAAGATCCCCGTTTGTTGGTGATGCTCTCCCTGTTTGACGGATCAAAGGACGCTCAGAGAGGTTAGGTAGTTTGCCTCAGATCACACCGCTGGTAAATGACAGTGCAACAACCGAGATTTAGATGTGTTGGATCCAAAGCCCGCCATTAACCGCCAGGCACCAGCCACGGGTTCTCAAAGACTCGATCACAGCCACACGGCCAAAACCCCTGCTGATGAAGATTTTGCCCAGTTGGAAAACTGGGACTGGAAAACTCAGAAGGTGCTCTCGGCCTTGCAGCTTGCCTCTGTTGTTTGCCTGGTTCCGAGCCACATGCTAATAACCGCACATATGGGTTTCATTTCCCCCAGAGCTGGCCCAAGCAAGCCCCCAAAGCCACCTTGCCTGTCACCCTCTGCCCCTTCCCGCCAGCCCTCAACCCCGGCTCACACACAAAGTTGACCCATTCAAACTGGAGACACCCCAGGCTGTGCAATTAGGCCGGAGAAGAAAACAGACCCTATTTCAAAAGGTGACTCCCTACCATTTTGAAATAAGGCTTCATTAATTGCAGGCCCCTATTGATTCATTACCATGAAACGGCCTGGACTGCTTGCCTGTAGCATAACCTTTCTCAACAGAGGGAGCTGGACATTCTTTGCAGGTAATCTACAGGGCCCAACAGCAAATATCTAGAATCAGAACTATTCATGCATGAACAATATAGCGGCGCCTTATTGTTACGCCCATTGTTCCCGCACAAAGAGCAGCGGGCAGGTTAAATCTATTTTAGCTGGGAAGGCTCTACAGAAATCCTTGCTGCCAAGCATTTGATACTGATCACAGAGTCACATCAGGGAACAGCGGCTGAAAGGAGGAAGTCATTTTTATTGCTGAACGTGAGAGGTGACAACCTCTCCTCTGCTCTGGCTCCCCAGGACTGGGGCCTCTAAGTGGGAGCGAGGGTTTTGTTTTGTTTTGTTTTTAACGCCACTCAATGAGAGGGGGTCTTGAAAGGGGGAGACGGTACGGACAGTCAGGGGGCAAAAAGGTATTACACAATGTCGCATTCAGGCAACATATGTGAACTCTGGATTCATTCAATTTTAAAAACACGTTCCCAGGGGAATCAAGTGTACGCGTGTGAATTAGAACAAAGGGTGTGGCAGCTCAAGAGTTGGCGTTGCCTAAATGGCACCATTTGGAACCACGAATCCGGTGTAGGACTAGAGGGACTTGATTGCACCCTGGATTTGCCTCTCTTTGGCCAGGCAGGGCAAATGCCCCTGGTTCAATGAACCCTCCTTCTGTAAAGGTTGAGCCCATCGGGGGTGGTCCTTTGGAGATTTTTATAATGACCAGCACATGCGAGGGCCGGAAGCCAATGGGGAGAAGACTCAGCTGGGTAAGATACAGAAGGGACTTAAAATACTATTGAGCCCTGTCCTCATATTACAGCAGCAGAGACAGGACCATGAAGGGAATGTGGCTTTCTCTGCTTGCTAGCTCTGGGATTAGAAGCCAACCCACAACTTTTTATCCTCCGCAGTAGTTTCGAGGAAGGAAGACGGTGCTGAATGGGGGCAAGAGCATAGAGCCAACAGAATGGACACCAGCCATAAACAACCACTCATGCCTTCCCAGTGCGTCTTAGAGCTGACCGTCAGGCCTGCTCTAGACCCCAGGAAACTGTCATGGCGCACACCAGGGGTGGAGTCAGTGGAGGAACCTCCGGCTGCACGGCCACGAGGAGAGAGCAGCGGACAGCCATCTCTTGGCCAGCTGGGGCTGCAGGAGACAGAATTAGGGAAGAGGGTGATGCCGTTGGTTGCTTGGAATCACCTATCCCACAAATATCTAGAAAGGTGTGTGGAAATAAAATGAAAAAGGCAAAGGCTACGTAATCAGAGCTTTTGCCATAGCAAGGAAGTCAGCCCCCGTCACTTTTGTTTTGAGAGAGACTCAAAGGCAGGCAGGAGAGGGGAAGCTTTAGAGTGAAAGAGGGAAGCTTCAGGTGTGGCCTGACTGGAGGCTGTTGGCCCGGGGAAGCTACGTAGAAGTGGAGTGGCCGGAGTGGTTGGTTAGGGGTCCAGGGGACATACGTGGCTCTCTCTGGTTGGTCCTAAGTGAGAAGCAGGGACGACAACCAGGGAGCCCGTCAGTTATTAATCGAGTCCTGGCTGTTTGGGGCTGACTGTCACAGACGCGACGGTTCAGCCTCCTGGATTGTCACTAGAGACAGCGGCCCGGCCTCCTGGGCTGGGCCTTGCAGATGAGGCGCTCTGGCCTGTGGGTCCAAGTCCTGGTTTTACAAGTGGCCAGGCCACAGTGCCTCTGCATTTTCAGTCCCTCAAGCGGAAGAGGCCCAAAGCTGAGGCTAGACTTTGTAGGCCCTCAGGTTGCTTCCAGCTTGGTTCAGTCGTTTCTTTCCCACCATGCTTCTCCTTGGGAAAAATAGGAATTGCACCGATGTGCTGAGAGGTGCCTCCCTTATAACCACAACCCGCTCCTCACAGATTGCGGGTGGAGGGCTCCCCCACCAGAAACGCTGCTACAACCAAAAGGTGAAACTGGCTGCTTCATGGGGGAAACACCATGCTGCTTTGTGAGCTCCGTCCCTAAGCAAGAGCCACCTCTGGGAGTCTCACGCCCACCTTCTTCCACCCCAGCTCCCACACAATCAAGCAGATTCACAGTCAAGTCCAGGGAAGACGCCATTCTGTTTTTGGATGTGTGTTGTGCTTCTCACGGTCTTGGGTCTAATGGCGCGTGCTAATATCGCCCACCGTGGGGCACCATGCGTGTGCACACATACATACGCACATGTGTATATTTCATCGTCATGATTTATAGAACTTATATTGACATAGGAGACGTCCTGTGAACCCTAAGCGTAAGAACAAAGTGTGTGTGATGAAAAAGTGCCCAGGGGTGCCTGGGCGGCTTAACTGGCCAAGCATCCCGCTCTTGGTCTCGGGTCGGGTCACGATCTCGCAGTTCGCGGGTTGGAGCCCAGCGTCTGGCTCCGTGCTGGCAGTGCAGAGCCTGCTCGGGATTCTCTCTCTCCTTTTCGCTCTGCCCCCCCCCCCCTCAAAATAAATAAATAAACTAAAAAAAAAAAAAAGTGCCCCAGAGACTTTCACAAGAGCAAACATAGCAGTGTCTTTAGAAGATGATATAAAAGGTAGCAGAAGTTGTTTGGTTTGTGACAGTAAATGTTTAAATTAAACAGCTAATACAGAGACATTTCCTGTATCTTTTACCCCTGCCCAGCTTTATGGAAGAATGACTGACAAATGTAACTGTATCCATTTGAAGTGTACATGAGGATTTGATATGCATATACGTTGTGGAATGATTACGGAGATCAAGATAATTAACACATTTATCACCTCATAGAGTTTAACTCTTTTTTTCTTTTTGGCGGTGAGAACACTTGAGATCTACTCAGCAAATTTCAGGTATTCAGTATCATATTATTAACTATATCGTTACTGTGCTGCACATCAGATCCTCGGAACTTCCTCATCGTATGACTGAAAGTTGGTCCACTTTGACCTACATCTCCCCATTTCCCCCTCTGCCCGGCCCCTGGCAATCACCGTTCTAGTCTCTGTGTCTATGAAATTGATCCCCCCCCCCCCCCCCCCCCCGCCAGGTTCCACATGTAAGTGATAAATACAGTCTTCTTCTCTGTCTGGCTTATTTCACGTAGCATAATGCCCTCCAGCTTCATTCATGTTGTTGTAAATGTCAGAATTTCCTTCTTCTACATTCCGTTGCATAGGTACATATAGATATATGTAGAGGGATATGTAGATATACATTATCTCACGTTGTCTTTATCCATTCATCTGCCAAAGAATATTTAGGTTCTTTCTAGATCCTGGCTATTGTGAATAATGCTACAATGAACAAGGGGGTGCAGGTATCTCCTTGTGATACTGCTTTTGTTTCCTTTGGATACGTGCCCAGGAGTGGGGTTGCTGAATCACCTGGCGGTTCTATTTTTAACTTTTTGAGGAACAACAACTCACGTTCTCGCCGACAGTGTATAAGTGTCCCCTTTTTTCCATGTCCTTGCCAACTTTTGTCATCTCTTGCCTTTTTGATGATAGGGATGAGGTGACAGCTTATTGTGATTTTGATTTGCATTTGGTCACACCTGGTTAGTGACGTTAAGCATCTTTTCATGTACCCGTGGGTCACTTGTCTTCTTTAGCAAAATGTCTGTTCGGGTTCTTTGTTCAGTTCTAACAGTTTTGGGTCTTTTTGTCTTTTAGTTTTTGGGGGTTTTTTTGTTTTTTTTTTTTTACTATTTGAGTTTTTACTATTGGGGTGTGTAGGCTCCTTATATATTTTGGAAATTATGCATTTTTGATATATTATTAGATAAGTGGTTTGCAAATATTTTGTTTCCCATTCTGTAGCTTGCTTTTTCAATTTGTTGATTGTTTCCTTTGCTGTGTAGTTTTTTTTTGTTTTTTGTTTTTTGTGGGTTTTTTTGGTTTGAAATAGTTCCACTTGCTTCTTTTAACTTTTGTTGCCTATCCTTTTAATGTTTTATCTAAAAAGTCATTGCCAAGACCAACATCAAGGAGATTTTTCCCACTGTTTTCTTCCAGGAGTTTTTTTTTTTTTTTTAATTTTAATTTTAATTTGTCTTCTAGGAGTTGTATAATTTCAGGTCTTACATTTGAGTCTTTAGTCATTTTGAATTAACCTTTTTAATGTTTATTTATTTTTGAGAGAGAGAGACAGAGAGAGGGAGACAGAGCACAAGCAGGAGAGGGACAGAGAGAGATAGAGACACAGGATCTGAAGCAGGCTCCAGGTTCTGAGCTGTTAGCACAGAGCCTGATGTGGGGCTTGAACTCACAGACCACGAGAGCATGACCTGAGCCGAAGTTGAACGCTTAACCGACTGAACCACCCAGGCACCCCTGAATTAACTTTTGTGAGTAGTATATGATAGAGGTCCAGTTCACTTTTTTGCAAGTGGATATCTAATTTTCCAGCACCATTTACTAAGGAGACAATTCTTTCCCTGCTGTGTGCTCCTGGCTCCCTTATCAAAGATTACTGGATTATGCAGGCCTGGGTTTATTTCTGGGCTTTCTGTGTTCCGTTCCATTGGTCTTCATGCTTGTTTTTATGCCCAGTACCATACTGTTTTGATGACTACAGCTTAGTAATATAGTTTGAAATCAGGACGTGTAATGCCTCCAGCTTTGTTCTTCCTCAAGATCTGACTATTTCAGGTGCTTTTTGATTCCATGTGAATTTTAGGATAGTTTTCCTATTTCTGTAAAAAATGCCACTGGAATTTTGATGTGGATTGCACTGAATCTGTAGATCACTTGGGATTGTGTGGACATTTTAATAACATTAATTCTCCCGGACCAAGAATATAAGATATGTCTTTCCAAAGAGGCTTGAGAGTCAAGTAAGGGCCAAGTCCTGTAGCAGGCCTTGTCTACCATGCTTGGAGATAGCCCTTAACTGAGTAGACACTTGGGAGTTCTGACTCTCAAGAGTCGATGTGGTCAGATTTGAGGTCGAGGCAGATTGTTCTGGTAGTTGGGTGGAGGATGGATTCGTAGGGGACAGACATGCTGCCAGTTAGGAGTCTGCTTTGGTGTTCTGGGAGGAGACGATGAGGTCTGATGAATAAGCAGTACACGAGTGGGGGTAAGAGCAGAGAAACTGCCACTCAGTATGTTCCAAACTCAACCAAAATCTTGAGAAAATACTCCCAAACTGGCTTGAAAGCCCGTCAACAGAGAGCTTCGTGTCACTGAAAGCAACAAAGACCCACGAGAAGTAGCAGCAGGGCATTGATGTCATGACAGAGGGGGAAGGGACAGAGAAGCCGGGACCTCATGTCCTTCTTCTTTGCTTCTCATTACATTGCAGGTTTTTGACACAAATCAGGTACTCAATGAGCGTTCTTTGAATAAATGAACAGTTTCACTTTTCAAGGTTGTCTGTCACCTTGAACGAGTTTATCACTAACCAAGATGCCCTTGGTTAGTTGAACTTTTACCCCAAGGTCTTATTAAGTCCCAAGCGAAGATTATCTGTTCATTTGTTAAAGACAGCGCGAGTTAGGGGGTCTGAGCCTTTGGGGTTGTGCACACTGTGCAGCAAATGGCCTCGGTGTTAAGGAGCAGAGGGGAAGTTTCAAGTCAGATCCCAGACTCTCCAGCCCTCTCTCCTGCAGCCCATATTATCCCAAAGCATTTGTCCTTAATGGTCAATCTTGAGTGTATTTCAGGGGAAATTTAATCCATGTGGTTTTGATTCATTTACACTTAACTCATCAAAACACTTTTTCCTGGGAGAGTTTGTTGCCATTCGGGAAGCATTTTCAGATGTGATAAAAGCCTTTAAAATGATCAGGGAAGAGGCTGGAAGTCGGCCATTGATTTGACATGTGAGAAGGCTGAGGTCCAGTCTTGGGCTTTCTTTGCTGTGGGTCAGAGACGGCCAATTTCGGCCACATTTTTCTTCCTTGATTTTAGAAACAGACGAGGGTAGAGAAATATGGAAAACTGGAGAGCAGCCCCAAACTGCAAGCCGTGTAGAGCATGGGGGATGCAGCCCTGGACCCACGGCTTCAGACTGACTGGCAGGGAGATGGGGTCTCTAATCCAGCCGCCTTGCCCCAAACTCCTTGCCAAGTCCAGTTCATGTGGCCTCAGTCTCCTTGGTTGTTGAATGGCTCCAAACCCCGGACCAGTAGATGGTTACAATGGGTGCAGAACAATCTCGATCCTCTTGATGTACAGACGAGAAACCAAAGATCAGAGAAGCAAGTGACTTGCCTAAGGTCACACGTCACGTTAGTGACGGAGGAAAGTCAAAACCAGTCCTCCTAAATCCCACTCCCGCATCCCCCTATTATCGCATACATGGCCCTGCCCTGAAATGTAACGAGCTGGTTAACACACCCCTTGCTCTGTGTTCTCCTGAACGTCTGTTGGTATCAGACCCCACGATAAGCACTTTGTGTACAATATTATGAGGTGCAAACTTGGGCAAGTTATTCAACCTCTTTCGGGTTCAAGAGATGGTAAACATGGTGCTCAGGAGTGGAAGCCCTGAGTCACGTTACCCAGGTTCAAATCCCAGCTCTGCCAGTGACGAGTTAGCTGACCTTGAACAAGTTACTTAGTCTTTCTTTCCTTAAGTTCCTATCTCATAGCACTATTCCGTTATAAGGCTGGATGTTCTTATTATTTCAGACAATCCTTTCTAATGTCCCAGTGATGTGGCTACTCTAGTTACCACCGAACTGCAGGTGAGTAAACTGAGGCCCATTACAGTTGTGACAGTTGTCCAAGGTAACTGGGAGGGCTAGAATTCAAACTCAGATCTTTCTGACTCCCGAGAAGCAGGTCTCTGGGATTTACTGGATAATAGGATGAAGTATATTTGTTTATTTTTGTTTATGTTTTCCATGATACGGGCATCGCACAATTTCTCTTACAACTTTAATATCTACAACGCAAAAACAATTAGGATTGATGTTGAGTACCAAATAACATTTCAAAGGAAATTTCTGTTGTATTTTCAGCACCCAGTTTACTGATGTATTTTGAGAACGTTTCTATATTAGACAGGATGCTCTCAGGACTAAGAGTAACTGTACTCAAATTTGCAAACACGTCGAACGAAATATATTAACTCGCGTGACTAGGAAAATTCACAGTTGAACCCAGCCACTCAAAAGATGCCACCAGAAATCTCGGCATCTCCTTTCTCCTCTTTTCTGTGGTCTGTCCTCAGTCTCACGTAGGGGCAAACACAGCCACTCGCAACTCCAGGCCAATGGGCTTCCAGCTTAGCGACCCCTTCAGAAAGAGGGTGGTGGTGTCCCCAGATCCCAGCAACACCTCAGGACTGACTCTCTTTCGGTTTGGCTGAGGATTCAGACCCACCTCTGAAATAATCCTGCCTCCAGAGCGCGAAGATTGGCCAGAGCTGGTCAGGTGCCCATCCCCAGAGCAAGTAAAGAAGGTCAGCCCCATTCAAACCAGAAGACCAGGAGTGGGGAAGGGGAGCCCTCGCACAGGAACCCCCAGGATGCTGGTATGAGAAGAAAGGGAATTGATCCCAGCCAGTGGAAACCTCCTCAGATGTCCACTCCCACTTGCCAAACACGCATTGAGAAAAAAAAACCCAAAACGCTAATCCTCCAACTTTCTGGTAACAACATTTTTTTCTTTATCTGAGAAACGCTTTAATCTGCCCAGATTAAAGACACGTTTGTCCACACGTGGAGCCAATCGATAGCCTGGTTAGGACAGAATTGGTCCAATGGACCAATCCAACAAGCATTTACGTGCCTCTTTGGGCCTGCGGACAAGCCACGTGTAACATTCTAGTCAATTCCATCAAACCTCTCAAGACAGCCTTCAGGGTTTGGAGTCTGACCGACCCGCGTTCACACCTAGCTTCAGCAAGTGTTTTCTGAGTGACCTTTGGCCTCCACTTCCGAATCTGTAAGGACGCTCACGCAGGGCCTATGGCACAGGGCCGCCCTCAGGGTGACATGGGATAACAAATACGAGGTCCGGTGGCTGCCGCTGTGGGAGTCACTCCGCAAAGGGAGAGGCCTTCCCTTTTCCCTTCCTCAGCCGACTCTTTGCCGACCCGACTGACCAGATGTTAGATCTTCTTCGGGTCCCCTAAAGGTGGGCACTGACCTGATCTTGAAAGCTCAGACACGCCCCCTTCAGGTGGTAGAAAGAGGAAGCAGTTCGTAGCTGAAAATAGGCCATTAATTAGCCAAACACACACCTTAATGGTCACCTGGGGCTTTACCTACGGCTCCAAAATGCAGGTTTAAGCCTTTGTATTGAGCTTTGATATCATGGCTTCGAGTTCTAATAATAATAACAGACAGCAGGCATGGAGCTGGAGCCTAACACTCTTTCCATATCTCACTTTATGCTCACAACAGTCCCACGATATCACTATTATTACTCTGTTTACAGATAAGGAAACTGAGTCTCGGAACAGTGCAAAGCTGCCAGATCAGTTGCACGTGTGGTCTGTGTGCATATCGCCCCTCCCGGGGTTGTGAGGTGCCTAACAGTATTAGAGGTTGCAGGCAGCATTTGTTTGCATTTACCATACGTCAGGCACGGTTACACCTGTTTAATTCGTTAGTCCTCACGGCCGTCCCGTGCAAAACCGAAGAAACCATACGCAGGGCCCCTAGCTAAGTAACTTGCCCAAGATACCAGCTAATAAATGGCAGAGGCGTCCAGAATCCCTGTCACAACATCCTGCACTTTTCCTGCATAGTAGGAATATAATTTTATAATTACAATTAAACAAAAATTTTTATGTTTATTTATTTTTGAGAGAGAGAGAGAGAGAGAGAGAGAGAGCATGAGCAGAGGAGGGGCAGAAAGAGTGGGGGAGACACAGAATCCGAAGCAGGCTCCAGGCTCTGAGCTGTCAGCACAGAACTCGATGCAGGGCTCAAACCCAAGAACCTTGAGATCATGACCTGAGCTGAAGTCGGATGCTTAATTGACTGAGCCACCCAGACGCCCCTACGATTATAAATAATTCAGTCTCCCCTCCATCCCCCAGCTAGATGCAACTTCCAGGATGGCAGAACAGTCATTCTTGTATCCCTGGGACACCACGGGACTCCTGGCTCAGAGTAGGTGTATCGAAGAACGAATCAATGAGTGAACAGAGCATATAAAACGGCAGGAAGAGTTTTAATAGCAACAACTGTCCACTATTTCACACCGGATGACCAGTGTGGGCATCCAGGGTGGTGGTAGGGGGTGCTGGGAACCTGAATGCAGGTGCTGGTGCCAGGCTCTACCAGGGGTGCAAAGTCCCCCAGTGCATCCAAACCGAGGATAGCTGGCGGGGACGTACTCTCTAAAGCACCACAAAGTTCCTTGGCCCCCACACAACATCTGGCCAAACAAGCTTTCTGTTTCTCAGACAAACTAAGACAACCCAGCCCAACGTCCAAAGTGGCCACTGGCCAACAGGCACTTGGGTTCAACGCTGATTTTGTTTAAACAGCTGAACGTGCACCGGAGAGATCCAGCCTTTCGGCCCTGGCCCTCTTCTCTCTGGCTGAGGACAAGAGCATCTCAGGTCGGGACTCTTAATCCTTCTAAACATGAAGGAGGATGTGTTCCTGACTGGACGCCAAGGCGCCCCAGCACCCAGAGAGGCAGCCTTTTGGGGGCGGGGGGGGGGGGGGGCGGGGGCCCTAGAACTTTCAGAAATGCTGCCATCTTGTGGTGCCTTCAGGCCAGAGCAAGGTACTCGAGCCAACATCTCCAACAAACCAGCGCCTGGAGGGCTCCTCCCCAATTCACATTTCCCTTTTCCTCATCTTTTTCCATCTTGCCATTACCCTCCCCCCTCCCCCCCCCCCACCCTGCTCCAGAGTGGCAACAAATTCCTGTTTGAATATCGTTGGGGAATTTGGAATTTTTCTTTCTGAAAAGAGCACAACTTTCGAATGCACTTTTAAATTCTTAGGAGCTGTTTGGAATTCTTTCTTCAGAGAGAGCACTTCTTCGGGAGTCCATGAGGAGAGCCCCCAGTGTGTGCGGCATCCTCCCTGCTTAGCGCGCAGGCCATGAAGGCTAGACATGTTGGCTCCACCTGCGTGGACCAGAGCATCTCCTGCTGGCCGCAGAAACCCTGTGATCGATGTGAGTTTTACCCTCAGCTTCCGAAAGCTCCTTTGCAAACTCTATGGTGTTCCACTGAAAGATTCAGCCTGAGTTAAAAGAATCTGTTGATCAGGGACACCAGCAAAAGACCCCCCCCCCCGCCACACACACACACACACACACACACACACAAGGGCTCCTGGGAGAAAAGCCATTTGCCGATTGCAAGGTGAGGGCACCAGCAAAACACCCCCCCACACACACACACACACACAAGGGCGCCTGGGAGAAAAGCCACTTGCCATTCCAGGGCGAGGGCACCGAGTCAGCAGAAATGTTCGCAGTCTCTCGTCCCTCCCAGAATCCTGCCGCGTCCTGGGCTCCTCATCTGAGGATCTCCTCTGAAATGAAGAAGCAGAGCCTGGACCAGGTGCTTAGAGACTGATTGCTAGAAGACAGCGCTCCAAGTAGGCCACGCAGAAGGTGCACGTTTGCATCACAAAGCCCCGAACCGCCAGCACCAGCAACCTGCTTCTGCCCAGGGTGGATTATCTGCCCCGGGGCCAGCCTTCGGCAAAACTGTCAAGGGGAAAATAATGATCTTTTGCACCTCCCAGCTCTCCTGGAACTTATCAGATCCACAGAGGGCAAGCCCCTGAGGGAAGGGGATGGGACGCAGGACCGGCACATTTTGATAGAAAAGGGAGCTGGATCTAGGAGGCTCCCCAGAAGGAGAGGGGGGCCCTAACGGAGCCTGCTGAGCCCTGGGCTGATGGTTAATGGGGGAAATAATAGTTATGGCCACAAAGCGTTTTTGACGGATTAAAGAATTTTAAGTCACTCAAATAGTGCTGCTGATTTATAACTGGTAAACAAAAATGAAATAAAACGTCACGGGTCTTTGGAAGCAGCATCAATTTTTCCCACGCCGAGGCCCTGCGCTGGGTGTCAGAGGTGCAGGGATGAAGCACCCGTCCTGGCGTGTACGAAACGCCGAAGGACCAGAGTTGAAGGCACCCTGAAGTTTTGGTCACATAGAACTTTCGGGAATACGGTTTATGGGACGAGGAAAGGTTTCGTAGAAGAGGCAGCATGGAGGGGACCGGGGTGGAAACATGGGCGTGATGGGCAAGTAGTGCTGTTGGCCAAGCATTTCCAACTCCTGCCCCGCAGGGAAACCTGATGGGTTTGCGTTTCCTTTCACTCCTGGCCCCATGTAGTGGGTTGGAGCTCGTGACTAGTTCCTACCAATGAGTGTGAACAGAAGCGCCACGTGTCACTTCAGGCCAGAGTGCTAGACCTTCCAGAGCTCTCTCTCGTTCCTTCTGGCACAGTGACGCATGGGATTTGTTTGAAACAACGGGGGCGCCTGGGTGGCGCAGTCGGTTAAGCGTCCGACTTCAGCCAGGTCACGATCTCGCGGTCCGTGAGTTCGAGCCCCGCGTCGGGCTCTGGGCTGACGGCTCAGAGCCTGGAGCCTGTTTCCGATTCTGTGCCTCCCTCTCTCTCTGCCCCTCCCCCGTTCATGCTCTGTCTCTCTCTGTCCCAAAAATAAATAAACGTTGAAAAAAAAAATTTTTTTTTTAAAAGAAACGACGGCCGCTCCATCAGCCTAGGTCCCTCCACGATTCCAACAGTCAGAACCCCTGCCGCCCCATGATGGACTTGTAGAATGAAGGACAGATAAAGCTTGTTATTTGCGGGGTTGTTTGCCACGGTAGCACACCCAGCCTCTCCTCACTGGTAGAGTGGGCTTGACTTAGATCACTGATTCGTTATCAGGGAAGAGGGTGTGACTTTGAACCAGTCACTTGCCTTTTCTGAGCTTCATTTTCCCCTTTTACATCTTTGCTCCTTCAGGCAGAAGGGGAGGGAGAGAGAAACCCCAAGCAGGCTCCACAGGGTCCGTATGGAGCCCCACGTGGGGCTCGATCTCACCAACCCTGAGATCATGACCTGGGCTGCAATCAGGAGTCAGACGCTTAACCGACTCAGCCACGCAGGCGCCCCAGAGGCTTCATGTTTCTCCCAACGTGACGACATCGTCTCAGAAGTCTGGCTGCTAAGGTCCATGCTCCAGAAGGGAGAATCTTTTAGTCGCGAGTAGCACTAAGCCGTTTAGAGAATGGTCCCAATAGACCATCCTGTCGCTTCTCCCACTAACCTAAGGAGGTAGGCAGAGCAGGTACTTTGTGTACGTGTCGAAGATGGAGGAGGTTGGGTTTTCTGCCTTTCTGGTTTCCCCCACACCTCCGCTCCCCCTTCCCCTCCCCCCCCCCCCCCATGCTTGCACAGTGACCTCCATGTATTCAGGCGCTGGTTTCCGTCTCTGGGTGTTCATCAGAATGTCGGGCGGAGCTGCTTTTATTTTACTTCTCTAAGAATTACAACAATTTATTTGTATGTTTTGAAACAAGTTCTGGACTATGCCACGGCCTGGGTTTCGGTCCACCCCAGGGGCTCCAATCTACAATGACGCTCCTGTGGAGAGAAAATGGATGCTTGCCACAACGCCCCGAGATGGGATACAATCCTAAGGTGTCTTCAGGAAATGAAAGGAAGATACCGTTGTGCGTGAGAGACCCTCAGCTGTGGAAGGAGGCTTAGGGATCGCGAGTCCAGCATTGTCAGGTGATACAATGAGAAAAATGAGACCCAGGAAGATCAAATGACTGGCCCCGGATGATAGAGGAATGATAGAATTATTGGAAGAAGACAGACCAAATCCTCAGTCTCCCAAATTTCCTCGTGTTCTTTTGCAAAGTGACAATTTGCACGGCCTCACGGGGATTCTGGGCAGTCCGTCGGGGGTGGGGCCTGGGATCCTGTGGTTTTATTTATTTTTTATTTTTATTTTTAATTTTTTTTTCAACGTTTATTTATTTTGGGGACAGAGAGAGACAGAGCATGAACGGGGGAGGGGCAGAGAGAGAGGGAGGCACAGAATCGGAAACAGGCTCCAGGCTCTGAGCCATCAGCCCAGAGCCTGACGCGGGGCTCGAACTCACGGACCGCGAGATCGTGACCTGGCTGAAGTCAGACGCTTAACCGACTGCGCCACCCAGGCGCCCCGGGATCCTGTGGTTTTAAAGGGCCCTGGGGCGGGGGTTGGAGGGGGTAGTCCAAGAGGAAGCGGGGTTGGGCCCCTGGGAAGCGGGCCTGCGGTTGGGACTGTGAAATTGACAGCGGGATCCTTTCGGTGGGGCCACAGCGGGGCCTGGCAAGGAAGCTCCAGGAAGCTTGCTGGAGCTCAGGGAGGCTTGTCCTCTAGGGGACTGCCTGGAGGAGGCTCTCCAGGTGCCCACAGACTCAGCACGTATGGGGCCGAGCCTCACAGTTTTATGTTATTGTCGAACTGACTTCAGACTGGGACTTCAGACTGGGACTGGCCAGGCCTGGAGTGTTTGGGATTCTAAGAAGTGACTATGGCTCTGCCTTACTGATAAAGACACAGAGGCTCACAGAGAGCTCTTGGCATGGCTGAAGCGTGAGGAAAAGGAGGATCTGGGGCCAGGCTGCATTCGTTTGCTGTAAGAAATGACACTAATGTAGTGGCTTAAAACAACACACCCTTGGGGCGCCTGGGTGGCTCAGTCAGTTAAGCATCCGACTTCGGCTCAGGTCCTGATCTCGAGGTTCACGAGTTCCAGCTCCACGTCGGGCTCTGTGCTGACAGCTCGGAGCCTGGGGCCTGCTTCTGATTCGGTCTCCCTCTCTCTCTGCCCCTCCCCCGCTCACACTCTGTCTCTCTCTCTCTTTCTCAAAAATAATCAACATAAAAAAAAATTAAAAGACAAAAAACCACACCCTTAGTATCTTAAGGAGTCAGACACAGGTGTCACTGGCTAAAAATCCTTCTGGAGGCTCCGGGGGAGAATTCATTTCCTTGCCCTTTCCAGCTTCCAGAAGCCCTGGCATTCCTTGGCTCGTGGTTCCTTCCTCCATCCTCAAAGTCCCTAGCAGGGCATCTCCCCGCCCCTTCGGCCAACACCCCTCCCCCTATATACGGTTAGGGAAGTGTCTCTGCTTTTGAGGACTCACGGGATTACTTTGTACCCACATGGATCATGTCCCTGTGTCCACTGAGCTTTAATCACATCTGCAAAAGTCCCTTCTGACATCGTCAGGTAACGTATTCACAGGTTCCAGGAGATTAGAGTGTGGGCATCTTTGGGGACCATTACTCTGGCCACCACGTGGCCTCCACTCTTTTGCCTCCTCATGCGGAGCGCCAGGCCTACACCCGAAGGTGCGTCCGCCCTTTTCCCTCCCACCCCTTCTGGCCTCTCCTCCACACCGGGAGTGACAACACCTCGGGCTACATCTGCTTGCAAACCGCTAGCGTGGTTCTTACCCAAAGCCACCATTTGGTTCAGAAATTACATGCAGGACTAATTGTTGCTTGAGGCTACTTGTGAAGTGGGGATAGTTTGCAACAAAAAAATCCCAGCACAAGGATTCAAGGTAGGAAATGAATTGCTCTGGGAGTGGGGACAGGAAGTGCACACACACACACACACACACACACACCATTTGAGCCCAATGCTGCACCTCCTTCTCAGAACCCACAGAGGCTTCTACAGGTCAGGGGATGGTGACGACGCATTTTTCAAAAAGTTTTGTTCAACCCACACTGCAATGGATGCAGAAAGGCACAGCGAAGCTAGCTGTGGACTCCGTCTTAAACAGAACTGGTTCTGTGTTCATTAGACCTCGAGGGGCGCCTGGCGGGCTCAGTCGGTTAAGCATCTGACTTCAGCTCAGGTCATGATCCCGTGGTTTGTGGGTTTGAGCCCCTGGTTGGGCTCTGTGCTGACTGCTCAGAGCCTGGAGCCTGCTTCGGATTCTGTGTCTCCCTCGCTCTCTGCCCCTCCCCCACTTGCACTCTGTCTCTGTCTCAAAAATAAACATACATTTTTAAAAATTAACAAAAAAAACAAGAAAGACCTTGAGCAAATTATCCCCTCCCTCTGGAGGTCAGCTTCCACGGCTAGCAGACGAGAAGGGGAGGAGCTTACCCGTGGGCTCCTCCCACCCCTACTCCCAGGGCTCCCGGAGAGCTCAGAGCAGGAGTGAGTGAAAAGTCCTAGGCACCTGGTCTGGCACTAGGACGCACGCGTCAGCCAATACGGCTCCCGTTGTGATGTGATGTTGTAACTCACCTTATCCTCCTTTATCCCTGGCGGTGTGATGTGCGGTCGTCATCTTATTTCGCTCTCACAACAAACCCAGGAGGGGGGAGCGCTAGGCTTATTCGGATTTTCCAAATGAGGAAGTTGACGCCTAGAGGTTGGACAACAGGTGTAGTAGGGTCAGACGGCGTTAAATATCTTTGGTAGGGTCACCTAGCTTTGCCGAGGCCGAACGGGGACAGGAAGCTGGGGACACAGGGCCCAGAGTCTCCACGTGTACCCGCAACATGCTCCTCCGGGGCGCTTACCTCCTTGTCTTGTGGCTCTTGGTCCCCTTCCAGCATCACAGACCCTCAAGGTTCCCTCAAGGAGCAGTCATTGTCAGCCGAAAGCAGATGCAAAGAGAACATCAGGGAATATTCTTTCACTTGTCAAGTGGGTTTGAAGGAAAAATTGTCGAGCTAAAAGAAAAGAGGAGGAGTTGAACCAAACTGGTTAGAGATGGCCTTTGACAAAGAGGAATTTAAAAATTAGAAATGTTTGAGCGAAATTCGTCTTATGTGGACTTTAAGATATAAAACAGGTGAACATAAGGGAAGGGAAGCAAAACCAATATAAAAACAGGGAGGGGGACAAAACAGAAGAGACTCTTAAATATGGAGAACAAACAGAGGGTCGCTGGAGGGCTTGTGGGAGGGGGGATGGGCTAAATGGATCAGGAGCATTAAGGAATCCACTCCTGAAATCATTGTGGCACTATATGCTAATTTGGATGTAAATTTAAAAAACCAAATTAATAATAATAATAATAATACAAGAAATGCTTGAGGTGCCTGGGTGGATCAACAAGGTGAGCGTCAGGTCATGATCTCGTGGTTCATGGGTTCGAGCCCCACATCGGGCTCACTGCTGTCAGCACAGAGCCTGCTTTGGACGCTCTGTCCCCCTCTCTCTCTGCCCTTTCCCGCTTGCACTCTCTTCCTTCCCACCCCTCTCTCTCTCTCTCTCTCTCTCTTTCCCAAAAATAAATCTTTAAAATGAGAAATGTTTGATGTTGATTTTCCAAGTAAACACATTCAGTGATAATCCCCAATTGAAGGGGACCTGGTGCCTCTCAGTTTACCTTAGCTGCCAGGAAAAGTTGGGACTGAAATCCAACCGTGTTTTCCTGAAAGAATTCTCCTACCTCCCCATGCATGTGCATGTGACTTGGAGTCTCTTAAACTTTATTTGTATGTGTTTTTGTTTCTAACTTTACATGTTCCTTCTTTATTAGGAGCCACCTCGAAGAGTTTCGGTCAGCTTAGGATACATATAGCACGGTGGAGGTAGGGGCAGGATCGTAGCTCAAGTCTGAACTGCCATCCGCCAAAGAGGCAGGCACGTGGGGTCCTGTCTGAAGGACCAGGGGCCCACCCAGCAAGAGTCGACCTACCTGAGAGATGGGGGAGCCTCCTGGGATAGGACTCATCCTAGGGGAAGGGAGAATGGATAGTGCTGGAAAAGATGGGGCGGGGGGGGGGGGGTTGGTCCTCCAGGTGTAGGCAGTCAGTCAGGTTAACCTCCCATCCACCCACCAGAGCTGGGCCCGAGTCTTCGGAGAAGGGTCCACAACATTAGATGGTGAGTAGAAATTGAAAGGGTAGGATGAGGGGTACGTGGGTGGCTCAGTCAGTTGAGCTCCCAACTCTTTTTTCCAGCTTATTTATTTTAAGAGAGAGAGTGGGGGAAGGGCAGAGAGAGAGAGAGAGAGAGAGAGAGAATCCCAAGCAGGCTCCCTATTGTCAGCACAGAGCCCCACCTGGGGCTCGATCTCATGAACCATGAAATCATGACCTCAGCGGAAATCAAGAGTTGGATGCTTAACTGATTGAGCCACTCTGGGCATCCCTGAACTTCCAAGCCAGTTTCTGCTCAGGTCATGATCCCAGGATCGAAGGATCGAGCCCTGGGTCGGGCTCTGCGCTCAGTGCAGAGCCTGCTTAAGATTCTCTCTCTCTCTCTCTCTCTCTCTCTCTCTCTCTCTCTCTCTCCTTCTGCCCCTTTGCCCAACTCGTTCTCTCTAAAAACTAATAAACAAACAAATAAATAAGAAAGGGTAGGATGAGATGGCAAGCTGGCAGAGGTCGCTGCTCCCTTCCCTGACCCCAGCCCTGCAGATGCCCTAGAGGCCAGAGCAAGGTGGATGGAACACACAAAGTGAGGGTACACGTGGTGTGGAACTCCGAAGGAGGCGGAAGATGACGGGGTCTTCCGGTTGGGGAGTGGGAGCACCCCTGGTGCAAGAGGGTCGGTTCCCAGGGCATGGGAGCGTTTTTAACGTTTGCTCTTTTCTCTTTCTCACGTTGCCAGGGCAGATCGCTGATCACTTTATCTCCCGTGGGACGCACAGCAGTGCCTGGCCAGTGGCTCCTGGGGGCGGCAGAGAAGCATCAGGGCGAGCCCCAGCCTCCGGGTGGAAGCATCATGTAACTCAGTTTTCCCCTGCCCTGTCCTGCGTCCCGGATCCTCCCTCTCCTGAGGCCCCTCCTCTAATACATCACTTGGACAAGACTTCCTGTCTTAGGCTCTACTTCTAGAGAACTTGACCTAGGCCAGTAAGGTAAATGGAAATACATGAATAAGGTGACAGAAATGAGTCCGAATATATTAGTGATTGTAAATAGGAAAAATTCAGGATTCAAAAATAAACAGATTTCAGATTGGATGAAAAGTAAAAACCAAACACATGAATAAAAACCAAGCTATCGAAATATACATAGTAAACTCAAATTCCGTGTTTACAGAACAATGCGTTTAACACAGACAATACATCATGTTTTGAGCACACACAGAACCTAAACAAAAACTGGTCTAGACTTAGCCACAAAAGAAGCCCCAATAAATTCAAAAGAAAGAAGCCAGACAATGTTTTCTCATTGTGTTTGGAAAATAGGAAAGCAATATCTAATTATTAGTTAAAAAAAAAAAAAACTACATCTGTTAGGTAACTAAAAAGTGGGCTGTTTAATTACTCTTGAGTCAGAGAGAAAATCATAAAGGAAGTTCTAAAATACTTAAAGCTGAAAGCAAATGAAAACACTATATGTAAAATTTGTGCAACAGATAAAAGAGGGGACATATGGCATTAAATCCATTTGTCAACAAAGAAAAAAAGACCCTGAAAATAAATCTAAGCTTTGATATTTAAGCTTTTACACTTTTTAAGTAGCAAAAAAGAAATCTCAGAAAGGCATGATGGGAAGAAAAAATAAATACAAGAGCGAAATTCATGAAACAGAGGACAGAAAAAAAAACCAGATAAGACTAACAAGACTGAAAGGTAGCATTTATTTATTTTTGAGAGACAGAGAGATAGAGCACAAGCAGGGGAGGGTCCGAGAGAAGGAGACACAGACTCTGAAGCAGGCTCCAGGTTCTGAGCTGTCAGCACAGAGCCCGACCCGGGGCTCGAACTCACGAACCGGTGAGATCATGACCTGAGCTGACGTTGGACGCTTAACCAACTGAGCCACCCAGGCGCCCCCCAAAGCTAGCATTTTGAAAAGGTTAACAAGGAGAGACAAACATCTGGCAAAATTGATTTTTTTCACTGAAATTTTGGTTGAGAGAATTGTGGATTTACACGCAATCAGAAGAAATGATGTAGAAAGAGTCTCACGTCTGCTTTCCTCAGTTTCTCCCAAAGGTAACATTTTGCAAAACCATAGCACAAAGCACAACCAGGATCTTGACACGAATACAGTATACTGATTTTATTTAGAATTTCTCAGTTTTACTTCTACACATTTGTGTGTGTGCATGTGTGTGTACTTAGTTCTGTGTAATTTTGTCACACTTAGATTCATGTGTCCACTACCCTGGTCAAGACACTGACCAGTTCCTTCACCATAAAGACCTCTCGTGAAAAATCTAGTTTTAAAAAAGGGAGCGAAGATATAAACATCTGAGACATGAGGAAAGCAGATAAATACTTACAGATGCAGGAGAGAGTCATAAAAGAGTATTATGAACAACTGTGTACCAAAAACTCAGAAAACTTAAGCAAAATGGAAAAATTACCAGAAAAATATGAAAGCCAAAACATTGGGGTAAGAAAAAATAGAAGTCATGAATAGAAATAACTAATAAAGTAATGTTAAACCCCCATATCAAAAAATTTTGGAAGTTCTTTTTTTTTTTTTTTTAATTTTTTTTTTCAACGTTTATTTATTTTTGGGACAGAGAGAGACAGAGCATGAACGGGGGAGGGGCAGAGAGAGAGGGAGACACAGAATCGGAAGCAGGCTCCAGGCTCTGAGCCATCAGCCCAGAGCCCGACGCGGGGCTCGAACTCCCGGACCTCGAGATCGTGACCTGGCTGAAGTCGGACGCTTAACCGACTGCGCCACCCAGGCGCCCCAATTTTGGAAGTTCTATTAAATTGCCAAATTAAGAGATAATCCCTACTTTATACAAATTGTTTCAGAAATCAGAAGGAGAGAAAGTTGTCACACATTATTTTGTGGAAGGCTGAGGCCTCTTCTGAACACTTAGATAAGAGAGTAAAAAGATAATAGCTCGGGAAAGATTAGCCAACCAAATTCAACACTGTAGCTAAAATAAATAGGAAAGTAAGCTGTATTTCAGCGTGGAAAGATAGTTTCACTTCAGAGAATCTAGTAGTGTTGTTCACCGTATTCATATACTAAAAAGAAAAATTACATGGTTATCTCAATATATCCAGGAGATGATTTCAAGGACGTCCAACATCTAATTGTGATTTTTTAATTCAGAAAAAAAGGTAAGGTTACTTTTTAAAAACATATAATATACATAATAAATTTATGTACTATATATACACATACGCTAAAGTTAGAAGATATTCCATTCAATGCAACAACAGAAGGAAAAGAAACGAAACGTGGAAATTGTAACAAAGAAAAACTGTCTTTCTTTACAAATGGCAATGATCGGGGGCACCTGGGTAGCTCAGACAGTTAAGCATCCAACTTCGGCTCAGGTCACGATCTCATGGTTCGTGGGTTTGAGCCCCGCATTGGGCTCTGTGCTGACAGCTCAGAGCCTGGAGCCTGCTTCGGATTCTGTGTCTCCCTCTCTCTCTGCCTCTCCCCTGCTCACACTCGGTCTCTCTCTCTCAAAACTAAATAAACGTTAAAAAGAATTTTTTTTTAAATGGTAATGATCAATGGAAAAACTTAATGCTCAGAAGTGTTCACAAGATGGCCAGAAGCAAGAGTAATTTATGTCAATGAAAATGTCATCTCTGACTTCTACCTAGTGGTCCTGTTGAAGTTACTGGACTAGGACTTACCATCCTACCATAAACAACTAGAAAACAGAATAAAATACAGGAAGCAGCTGTTTTTAGGCATCGAACAACTGGCAGCAGGCAGCACAGGACTGTGGTCTCTGACAAAAGGCAAACAAATGAGGTAAACCCTACGATCCCTGCCCTTCTTCCTGGAGGAACATTCTAGAATACAATCCACAAGCAGGAGAGTCTCAAGCAGTTCATAGCTGCCCCCACTGAATTGAGGAGAAAGAGAACAGAGGCTTTGGAGAGGCTGAGGAGACTGGATCCTGTGGGCAGAGAACCAGAGGGGAAGAAGGTCATTTGAGTACATGTCAAGTGAAAATCCATGAGACCAGGAAAAGAATTTTCCTGTAAGTTTCTACTGTGAGGCAAACAATTTTCAGAGTTCACCCAAGGCTGGGAGACACTTGAACTCACCAACTAAAGTATAGTCCTTGAACATTTGGGATTTTCAGCAGAGTCACTGAAAAAGTCACACCATAGTGGGGCACCTGGCTGGCTCAGTTGGTTGAGCGGCCGATACGGCTCAGGTCATGATCTCGAGGTTCATGGGTACGAGCCCTGCGTCTCTGTGCAGGCAGCTCAGAGCCCAGAGCCTGCTTCGGATTCTGTGTCTCCCTCTCTCTCTGCCCCTCCCCTGCTCACAGTATGTCTCTCTCTGTCTCTCAAAAAGTGAATAAAAACATTAAAAAAAAAAAAAGTCACACCATAGTAGTAAGACTAAAGCAACCCAGAGTAAAACTTTAACACTTAAAAAAAAGCATAAAAACAAGACATTCTACTATGGCATGTTAACAAAAATAGTGGGGTACTAATGCAGAAATAGACAAGTAGACAAATGGAATGAAGAAAAAAAACTTAGAAAGAGACCCATGATACATGATTTTTAACAGGGGGCCCTGGGATTCAGTGGAGGGGAAAAAAGTGAATTATTTAGTATATTTTGTTGGGGTAACTGGCTCACTGGATGAATAAAATCGTGGCTCTAATTCAAACCACATTCCAAAATGAACTCAAAAAGGCCTAAATTTGAAGCAAAAATGCTACGTCTTCAATAGAAGACTATGTAAAAGAATGTCTTTTTGACATTAGAGTGGTAAGGATTTCTTCAATTAGACACCAAAACATAAACCACCTGGCAAAGATTGGTGACCTCGACTGTATCGAAATTAAAAAGAGCTGTTCAAACATGGCCACTGGAACCACGGCTAACTGATAGGAGGCCGACGGGGAGGAGATAAGGAACATTGTCGAAACGAAAAGAGGAATCGGGGCGCCTGGGTGGCTCAGTCGGTTAAGCATCCGACTTCAGCTCAGGTCACGATCTCACGGTCCGTGAGTTCAAGCCTCGCGTCAGGCTCGGTGCCGACAGCTCAGAGCCTGGAACGGCTTTGGATGCTGTGTCTCCCTCTGTCTCTGCCCCTCGCCTGCTCATGCTCTGTCTCTCTCTGTCTCAAAAATAAAAATTAAAAAAAAAAAATTAAAAATAAATAAATAAAACCAAAAGAGGAATAGACCCTAGAATGCAAGGTACTGCAAGTGAACGAGAGGAAACCAGGAAATCCGATGGAAAGACGAGCACCATTCCTAGAAGAGGAAGCTAACTGGCCAGTACATTTATGGAGAACTGTTTAACCTCATCGGTAATGAGAAATATGTAATTGAAGACAGCAGTGAGAGACCCCTGAGTGGCTCTGTAGGTTGAATGTCCGCCTCTGGCACAGGTCATGATCTTACGGCTCCTGGGTTCGAGCCCTGCGTCGGGCCCTGTCCCCAGCCTGCTTCAGATGCTGTGTCTCCCTCTCTCTCTGTCCCTCCCCTGCTCGCCATCTGTCTGTCTCTCTCAAAAATAAATAAACATTAAAAAATCAAAAATAAAACAAAATAAAATCGCAACGAGATACTCACTGGCAAGAATTTGAAAAGTCAGAAAAAAAAGACAAAATGTTAGTGAGGAAATGACCACTCAGCTTTGGTGCCGGCAGTCGGCACAGAGCATCGTTCTCCAGAAATACAGGCACCCAGTGTCCACAGTGAGCTCTGGGCTGCTAGCTGGGTGCCTGGGCAGGAATGGCCTAGAGCCATTTCAGGTGTCGCAAGGTGGGGCTGTTAATGAGCTCCCAGGGCTGCCCGAATGCGGGCCAACGGGAGAGAACATGTCCAGACACTTGTCCAGCTCGGATCGGAAAATTCAGGAAGTGGGTGGGAGGGCTACAGAATGCAATTTCTTTCCACTCAGGAAAGCCCAAAGACAAGGTGGGAGAAATAGAGGCCCGTCACAGGCGTTGGAACACTAACACCGGCCCCTCGTCTCTCATTCTTCCCAGGAGGGAAAGAAGGTGGTGGACGTGGGTGAGGTCCTCAGGCTTGGCTCCCCTGGTCCTTCTGGCATGTTCTGAGACCCTGTGCAGGGGCCCTCTGTGCCTCAGAACCCTCATCCACGCTGAGGGAAGGGGTCCTGGCCCCAGCCTACCTCTCGGGCCAGGTTACGTAAATATGAAGGCCTATAATTCCAAAAACGCAAGCGGTGGGCTGGACCATTAAGGAGTGTTTGCTTGGCCGCTTTGAGGTCTGACCTATTTATTTTTCTCCAGGAGTTTTTTTGGAAATTCTCTTTATTAAGGTTTTTCCTTCCTTCCTCCTTTCTTCCCTCTGACTTTGACGTCAGCACAAAAGCCGGCGTGGGCAGAATTTGGGTGTTTAAGGACACTGCAGAACAGTCCATTCCTGGCCCTTCCTCCCTCCCAGGCGCTGGGCTCTGCAAGAGTTCCACTGAACCCCAAGGACAAGGCTTCTCATCCCCTGTCCCCCAGAGGTCCACCTGCTGGTCCCTCTATTGAGCAGCCCAGGAGGGGTCCCAAGCAGAAGCCTCCGGACCCAAGGTTAATCCCGGGCCTCCTAGGCCCAAGGCTTTGTCACACGTCCCACATCTATCACTCCAAAAAGGAACTTTGGGTCTGCAAACTGTATCCCTCAGAGAACAGTCAGGAAGCAGGACAGACTTGATTATGGGATGAGACTCTGGCCACCAGCTTCACATCCCCTAAAAATTTCCCTACCTGGCTGACAAACGTCTCAGAATTTGCCATTGGAACTAAAACTGAACAAGGAGAACTTGAGCCCAGCCAGAAATATCCCACTGAGGCTTATTAGTCATTTCTGCCTCGGTGTGAATGAGATACTCCGAGCCTTTCCTGAGGGTCGAGTGTGAGAAAATTCTAGAAGCTTCCAGAAGACTGCCTGTCATAGGAGAACTTCTAAGAGGGGAGGGGGCACAGGCAAGATAGGCGAGGGTGCCAAAGACAAACCCCACCCACTCCTCACTGACCCTGGTTGGGACTGGCCTGCCCAAAGACTTCCCCACCCCCATCCCCTGGGGCCTGTCACCCAGGCTGGACCTCCTGCCCCTGCCTTCCACACCCTCCCTGCCTTACTGTCTCTCTCTAAGGCTCTCCTCCCATCCCTTTTCCTCTCCTCTTTTCACTTGCCATGTTACTATCATTTTTTTCTTTTCCTTTCTCATATGATTCGGCTTTCACTTTCTCTCACATCTTACCTCACTTGATTCCTTTTACCTTCTCTTTCAGGGTCTCTTTCGCTTTTTCTCCTTCTCTTGCACTTCCCTTGCACTTTCTCCCCTTGACCTTCCTCGGCAGCGCTCAGCCTCCCTTCCCCTCAGCCTGCCCTCCCTCCCCGAGTCCTGCTGGACACCCTTTAGTCGAGGTATCTGTTACTGTAAATGCTACGCGTCCAGGAGTATATACTCTTTTTTTTTTTTTCCTCTTTTCCCATTTCCTTTTCTTCCCCCCTCTCCGGTCTATGCCTCCTCTCCCCTTTTCTGCTCCTTCTCTCCCCCATCCCCTTCCCTCCAGCTGCGTGAACATCTCAATTGTACCCTGTCGGCAGATCCTTGCTGGCCTGACATTTGCTCCTAGGTGCGTCTGCTTTAACTATCCCCACTGAAAAATTAAACCCATCTGCCCCAAACTGAAAACAGCCTCTCCCCCACCGGGGACAATAAATATTGATCACTTGAGGCATGATTGGCTTTATGATGTTTGATGACAACCGGTATCAGTTACAGAACTTACATCATTTAATAAAAAAAAAAATAAAAAATAAAACTAAATGAAAAGCCCTAGCAGGGATGTTACATGTCAACAGACATTATTAAATGTCAAAAGAAATACGTTTTCTTCAAGAGCCTGAAATCCAAACAACGTGAGGGTGCTGGGGAGGGGTTGGGCGGGGGCGGGGGGGGGGGGGGAGTTTGGACAGCTCTTACTTGAAGTTAGGAATATTGTTTCTTTTTGCGATCGCCCTGATTTGCTCCGGTTGTGTTTTCCTAGAGCCCTACTGTAGCCACCAACACAGAGCCTCTCTCCCCAAATCCTCTTCCCTTTCATTATCTGAAAAGCTGAGCCCATTTGACATCTCCCTCCTTTCCCCACGGGAGACCTCTCAGATGCTCCGGTGGGAGAAAACCAGATATACTGAAGGGCTCCCTAGCTGAAAGCCCCAGAGGAGGCGAGAACGCTTACTTGTGTCTCTCTTTTCACTGTCACTAGGAACTCAGGACTGTCTGGCTCTGAAGTTGAAAGCAAATAACCCAAGACCTGCTCTGTGAACCTACCCGTGCTTCCATTTATATGCTGATAAGTTCAATATAAATCGTGGTACAAAAGGGGTGACCGCCAACATTTCTATTTGGAGCGCATTCACTCATTAAAAAAAAAAAAAATAGAAGGGTGGGAACAGTTACTGCTATTTAAAATGTATTTATGTGTTTTACAGAGGTGGGTTCTGACTACCTGAGATACTTCCGGAGGCTCATTGGGTATATTTAGAAGGATCATAAATGCTTGTGGTCTTCAGCCTGGTTTCGTGAATCAAGTCCCTGCAGGCATTTTGTAATTGAAAAGGTTAACATGGCTTCTTCAAATTCCTCACTTGACCTTCCTCCCCCTCCCGGGAGCTTACGCTCTGGGAGAATCAGGCTCCTTTTTAATCACTGCAGTTGTTGTGGTCTTTCAAAGAAGGTTCTGGAAAAAAAAAAAAAAAAGGAGAGAGCAGACCTACAGTAGGAATACAGGGATTTATGCTACTCGGTCGTGCGTTTGTAAAACAGGGTCATTATTAATCTCCGCCCGACGGGGGTCCCTGCGGAGGTCCCAGAAATGTTATCTGAGGGAGTGGTTTGAAAATGGAGAAGGACTAAAAGGTGTCTCTTCTGGAGGAAGGGGGTGCCACTGGGAGGTCTCCGAACTTTGGACACTTGGCAGCTGGGGGCTTTGGGCAAGTCATGTACCCTCTCTGGGCCTCAGATTTATCACCTGTGAAGTGAAAATCCTAATACCTTCCTCTTAGGCCTATAGTGGAAATTCGATGCCAAGTGTCTGAAGCTATTTGGTAAACAAGAGAGGGTGGCCTTCTTTCACTCAGCAATACTTTGGACCACTGACCGGGAGCCAGGGCAGCTGCTGGGAGCTGAGGAGGGAGACAGAAGGTGCCAGGGGAGCAGTTCTGGGCCTGATGGTGCCACCCTGAAACTCTGGCCTGGGAACCTGGAGGCACTTGGAGCCTGGGGCGGGGGGAATTTCAGGGAAGGTAAGGGATGTGGGAGGACGTTAAAAAGGCCCGGTGAGAGGGCAGCTGGGTCTTGCCCGTCCAGGAGATGGAGGGTGGGCAGTGGGGGCACTGGGGGTGAGGGGAGTTGTCCAAGGCCGACAGAACCACAGCGTGGGGCTCAAAGAAAAGAATGATGCTGAATCTGGACAAAGGAGGCACATGGAGGCTGGAGCATTGCGTTGCATGTCCCTGGATGAACAGGACGGCAAGCAGAATGCAAGGTTCGTTAGGAATTTCGGGGCTACTGCCGTCGTGTTCACGCTCCCAGGATATGCCCTGTTTTCTCTTCGTGTGGTTAAGGCTGGAACGAAACTGGAATGCTTGGAAGGTCCCATGTCCAGGTTCAGACAGGTCCTGTCAGACTCAGCCCGTTACCTGACAATCTTAGTCACCTGAGTGCGGGGGGTGGGGGGGGGGGGGGCGGTGGCGGGGAATTGGCAGGATTCTCTCAGAAATGACTTTCTTGTGATTTGTCCGGCAATTTCTTCCTTCAGCCAAACCAGAAAAACCACTGAATCTGAGGTATTTGGCGTGGGTGGATGGTGTTCTCGATCCTTTAAGGGCAAATGGCTGTAAAATGAAAATAGTTCCCTTAAAAGCACACGCTTGAAGTGTGCGTCTGTGTGTGTATGTAGGAGAGGAGGTCCCTCATTTTTTCCAAATGAACTTTTTCCAAATGAACTTCCCCGACTTAATTAAGAGCAAGTGCTAACAGATGGGGAGGGTGTATTTCATAATAGAAATGGCTTCTACACCACTGACCACCATGAAAAAAAAAACAACAACAACAACAACACTGCCCCCCCCCCCACTTTTGGAAGTTGCCCCTTTAAGTGAGGTAGGAAAGTTGGAGCTGTTTTCCTCCAAGGAATTTAAGGGAATCAACATGTTTTCCTTTCCTGGTTGCATCTGTGGTTGGATTGCTTAAAATATTTCACTTCTTAAAGTAACCTCAGTTTGTTACGCCAGATTTTTTTGTGTCTTGTTTTGTTTCTTTCCCCCCCCTTGTTTTTGTTTTGTTTTGTTTTGAGGTAGCGAAGACCAGCTCCAGGGGGGAAAAAAAAAACAACCAAAAAAAAAAAACAAAAAACCAACAACCCAGAAACTTCTAGTTGTCAGAATCGGAATGCATATCAGTTATGCTGGAGACAATGAAAACATCAAAAAGCACATACAAGCCATAAAAAATTCAGGTCCTCTGAAGCAATGTGGGACATGCTTGGTTGCGCTCCTCATTTGCATGTCAGTACCCACAATGCTCTGCAAGTTCCCAGATCTTTCCACGCAGCCCCAGTGTCTGAGCTCTAGGGAACAAAGTGAAAGGTTCGCATGTGTGCTTGTGGGTGAGAGAGGTACTTTGGTATCCGCAGGAGAAGCAAGGCAGGTGTGGGGCGAGAACTGCTCCCACCAGGGTGATTATCAGCCAGCCCCTTAGGGCTTAATCTCAGGCTTGGGAGCTCTACCTTGCCTTTTGTCTTTTGTTTTTTTGGATTTTTGTTTGTTTGTTTTTGCCTTCCTCTTCTTCCCTTTGCCCAGATGGTGAAGCCACGCTGTGCGAGGGAGAGGAGAGCGAGGGAGAGAAGAGCGCCAACCTTTAGAAGCCCTGACGGATGGGGGGTGGCTACAGCACTTGCCTGGAATTTGAGATTTTTGTGCCGCGTGTGTTTTTCGATGCCGGACCTCGCTCCGAGGCATGCTGTTCTCTGGTGCATTGGGGCTCCCACTCACAGCCCTTGCTTGGTCAGTGTGAAAACTCAGAGGTGCCACCGTGATCTGCTGCTGGGGACCAACACGGTGTCCTCTGACTTCAAGCTTCCCTCCCACGCATGCACGCACGCACGCACGCACGCAGGATGCTTTTCTCTGCAAACCTTGCTGCCCAGGGAGCCCCACGGAGCCATTGTCTGGATGCTCCAAATTCCAGGGGCAGATTGGGATTACAGGCCCCAGACTAAAAGCTGGTGGTGGGGGGAGGGTGGACATAAATTTGACCTCAGACTGGGCATCCTCAGCCTCCTGGGTGGTCTTGGGTGTGTCACTGGTCCCCCCTCCGTTTCTCCTTTCCTGCCCAAGCCTGTGCTGTCCTGGGAGCATCTACTGAGCATCAGTGACTATTATTACACCTGTGAGTTTAACATGACCAACCATTCTGGGACATGACAGAACACCCAAAAAAATAAAAGTAAAGCTCAATCTTTGAGGCTTCTACCTGGAAGGTTTTTGTCTGGGTTTGTACTTTGATTTTTGAGCTTCCCTTTTCTCAAAGCTGCAAAGGAGTTCTTAGGCTAGATTAATTTAGCGTCAGGAAGATTCGGGCAGAGGCGTGAACGTGGATGCACGCAGGCTCTGAACCCACCCCTGACACCCCCGAGCGTCCGAGGTAAGATCGAAGTCAGCCCCCACCTGGAATTTCAGAAGCTGCCCGGGAATGCTGGAGCCAGCAGAATGGTTAGTTTGCTTCAGCCTCTACACAGTGATGTACAGTCTGCTCCAGCAGTTGCCAACATTTGAAAATCAGGAGCTTTTACAGCAATTTTTAAAACCTCTGACGATGGGGCCACAGTAGGCCTCCGTTGCTAACTAGGAGCCGGGAGACCGCGCCCCCTAGGGGTGGCGGAGGCTCTCGTGTCCTGCAGGCTCTCGGGTCCTGCCGCAGACCGCCCTCTCTGGCCCACCCAGGTCCCCCAAACCCACCCACTCCACGTATGGATGCTCCTGTCTGGCTTTTGCAGCCTCAGCCTTGGCCAGTCTCCTGCTCTGAAACCCTGAGTTTTCCTACTTTGTTACCAGTCACATCAGCGTGAGGATAACCCCACCCCCGCTGAGCTCTGACAGCTTTTCCTGGTGGCCGTCCAGGAGAAGCAGGACCCAGGGCCTTGACTTACAAACACCCCCACCTTTTCATCCCCATCCCCAAACATGCTCTGCTTTGGCAAATGTGTTTGTCACCTGCTACAGCCCCAAGGAGTCAGCTCGGGCCTCCCGCCTCCTCTTGGCTTGCACGTTTCCCTTCGCTGCCGAGGCGGAAAGGAGTCTGGGGTGAGGGGTGGGTTGCAAGGTTTGGATTCTTAAAAATTCTCTCCCAGATTTGTTGTGTCTAATTTGGGCTGCAAATGGCTTTTGTTGTCAACGGCTAACCACTGTTTGGTCTGCATAGTCATCTCTGTTGAATTTAGATGGTGGTGAAAGCCCAGTTTGCCCAAATACAGCCTAAATACATTTACACATTTATTCCCACATGTGTCTTTATGTTTCTGACTGTCTCACCACACCTCAGACGTGGCCGTGGGTGGGAGCGTCCTGGGAAGAGTCCTGGGAAGAACACGGGCAGGTAACTTGACCCTCTGCTGTAAACTTCACCAAAAAAAAACAAAAACAAAAACAAAAAAACCCCAAAAAACCCTGCAAGTTGACCCAATCAGATGGTGAGCGATAAAGATGCTTCGGTGCAAAGGTGTTAGAAGGAGGGCTTTGAGCAGAATTTGGTGGTTTCCTTACAACTGAAAAGACAAGTAATATCACCAGAAAGAAGGAGGGGAAATAAAGTAGAGAGTTGAGAAAAATAAGTAAAGTCACTTTTCATCCGTAAATAAATAAGCATTTTAAAAAAGGTGGAACGCCTTTTAAACACCTTTAAAAAAGGTGGCTCAGGGGGTTAAGCGTCCGACGATTGATTTTGGCTCAGGTCATGATCTCACGGTCGGTGAGAGGGAGCCCTGGGTTGGGCTCTGTGCTAAAGCTGCTTGGGGTTCTCTCTCTCTCCCTCTCTCTCTCTCTCTCTCTCTGCCCCTCCTCCACTTGTGCACGCTCTCTCTCTCTCTCTCTTACAAAATAAATAAATAAAAATGTGTTTAAAAAGAAAAAACAAAGACTACCTCCCACCCCACACTTAACTGGGCTTCTTTATCAACATCAGAGCCTTAAACGTGCTTAATTGTCCACCAAGTGACAAAAGAGTTAAAACAACAGGTGAGGCCAGGTGTTAATAATACCGACAGTGACAGTTAACATTCACTGAGGGCTCACGATGGTCTAAAAACAGGGCTGAGGGTTAGTACACACTTATTCCTTTAATCCTTATAATAACTCAGTAAGGTCCATTTGTTATCTCCATTTTGCAGGCAAGAAAACCGTGGTTAAGTAATTTGCCCAGAGGCCCAGAGGTGCAGAGGGACAGAGCTGGTGCTCAAACCGTGCTGCTCTCCAGCATAACGTGGGCCTGGACAGCAAGACTGATGCCCCCCTCACCAGCTGGCCAGAGTAAAGGATCTGCCAGGTGGCCGGCCTCAGTCATGAGTGGCTTGGGAGCTGGCACTTGGGTGAGGCCAAGAAGGCTGGAGAGAGACGAATGGTGTATTTGGCCCACAATTCCTTTGCTAAAAATGACCCCCGGGGATGTACCACGGGAGGCCCCTCTCTGGTGAAAACCTTGATCTTCAGAGATTATCCCACTCTGGAAAAATGGACAGAATGGGCCACTTCCTGGCAGATTCCATGGTTTCCTCACCCGGCATATGTTCTGGAGGATGCAAAGTGTGCTCGTTGTCTAGGGGTGCCCGGTTGTCCCGATGAGGCGATGCCTGAAGCAAGGACAGAAGGGAGAGGCAGAGTCGAAACTGGGAGAAAGTTCCATCTTCCTCTGCGTCGTATCTGAAGACAGTGTCGAGGATGGGATGGGAGCCTGAGCTTCGAAGCACGTGGCTAGAAAAGAGACCAAGGATCATCAGTGAACCTAGAGTCCAAAGTGGGTAACTCTTCATGTGATGATTTTCAGATCTGGGCAGATGCTTCAACAGGCTGGTCTGGGCTGAAAACTCAGCTTTCACGTGCCCCTGCCCAGAGACCATGAGCACCTGAGGCAGAGGCATTGGGACTGTGGGTGATATTAAGAAGAACAAGGGAGATTCTCTGCCTTCTAGCAGCTTAAATAATTCCTCTGTTGCAAGGCAGCTCTAGCAGAGATTCAAAGCTCAGTGGAACAGAGCAACTCATTCCAACGGGGAAATGGGAAAGTGTGTGACGGGGCAGAGAGCCTGCCTACTCACCCTTCCATTGCCCAGTGTGGACCCAAAAGTTGGGCATTAAGCAAATGTCTGTTGACGAGTGACTGCTTCAATCAACGATTGAATTTTTCTAGGGCTCTTGGAAATATTTGTGGAAAAGGTAGAAAGTGACTGTAAGGTGTATCTGTCAAAATTAGACTTGCTGACACTTGAATTAACAGTTGTGATGAAAATTCGAGGTTTATTTTTCTTTCATGTGACGTGACGTGTAGAGGTTGATAGTCCCATGGCAGTATGGCAGCTTCACAGCCACCAGACTCAACATCCTTCAATCTTTCTGTTCTTCCATCTTAAGTTCATGAATTCCACTCGTAAGATGGCCTCGTGGTACCCACATGGCTGCCGGAACTCCATTTATCACGGCCATGTTTCAGGCTGAAGGAGGAAGGAGAGAAGGGCAACCTTCTCAGAAGCCTCAGTTGACACTGACATTTCGTTGGCCACTTACAATGGCAAAGGAGACCAGGAAATATGTTCTTTTTTTATCTGGGCACGTTGTCAATCTGAGTAAAATATTGCTTCTGTTAGTAAAGAAGAAGGGAAGAGTGGATAGCGGGTAGGTGATGACTGCGGACTCGGCCTTGAGAGAGTCAGCCTTCTTTATGGAGAGCAAGCAAGAAAGGAATTCACCAAGGTAACTCCGGTCTCCCTCCTGTCCTGTGAGATGCACAGCTTCGAGACATTCTTTACGGCTGCCTGATGATGTGGCAAATACAATATGTGGGTGCCTGGGGCACATAATTAGTTCCTTCACGATTCAAATCCTACTGTTAAGGGCTTAGTTAATTGCATTGACTTCTCCTTCATTATTTTCAGCTGTGTAAAGTGCCTCTAAGACTGCTCAGGCTCTATTTCCTAACGAAGGTTCTGGTGAAAAATGGAATCTGACAGGTATGTGGACAGAAATGCCCTGCAGTGGCTGACAGAGCTGGGCATGTTAGCCAGGGAGGTAGATGGACAGATAGGCAGATAAAGTCTTTAGTAAATACCAACTATTACTTAATAGCAAGCTTACTGCCTCTCACTGACTTGTACAGGCTCTTACAGGATATTTAATGACTTCTGCTAAACAGAATACTAGAGTTTCTCACTTTTTTTAAGGCTACAAAAATTAAAGCTACTGTATAAGACGAGTGCCAACTTTCCACTCGTGTGTTTGTTCAGCTTTCTTAGCTTTCCCCCCAAATGAAAGCCAAATAGAAGCTCTTGGTTTTCCCAAGATGGCAACCCAACGGCCAACCATGTGTTCTCAGGTAAGGGCTCCCTTGATACAGAGAGCATAATGGGACTGGATGTTTTCCAGTTTTTTTTAGCCCGGGGCTTGGGAAACTGGATTAGGGTTTTTGAAGAGGGAGGCAAGAATGTGGAATGGAAGCTTTTGGAGTTCTGCCCATTGTTAGCCTTGGAGGATCGCTGAAGGGATGGACCACCTCGTGGTGAAACCGTCCGCGTCTTGGAGGCATGGTAGAAATTGCCAGTCCTTGAAGGAGCTTGAGATTATCCAAAATCCCACATCTCACCCATACGCCAATATTTGAAAAAGGGCTCATCGAAAAGAGGGAATAAATTCTTCATATCGTTCATACTGGTAATTACTTACAAACATCTTCCTTTCTAGTTTCACTGCCAACTCCATAAAACAGGGAATAAGTCTTTCTTGTTCTCTATTCGCTTTTTTCCCCAGGACATAAATAGTGCTCAATAAATTGAGACTTGGCTTCTCCAATCCCCTTGGTTGCCAGGCTTTTGACACGTTTTCTCCTGGACGTTTTCTTTGTATGTTTTAAGTTGTTTTTTTTTTAATTCTTTAAAAAATGTTTATTTATGTTTGAGAGAGAGAGAAAGTGAGAGACAGAGTGTGAGCAGGGGAGGTGCAGAGAGAGAGAGGGAGACACAGAATCAGAAGCAGCCTCCGGGTTCTGAGCTGTCAGCACAGAGCGCAATGCAGGGCTCGAACCCACAAACCGTGAGATCATGACCTGAGCCAAAGTCAGACACTTAACCGACTGAGCCACCCAGGCGTCCCTGTATGTTTTCAGAGATTGAGATTAGGTTGCACACATACATAACTGTGCATAATGTAATATACGATGTGATGTAATTGAATGGGAAATGTAATTGTGTACAATGCTTTCTCAAGTAACATGAGAGCATAAACATGTTCCTGCATGTGTTCATATAGGTTGAGCTGCTGTAATAAAGAGACCCCAAAATACAGAGGCTAAAATAAAATAGAATTTATTTATCTCTCATGTAATGGTCTAAAGATAAGCTAGGGCATGTGGACAGCTCTGATCCACCAGGCAATCCAGGGAACAGGCTGGGGGAACCCTCTCTCTAATACGTGTTCTCCTTATCTTGACCCCAAGTGGCTCTTCTGGTTTTCATCACTTCTAAGCCAGAGAGCAGAGGGAAAGGGAGAGGGAAGGACAGACAGCTTCCTCATAGAAACCTAATCCAGAAGGTTCAGGCTTCATGTGAGCTTACATTTTATTGGCCAAAACCTAGAACATGGCTGTAGCTAGCTGCAAGGGAGGCTGGAAATTGTAGTCTCCAGCTGGACAATCATGGCACGTTAGTGCTTCCCAATGGATATTAATCTTCGGTGTTTATAAATGAGAAGTCGGAACTCCTGGGAATTCTTGGAACTTCCTAAATTAGTCTTAAAAGAATTCCCACACTTTTCATACTCTTTTCTCATTCTATGGATATCTAACAATATTGGTTCAATAAATAAGACGTACTAAGTTTAGTGAATTTACAACAATGACAGCTTGTAGTAAATAATCAAATATTAGAAAATACCAGTGAACAGTATCAGGTAATATTCAGATAATGTAACATTTAGATCTAGCAAAGTTAAAGCGCTATACAGAATTACATGTCAAAATCGCCAATTTAAGGACTTACTTTGCTCCCCAAACTTGTTATTTCTGAGACGATCATTTACAGGGTATATACAAAGTACACACACATATAAATGTAATGATATTTGTTTTATTTGCAAGAATGACTTTCCATTCAAAGCAGTCAGGGTCATGAACACATAGTTGGTTTTTGTTTGTTTGTCTAATTTTTTTAAATGTTTATTTATTTTTGAAAGAGAGAGAGAGCAAGTGCAGGAGGGGAAGAAAGAGAGGGAGACACAAAAACCGAAGCAAGCTCCAGGCTCTGAACTGTCGGCACAGAGCCCGATGGCGGGGCTTGAACTCATAGACTGTGAGATCATGACCTAAGCTGAAGTCGGACACTCAACCAACTGAGCCACCCAGGCACCCCTACGAACACATACTTGCAACAAGCTAAGAGCTACAAACAAGACCGACTGAGTAGGGGTACCTGGGTAGTTCAATCAGTTAAGTGTCTGACTTTAGCTCAGGTCATGATCTCACAGTTTGTGGGTTCAAGCCCCACGTCGGGCTCTGTGCTGACAGTTCAGTGCCTGGAGCCTGCTTTGGATTCTATGCTTCTATCTCTCTTCCCTTCCCCTGCTCATACTCTATCTCTCTCTCTCAAAAATAAATAAACATTAAAAAAATTAAAAAAAAAAAAAAAAAGACTGGCTGAGTAGATCATGACCACTCCACTTCCCATGTGCTCCCATCCTGGTTCCTGAAAATGTCAATCTTAACCTGCCCATGTTTCCCGCTCTTGCTTTTCAGTTGACATTGATGGATTCAAACCAGTAATGTCTCTGTATTAATTATTAAGCTTTGATTCTTTAAAAAAAAATTTTTTTTACGTTTATTCATTTTTTGAGAGAAAGAGAGAGACAGAGCACAAGCGGGGGAGGGGCAGAGAGAGAGGGAGACACAGAATCCGAAGCAGGCTCCAGGCTCTGAGCTGTCAGCACAGAGCCCAACGTGGGGCTCGAACTCACAAACCGCGAGATCATGACCTGAGCCCAAGTCGGACGCTTAACCGACTGAGCCACCCAGGTGCCCCTATTAAGCTTTGATTCTTGCAGGAAAATTACATTACTCTTTTTCACGGTCCCGGTTTCTTCACTAATTTTTCTTTCAGGATTTGGAAAAACATAAAAACTTCCCAAGAAATACTAGAAAGGAATCCTCACATGGAAACCTTAGTCAGGGTGAAAGTATGGGAGAGTTGGGGGGGGGGGGGCGGTAATTCTATTACTAAAAGACAGGAAAGAATGAAGGTATTCTGGAAGGTATCTTTTTGCTCAGGACCAGCTACATAATTTCTGGGCTCAATGCAAAATGAAAGTGTTGAGTCCCTTGTTCAATTATTAAGAATTTCTGGATAGTAGCTATAGAGATTATCAAAAATTATTAAGAATTTCTGGATAGTAGCTATAGAGATTAAACCCAGTGTGGGCACCAAAGACAGGACCTTATTTAATTGTGCAGGTACCACACCCATGAAGCTGGCCCTGCTTCTGCTCTATCACATTATTTACATTTTTTTAAACATTTATTCATTTTTGAAAGGCAGAGAGAAAGACAGAGCGTGAATGGGGGGAGGGGCAGAGAGAGAGGGAGACACAGAAACAGAAGCAGGCTCTCGGCTCTGAGCTGTCAGCACGGAGCCCGACGCGGTGCTCGAACCCACGGACCTCGAGATCATGACCCGAGCCGAAGTTGGCCGGCCACTTAACCGACTGAGCCACCCAGGAGCCCCTCTATCACATTATTTAAAAATCTTTGTTAATCTCATTTTAAGTGGCTGCGTAGTGCTCCACTGCGTGGACTCATCATAATTTATATAATTATTCCTGTATTCTTGGAAATTTTGGTGGTTTTTACTCAGCAGTCCCTTCCATCAGTTTTACTGATCTTGGGGTTGGTTTGGTCTCAGGATATGCATGGAAACTTTGGATGTACTGCCCAAGATGTGGAGCCTGAGTTTAGACACTCCTTAGGGCTGCAGACCCCAGTTGCGGCCCGTCACCCACAGGGTTTAAGTCTGAGCCAAAGCCAACCAGACAGAAGTAAGTGGTAAGCAGTATCGACAGGCAGATCAAGCTAAGGCTGGATAGAAAGCCATCAGTAAGGGCAGAACAGCAGGCCAGGCAAACGGACCTGTCCTCAGAGATAGGACTAGAGATAAGCCCCATGGGGGCTGTGGTTCAGCCAAGAGCAGCTGCCCTTGTGCTCGGAGCTATCTGGCCCTTCTCTGGTTCTTTCCTAGTCTGTGTATCCCTACAGCCAAGGGTAGGAGAAATGCAGGACTAGTTATCTCTGGGAGCCAAAGGCATCTCTGACCCTGTCGTTCAAAACCGAAATGATCTCAAGTAACACACAGCCATTCTGTGCCTCTGTTTCCCCATCTGTAAAGTGGGACCCATGGGGGTCCTACAGTTCTAGGGATCAACACACTCTTTCTGTCAAGGGTCACATAGTTTAGACTTGGCAGAGCAGAGGGTTTTGCTTGGTTTTGTTATTATGAGTTTTTGGCTTTAATAACATTTCCAACCTCGTCTCGTTGAAACTTTAAAGTATTTAACATAGTGTCGTTAACTATAGTCACCGCGCTTTCGCTAATAGTCACAGAATATATTCATCTTATAACTGGAAGTTTGTACCCTTTAACTAGCAGTTCCCCACTTACCCCAATCCTTGGCCCCTGGCAAATACCATTCTACCCTCTGCTTCTGAGTTCAGCCTCTTCAGAGTCCACACCTTGGTGAAATCACACAGTCTTCGTCTTTCTCGGTGAGCTTGCTTCGTTTAGCCTAATGCCCTCAAGGTCTATCCATGTTGTCACAACTGGTAGGATTTCCTTCTTATTTATGGCCTAATTTCTTTTATTTTTTGAATTGCGTTACGTTTGTCAGATAACATTGTGTAAGCTTCAAGTGTAGAGTATGTTGATCGTGCGGAGGTGATGCGTTTATATATTATAATCGGCTTTCATCACAGTCTATCACTTCACATAATTATCCTTTCATGTTTGTGGCAGGGATAATTAAGATCTGGTCTCTCAGCAAACCTGGTTATTACAATAGGACATTGTTGTCTATATTCCCTATACTGTGCGTTAGATCTCCAGGGTTATTTGTCCACCGGCTGCAAGTTTGTACCCTTAAGCGTTTCCCCTAGTCCCCCCCCCCCCCCCCCCCCCCGCCAAGTCTCTGGGAATCACCACTTCACTGTTCATTTTCATGGCTTTGGCTCTCGTAGATTTCACACAAAAGTAATATCATACAGTATTTGTCTTTTTTTTTTTTTGTCTGATTTGTCTCACTGAGCATAATGTCCTCAAGGTCCATACGTGCTGCTCTGAACGTCAAGTTTTCCTTCTCTATCTCATGCCTAAATACTATTCCATTGTGTATGTATATCTACCCCATTTTCTTTATCCGTGTATCTGATGACGGGCACTTGGGTTGTTTCCGTATCTTGGCTATTGTGACTAACGCTGCAGGGAACGTGGGTGTGCAGATCTCTGTGATACAGGGCGTAGGGTTTTCGTCACAACCACCCCACTCTGCTGTTGTGGAGTAGAAGCAGTCACAGATGATACGGATGTGGATGGCAGTGGCTCTGTTCTAATAATACCGTCTTTGCAAAAATACAAATACAGTCCCATTTCATAGGACCGTCACGAGAATGAAGTGAGCCTAGTGCGTGCAAAGGACTTGTCACAGGCCCCTCCGTAATGACGGCCACTCCCCTGTGCAGCAGGGAGGGCCGGCGAGAGCAGCTGGGAGACGGCTTCACAGCCTCTCAGCTTGGAGATCTGGCCCCTCATTTCTTAGCAAGACACTGAAAGGATTGTCTTCATCAACTTTTTCTTCCTGAGAGCCGAAGTGCTGAAAGGAGGCATCTTGACATTCTTCTAAACAGACATCATGGCATACTTCTCCCCTGCATTAGTCACTCTTCGTGATCATTTTTGAAGATGAATGCTCTCTAAGATGTCCTTAGAGACACGCAGCTGTCGCCGTGAGAAGAGTCTTTGAGACCTTTCCAGCTCTTCCTTTCCATATTGCACGTTCTTAAAAGCACATCCCTCCTCGTCAGTGTCGTCAGCTTGGTCCTCCAAGGAGAGCACTTGGAGAGGAGTTCTCTTGAGGCTGAGACCCCTTGGGTGGGCTGCAAAAGGTTGGACGTAGCTCGGAAAGATGGCATCTCCGGGACCGAAACAGAACCGATTCCTGCACTTTCTTCCATCACGGAAATCTCCAAAAGAGGATGATGTGAGGGAGATTCCGAGTCTCCTCTAGGGTGGGACCTAGGAATCTGTCATTAAAGAATCCTGTTAATGAGGATCATGATAATACTTTCAATAAAAGGTCCCCCGGTGAGTCTGCTGCTCAGCTGAGTATCTTCTTAGCTCTTGGCCATTCTCCCGGCTGTGGTTAATTCCCCCTCAATGTTCCAAAACCCCACTCTCCCAAACCCTGAGCCCTACAGCTGCCTGATTTCCTCTTTTCTCTGTGCTCTCGCTAAGTTAGCCAAAAGGCAGAGGGCTCTGCGGGCACGTTAATACCTGCAGCCGTGGTTCCGCGCTCCAGGAAGGAAACGATTTCACACTGGACTGGCCAGCAGGGAGGGCTGGAGCCTGTGCGCTCGGCCTGTGGACTCAGGAGAGCTGGGGGCCGGGCGGACTTGAGCGTTTCCAAGTCAACGCCGAAGGCTCATACGCTGGTGGGTGGCAACGTCATTGATTTTTCTTGAGATAATAGCTCAAGTGTATTTGCTCAGTGTCTTTCAGAACCAAAGGCTTGTCTGATTTTATTTTTTGTTTTGTTTTGTTTTTTTGTGTTGGCTTGTTCTGAGAAGAAAAAGCTTGAGCAACTGAAGCGAAATCTTGGTGCATTGTTCACTGGTTCCTGGGGCCGAGTGGGTCGCATTCCTCTATCAAATGCATTGACGCATCAACGGATATGTAATGAGCATCCGCTGCGGGTCGCGGTGGGCACTGAGAGGCTTTGGGAGCAGCCTGAGGCCCGGAGGTTTCTGAGATGGTTGTCCCGCTCCTGGTGTCCACAGTTCTCACCCTGAGGGGCTTCTCGGTCCCAATCCCAGCTCTGCCAAGAAACTGATCCCAGACGAAAGTATTTTAAGGGAACGTGGACCCGCGGCTCAGGAAATCAGACTTATTGTGTGGTCTTGATGGCCCGCCTCCCGTATCTGATCCTTGTCTGATTCCCAGTTAGCAGGTTCTCTTCCTCCTATGTTTTGACTGCCTGCCGTGTGAAGTGGTGCAAAGTGCTTTATACCTGCTATCTGGTTTGCACTTCCCAAAACTCTGGCAGGCAAAGACCATGACGCTCATCTGACAGAAGCTGAGGCTCAAAAGAGATTATTTTGCCCGGGCTTTGACGCCAGCTTGTCTGACACCAAAGCCACCGCTCCTCAGCCCTGTCCCCGATGAGCTCCTGCCTCACGAGGCAGCTTCTGTGACTGCATTCAGGTGCGTTTCCAGAGAGATCTCATCTGCACCTTTAGACATCCAACCCTGGTCTTTCAAGTCAAGTATCTCTTCACTATCATGCGTTTCGTGGGGGAAGTGGGACCTTCATATCTCAAAGGACTAGCTATACTAGAAAACCCCTCCTGTTCCTCCAGGTTGTGGCGGATTCCCGGGGAATAGCTCAATCAATATCTCTAAACCAGTAGCTTGCAAAATACGGTCCCTGCACGAGCAGCCACGGCATCACCTAGGAACCCAGAAATGCATGGTCTCAGGCCCCACCTTGGCCTACCGAATCAGAACCGCTCAGGACAGGCTCAGGAATCACGTTTTAACAGGTTCTCCGGGCAACTCTGACGCCGTTTTCTTAAACGGCCATTCCTGAATTAATTTTTTTTAACATATTTTAATTTTTTTATTATTTATTTATTTATTTTATTTTTTTTAACGTTTATTTATTTTTGAGACAGAGAGAGACAGAACATGAACAGGGGAGGGGCAGAAAGAGAGGGAGACACAGAATCTGAAACAGGCTCCAGGCTCTGAGCGGTCAGCACAGAGCCCGACTCGGGGCTTGAACTCACGGACCGTGAGATCATGACCTGAGCTGAAGTCGGACGCCCAACCGACCGAGCCACCCAGGTGCCCCAACATATTTTTATTTTTAAGTAATCTCTACACCCAGCGGGGGCTTGAACTCACAACCCTGAGATCACGAATCACGCGCTCCACCGACTGAGCCAGCCAGGCGCCCCTTTTCTTAAATTCATTTTAATTTAAAGCATGGAGCTTGTCTTTTGCAAAATACCTGTTGATATCCTGGGGAACTAGTCATGAATAGTACACTTTGGGAAGAGTTGATTCTCATGATCCCAAACTGTATATAGGATGCCCACTTTGAGCATGTTTATCAGAATGAAGCATCCCAAAGCCCTATCAGAAATTCAGGAACATCAAGAAGAATTGTTTTGAAAACCAACTTTGGGTCCACATACAGACACTATGTTGCAAAACTCCAGGGGACAGCTAGGCGAGAGAGGGGGATGGGTCCCCTGGCCTTGTGCAAGGCGCACCCTGGACCCTAGCCAAATAGTGAATTAACAAAAGTCTTAGAGGACTCAAATGTTTCCATCTACCAGAAATCACTTAGAATTGGGGTGTTTGGAGGAGTCTAGGAAAAGGATTTTAAAGATATTTAACTCTCAAACTCCATGAAAACATTTCAGGATGAACTTTGCCAAGTATAAGTCTCCTGGCAGATGAAATGGCATTGAATACGGTCATATTTCTGCTCCTTTAAGCCTAGGTTGCCGTACATTTTCAAAGCATTTGACAAGAATACTTTGTATTTAGGCAACATCTTTCATCCCCAAGCTTCAAGAATCTACTAGAGACAGAACTGGCAAGGAAATTCCCAACGTGGAGGTCCCCTCCCCCTGGTGGGATGGTAACTTGCCAACAGAAGTAGGAAATTTGCAGACAGGAGGTCCCTGGCTAACTACCAGTATGCTGTCTGATATCAAGACAGTATCAGAGCTTATCAGCCCACAGAGAAACCAGGCTGGGCAACATGACCATGGGCTTCATATTTCTGTGAATTAACGTTAAGAAAAATAAACAGGATAGAAATTTCTTGTCCTCTTTGTGGTGCCCTAAGAACTTCACATTTAATCAGGACATGCTTGCTCCCTCCAAGCCCCAGCGATGCCTGAGAAGTGCCCCAAATTACTTCGCATTAGATACTGGCTGCAGATTCAGCAGGGAACCAGAAATGTGAGACGCAGATAAAAGTTCAGCACGGGGAGATGGTGAGAAGGGCCAGTTTTGAGTGCCCTCTCTGCTTGGCAGGTGACACCGTTGTCTCTTATTTTCAAGTAAAGCTTATCATTTTCTCCCTTATACATTCTTATCATAGACAATTTGGTGAAAATAGAAACGTAAGAAGCAAAGAAACTCCCGTTTTCCCGAGAATCACTATTAGCAATTTGGCATACTTCCCTCCCGTCCTTTTTCTATGCATTTTTGAAAACGGAATTAAGATGATGAAATATACACAGTCCTGATTCTGGGGTATTATAGTACAATCTAGGCATATGCCTATGTGTTGTGTGTGTGTGTGTGTGTGTGTGTGTGTGTGTGTGTTTAATCCTGCAAAAGCAAATGAGACCATACACTCTTGGAGGGCAAGGACTGGGTCTGTCTTTTCTATCGTAGTCATTCTGGGAGCTAGCACAGAGCCCGGCAACAGTAACGGTATTGAAAAAAATTACAATGGGCAATATTTCATTGAGTAGCTACACCAGAACACGTGTAAGCCTCCCTCTAATGTGGACATTAAAATTGCTTCCAATTTTTCACTGTTACAGGTAGTGCTGACATTCTGTTAGGCTTTTTTTTTTTCTTTTGGATTATTATCTACAGCAGATACTGTCAACATCCATCCACCCCTAGGCGTTTCCCAGGGGTGCCTGAAGACTGTCTCTGGATGGTCTCTTGGTTCCCTGTGCCACCTGCCTGGACTTGTTCCCTGGCCATGGAAACGGCCTCGGACTACAGGCATGGGCCAGCACTACTGTCTCTGAGCAAACCTCAACCAATTGAGGATGGGAATTCCAGCTTCCCTGCTCTGCAGGATGACAAATGACACAACTGACAGGGTGCGTTCTCCATGCTGTCAGACGCCAGACGGTCCTCACCAGATTGAGCTCCAGCTACCTACCTTGTCTGACTCATTGGTGTTATCTATCGTATTGGCTCTTCTCTCATTCTTGTTTCCCATATTCACCCGCTCCCTCATCACGCTTCCTGGAGTCACCTCCCAAAGAAACTGCTCACCTGCACCAAATCCTTGTCTCAGGCTCTGCTTCTGGGAGACTCCAAACTAAGTCATTAACTTTGGGTGGAGTTTTAGAAGCAGAACTATTGAGCCAAATCAAAGGACTTCTTTAAAGATTCAGGATAGTATAGGTGCTGCCGAAGCGAGCCCTAAAGATTCGGGATATATACTGATAGGCAAGTCATTTCCATAGCGGGGTTTTAGGGCTCTTCTGTCAACCCTTGATTTCATTCTAAGGATTTGGACCAAGAGCTGGACGTTTAAGGAGAAGAGGAAAAGAAGTCAACACACTCACCTGCTGGGGCTGTATACAGCATAAGACTGTTAAGCCATTTAATGCATCTGAGTTCGCTCTTTTGCTGTTCACATTTCTCTGTTGTTTGTCTTGCTTCATTTTCTTCCAGGTTCCTGGGCGGAGGCCAATGGTTATAGAGTTTTCTCTTTTGTCTCTACAAATGGAAAGAGAGGGAGAATAGAAGGAAGGCAGCGGAGAAAAGAACCTGGGAGAAAGGACAAATGAGGCACTGCTTTGCAGTATTTCAGCCTTGGTCCTCAGTTACAACCAGGGTTTGGTATTTTCAGGGGAAATGAAAAGAAACAGACGTTGCTAGAAGCAGGTCCATGAGGAGCGTGTTCTGTTGTGTTCCAAAATAAAGCTACATATTTGGGGATTGTCATAGTGAGCCGGAAAGCATGGTTTCCCCAGGGAAACAGGAGTGGGGTTTCCCACCAGCTTTACTGCTGAGGCCATGAGTGCAGAGGAAGAGAAAACCGGGGCCGTTAATCCTGAAAATGACGGACAAATCACTCTCAAGACTGACTGGATATTCCAAGAAGGCAAAGTCAACCTTGGCTGGATGGACATTGGGGATAGAAATGCGAGGAGATGTAACGTTCGTCTTGTTGTGTGTTGGTGAGGAATCCCTTTCCGTCTAGGGTTCGCACATCGCCTGTGCCGTATTGCGTTTTACGGAATAAAGAGACGGATGCTTTGGTCAATGTCAGTTCAAGGGCAGTCATTAAACTGGACATGTCCTCCCTCCAGCCAGAAAATGTCAGATGCCTCCCAATTGTCTAGGTCCATACAGCCTTTTCAAAAGCACCCCAAAGAGCTCTGTTCCCCTCTGGAGGATTCTAGGTTGCTCCTAAATCCATTGTGTGGGGGGATAGGGAGTCACAAGGCACCTGCAGACTTGATGTCCGGTCGCCTGTAGGGGCAACACTAGCAAAGTCCCACGTTTGGCTGACACGGGAGGACCAGTGGTTGTTGCGGACGGCCCCGCATGGGAGACACTGCTTTATGCTACTGAACCACACTTCCTTTTCCTTTGGGACACACAGCTAGACAAGGCATCCCAGCCTCCCCGGTGGTCAGGTGGCAGGGTGATATTTACACACGTCCTCGCCTGGCTCCTGGCTTTCGTGCCCTTCTCCACACCCCCTCATTCTGCCATTCTCTCAACTGAATGTGCAGGCCTCCCAGGCCCCAGAGGCTGGTGGGGAATGACAGGACTGTGGAAGCCAGGTCCCCGAAATTCCTGGCTTGGAGGGGTGACCTGCCCAGGAGAAATGCTGAGCGGGGACAACACAACCGGACATCCCGCGAGTGAGAAATCCTCTTTTGCTACGTTAAGGCACCGACGTGTGGTCGCTGCGTGTTAAGGCCTTGGCACGACCTGGGAGTACCTGCTGTTTCCTGGCACGTGGGTGCCCGGATGGCAGGGCCACCCGCACTGCTCGTCCTGCCAAACGCCACCAAGGTTCGTCACGGGGAGGAAGGCTCAGTCACAAAGCAGTTGCAGGTGAACGACGCCCTTTCCGCACGCCGGGACCACCCAAGTGGGACGCGTCCAGGTCAGCCGAGGGGGGCGTGTGGCGTGAAAAGAGTAGAGACGCGCCGTCCTCGGGGCACCAAGCAGCCCCGGCCCGGCTCTGCCCGGCAGCGCACAGAGGCGGGCGTCAGTCCGCCTCCGAAGGCAACTCAGGAGCTGTTCAAACCCACACGGCCTCCCCTTAAGAAACCGCCTCGGGGCGCCTGGGTGGCTCAGTCGGTTAAGCGTCCGACTTCAGCTCAGGTCACGATCTCGCGGTCTGTGAGTTCGAGCCCCGCGTCGGGCTCTGGGCTGATGGCTCGGAGCCTGGAGCCTGTTTCCGATTCTGTGTCTCCCTCTTTCTCGGCCCCTCCCCCGTTCATGCTCTGATTCTGTCTCAAAAATAAATAAAACGTTAAAAAAAATTAAAAAAAAAAAAAGAAACCGCCTCGTAATCCAAAGCCACACTTGCTGACATTCTTCCTTCCCCCGTGTCTCTGTGATATGGCCCGCGCCTGCACAGTCGCGCGTCTCTCTCCACCCCAAACTCATCCCCCAAGGCCTCCTTCTAACCCATCCCGCCTCACCCTCCCTTTCCAGAGCGACTCTCTTCTCCGGCTCTGTAAACCGAGCCAGAATTTCTGCCGTCCCTGCCTCCACGTTTCCTGTTACGGCTCATCGGCCCAAGGGATGCCTTGGTCATCAACCCAGAAAGTCTTCCTGAACGAAAACAGCGTTCTCAGGGGTGGCCTTGGGGCAGTGCCTGGGAATATACATGAATTATTATTATTATTATTACAAACAAATTGATTTTCAGCTCCACTCCTTAAGAGTCAAGTGACCTTGAGTAAATTCTTTTTTTTTTTTTTAAGTTTATTTATTTTTGAGAGAGAGAGAGAGAGAAAGCGTTGAGTCGGGGAGGGCCGAGAGAGAGAGAGGGAAAGAGAGAGATTCCCAGGCAGGCTCCACACGGTCAGCGCGGAGCCCGAGGCGGGACTCGAACCCACGAACCGTGAGCTCATGACTCGAGCGGAAGTCGCACGCTTAACCGATTGAGCCGCGCAGGAGCCCCCTTGAGCAAATTCTTTACAGCCTTTAGCCTCAATTTCCTCCCCTGTAAGATGGGGTCGATGGAACCTCACTGGCTTCCCATCGGAAGGGGATGAGGTGGAGTGTGTGTGAGAGCAGTTAGCGCACAGCGGGCAGAGAGCAAGGTTGTTCTCGCCCTTTCTGAACTTGACTCTTCTGCTCTACGGGAGGAGAATCAGGGTGGGGATCCAGCCGCAACAGCACAAAGGAGGGTAAACTGAGGCCCCAGCAATCAGCAGCACCCCGCCTTGCTGCCAGCTGCTCCAGAGCTCACTCCTGAGTTTCCTGGTCAACTTTCAAGTGACCTTGAAGGAAGAACCGCTTTTCCGCATGCCTCCAGCTGCGCGTTTCCACCACAGGGGAAACAAGCCCACCCTTTGTCCCCCAGGGTGGGTTGTGAAGGTTAATGAATTGCTATTTGTGAAGTGCTTTGAGATCCGTGGATGAAAGGCCCTATGAAGTCAAAAGCATTCGGATGATGATTAAATTGCCTTGCCTGAGGTCAGACAGCGCAGGACTAGGGGAGCCGGAAAGGGAAGACACATTCCCTTTCTTCCGTTCCCTTGCTTGAACAACTAAGACCGTCACCTGTTCTTGTGACGATGGGCCTGTCCCTCTGCGGGTGGATGTCCTCGGGCCTTCTCATCCTGGCTCCTTTATTCCCAGCACCCTGGTTAGGGCCAGATTCAGACTCCTCACCCACCGCGCTCATCGGAATGCTGAACAGCTCCCAGCTCTCGGGGAGAGCTGGCTTGCTGGGTTTTTAAAAGCCTGGGGAAGCTGCTGTGTGAGGGAAGAAGATTCACACTTGACCCCGAGACCCTTCTCGAGAAAGCAAGGACGGTCTTGCCTCTGCCGACTGGGCACCCACACTAAGGAAGTCCGATGCCCTGGCTGAATTTGGGGGTGGGGGGCGGGTGTTGGACACCCCCAGAATCTCCTGCGCCCCGCTTTCTTGTCTCTTTCTTTTCCTTTTCCATTCAACCAACCTCGCCGTGGCAGAATTTGTTTTACAAACATGCCTCCACACCTTTGTCTTTTCCTGCCCCCATGTAGGCGGTTGTAGAGACACCTCATTGCAATTCAGACACCTGTCACTTTCGGATGTCAACGTGTCTGTTGCCACACTGATTAGTTAAGATGAAGAAAAAAAAATACGGTGCCGTATAAATAAAAAATTAGAGACTGTCACGTTGTGTAAAAAGGGCCCACCTTCCAAGCCCAGATCTCGGCCAGGCAACATTCCTTCCGATTCCCGGGTATCCCAGCGAAGGGGAATGCTTATAATGTCTTGTTTTTAGTGATTAAGTGGTTAATGATTTAATGAACTAAAAAAAAAATCTCATTTGTTGCTTCCCTTGGACTTGGAAAAAACCTCAAAGAGCTGATTTTCTGTGTACCTCAGTCCAATATTGCTACCTGCTGGGATACGAACACAGTCTCTAAATAAATTGCTAGTGGCCTTAGGCGGGTGGAAGGGTTTCCCTTTGATCCTGCTAGAGCAGATGAAGTCAAATGTTCAATCAATCAATCACATTCATAACTTGCAGCTACAATCGGGCTGACAAGAGCCTATTATTTATTTTTAAAATCATATATTTCATTATTGCAAAACACACAGGCTCTCACGAGGGGGAAGAGACTAAATTATTGATAAGCCATATAGATGACGGAGTTTGTTGTTTCTGACATGCTTGTCGCTAACTATTGTCAGGAAGAATTTACTAAGATGCAGAGCCAGGAAAGTTGGCCAGAAATGTATGTCGTGCCAAAGCCGAGATGGGAAGAGGAAACTCTAATGGCCTCTCTCTCTTATTGAATTCTTGTAGGTAAAAGGCAGCTGAAGGCAGAACAGGTTTCTATTGTAAAGCAAGACTTGAAAAGCCCCCAGTTTGATTGCTACAGAGCAGGAGATTTGGTTCTCAAAATAGCCATGCGTCTGGGAAATGAATTTTTGCTGGTGTCTGTGCATTCCTGGAAATAACAATCGTAACTCTCCAGAATTCCCACATGGACCAGGGCCAGGCATATTTATTCGGTATTGTGTGTCAGGGGCTGGGGGGTGGGAGGCGATGCGTGAACGCAGCCTGAAGTGGAAGGCAGTGAGGAGGCTCGCTCTGGACCCTAACAGTGGGAGAAAAGGGGGCGCTCTCCCCGTACCTCCCCCCTCCTGCCCCCTGAGCTGCCAGGGTGCCCTCACTGGAGGCGGCCTCCTTACGGATGTGCAAGTGAAATTCTCCAATGGACTTAGGAGGCAGAAGACCAGTCAGGAAAATGCTGACCTCTCATTTCTGCGTGTGCCTTTCTTTTCTGTTTCCTGGGGCACTAGCCGAGAAGGCCACGGCTAACCGTGAGCCCTGATGATGCTTACAGTCACCATTGACCGCCTTGTCTGAACGCTGAGGGGTCGGACAGGAAGATCGCTCAGCATCGTCACCTGGCTGTCACCTCCACATTAAAGAGGACGCTCCTGGGTTTGCTGGGAAAAAGAGCACCCTGGACTGAGGGAAGGGAAGATGTTTTATTAAGGGAACGTAAATGTTCACTCATATGGATCAAATTCTATTAGAACAAATACTATTATATTTGAACAAAAACAGCTGTGGAACTAAAGACCTTCTCATACCCACTTCCCACCCCCGCCCCCTTTTGATTCTCCCTGGATCCCAAGTACAATGTAAGTAAAATGCAAGCTCCTTTGGAGGTCCAGTTGAGATTTGACTCGTACTCCTGAATTATTTGCTAATTCCAAGATGATCCCCCAGGGGTTGGGATGGGGGAGAGAGTGCTATGGGTGTGCCCTAGAATCAAAGTTTTCTCAAGGCAGAAGGGCCCTTCCAGATCAATCTGCCCACTGCCTCCATACCTCCTCTCTTTATTTCACAGACGAGAAAACAGGGTCAGAAGCTGGAATCAGACAGCCGGTTGGTGGCAGATGGGGAACCAGATCCTGGCCTCCAACCCCTCTTCCCTAAGGTAACCCAAGGAACTATTAACAGAACTGAAGTCAGAAAAGAGGTGTCTCAGCTGCCGGTCGAGTGTTTGACCTACTTATTACATGATGCTGCTTTCTGGTGTAACATTCCAATCTGTGTTTGCTTGGTTTTCACACCGGAAATTCCATTTAGAACCCAAACCACCAGAAAGCTCACCTAATCGCACATGGTTTCACAATGCTGACCCCAGACAATAAACCGACAAGGTTATATAGGAATAGGATTTGGAAGTAACTTTTGGACCCATTGGAAGATGCTGCATCAACCTTCCAGGAGCCAGGAGCCCTTCCTGCTTGGATGGCCACTTCCTTCGTGTGTCACTCTTGGCTGACATGTCCCCTCTCTGGGGCACAGGTTTTTGTCCATGATGTAAGGAGTGGTCTATGTGTGCTGCAAGTCAATGTCTGGCTCCAAAATTCCACATAAAATCCTCTCCAGTGACATTTTCCTTTTATCGTTTGAACATTTTGCAGGCTAAGTTAGCACACGTGGAAACTGAGCCAACCAAGGAAATTAACGCACCAGAAGGAGCCATACCTTCTCATCTTCGTGGCACAGGGAAAACAACTCTTCACTGGGAAAATGAGGAAACCTGCTGGTGAGTCCTGGCTTTGTTGCACTTAGGTGAGTCGTGGAACCCAGTGCATCCCAGTTTTCTCATCTGTAAAATGGGAATCTTTTATTCCTTTCCTGTCCACTCAGCTGGGACAGATTGCTACGCAGATCTGAATCCATCACGTAAGTGAGAAGAGGGAAAAAAAGAAGCTTCCAGTGTACCAGAGCAGTAAAGCAGTAGCATCTCTTGGTGGTGGGAATTGACTACAGACGAGAGAGCTGGCTGCAACTATGAGATTACATTTTTAATTACCTTCAGATGCTGACCTATATAAATAAGCATGTTTCACTTCTTTGGGAGGGAACGGGAGAAAGGGATAGGGCGGGACTCATTAACTTCCTGGCAATGCTTTTTTGCCGCAGTTTTCAAGGAAAATCTTCCGGAGGAGGAAAGCCAGCTGCCTTTCTACAGTGGGAAAGAGGTGGCCGAAGAGACTGTCCCTTCTCTTGTTGCCATCCTTTTCTGTTTTCTGGGCTGCGAGGTGCATTTGTGCGCTAACGGCACACTGGCAGCTCCCCTCTGACGACGTTCTTGAACATTCCAGTCATTTCCTCTGTGTGGCTTTTTTTCCCTTTTAAAGTCCGTGTGCCGCACTCTTTGGTGAGAGTTGCTACCTCAAGAAGGCCTGGAGTACCCAAATGGGGTTGGGTTGCAGAATGCCAGACAGATGGCTTTTCTCCCTGGCAAGATAAGACTATATTAAGTACGGTTTTGTGACTAGTCTGTCTCCCAGCGCTGGTCCCCTTGGGAGCCTCCCGCCCCCGATTGGTCAGTTGTATGATTACAATGGGCACTAATTATACCCAGAAGCGAAGGAATAGTAGGCGTAACTTACAAAGCCCTTGGTGATAAGGGTCTGGATAAACACAATGAGATAAAAAACGACCTCATCCTTCCAAAAGGACAAAGGAATTACTTCTTGAAAAAATGGGCGAGGCGGGAAAACATTTAAACAGAGAATACAAAACAGAAATGCATCCAGCTTTTTATTTTCGTTTATTTAGGGGAGCACAGGCAAATTGGGGTTAACCCTGTGTGGACCACGGGAGAGTCAGCAAAGCACAGCCATCGACTCATCCCGCCTGGATCCCGGGAACGCTGGGATTTCACCGTGAGTCCTCCGTGAAGGGGATCCTCAAGGGTGAAAGCCAAATGTGTACATTTAAGACCCCAAAGATGTGCACGTAAGCCAAGAAACAGCCCCAAACCACACCCCGATACAAACCCCCTTTAGTCTACCTCTTTTTCTTCCAAATGACTCAGCAGCAGCCGTGCCCCAGACTATGACCTCGATTTCTGCCTGTGACTCTTCCTCTAAGATTGGTCATCCAAGAGGGTTCAACGGAGTCAGGATGGCTGTATAATCACATGCACGAGAAGCAGCTTGTGCACACAGCGGCCACAAAGGCCACACAAACCCTGGAAGGAACTTCCTGGAAAGAGGCTGGTGGAGAACTGGAGGAAGGCACACAGAGAAGAATCACTTATTTCCTCAGGCTGGCTGGCCCTGGTAGCTGGTGCATACGACTAGACTTTTCACTTATTTCCTCCCTAAGGACTGGCTTGCTTCCCCATGATTTCAGAGTGACTGGGGAACCAGGTGGAGCTGTGACAGCCAAGCTGCTGCACTGTTCTTTCCCTTTAGAGCTTCTAGCCACACGGGTCAGGACACATCCAGCCCTAGTCTAGAATAATAGACCCTTATCACACCCAGATCCTGGGTGGATTTCACGCCCTGGGGGCAGATGGTTTTGTGGCAGACAAACTTATTTGGTTTGATCGAGCCAGGGAGTCTGGAGCCCACGTTCCATGTTCTTAGACTTGTCCACAAGGCCCCGTGTGGTCTGACCCCTGCTGCTTCCACTGGCCTCATCTCCTACCATTCTCCCGCTTGTTCACTCTGATCCAATCACGTGGCCTTCTTGCTGTTCTTGAAACAGGCCTCACCCTTGCCCTAAGACCTTCCCAGTTGGCCTTGCCTCTGCTGCGGCAGTCTCCCCCTAGATATCTTCATGGCTCCCGCTCACTTCCGTCAGGTCTGTGCTCAAAGACACCTTCCTGGTCAGGCCATTCCCGAACTGTCTGCATAAAATAACAACAACCTCCCCGCCCCGGGCCTCACTCCATTCCCCTGGGAGAGTTTTCTATGAAGCATTTACCACCGCGTGATGCCCGTTGTATTCACCTATTTGTTTATTGCTTCTCTTCCTCACTAAATGAAGCTTCCTGAGCAACGGGACTTGGCTTCATTCATGCTGCAATCCCAGAACTTAGCACAGCTCCATAGGGCTATGGAATAGCTGGTAGAACATTATTTCTGTGTGTGTCTTTGACGGTGTTTCTGGAAGAGATTGGCATTTGGATCAGTAGACTAAGAAGATGGCCCTCCCCAGTGTAGGTGGACACCACCCAATGCAGCCAAAAAGGCAAAGGAAGCATGAATTTGCTGTCTCTGCTTGAGCTGCGGCATCCGTCCTCTCCTGCCCTCTGACATTGGCATTCCTGGTTCTCCAGCTTTGGGACTCAGACAGTACCCACGCCATCAGCCCCCGATTCTCAGGCCTTCAGACTTTCACTGAATTATACCGCTAGCCGTTTGTTTTTCAAGCCTACAGACGGCAGACCGTGGGACTTCGTGGTCTCCATGATCACATGAGTCAGTTCCCGTCATAAAGCTCCCCGTACACACCATATATATCTTATTGGCTCTGTTGTCCCACAGAGCCCTGACTGATACAATAAGTGTGTCACGTGTGCAACCTCACTCAAGCCTTGTATTACTCATGAGAGAACAGATGCGGTGATATTAAACTACCCAAGACCACACCGATGGTGAGTGGGGAGCTAGACTCAGACCCAGGCGGTTTGCCTCTGAGTTGGCACTCTGAACCACTGGGCTCCAGAAGCTGCCCTCTGAGTTCTTGATCAAAAGCATAATTTCCAGCTTCCAGCTCCTCACCAGCTACCAAAGCCCAGCCGAGCACGTGAAGGACGCATGGTCCCTTTATTCTTCCACATCCCCCATGCTCTGGGTCTGGATAAAGGACACATCTCGATCATTAGAGAAACATGGGTCTTGACCCTTCGTGATTAGTTTACTGAACTGCACACGGAGGGCGTTACACGATATGGCTGTACAACGGCCCTCCTTATCCACAGTTTTCACTCTCCATAGTTTCAGTTACCCACAGTCAACCGAGGTCTGGAAGCGGGTGATTGCCTTGTGACGTATGGTCAGAAGGTCAGTAGTAGCGTAACGCTACATCACATGCCTACGTCATTCGCCCCACTTTATCTCATCACGTAGGCCTTTTACCATCTCACGTCATGGTAAGAGGAAAGGTGGCTCCCGTCCCATAAGGCATTTTGAGAAATAGAGAAATCATATTCCCATGACTTTGACGAGAGTATATTGTAACTGTCCTATTTTGTTCTTGGTTATGTGGTTAATCACTCACTGTAACTAATTTATAAATTGAACTTTATTTCAGGTATGCACCTATAGGAAAAAACACAGTATGTATAGGGTTCACTATCACATGCAATTTCAGGCGCTCACGGAGGGCCTTGGGAGGCATCTCCGGCAGATAAGGGAGGATTACTGTGTTGCTTTGTCATTTGTTACAGTAAAAATGTCACGAGGGGCATTGATCTTGGTATAAGTGACCTGTGAGCGCTCCATGGGGATTCATGGGGGAAGGTTCTCAGGTCTAGTATCTAAGCAACAAATAGGCGTGCGTCGAGTAACCGGTGGTCTTTCCCACTCCACATCGCCTCCTAGGAACTTAGAGACAAATATCTGGTCCCACCTCTAGCAAATGGAGAGATTTTCCTGGCCCCAAATTTGTGAGTTAGCCTCCCTCGCTGGGCACGAGATGACTCTTCTAGTCTTGGTTTCCTTTCCCTTTTCTTCGGCTGTTTTTAACTGGTCTTGCCCTATTCTATGTCAGCGAGTGTGTGGGTGGGGGTGTGTGTACACATTTGTGTAGTTTGTGTGTTTCTTCAGCTTAGGAAACAAATACAGTCACACTGCCTGCAATTTTCCAGCTCATTGCATAAGCACCATCTGCCCTCTGTTAGCAGAATGTCTGTCGTGAAGGCTCCCCCAGCCTCCCACCCATGTTGGTCTTTAACTGAAGTCTTTAAATGAAGAAGTGAAAGTTTCAGTCCTGCCTCCAATTTCCGGATTCACAGAGAGAAATAACAGAGCCGTGTGCTGGGTTGTTGATGTAGCCACGTGGTGTCTTGGTCCTTTGCAATCCATTCCTGTGTTCGAGATCCTTGCCGTGGTCCTGGGCACTCCACCATGGACCTCTCATTTGGCCTTTCAATTCACCATCGTGGAAGCCATTTATTCTTGAAACACATCAGCCAGGGTGCCAGGCGTACCTCCCAAGCTGGGCCACCTGCCGACCCCCCAACAAAACTCCTGGGCTCTTGGGATGTACTTTTTGCCATTAGTCCAGGCAAAACCTCCCTTTTATGCTCCCCATGGTTCTTCTAGGGAATCCTAGAAGATTCTTACTAGAGGGCTTTAGCCAGAGTCATCCTATCAGATTTCTCTAACTTTTAATCCAAGAAGCAGTGTTTAGGGTCCTAATCCCAGTAGGTCCTGAGCTTTCATTTTTTTATTATTTTTTAAAAAATTTTTTAATGTTTACTTTTGAGAGAGAGAGAGAGAGACAGAATGTGAGCAGGGGAGGGGCAGAGAGAGAAAGAGACACAGAATCCAAAGCAGGTTTCAGGCTCCGAGCTGTCAGCATAGAGCCCGACGAGGAGCTTGAACTCACAAACGGTGAGATAATGACCTGAGCCGAAGTCAGATGCCCAACCGACTGAGCCACCCACGCGCCCTGGGTCCTGAGCTTTTAATGCAAATGAGTCCACACCCTCCCCAGGGCTGGGCATCCCCCAGGGCCCTTGCTGCCCTCCCAGGTCAGTGTCCAGCTTACCTACTCTCTATTTTGTTTATCTCTGCTCTGCTCTAAGCTTTAGTATTTCCTCTCTTATGCTTGCTCTGGATTTAGTTTTCTCTTTTTCTGATTTCTTAAGGTGAAAGGTTATATCATTGATTTGAAATCTTTCTTCTTTTTATACCCACGTATTTACAACTGTAAATTTCTCTCTGAGTACTGTTCTCACTGCCTTTCATGAATTTCAGTATGTCATACGTTTATTTTCATTCATCTCCAAGTATTTTCCAATTCCCAAATCCTACCAGTTGTTATTTCTTCTTGGACCCATTGGTTATTTAAACGTGTATTGTTTAATTTCCACATATTTGTGGATTTTTCAGATTTCCCTCTGGTATCAATTTCTAATTTTATTCATTGTGGCCAAGGAACGCATGATTTCAAACTTTTTAAACTTAAGGACATTTGTTCTGTGGTTTAACATAGAGTCTACCTTGGAGAATATTCCATGTGCACTTGAGAAGCATGAGTATTTCCGGTTGCAGGGGGAATGTTCTACTGATGCCTGTTTAGTCTAGTTGGTTCACAAAGTTCTATTTCCTTGCGTTCTTCTGTCTAGTTTCTCTATCTATTATTCAATTCAAGTTATTAAAGTGTCCAACTATTATCTTTCAACGATTTTCACCTTCTGTTGTGCCAGTTTTGGCTTCATACGTCTCGGGAGATTGGCCGTTGTCTGTATATATGTTTCTAATTGTCATATACATGATTTTCATGGTTTCCTTTGGTTTTTTGTACACGGTTCCTTTGATCTCTTTGAGCATGTTTAAACTCGTGGATAGGAAGTCTTGGTCTAGTATGTCTAACATCTCGGAATTCTCAGGAATAGTTTCTACGAATCACTTCTTTTCCTGTGTGTGGACCACACTCTTTTGTCTCTGTGCATTCTCCACAGTTTTGTTGTTGTTGTTGTTGAAAACCGGACATTTTGAATATTATAACGTACCAATTCTAGAAATTAGATTTTATCCTTCCTGGGGTGTATCGATGCAAAATGTTATAGTTGTGGTTTCTTTAATGATTTTTCTGAGCTAACTTTGTAAAGCCTGTATTCTTTGTCATTTGTGATCACTTAAGACTCTCTTCCATTTGTCTGGGGATCAGGTAGAGATTGGATTCAGGCTTCTTTAGATGTCTGTAACAATGACAATAACAAAGAACCCCATGCCAGCAGGTGGCTTTTCTGTGTACATGGGGGCACATCCTCCAGGCTCAGTCAAGCAGCTGATGAGTCCGCTTGAACCTTTACTTGTCTCTTGGGCAGCACCTGAATGTCACCCAGCAGTGGGAGCGTAGGGCCTCCTCAGCTCTCCCCTGAGCGTGCAGACAGCCCTGGGCATGCATTGCCCTTCAAGATCCCCAAGAACATGTCAGAGCATTTCAGAGCCCTTATTTTCCAAAGCATCTCATTCCCCAGCCTTTCCTCCCCAAGTTTTTGGCTGGTCTACTGTTGTTTGTGCCGACTGTTATCCACTGCCCAGGCCGCAGGGACTGATACATTGGTCTTTAAATGTTCTTGACAAACGCCCGGCGGACAGCCGTGTCTGTACTGGGAGAGTTCTGAGTTAAGCAAGGTGAAGGCGGGCCCTTTGAAAGGTTCCAGGGGCCACCAGACGGGTCAAAACAACCAACCACAATTCTTTGAGAAAAAGATCTATTTTTCTCCCTCAAGGTGCTGGTGCCTATACTGGTGATAGGGACCATTGCCGTCAAGGACACTGCTGAGTTGGGGAGTAGGGGCTGGGGCCAGGGTCAGTTAGACACGCCACACAGCTCTCTTACTGAGGTTTCGTTGTTTTCGTTGGTACTTTTGTTTGCTTTTGGTTTTTTTTTTTGAGAGGGGGTTCCAAATTTTTATTAAGTGTCCCCCCTGTGGTTAGTTTGGGTTAGTTTCCAGAATTCCAGAAGAGTTGATTCTGAGTTTTTTGCCAGGTACCTATTGCTTTTGTGGAGGGATAAGCTTTTGGAGTTCTCTGCTCTGCCGTTTTCACCGATGTCCGTCTTGTAAGTATTTTGTAAGCGCCGACACTGGGCTAAGCAGTGGGGATGCCGAAATGCTTAAAACTGGCTTCTGACCTCTGGGAGTTCGCAGTGCAGCAGGGGAGCAAGATTCTAGTACATGAAGTAATGAAGGTTGGTCCAAAATAACAGCTGCTCAAGGACAATATTCCTACTCCCAGGGAAGGTCATGGAGGACAGAATTCTCTAGGGAGACAATGGTGTTCGTCCCAAGTTGTTGTTACTAGTGGTTTCCCAGGCATCTCCTTGCCACCTCCCTTAGGCTTCTAAAAGCTACGCTCAGAAGTGGAAGCTGCCGCTCTATCCCTTTTGATACTTGTTTAGAACAAGGGCAGTCCTGTCCTACCCAACTCAGAACTGATCTTTTCGAAGCTTCTCTCTTTACATTAGCTATTAATGGCAACCTGAGAACCTGGGACTTGGAGAGCATTGATTAGGCCTGGGCTGACTTGACCTCGTTTGGAAATAGATGGCCATCAGATGCATAAACACGCTGTTAGAGGCTCTGGTTAACTTGGAATGGCGATAGGCCACGACAGCATCCAAAGAACTGTCTCTCAGTGGCCAGTTGAGCTGTGCTGTCTTCCAGGCAATACTTTGTCAGTCCCAAATGCATCTATTTCATCAAAAATATTTTGTGTTATATACTAGAGAGTTTGGTAGAGACAAAATGCAGAATAAGTCAAGGTCCTTGGTCCTAAGGAAATTACAATCCTTAGAATGAACAGAAACTCTCTTTTCTGGGACTACACAATACCAAAATGCACCATGGAGAGTGCTAGTCAACTATTTGGACACATCCTTCCCTCCCTTGGCTCCTTCCTTTTCACTTTTTTTTCTCCTGCTTTTGCCTCCCTTCTTCCCTTCCTCTCTCCCACCCTTTCTTCCTTCCTTCCTCCCTTCCTTCCTTCTTCCTTCCTTCCTTCTTCCTTCCTTCCTTCCTTCCTTCCTTCCTTCCTTCTTCCCTCCCTCCCACAGATATAAGGTGTGCTCACCACTGCCTACCAGTTAAGAATAAACCACTAATAAAAATAGACTTGGTTTCTGCCTTCATGGAATTCACAGTCTGGTAATTGAGTCAGAGTAAAAAGTCAACCACAAACAACTAATTACCACTGATTCCAGGAATGATAGAGGCTTGTGACCTAATCTCAAGGGTCATGAATTGTATCCCCAAAGAAAGGATATCTAATGGGAGATAAAGAGGAGAAAATAAGAATGATCCAGGAGATGTAAGAGCATTATTCAGGAGGAATGACTAGGAGATGTGCAAAGGCCCTGAGACAGGAGGAAATCTGAGAATGGGGAATGGAAAACAGGCCAGTGTGCTGGGCATGAAGGGGGAGAAGAGGCAATGGTACCAGATGCAAAAGGAGTAGAGCAGAAGCCAGGTCATCCGGGGTCTTGAGAGATTGAATTGGACCTTATCCTAAAAGCAATGGAAGCTGTCATCATTATAAAACCACTGTGTGTGTGGGGGGGGGGGGTGGTGTCTACACTTGTACTCTAAGCCTCAGGTGTCTCCTCAGCTGGGATAATTTAAGTGTATATGTTTCCCCTGTAACTGATGTCAGTCTGATCCTGCACCCTCACCACAGAGAAATAACCTCAAACTTGACATGGCTAATATCTCAGTTGCTTGCCATTTAAAATAATCTAAGATGAACTCTTTGGAATAAATATTTGGTCTTTTCAGAATGTGATCTCAATTCATTGTGGAGTTTCCTCTTCAGCCCTCCTCCCTGGGACTAAGTGTTCACTGATGTAATTGTCTGTGTGTGGTGGGGGGCTTCTTCCCCGTCCTGGCATTGTGGGAGACGCAGACCTATGGGCATCTCCCCCTCTGCCACCCCTGGGTCCTCACCAAGCTCTCCAGAGATGTGTCCCATCCCATGGTCCCTGGTGGCTGGTACCTGTAAGTGAGGCTGGGCTTCCCATTCCTATACAGCCCACAACGGCCCCCTACCAAAGTGGGGAGTACTCAGTAGCTAGTACTCAGTCGCCTCCTTCTCCTCCCTTTCCTTGGTTGTGTGACCATGTGGTAAGTGAACCTCTTCAGAATTCATGGCAACTGTCAGACAATTGTCCGTGCATTCTAATCCAGTAGCTGGAACACGTTATTCTGAGGCACCCCATTCTCTCACCCATGCTGGGGTCCCCATTTGGTCCCAGTTTGCCAAGGACTTTCCCAGTTTCCAAACTGAAAGTGCTATGCCTGGGAAACCCTTTAGTCTCGGGCAGGTGGAGTCGACTGGTCATCCTACACCTGGTCCTCCTCATGGCCGGTGGCCGGAGGTCAGGCAATCAAGGTCATGAGCACAGAGATGACCCCACCTCGACTAGATAAGGAAGCCCAGTTGCCCAACCCCAAGAGAGCCACGGGCTTTAATGTGGGGGTTCGTTCCACCTCGTGGAAATACAAAACAACCTCCTTGCTTGTATGTTTGCCAAGGAAGAAGTTATTCACTGCAGAAATGGATTTGATAAAAATAAATAAATAGAACACACGCTTTAAAGTGTAAGGATTAAGTAGCTAAGCCTTATGCTGAAGTCAGAAGGGAAACAAGAATCTTAGGTCATGTATCTAAGTTTACACAAACACCATCTAACTCTTATTTATTTGGTTAACACTTAGGAGCAGGGGAAAAAAAGTCAAATGTTATAGTTTCAGCATCAAAAACATATGTAAAGCAGCTCTTACTCTCCTGCGCAGTTGATGGAAACCGCCCCTTTGGAAGGGGCGCGGAAGAATGCCTTTGTGTTGCTGAGTTTTTATGTTCTTGACTTACCAGATCAAGGACAGATGTGAATGTATTTTTCGACTTCATAACCAACAGGGAGTATTGCAACTTAAAGCAGCTGGGGGAGAAAGCTGTGTATAATACAACGGTTCTTTCTGGAAACGGACTTATCTCAATGGAAAAACTGGGAGGCATCGGGGTGGACACTTTGACTCACTGGGAGAAATATGGGGGTGCATGGGGAGATCCTGGCGCTTCTCTGGTGTTATGGGAAGTCCCTTTTGTTACCTCAGGGGAAAGAGCCCTCTTCCAAAGAATGCCCAGCTGTCTTTTCTGTCTGAGGCCCCAACCTGGCCACAGTGCCACTTGGGGGTGGGGCCTGGGTGGGGGTTTACTTACCAGGTGCCGAATGCTGTGCTAAGTGCTTTCCATGTGTTATCTCATTGGATTTTCAGAATCATCTTTTGTATGGTGGGTCCTCAGGCTCTTATCCCCAAATGCATGGGGCCTGATGTGTTTAACAATTAAGACTTTCTCCCCAGATTTTAGTAAAGAAAAAAATATGGGCATAGACCATGTAATACATAACACCCCTCTGTAGGTCTGCGTGGGCACCCCTTGATCAAACACATTTGTGTTTTCACATTTGGTGGGATAAATCAAAGTTTTAAATTGCTTCACACGAATTCTGGTCAGACGTCGCCACTAAATGAATTTTAGTGATAAACATTTTAGGAAAAGGGAAAAGCTTTGTGTTTTCGGAGCTTTTTGGATTTCAGAAGGACAGAGAGGAGATTTGGACCTGTCCTACAATGCCCACGTAACAGATAAGGAAGCTGAGGTCAAACATGTTCGTTGTCTGTACCTCATTCTCTTCTAATTTTATTTTCTTTTTATTTTTTTAAAGTTTATTTATTCTGAGGGGCGCCTGGGTGGCGCAGTCGGTTAAGCGTCCGACTTCAGCCAGGTCATGATCTCGCGGTCCGGGAGTTCGAGCCCCGCGTCGGGCTCTGGGCTGATGGCTCGGAGCCTGGAGCCTGTTTCCGATTCTGTGTCTCCCTCTCTCTCTGCCCCTCCCCCGTTCATGTTCTGTCTCTCTCTGTCCCAAAAATAAATAAACGTTGAAAAAAAAAATTTTTTTTTCAACGTTTATTTATTCTGAGAGAGACAGAGAGAGTGCAAGTGGGGAAGGGGAAGCGAGTGAGGGGGACAGAGGATCCAAAGCAGGCTCTGTGCTGACAGCAGAGAGCCTGATGTGGCACTTGAACCCATGAACCATGGGATCATGACCCAAGCCGAAGTCAGACGCTTCACCCACCCAGCCACCGAGACGCCCCACTGTCTTCTAATTTTAAACATTTGTCAATTAACTCCATGTCTTTTGGGTCAGTGCTCAGTCTTTTTAGCATTTGAGTTCAGCTGGTTCTGGCTGGGCCTCCTTCCTGAGCTCAAGGCTGACTGAGGGGACTGAGTTTCTAGTGCCCCATTGGGTTTCTCGACCACAGGGTGACTTGGCACCCCCCTGCCTTTATTTAAATGATTTTTACAAAAATAAGATATCCAAGGACTCCCCTACCATGGCTTGGGAGTTCTAGAACATTCCATGTGGCTCTAGAACATTCCATGTCTCTTGAGCAGTCAGTGTTTCCAGGGCCGCAGGGAAGGGTCTCTGTCCATCCACTCACAAGGACGTTGGCTCAGTATGTAATAACCATGAGCCAGAGTTGGTTTGGGGGGGAAAGAAATCAAAGGTGCTGGCAGAGTGGGCAGGTATTTTCCTGAGGGTGAGGTGCACACAGGTACACACAACAATGAAGTGTTCATGGGCGAGGCCCAGGCCAACTCTACCAGCAAAGAGCCGATGGCCAGACTATGAGCCGGGTCCTCTCAACTGTGTGAGTGAGTGAGGGTGGGTGTCTTTCTGAGCAGGGTCCAAGCCAGTCCCCTTCTCAAAGGCAGAAGCATCCTTGATGATTTCTGCCCTCTTCCCCCTCCCTACTTCTGGCCAAGGGAAAGCAAGGTGTCCAAGCTGGAGAGGCCAAAGCCGTGACGAAGTATGTGATGGGCTGGGGGAGTGGCCGCCCCCGTCCCTGCTGGTGACACTGTTCCACCGGCTGATGGACAACCAACGAGTTCTGCATAAATCACAATTAGGACGGTTTGCAGACGGCAAACTGACTTCTGCCTCTCCAGGCAGATTGTGAATGTCTTTCAAGAGGGTGAAAGGGCCTGGCTCTTTATTCAGAGAGCCAGCCATCAAGAGTTGGGGATGGAACAGAACAGTGGGTCCCACTGTGGCAGATAGAAAAGTTCTGGCTGAGTGTAGAATTCTGCGGTGTGCTTGGCTCCCCTGCTGACCCAGCTAATGTTCTCACTTTCAAAGAACAGGTGGGAGTCTGACACGCTCTCTGAAAAGAGAGAGAGAGAGAGAAAGAAAGAAATCTTCCCTGAGGACTTTAAGAGTGACTTTTCTTCTTCTCTATTTCCGAAGGGACTTGGCCCACGTTCTTGCCCTGGGAGAAATTGCTCCCAAGAGCTGAGGGAGTGGAAAGAGAAAGACTCCTTAGACCCGTGGCCTCAGTTATCTTCATCTGTGAAATGTGAATAATGGCGACACCTACTGGAAATACTGCTGTGAGGAGTTCTTGTAAGGGCAAATGCCTGGAGTGTGGCAGGCACTCGGTAAATTAGTTACTATTTTGTTAGTAGTAGTATTGCTATGGTGATGCCGGTGATGGTGATGATGGTGGTGATGGTGATGTTGATGATGGGGATTTGGGTCAGAGTCCCCTCTTCTGGCCTTGGGTGCAGCCCCGACACTGCAGGTGATGCGACCCTTTGTCCCACCTAGTCCTGCCTACTCTGGGGCTCCCCTTGAAAATGAGCAGCTCTGGGATGAACTGGGCTTACACAGGCAATGACCTCCCCTCCCCAGCATCCCCTGGGGTCAGCTCCTCCTTCATCCACTTCAGGCCCGCTTGGCTCCCGGCTTCCTTGGTTAAGGGACAGTGCCAGAGGAGACAACAGTGGCAGTCTCCCCCAACAGTTCCTGGGTGCTGTTTTCTCACTGAGGTTTCTCATGCTAGGGAAAAGAGGACACCCAACTACTCAAGTGGGCTCCCTGGGCAGGTTTGGCTGTGGCCCTTGCCCAGGTGCTCCTGACATCCGGACAAGCCCAGTCACTACTCCCCAATACCCAGTCATGCTGGACCCGGTCATGCTTGCCTCTGATACCTCTCCCCATAAGCCTGGGAGGAAGGGCCTCCGATGCCCATTCCACAGATGAAGAAATAGAAGCCCAGAGAGGTTGAGTATCAAGCCCGAGCTCACGTAGCCAAGATGTGGACATGACCTGGATTCAAGCTCAGGGCTGCCCTCCACGACCTGGTGTTCTCCTGACCCTGCCTTATGCCCAGAGGCTCAGATCAACTGCCAGGGAAGCTGTGGTTTGCCACAGAATCCAGACAAGGCCTAAAACAGGAGCAAAGGGATACGGGCCATTTTGAAAAAAGAGCCCAAGGGAAAGGGACTGGAAATCCAGCTGCTAAGGGACTGACTTCAGCCTGTTTTCCAGAGATGAGATCTGAGCCCTCAGCCTACCTCTGGCCTGATGCAGGAGGGGTGGGGTAGAAGCACCATCCAAGTTCCCATCCAGCCTTGTGTGGCCCTTTGGGCTGGCTCCGGGGGAAGATCTTGCTGGGAACTTTGCTGGGAGACTCCCATGAATATGCTCAGGAAGGATATAATCACAGGAACTTTCCAGAAAACACGGGTTCCCACCATTATCCTCGAACCACAGCCTATAGCTCCACTCTTGTGGGGGGCTATAAACCTGACCAAAAAGACAGGAGAATTTCGGGAATCTTTACCTGCAGATAGTCATCAAATCCAGCCCCTGGCAACAGTAGAAAACTGTGCTCCCACTCCAATGACTTCTGCAGCTGCCATTCTTTTGTTTCCTTTGCCTGGGATGTCCTCTAGCCAGCCTCCTCTATCTGGTGAACTCCCAGACCTTCTCCAAGACCCAGCTCCAATGGCACCCCCTCTGAGAGGCCAGCCTGGACCCTTCCAGGAACATGGTGAGTGTTTCCTCTGAGAACACAGACTGGAGTTGTCGTTTACTCATCCATCATCATCAGGAGCAGCACAGTGCTTGGGATACAGTAGGTGCTCAATAAATGCAGGCGGAGCCAATACATTCATGAATAACAGCCCATTTAACATAGAACTTACGGAGAAAGGCCAGCCTGTTGTGGCACATCTCATCTGCAGGTTGACGGTAGTGGCCTTAAAAAAAAGAAACAACCACAGCCAAGGCCTCCGCTTGCTTCTGAGACCTGGGTGGAGGCTGGGAGATTCGGCCCTGGTAGCCTTGTCTTTACTTCCCTCTTGTGGCCAAAAGTTACTGCTGCATCTGGAAAAGCCAGGGTTTTTTTTTTCTGAGGCTGGGGAGAGGGAGGTATTTTTGCCTCCTGGAGTTTTTTTAGGGTCCCCGAGTCACTCTGATCCAGTCCCAAATTTCCTGGATGTACCTGTGACCCTCCCTCCAGCGCCTTGAAAATGTGTTACAGTCATGACAGAGAGATAACCAGCAGGGTCTGACCGGCCTCCAAATGAGCATCTAAGAGACTCCAAGGGTCCATCAGCTTTGGCTTAAGACTGTTGGGTGCGTGGGTGTGGAAGGGAAGGATATGACAAAGTATGTGGTAGATACCTGCCCTCAGACACCTAACAGTCTATTTGCGACACCTATGCAGGAAGTGCAGGATGACACCATGTGATGCTGTATACTAATAGAGAATCATAAAATTGTCTGCCAGCCTAACAGCCACGCTGTGGAATCGGGCAGCCTCGCATGTGCATCCCGGTCCCACCACTTACTGCCTAGGTGACCTTGAACAAGTTACTTCATCACTCTGAATGTTTCCTCGTCTGCAAAACGGACCCACTAAGAGCTCCTCCTTCGCGGAGTCACGGTCACTAAGCGAGATGACGTGTGTCAAGACCTCAGCATGGGGCCCGGCGCGGAGTGATTCCCCTAAGTGTTAGCCGTTTTGGTTATAAGTAAGGTTTTTAATTGTCCAGTGCCGATAGAGAACAGGGTGGGGCGTAATAAAGAACGGGATAAACACGTTCTTAATCATGACCTTCCTAAAGGCAGATCCCAGTTTTCTTCTTCTTAGAGCTCACTGCAATATGATATTTATTAACATGATAGTGCTTCGTGGGCAAGATGACCCACAGGGCTACCTCGTTTTCAGGCTACTTGCAAGGGGTAGGCTATCAGTTGGCCCTAGCCAGAGTCAACTTGTTTCAATTTCTCCCTCCTCCACCCGCGGCAGACATCACTAATCAATCACGTCTCCCTCCCACACCCACGGGCAACATCACTAATCAATGACTTCTCCCTCCTAAACCCACGGAAGTCATCCCTCCTATGACACGGCAGACATGACTAATCCATCATAGCCCTCTTTCACGCAGAGCAAGTCTATAATCTCAGATTTCTCAGTGTAGAGCTCCGGGCAGTTACAACAATTAGGCAGAGTGGGAAAATGGCATACAATCTAGTTAACCTTTTCAGGTCTTGACACATGGATAGTTAAAGATGTAGAGAGGAAGGGGGCGGACACCTTAGCCAGAGGGAGTGAGGTAAGCTGAAATGTGAGTGAGAAGGCGGCTCTTCCAGGAAAAGGAAGTAAGTTAGAGAGAGGCTGCTTTATGGGGCCCCTTGGCTCTGGGCTGACTTGTAGCAGCGGGCAAAGGGAATCACTGAAGGTCGTTGGGCAGGTGTTATTTGGGGGGCAAGATCTGTCTGGCTGCTAGTGCCAGATGGTCCGTAAAGGGGCCTGAGCCCCGAGGACGGGTGGGAGGGCTGGAACTCAGAACAAGGTGCGGAGGGAGATAAAGGCCAGGCATGCTGGACGGGAAGCTGTGGTGAGCTTGGTGACTCCGGGCACATTAGGAATAGAAGGAAGTTGTACCATCAAAGCTGCTTTCCTGGCCCTGAGCTCTACAGGCTGGGAGAATAATGGCACCTCCAGCAGGAAGGGGGGCTGGGGCCCAGAGAAGAGGATGTGCTTTGTTTCAGGCATTGGAGGTGCCTTTGGGACATCCAGCGGCGATTTCCTGTGGGCAGCTGGAAAGGGGAGGTTGGAACCAGGGCTGGAGCTGCAGATATTAGAGAGGAAGAGAGGAAAAGGTTAATGCTTTACAGGACCAGCCTCTCTTTTACTCAAAGCAGTTTGGGTAGGAAAAGAGAGTGTGCATTCAGGAAAAAGATGAACTGGGTGAAGGTCATGGCTTAATTAAGAGGCATTCGCTGCAATCCGGTTTTCCAAAAGATACTGCATATCTGGGTCAAGTGTCCTTTTCACAATATCACCTAAATTAGTAGGGAAAAAATGTTTTTTGGTAATAGGGAACAGTAAGTCTCATGCTCAGGACCCCTAATGTCCCTACTGCTAAGAAAGAAAGTGTATATTTAACTGAAATACCCAAGCAATCAGAAGAGAGGTCAGAGAGACAATTCCTTTATTAGGAAACTCCATTTCCTAATGCGTGATAAAGTCACTTGATCTCAAAGGTCAAACAGACCTGGATTTGGACCTCAGCTCCACACTTCCTAGCTGTGTGACCTTGGACAAGATACTTAACCTCTCTGAACCTTGGTTCCCTCCTTCATAAAATGGAGCTAATAGAGTACCTAGTTCACAAAGCTGTGGTAGTAATCAAATGAAATGATGTATATAAAGGTTTAGTCCAGGACTCGACAAGTAATAAGCATTGAATGTTTGAGAGTTGTCCTTTTATCTTACCGTCTTTTTTTTAGGAACAGATTTTAAACAACCAGTGCATCTTTTCATGCCTGATAGGAATCCTGGGAAGTCCTCTGAGGGAGACAGAGAAACCCTACACTGATAATGCACCGGCCAAGCACATTTCTTTTGTGTAGGTCCGTCACATCACCCAGTAAGAGACAAAGTGGAAGAGGCTTCCGGAATTCTCCAGGAGATGAACAGCCTACTGGCCACCTTTCGTGGGCTTGTGGGCTTGTGGCCCAGGTTGGGGCTAGAGGCCTCCGCTGTCTGCAATCCTGTGTCCTTCCCCCTTTCCACCAGTGTTTCCATGACACAGGAGTTCCAAAGGTAATCACATGGACGTGTGTTAAAGCCCCCTTGACTCATCAGTGAGGATGCCCTACCAACCCAAAAGAGATGACCTTGAGCCAAGGCCAGTGAGAAGAAACGGGGCCCCTACTTGACCCCTGGCCTCTCCTTGAGGGAGACTGTGGAGAGTTCCTACCACCGATGGCCAGCAACGAATTAACAATCTAGAAGGTTCTGGAAGGTTCTGGTTCATAGGTGGAAGTTTGGGCCAGAAAGACAATTTGTTGTAGGAGGATTAAACTCGGAGCATAATAGCAGTACCTAACATTTGCTGAGTAATTACTGAGGGCCAGGAACTGTTTTAAGTGTGCACCAACTCATTCCCTCTTCACCATGACCCGTGAGGGAATTTTACACAGATCACTAAGGCCCGGGTATGTTAGCAAACGAACATCCACACTAAGTGGCAGACGAAAGGTTTGAACCCGGGAAGTCTGACTTACAGAGCCCGCACTGTGACCCCTGTGCTACCGCTGTGTCCCAGGGCTGGGGTCCACACCTGAGGGACGGGAAGGGCCACAGCACGAAGCCTGGCCTGAGGAAAGACTTTGCGGCAAAGGCTGTTTACCCAGGCCCGAGCCCACCTCGGTGGAATGTTCTGCCTGGTGCCAGGCGCCCAGATAAAGAGCCTTTTTGTCAGATGTTCCCGGGGATGAGTCACCCTCAGGAAGCTGCTGGATTCTTCTAAGGGCCCCTGTTCTTTTATCTCCTTGTTCCTTTCCTGGGGATAAATAGGACACTGCGAGAATTTCTTTAATTCCTATATTTACTCATAGGTTCTTCTCATCCCCAAACAGTGTTTAATAGGAGAGGTAAAAAGTTCCCTGCTGCGCCATCCTCCCCCTCCGGGCACCGGAGGTGCTGGAGACACGGTCCCGGGACCTAACTGAGCGGCTGTCCCGGTCGGAAGCGTCACCCAGGGGCCCGACCGCTGTCCCCGCCTCTGCGTCCACTCTAACGACGCTGCTGAAAAGGGCGAGGGCGGGAGCGGAGCGACAGAAAGCAGGAGATGCTCCCATGATCCCAGCTTCAGGGGAAGGAGCTAAGGGGTTCATTCCCGGCTGGGGGACGCCCGGCGAAACGTACTCTTAGGACATCCTCCCGCGGCCACGGACACAAAGGCGTGGTGGGGGATGCTAGGGCCTTAGGGCAAACCTCGGGCAGAAATGGTAGAGGACAGACATGTGCAAATGTACCTCCGATCTCAGGGCCCTCGGAGAGTAAGGCCACAGCGACTTCATGCCGTCCTATCCCTGGGTCCACACAGAGTCCAACTCAGACACAGGAAGGCCGTGCCCCGGACGACTGCAGCCCGCTCAGTTCACGATCCGCTCATTCGTTCGACACGGGTTCATCTCACGGAGCACTTTGTCCAGGAGTCTCGCTGCAAGGTAGGGACGCAGAGCCAAACCGACAGAGTCGCCCAGAAGCCTGCTGTCTGGGGAGGGGGAGCAGACCTCAGGGTGCAGCCCCGAATATCCAGAAGTCCAGACATCGGAGAGATCCTTCCCTGTTGGCACGACGGGAAAGACAGAGAGTGGTGAGGGGACCCCCACGTGGGCCTTGGGGGGAGGGAAGCGACAGCGGAGGTCCCTCGGCCTCCCCACGAAGCAAGCTGCCCGCCGGTTCTGAGCTCCGAGCCCCGCCAGGCCACCCCCACCCCCCCGCCCCTCCGCTCATCCTCAGGAGGTTCTGTTGCAGATGCGCCTGGTGGGACTGGCCCAGGTCGAAGGTGCAAAGCCATCCCTTCCCCCCTCCCCCGTTCCCACCACCCCCAGCCCAACCGAACAGCCCTGGCCACAGGACGAGAGCGGACAGGGGGCACCCGGGCGCCTCCGCCTGGAGGGACAGCAGAACGTCGCATGTGACAAAGCCGGCAGGGCCCTCCGCGTAGCACCTGGCGCACCGCAGCCCACAACGAATGGTAGCTATTTGTGTAATAGCGTTAGGCGCGTTTTTTACCACCCTCCGATTCTCAGACATTTGGAGTGACGCTAGCGTCCCAAGATCTGGATTAGAGTCACGGCTGTCACCTCCTCACCATTCCTCATGTCCATCAGCGTCTTGCGCCTCTCTCTCTTCGTGGTGTGGGAAGGAATATCTGCTCTCCCGTGTTGTGGGGATCAAATGAGACAACAGTGGGAAAGAGTTTTGTGAGTCAAGTCCAGTGTGGGTTGAGACAACCATGAACCGAGGGCACTCCGGGCTTCTGTCCTGTGTCTGCGGTGAACCCTCCGTGCCACCCAGAACCTCCTCCCCTCCTCTGAGGCCTTCCAGCCCCTCTTGGGAATGAAGGGTTTCCACGTGATTCCCCCATCTCCAGTGAGACTGTAAGTCTCTTGAGGACCAGACCCGTGTTTATATACAACTAAGAGCAGCCATTTCCCACATTTAGGACGTGCCAAGCATTTTGCAGACCTCATATCATGTTCTTCTCTCCAGATCCCTGCAAGGAAGGGACTGCTGTTATCCCCATTGTCTAGATGAGGAAATTGAGGCTTGAAGAGTTAAACACTTTGCCCAGGATCCAACTGCCAATGTCTGACTTTTTTTTTTTTTTTTTTTTATCAGAACCCACGGCACAGGTCCGAACCTAGATCGGTCTGACCCCAAGCCAAGCGCTGAGCCCCATACAATGTCAGGCCCAGGTGGGCACCCGGCACACTTATTTTGCTTGGTTACTTTTGATTTCTATTTTATCCCCATCCCACACCTATAAGAAAGGACACCAGGCGAGAATTCACTAATTGTCGCTCACAGTCCTCTTTAACCTTATGCGGGCCCTGAGTAATTCACACCGATAACCAGTACGGGCACCGCCTCTGTCCCGATGTAAGCAGCAGGTTTCTGAGCACTGGTGATGGCCAGGTCCTTCTGGAGAAGCTGGGGACTATGGTAAGTGACCTAGAAGCCAACGTTCCTGTCCTCAAGGGGCGTGTGTTCTGGGGAGGACGATGGGCAACAGATACAGAATGGCCAACAGTGAATAGAGCCATAGGATAAGAAGAAGGATAAGTAGAAATAAGGAATAAGAGAGCATGACGGAAGTTGGGTACTCTTCAAGCTGAATAGTTGGGGGGAAGGTGTCTCCACGTGACATTTGAGCGGAGACCTGAAAAAATGAGGAAAGGAGCCACGCGGCGACTCGGGCGGGAGCAGTTCGAAGGGCACCCCAGGCAGAGTGACCAGCAGGCATCCCGACCCGAACAAGGGGCATGCTGGCGGCACGTAGAGAAGAGCAAGCTGCTCGAGAGGCTGGCGTGGGGCCGGCAAGGGGAAGCAAGGTCAGGTGAGGCCGAGCCAGTGGACCGTGAAGGAGCCTGGGGTGCTTGGTAGGCTGCGAATGAGACCAGAAGCCCCTGGGGCCCGTGGTAGGCTAACAGAGAAACGAAATCATTCTTGGTCTTCCCTGGTAGAGACCAGTGGTTCTCAACCGAGGACGATTTTGCCCCACCCTGGGGACATCTGGCAAAGTCCAGGGACATGTGCGGTCATCACCAATGGTGCGTGTGCTGCTGGCATCTAGTGGGTAGAGACCGGTGATAACGTTAACCATCCCCAGGTGCACAGGACAGCCTCCCTCCCCACCGGCAAAGAAGTCTCTGACCTAAAATGTCAACGGTGCCAAGGCTGAGGAAGGTAGGTACAGACCCCACCACGGGCAGTGTGCTCTTAGGAGGATGACAGGGGCTCACAGACGCCATATCCAAGTCCCTGGAACCCCGGACGCCCCCATAGCAAACATCTCAGCACCACTGTTGGTATTTCCTTCTCTGCTCCAAGAACCACCTAATTGGGACACATTCCAGGACACTTCCTGCTCCTTGGCGCCCGCTGTGTGTCTAACCTCGGGATGATGAATCTTCTGTGCTCGGGGCCATCCGTATGTGTACGCAGCCCTGACGTTTTGTGTGCATCCTACGTCCTGAAGTGTAATTTATTAGGCCTAATCCCTGTCTGGGGTAATGGTAAGTCCTCCCTGTAGAAATGCCGGGGAAGAGGATATTCCCCATTATTATTTCATTAGGACACCACTGGGTATTCCAGGAGTCCCCGAGTAGATATCGTGTGCTCCTCGGATGATTTAGACAAGACAGCCGGGGGCCTCGCTCCTCCCAGAACTCAGCACAAATATGCACAGATTTCCATTCGTGCATCTCAGGCTCCCTTCTTAGTACTACGTTCCTTCTTTTCACGTCATGCCTGTTTTGTTCTTCTGCACCGGGAGGAAACACAAACATTTTAAAGAAAGCGTCGGGCGTTTACTGCTTTCTCCACAATGTGAGTAGTAGATCTGAAAGTTGAATGTCAGCAGCCAAGATTTCTAACCTCAAAACTTGGGCCTCTAGTTTCCCTCTGCAATCAGCACTGATGGGGGCTGCTGAAGCAAGTTAGCATTTCATAAGTTGTCTTTCCTCCTCTGGCCCAGCCTGTCTAAACATACAGAGTGAGGGGAGAGACTCCTAGCCTCTACTTCCCTCAAGGATACTCAGCATTCTCTCAGTCATCTGGCTTTGCCCTTAACTCCCACCCTGCTTCTCATGTTCAGGGTCAGCTCTAATATACCCTGGGTGGTAGGTTTTAAGGTCGCTGGATTCTCATTCCCTAAGTCACGAAGGTAAATTGTTCTTTGCGGGTTCATTTCCACTCAGAGATACCTTCTTCGGGGTCCTTCTCTTTCCCGTCCTCTTGCGTGGAGTCTCCAATCGATTTGAGTTGGGATGGAGTCATGGGGCTCCCTTTTCCTAACACTGCAAAAGGGCTCCTGCCTTCCACAAGGTCACTCAGCTTGTGGCTTCACTGATCACTTCAGGCAGCAGCTGGACCGGGAGCGGGCCAAGGGAGGGCTGCGACTCAAAACCTTGGGCTCCACCCTAACTGCACACTTCAGGAACTGAGATCTTCGGGTAAGTCGTTTCCCGGCTCTGAGCCTCGGTCTCTTCATCTGGCAAGGGGGGATCACGGCACTTATTTCTTTGTGTTGTGGTCAGCAGAAAGTGAAACAATGCATATCAAAGCAGTTTGCAAACAGCAAGGGGGCAACTTGAATGTTATGATTCTATTCTAATACAGCAGCCCCCTTGTTCACAGGGGATAGGGTCCAAGGCCCCCAGTGGATGATTGAGCCACAGATAATACATACATATATACATACATACATACCTATGATGAAATTTATCATAAACTAGGCACAGTAAGTGATGAACGCCATTGATAATAAAATAGAATTATAACAGTATGCTGTAATAGACGTTATGTGAACGTGGTCTCCTCTCTTTCTCTCTCGAAATACCGTGTCGCCTGCACTCACCCTTCTTCTCACGATGATGTGAGATGATAAAGTGCCTACAGGATGAGACGCCGCGAAGTGAATGGCCCAGGCACCGCGACGTAGCGGGAGGCTGCTCTCGACCTTCTAATGATCCGTCAGGAGGAGGATCCTTCGCTGCTGGACCGGCGTTGACCACAGGTGACAAACCGCAGAAAAGTGAACCGCCAGACAAGGGGAGACTATTCATGCCATTTTGCTGTAACTGACGGAATGAGAAGCGTTGGGTGATGTGAAAGGAACAGCTTCTCCTCTCGGGGTATGGTCAGAGTACCCAGGGTTTGGTCTGTGCCGGGGTGAGTCTGTCATGCTAGTCGTTACCATTGTAGCTGAGTGGGTAAAGGGAGAAAGAAGGGGGCTGCATCGGGCAGGTTCAAGTTTCCACATTTGAACATCCTGATGGCCAGCCTTCCTGCAGGAGGAAAACAGCTGATAATATAGGACAACAAGAAGACCCTCTTCTTCCCCCTTTTACTTGACGTCCAGCAATGCGGTCACAGAGGAAAGTTCACACAGTAAGTTTTGAAGTCATTTCTGTCTGGCTCGTCAATAGTTGCCTTATAAGAACTATTCCGTGCCTAAGAAGCATTGTAAGCCTTTTTAAGCTCCAAAGATTAGGGCGAAGCAGGGAGGGTGTTGGGAGGAAGACAGATAAACAACAGACTGGAGAGCATTCTCCATGCAGAGAAGTGGATTCTGTACTTTGGTTGGCTTAATCCCCAAATTGAAAGCAGCCCTGAGCATCGTTCTGAGAAAGGAGAGCCCAGATAAGAGAAAGCCCCTCCGCAAAGCCCCCGCATTGAGCTGTTTGTGGAAACGAGGATTGTGTCCTTCCCTGCAGCCAAAGGACAGAAAGACAAGCCCACGGAGGGCAAATAGAGGGTGAGAGTTTCCTTGGGACAGCCCAGGGAAGCAGGAGACGGAGGGGCACAGGAGCAGTGGCCGCATGGATGATGCTCACGTGATCTGTCAAACCACCAACCCATCTTTCCTTCTCAGCCTGGGGATCACCAACTGCCTGTTTTCACACCACTGACAGCACGAGTGTTGGGCTCTTCAAAGACTGCACGGCAGGACAGGCCAGCTTTGCTCCCAGTCCACTTGCAAAGGACCTTAATACGCACACGAGAAAGCCAACCCCTTTCTGGTGACAAACCTGGTTTCCAAGTCTAAGACCGCAGCCTTGTTTGGCAGAGGTAGGCGTTGGTTCCAAAGGAGACCAAGTCTAGGCTTGAAGGCTGAAGATTGCCATCAGAGAGGCTAATGGGACATGGGATCTGAAGGTGCGTCCCAACACAATCAGTATGGCCTACCTGGAGTTGGTGGGTCATCCAAGAGAGCTGAGAGCCTCCAAGAGGACTGGGCTCCTTTGGAGGTGTTGGGGACTTAAAATAAGTCACATGAGCTTGTAGTCATACCTATGAAGACTGAACTACAGCATCTGCAGGTAGGACCCCGCAAGCCCCAGCTGTCAGGGGCGGGGATGTGACAAACCCAGCACAAAGCAAGACCCTGCAGAGTGGAGCTGGCAGGGAGAGGGCCTTCAAGGGCCATGGGAGTGGCTGGCCCAGTTGTGTTAAAAATCAAGAAAGAAGAGGAAGAGAGTAACAGAAGGGCGTGAGATGGCTCCTGGCTGAAAGAAAAATGGCAGTTTTCCTGTGTGCTTCTGTCGAAGGCTGTGAAGAATGCCAGGAGATTTCAGACCAACCCAGGAGCCCAGCAGGGACACCAGGAAAGGGGGGTGAGGTCTGCAGGTCTTGGTGGGTCCGCAGGAAAGTGACAACTGGGTGCACCACTTCAAAGGCCCCATGGGGAAGCTGACCCCCAAGAAGCTGCCAGCTCCCTGTCCTCATTCCTCCAGGCTCTGTGAACACAAGGAGGGACACCCCCCCGGAAAAGGACGTGGGAACCTCAGGGGCATGTCAGTTTTCAAGTGCTTACTGACTCAGTTCAGGGTCACTTGGGCTTCTAACTATCTTTCTCCACCCACAGTCCCATGGTGAGGAAGGGTGTTGGGTCTGCACGCCTTTCCAGGACCTGAGATGTTCCCGGGAGCACAGCATATGGGCAGGATGGGGAGAACCTGCTAGAAGATGCATCGGTCCATGCAGCTTGCCTGGGGAATCTGGAGAGAGGTGCAATGATGGAGAGTTACAGTCTTACCTTGTTTCCCAGGTCCTATGTGGCACCCCTCACATTCCTTTTCCCTGCTGCAATTTTAACTGTCTTCACCTTTGGGGGGGGGGGAATAAAATGAAGGAATATTTTAGGAAATATAAAATATTTTATTTTTAAAATTATTTTAAATGTTTTATTTATTTTTGAGACAGGGAGAGACAGAGCGTGAGCAGGGGAGGGGCAGAGAGAGAGCGAGACACAGAATCCGAAGCAGGCTCCAGGCTCTGAGCTGTCGGCACAGAGCCCGACGCGGGGCTCGAACTCCCGGACCGCGAGATCGTGACCTGGTTGAAGTCGGACGCTTAACCGACTGCGCCACCCAGGCGCCCCTAAAAATTTTTTAAATTATATCAAAGTCATATGCACTCATGATTTTTGAAAATAATAGCATTCAGTGGTGTTTAACGAAAAACAACCCTCTTCTGTCAAGCCCAGAGGCACCTTCTTAATTTTTAAACTGCCTCAAATGACATATCGGACAAAGGGCTAGTATCCAAAATCTATAAGGAGCTCACCAAACTCCACACCCGAAAAACAAATAACCCAGTGAAGAAATGGGCAGAAAACATGAATAGACACTTCTCTAAAGAAGACATCCGGATGGCCAACAGGCACATGAAAAGATGTTCAACGTCGCTCCTCATCAGGGAAATACAAATCAAAACCACACTCAGATGTCACCTCACGCCAGTCAGAGTGGCTAAAATGAACAAATCAGGAGACTATAGATGCTGGCGAGGATGTGGAGAAACGGGAACCCTCTTGCACTGTTGGTGGGAATGCAAATTGGTGCAGCCGCTCTGGAAAGCAGTGTGGAGTTTCCTCAGAAAATTAAAAATAGACCTACCCTATGACCCAGCAATAGCACTGCTAGGAATTTACCCAAGGGATACAGGAGTACTGATGCATAGGGCCACTTGTACCCCAATGTTTATAGCAGCACTCTCAACAATATCCAAATTATGGAAAGAGCCTAAATGTCCATCAACTGATGAATGGATAAAGAAATTGTGGTTTATATACACAATGGAGTACTACGTGGCAATGAGAAAAAATGAAATATGGCCTTTTGTAGCAAAGTGGATGGAACTGGAGAGTGTGATGCCAAGTGAAATAAGCCATACAGAGAAAGACAGATACCATATGTTTTCACTCTTATGTGGATCCTGAGAAACTTAACAGAAACCCATGGGGGAGGGGAAGGAAAAAAAAAAAAAGAGGTTAGAGTGGGAGAGAGCTAAAGCATAAGAGACTGTTAAAAACTGAGAACAAACTGAGGGTTGATGGGGGGTGGGAGGGAGGGGAGGGTGGGTGATGGGTATTGAGGAGGGCACCTTTTGGGATGAGCACTGGGTGTTGTATGGAAACCAATTTGACAATAAATTTCATATATTGAAAAAAAATTTTTAAACTGCCTCTATTTTTATTTCTTCTGGTGATTTCCTCCACGTCTCCAAATATTCTGCTTCTACTATACTTCTTGCTTCGTCGGTGGCGCCCTTTGTCTCTCAACCATCTACTTGGGTAGATGAGGATTTAGGTCCCTCAAGCTCACCCACCTCTCATTCTCCCTTCTTCCTAATAGAACTAACGCACGGACTGACTTCCTCTGTTGGTCACCTCTGTCAGCATAATGTATGCATCTGTGTGACTTTAAGATATATGCTATTTACATACACACACGTTTACGGATGTGTGGACTGTCGTGTCTGTCTTTCCTGCGTTACGTCATTTCTGTTACCGTGGAGTCATCTACACAATCTCAAAATAGTTGAAAAGCCTTGGATGGGTAGAATTAAGCACACACAGTTTCGTTGCTGTCCCATAGATAAGCAAAAAAGAGAAAATGAAATAGATGAAGAGCTGGTGTCCCCAGCCCTGGCCCAGACATAGTGAAGGGATCGAGGTTCACCGTGATTTTGCCCACGTGCACATCTGCCAGGGGGCAGTCAAAGGCCAAGAGAAAGACTGGAAGCAGAAAACCCTAGAAGCAAATCAGTACAGGCTGTTGCTTCTTGCCTGCAGGGCCCCCTACCCCCCACAATCTTCCCTCTCCACCGGTCAGCTCCTGGTTTTTTCTTACCCACTCCAGGACCAGTCACCCCCAGGAATAGTCACACTCGGAAAGATTTACTCCCAGGAACAGTAACTCCCAGGAATAGTCACCCTCAGAAACATTTACCTCCAGGAACAGTTACCCCAAGGAACAGTCACTCCCAGGAACAGTCACCCCCAGGAACAGTCATTCCCAGGAACAGTCACCCCCAGGAACAGTCACCCCCAGGAACAGTCACCCTCAGAAACATTTACCTCCAGGAACAGTTACCCCAAGGAACAGTCACTCCCAGGAACAGTCACCCCCAGGAACAGTCACCCCCAGGAATAGTCACCCTCAGAAACATTTACCTCCAGGAACAGTTACCCCAAGGAACAGTCACTCCCAGGAACAGTCACCCCCGGGAACAGTCACCCCCAGGAATAGTCACCCTCAGAAACATTTACCCCCAGGAACAATGGCCACTCCTCTTGCAGAGGTTCCCACCTCTGTTCCTGCTTCCTGTCCTTCTTCAGCCGCTCATGGATTCATCAGATATTCACTGAACAACAAGCCTGTGCTTAGACGCTGAGAACACAGGCATGTACAGGACAGAAAATTTCCCTGAACTCTGAGAAAGGGCTTGAGTGGCCTTTGAAAGGGACAGCCAACAAATAAATGAACTACATATTGTGGAAATTCCCTAAAGGATGTCAAGATAGAAAATAATAGACCTTCCCTTCTCAGAAAAGAAATGCCACTAGGCATTTAAACTGAGACCACAGAAGACAAAGGAGCCAGGCATGCAAAGAGAGGCCTGAAGGAAGGCTCAAAAAAAGGAAAGTGAATGTGCAAAGGCCCTGTGGCAGTGATGGGGAACAGGGTGTCTTTAAGGCACTGAGAGGAGGCTCTTCAGCTGCAGCTTGGCGGGCAAGGAGGAGAATGGTCCAAAGTGAGGTTGCCAGAAGGCAAGGGCCAGACTTCTCAGGCCTGGTTGACCAAGTAAGGAATTTGGATATTAGTCTAAGTACAGTAGAAAGGCATTCAAAGATTTTAGCAGGAAAGAGACATGATTCCATTTTTGTGCTTTAACATGTCCTTTCTGGAGAATGGGCTGAAAACATGGGGGTTCCTCTGTCCTAGGTAGAGTCATGGACACCCCATCTTTCTTGGGGAAAGGGGTCCATCTTCTTTCCGGATGGTATCATTTGTGGCCACCAAGTGGTTCAGGGATCTGGGAGAAAGGGACGTGTTTAACAGAAAAGCCGTTGAAACCAAAGTGCCTGCTTGGCCATGCTTAACATCACAAACGACAAAAGGTGCAGAGGCCGAGAGTGTCGTCACCCTGGGGAGTGGAGTCCGGCTGGGGAGAGAAACAGCAGAGTGATGGCATTCTTCTCGGGATTTCAGACCGGAAACCTGAAGACTGGAATTACAGCCACATGCATTTCAGTCCTCTATTAACATTTTTTTTTTTTTTTTTTATCACCTGAACTCTTTCCCGGTCTCCCTGGCTCCACAGCAGGGGTCCCCATGTGATTTCTGCAGAGATCCACCCCCACTTTCAGGGACTGGGTTTGAGGCCCAGCCCTTCCACTTTCAAAGCCTTTCCCCTGGTCATCAGAGAGTGTCTGGTTGGGGCTGGGCTCTGTGAAATCCTGACTCTCTCTTCTCACCCCGCCCCCTCTCTCTTCCTCTCCCTTCCCTCCACCCCTCTACTTTTTCCTGTCCTTTATACTGAGTTATCTGTTCAGAGCAAAGCCATCTCCCGGAACTGCGTGGATGGGATCTTGCCTCCCATCAAAGCCAAAGAACCTTTCTCTGGCTAGTGGTGTCCATCAAAACTTGAACTGCTACTGCATTTTGAGGCCACGCTTCCCTCCTTGGAGCTTGTAGGGGGAAGAGTCCCTTGCCAGGGCCCAGCGTGGGCTGGATCAGCCCAAGGGGCCTGGTGGGTCAGGGGCAGCTGATTACAGCGAGGCTGGAAGGCACTTGTCTTGGTGAGCAAGGGCTCTAGGGCCTGACCGCCTTGGTCCACATTCTGGTTACATTTCTGATCAGTAGTTGGATGGATGGCAGGCTGATTAACCTCTCCCAGTCATTTCTCAGCTGCTAAAGGCCACCCACATTCTTGGCACATGGCCCTCTTCCCTCATGCTCAAAGTCTGGTCTCTCTCACATTGGAATCTCTCCTTCTTTTTCTTCTGTCTCCTCCTTTGACCTAGCCAGGGGAAGTTCTCTGCTTTTAAGGACTCATTTCTTTAAGAAATTGGGCCCACCCAGATAACCCGAGATGATCTTTCAATTTCAAGGTCCATGCCCTTACTCACATCTGCAAAGTCCCTTTTGCCATACTAATGGGTTCCAGGTTCCAGGGAATTTGGGCTTGGGTATCTTTGGGGGCCATTATTCTATTCTATTCTATTCTATTCTATTCTATTCTATTCTATTCACATTCCCTTAGAAACCCAGTTCAAGTTTTACATCTTCTAAAAAGTCCTGTTTGAGGGGCGCCTGGGTGGCTCAGTCGGTTAGACGTCTGACTTTGGCTCAGGTCATGATCTCGCGGTCCGTGGGTTCAAGCCCTGCATCAGGCTTTCTGCTGTCCAGTGCAAAGCCCGCTCGGGATCCTCTCTCTCTCTGGCTCTCCCCCATCGTGTGCCCTCACTCTCTTTATCTCCCTCAAAAATAAATAACCCTGGAGAAATAAATAAATTAGTTAAAAGTCCTGTTCAATCACTTCTAAGCTACTGAGCTGTGCAGCATTGAGCAAGTCACTCGATCTCTCTGTCTCTCTTCTCCATCGGGTACGGTTGTGTGTAGGTGAGCACTTAACAGCTGGATCTCTGGGGTGGGGAGCCCCACGCTGCAGCATTTGCCAATTTCTGTAATATAAATATTGCCACGTGGTGGATTTCAAGCTACCAAACGTAGAGTAGGAGAAGAGATATTGCCATCACGAACAGTACGGGCCAGTTCCAGCACTGTGAGAGCAAAAGCAAGGAATTGTACCTCCATGTAAACCAAGGAATTGACTAGTCGCTCCAAATACCACTGGTGAATCTGTGATTCTTTAAAATCTTGGAAACTTCTGACGGCTCTCTGTGTGAGTCCCCTGGGGCGGGTGCCATCTCCGGTGTAGGTGTTGGAAAGATACCTCTGGGAAGAACATCTCAAAGAACCGATTTCATGAGAAAGGCTGGAAGAAAGTCTATCTAGAAAGGGATCTGAAGACCTCTGCGGTCTGCTGGCCTCAATGCGATCACAAAGTCCCAAATCCAATCACAAAATGTGCTTGGCTTTAAGAAAATACAGATTTTTTTTTTCTAGAAATGCATTCAGATGTATAACGGTTTTATTGTGATTTCCTTGGATACACATAAGCAAGGGGAGGACTCAAATGAAGAGTGCCAGCCTCATAAAAGAACCATTAAGATGTTATAGGGGCACCTGGATGGCTCAGTCGGTTGGGCATCTGACTTCAGCTCAGGTCATGATCTCGCGGTTCGTGAGTTCGAGCCCCGCATCGGGCTCTGTGCCAACAGCTCGCAGCCTGGAGCCTGCTTCGGATTCTGTCTCCCTCTCTCTCTGCCCCTCCCCTCACTCATGCTCTGTCTCTCTCTCTCTCTCTCTCTCTCTCTCTCTCAAAAATAAATAAACATTTAAAAAAAATTTTTTGGAAGACTGTTCTCATATCTCTCATTAGAGTTCTTTTTTTTAAATATGAAATTTATTGTCAGACTGGTTTCCATACAGCACCCGGTGCTCATCCCAACAGGTGCCCTGCTCAATACCCATCACCCACCCTCCCCTCCCTCCCACCCCCCATCAACCCTCAGTTTGTTCTCAGTTTTTAAAAGTCTCTTATGTTTTGGCTCCCCGCCTCTCTAACCTCTTTTTTTTTTTTTAACCACCTGACACCAGTCAGAGTGGCTAAAATGAACAAATCAGGCGACTATAGATGCTGGCAAGGATGTGGAGAAACAGGAACCCTCTTGCACTGTTGGTGGGAATGCAAACTGGTGCAGCCGCTCTGGAAAACAGTGTGGAGGTTCTTCAAAAAATTAAAAATAGACCTACCCTATGACCCAGCAGTAGCACTGCTAGGAATTTACCCAAGGGATACAGGAGTGCTGATGTATAGGGGTACATGTACCCCAATGTTTATAGCGGCACTCTCAACAATAGCCAAATGATGGAAAGAGCCCAAATGTCCATCAACTGATGAATGGATAAAGAAGCTGTGGTTCATATACACAATGGAATACTACGTGGCATTGAGAAAGAATGAAATATGGCCTTTTGTAGCAACGTGGATGGAACTGGAGGGTGTGATGCCAAGTGAAATAAGCCATACAGAGAAAGACAGATGCCATATGTTTTCACTCTCAGGTGGATCCTGAGAAACTTAACAGAAGACCATGGGGGAGGGGAAGGAAAAAAAAATTTTTTTAATAAAAAAAATGTAAAAAGAACCATTAGAATGTTCTATAAAGTACATTAATGATCTTGCCTTTACAATGTGTGCATTTCTCTGATCCAAACCCTGAACGCCCTAACTCCACCATCCCTACGTGTGGACACCAGTGCACAAGATAGGCTCACAGCAAAGGTCTTCATGGGAGCCCGTGGGAGGGGTCAGCTGAAGCCAGAAGTGGCAGGAACACGAGTCTTGACAGGGAAGGGCGCCTGTTTCTGAAAGAAGCAGTTCCCGTGAGCCCCCTGACAAACGCTCCCTTATGTATTTGCTGCTAGGGCCGCTTCTATCTCCTTGGCTGCAAGGATAGAGGTCAAGGATAACATCTGAGTAGGCTCAGACTAGATTTGGGGGCCTAACGTCTCCAGAGGGCGCCACTGCTTGTGTCTAGGCCTGCCCTCGTCCCTCTTCTCCTTCCTTCCCCCCTTCTGAGATGCCTGCGATCTCCCACACTCCCGAGGTGACACATAGACATCCATTTCATTCGGCAATTAGTGAGCACGTATTGTGCGCCATGTGCTGAATGCCCAGAGATAAGAGAATCACAGTCTCAGCCCCAAAGTGTCCCCACCAGGTGTGACACAGCAAGGTATTAAGGTCGTGAATGCACACAGTGCCACAGGAGTCTTCAGGGTAGATAGAAGACTCCAACTTCTGGAGGGAGAAAAATGTCACCAAGAATTCGAGCTGAGTCTTGAAAGAGAAAAGGATGCAGTTGTCCAAAAGCCAGAGGTGGGAGAAGATGTTTCTGGCCCCGGGGAACCAGAAGTGGAGGTAAATGAAGGCATCAGGCAGGCACGTGACTGGAGCTTTGGGTGAGTGTTGAGGATGGAGGTCAGGAGAGGTGGGAACAAAGCCGGGGAGGGGCACGTAAAGGGTCCAGGGGCCAGAGCTTCTATGCCAAGCTAATCAATCTGGACTTTGTCCCGTAGGCAATGAGGCACCTCTGATGAGTTTTAAGCAGATCAGTGACACAACCAGATTGACATTTTAGGAGACGGCTTGTCTGGCACGGGCGAGGTGGGGTTTCAGGGCAGGGCTTAGAAGCCGGAGGTTACCGCGAAGGTCCAGGTGGCGATGCTGGGGACACGGGCCACGCTGTGGCGGCGCCGCTGCCACAGCGGCTGAGAGGGCAGACAAGAAAGACATCTGGAAGGCAAACGCTCAGACGGACACCTCACCTGCCTCCTTTGCACCTCCCCCCTGCCTGGGGCTGGGGGAGGGGCTGCGGGGAGCTTGGACGCGGGAGAAGCACACGCCCCAGACCCCGGCAGGTCAGAGGAGAGAAAGTGGACTCTGGCGAAAGGAGGTTCTTCGAGACAAAAATCACCTGTCTCCAGGCCAGCTGATAAGCTCGGACGGTACAGTTGCAGAAGTGGCTGTGGGGTGCAAGGCACAGTGAGTGACAGCACCCAGATCAATACTCTACAGTTCCGGGAAGAGGGGAGATGAGCGGGGGCGAGGGAAGAACCAGGTCTCATATCTGGGAGGTCATTGTGATCATGAAGTATTCCAGCCCTCCGTCACCACGTTGGCAAAATTGGCAGAATGGACTACATTCTACGGTGGAAAAAAACTGAAGCTCCGGAAAAGTTGCTGATTTGCCCGGAGGGACCACGTTGACGCCAGAGGGCGCTAGAGCTGGACCCCACTTAGCTTCTGGCCACAGGGTCCAGGCTTCCTCTTCTCAAATTCTACCGTTCCTGTCGTCTGTTCCACGCGATCTAACACTTGGCCGGTTTCTGTGTCACAGGGCAGTAGTGATGGCTTAACATCTGAGGTCTGTGCTACGCGGCAGGAGCTGTTCTAAACACTTTCTGTGCTGTGAACTGATCTAAGCCAAGCTGTCCATCCCACAGCTGTCAGGCTTTGGGGGAAACAAAAGGAATTTCTGCTAATTAGAGGGGGATGGGAGCTACATGGCTTCCCCTCCCAACCGGCTACCTGGTGGCATTATCATAAAAGCGGTTCTGCCACATGTAACAAAGAGGCATAAAATCACCCACGTGTGGGTCCTTATGAGTCGCAACTCCGCTTTTGCAGGGACTCTGACACCACTTTGCAGGGAAGAGTCACTTTGCAATTGTGGGCCAGCTGGCCTTTGGGTCGGACCAGGAATCAGAGGCAAGACCAAAAGGATATCTAGACCTAGAAGTTTTCTGTGTAGGGTTGGGCAGCCGGCTTCACCAGATTCTTTTATTTTGTGTATGCCAGGCCACGATGCCTGCCCGGTCATTCGGTCTACCTGCTATCTTAAATGTCGCTCATTTCACCCACAAAATTTATTTTTTTTAACCTCCGTTATACTAATTAATAGGGCCCTTGGTGCAGCTTTGGATAGTAATATTTGAAGCCCCTACCGTAGACAGTCCCGGAGGGCGGGTCATTTAACAAATGCTTGTAGAGCATTCACTACATCCTGAAACGATATCAAGCATTTTGAACTTTACCCAGCACAACCTCCTTAATGGTAATAGCAACCCCATGAGGTACCTGTTACTACTGCCCTCATGTCCCAAATGAGGAAACTGAGTCATAGAGAAATTAAGGGATGCTTCCCCAGGTGGGGAGCGAGGGCCTTGAAAGTAGAGACTGTGGGTGTGATCCGTCCTCCAATCTCTACCCTCGGAAAGACACAAGAAATTCGTGTTGGCGGCAGATAATAATTACCAATGTGGCAACTGGTTTTACTGAATGGTGTGAGGTTGAAGTGTGTGGGTAGGTGGAGCGGTAGCTGAGTTATCCTGCAATGACCAATGGGACCCATGTGGCACCTGTCATTCTTCTAATATGCCTTCCTCCGATGTCTATGCATCCGGTACGGCTCAGAGTTGGCCTCAGCAAGCACCTGGTTTTATAGCTACCGATTTGCCTAGTTGGCTTTCCTTTGGCAGAGATAGACGTCCCTGTGCATGTACGAATGCCATAGTACCGGCACTTAATGGGTTCTTCCAAAACGAATGAAAGAATACACGATCAGGGGAGATAAATCACACGCTTCTGTGTGTGTATGCATGTGTGTTGTTTCCACGTCTAACGCCTTCCCATATATCATCACAGTTAATTTACCCCCAAATTATTTAAGATAGGCTCGGGGAGATGAAGAAATTTGCTTCATTGGGGCATCTGGGTGGTTTAGTCAGTTAATCATTTGACTTCGGCTCAGGTCATGATCTCGTGGTCCGTGAGTTCGAGCCCCGCATCAGGCTCTGTGCTGACAGCTCGGAGCCTGGAGCCTGCTTTGGATTCTGCGTCTCCCTTTCTCTCTGTCCCTCCCCTGCTCTCTCTCTCTCTCTTACAAAAAAAAAAAAAAAAAGAAACATTAAAAAAAATTTTTTTTAATTTGCTCAAGATCACACGGCAAGCAAATAGCTTGGCCACTAGCTCTGATGCCAACCCAGGCTCTTGCCAGCACAACACAGGGCTAGCAAGCAAATGCGCTTAGGAAAGATGTCAATGTCAGGCCTGTCTAGAAGAAGTACATTTCAGAGGGGTGGGCGCTCAGAGGTCTGCCTCCCATAAGAGGGAAAAGGCTTTTGGAAATAGCACACTGTACTCGGAAAGGCGACGAGTCTAGACAGAAAGGGACACCCAAATCTCCAGACCCCACCTCTCTTTCAGGTTTTCTATACGCTGGAGTGGGGGTGGAGGGCTTCCCAACATGCAAAACGTATGCAAGAATTTCATTCAAAAATGTTTAATAAATCAAAGCCGCACTTAGAACAAGAAGCATCACATCGCCCAGGTGATAGCTCTTTGTGAGGCTGAAGATCCAAGGGACAGACTTGTGTTTCTGCAGAACTGATTGATGGGATGGGAGAGATCGGGGAGGAAAAAAAAAAAAAAACCACCCCACTCTCTGCCATAGACAACCACCGAACAGAGGAAATTTAAAATATGAGAGGGAAGATTGAAGCCCCACGGAAAGATTAAAGAAAGGAAAGAACTACAAATGGGCAGATCAATTATTGTGTGAAGATCCGGAGGTGTTTAATTCATATCGGGCTGCACGTTGCACTTGGAAGTCACACAGCTGCGCGGCACGGATGGTTCTTGTCTCTTTACAAACTTCGCGGATCACAGGAGCCACAGCCACCAACGGCCAAAGAGCAGGGCTCATTTTGGCAAGAGACGGCCAGTGAGCGTGTCAGTGGAATTCTCCATCCTGTTTACCCACTGCAGCCTGTGCTCATCAGATCGCAAGGTTTTTTGGGTTTTGTTTTTCAAATCGAAATTGACCGGAATTGACCCCCCGGGGGGTGGGGGAAACCCTTTATTTTTCCTATAAAACTGACTTAAGTGTCATGAAAATCATGCCAAATGATCAGGGGTTTCCTTTATCTTTGGCCAGCGGGGAACTCAGCTATAAATAAGCTCGGTTTATTAACAGCGCAGAATTTATGATTTCCATAATAGCAGTCTGGTTTGCTGCTTGATATTGATTGCTCCAATTAAACACCCGTAATTGCCCCCACGGACCTGATTCAGCCTGGCCACGAATGTGGCTCCAGCCATCTTGAATTAGACCAAGGATGGACTGGGGATGTTTATCCAAAACTTGACTGAACCATTCAGGTTTCCTGAGTTGGATTTTCCAGCTAAGCAAATTCCAGCTAATAGTCGGGGTGGGTGCTGTGGTGCACCACCAGATCCCTCTCCACAGATGGGGCCCTCTTTCCCTCAGCTGCTGAAGGCTCTCCGCTGAGTTCCTCTCAGAGGATTTCCCTTCACCAGAGGTGCCTTGACCACACTCACACTTCTTCCATGGGGATAGCCCACATCCAGTGACGGGATGATCCCAGTACAAAGGCCTACCCCATGGCTCATGGCAGGACAACACTGAGGGCCAGCCCAGCTCTAGAACTTTCCGTGAGATGGACCTCTGTTGTGACTGCGTTGCAACCCAGCTTCTTCCTCTACCTGTCCCGCTCCCCTCACTCCCCTAGGAGTAGTGATCCTAAAAGCACTCCCCAATAAACTTCCTGCCCACAGATCCCAACATCTCCGTATGGGTTTCCCAGGAAACCCAGCCTTAAACAATAGTAGCTGATGCTGAAGGACAGGGTTTCCTTACTACCCACTGGGCACATTGCTACCCCCAATAATATATAATAGTCAGTATGAAGACAACGTGGAAATTGACCTGGCAAAACTACATCCCAAGACCCGGGCGTCCATGCAGTAGAGTGGGAGGGGCTTCAAACCTGGCTCTGTCTCAAGCTGGGTGACCTTGGGCGATGTATTGAACCTCTCTGAGCGTGGTTTTCTTTGACGATAAAATGGGTCAAATCAACTCATGGGGCAGTAATAAAGACTATATGAGCTTAGGAATGTAAAAGCACCCGGAACACAGAAGCTGCCCCGTAAATGTAGGTTTGCTTTCATAAACACAGCGGGGTGGTGGGCACCCTAGTATCTCCTAGGTAGGAAAAAGGGGGTGGGCAGTACCCACGAGTTTACGGTGGACGTGAACATACCGGGGAGACTTGGTGCAGCACGGGGAAAGGTACCCCGGCCCCCTGCCAAGTTAACAAGGCAGCTCCCCAGCTCCCGTTCCCCCAGAGGAGGGTCCTCCCCCCCCTCCGGAAGTTAATGGATCAGGCAGGGGCCTCGGGGAATGACGGGAAGGAACAGGAGCACTTCCCTGCAAGATGTCTTCTCTTCTCTGGTTAGGGAAGGGTTTACGAATTAAAAAAAAAATTTTTTTAAGTTTATTGATTTATTTTTAAGTTTGTTGAGAGAGACAGAGGCAATGCAAGCGGGGGAAGGGCAGAGAGAGAGAGGGAGAGAGAGAGAGAATCCCAAGCAGGCTCCACACGGCCAGCACAGAGCCAGACGTGGGGCTCGAACTCACTAAACCGGGAGATTGTGACCTGAGCTGAAACCAAGTCAGACGCTCAACTGACTGAGCCACCCAGGCGCCCTGGGAAGCCTTTCTGAATTTAATGGAAGCCCAGCCACGTGAATCTGAGTGAGGCTCATCATGAGAATGTAACTTCATGAGGCTGGCACCTGACCCATCTTCTTTGTCCCATACAGCACAGGCATGCTGTAGGCGCCCAATAAATACCTGCGGAATGAATGAATGAGCAATCGTCCTTATCCCCATGCCCCACAGAGTTCTGATGATTCTGGAGCAGGGGGCACACTTTCTGAGGGCAGTGGTGTCACATCAGCCCAGGCCCCTCTGCTGGCTTCCGGCGTGTCTCCATAGGGGCCCCTTCAAGTTGTGCAATGCTCTGGCTGTATCCCGTCACTTTCTCTGGGATCAGTGTTGTAAATACTGTTTTATTGGAACACAGCCCCGCTCACTGGCATAAACATTCTCTGCGGCTGCTTCGGTGACACGGCGGCAGGACCCAGCAGTCACGACAGAAATGCACGGCCAGAAAAAAACGAACATATCCGTTATCTGGTCCTTTCGGGAAAAGGTTGCTGACCCCTGTCCGAGAAGGAACACGTGAGATAAAGGTCCCCTCCGTGAAGGGGTTCATTCCTTCCCTGGGCTGGAGACTAGACTCACTGAACACGGGGCCCTTTCATCTCAGAGGGTCTGGGGGGCTCAGCAAGTTTCATCCCACAAAAAGACGTTAGTGATATCAAAGCCAGCGTGCTCTGCAAATCTACTCTATGGGGGCCACTGAGTTAAGTAAACACCTTCCCTCTGTGCTCTCATGTGCACCTCTCAGTAATGCCATGAAGTGGCAACTATATTTTCCCCACTTTACAGATGAGGAAACTGAGGCCCGGAGAGCGTAAATGACTGGCTCAAAGCCCCACAGCGGGAATATGTGGGCAGAGTGGGGGCTCTCCCAGGTCTGTTTTGAGTCCCAGCTGCTGTTCACAGGTACTCCTCTAGGCTGCCCCCCCCCAGACCACACCCCCCCCCTCATGCTGAAGGCCCAGCAGGAAGAAGAAGACTGTTGTTACGTAAATACAAATAAACACAGAACAGGTTGGTTCAGACCTGCTGGTTGCTGTATAAAAACAATCCCTAACCAGTACGTCAAAGAGTGGGTCTCTGGCAAGGTCACCGTGAGGAAGTCTTTCCTTAGGGTGGCAGAATCAGCCCACAGAGAACCAGAGTCCCAAGGCACCCCCCCCCCCCCCAAGGCAGGATAGGGGCTCTCTCCAGTGGGATGGAACCCAACTCTTGAGAAAATGTCACCCAGAACTCGAACAGAATAGATTGACCCGATAGCATCAGACACCCACACGGGAATGAGGACTAAAGGCTCTGTGTTTGAATTTAAAAAAAAAAAAACAAAAAACCAGAGATCCCAGGGAGGTCCGTTCCAACTCCCCAGATAAAGACATACTACACGATAAGCTAACCCTTTTGTCTTCCTCAATTCAAAGGACTACACATTTTTTTAGAGAATTCTCTCCTTTAGGGCCATGTGCCGAAATTTATTTAGTTCCACACTGTTGTGATAACAGAGCCTTGGGGAAATAGACAATATGTGGGAGGCCTGCAGTGATTACACGGAGAGCAAAATTGCTCAATTTTTGCTTGAGATAAAGGGGAGACTACACGTCAGGGAAATTAATCCGTATTAAAAAAATGAACCACAAGCGTGCTGAGGTCACTTCCTGTTGACCCAGGAAGAGAAGCTTCTGGTTTTCTGAGACTCCACAAGATCAAAGGGTCACGAGTTCACACAAGGCTGTGGAGGGGAAAAGAGACGCCTGCATCACTTCAGTGATTCGGTGATTTGACTTGCCTAAAAATGTCTATTTCCTCTTATAACTAACTGTGCAGGTGCCCTGAGGTCTGCAGTTTAAACGTGGAAAACAGCAGACCCCCCCGTGCTCTGCCTCTTTGGCCCTTGCTCTGTGGTCAGGGAACCATCAGCAGTGGCCTCAGAGCCACACGGGTGACCCACCCAGCAAACATCCTCCACCCACAAGGATTTCTGGTCCGTCACCTTGTTTCATTCTTTTTCACACTTATCACTAACCAAAAATTAACTTACGCAACGTGTGCCTCTTGAGAGCGAAGTTCTCACTGCCTGCCCCGTCCCTGCTTTGCCAATGCCTGGCTCACGGCAGATCACTGGTGCATATTTGATGGATATTAACTTCGTGAACAAGTTGAAGCGTGTTTGAAATTTCACAAATACTTTAGTTTCTCACATCGAGCTGGTTATGCTATTGGAGGTGTCCTGATTATAAAGTATCCAACTGTCACTTTAGGGGGCCCTGGGTGGCTCAGTCGGACAAGCGACTGACTTCAGCTCGGGTCATGATCTCGCGGTTCGTAGGTTCCGGATCCCGTGTCGGGGTCCAGCTGTGCTGACAGCTCGGAGACTGGAGCCTACTTCGGGTTCTGTCTGTCTCTCTCTCTCTCTCTCTCTCTCTCTGCCCCTCCCCTGCTCATGCTCTGTCTGTTTCTCTGTCTTTCAAAAATAAATAAACATTAAAAAAATATAAATAAATGAGTGAGTAAATAAATAAATAAATAAAGGATCCAACTGTCACTTTAATAAAGCGGTTATTCATCTAAGATATACGAACACCTACCGTGGGCCAGGCAAGTGCCAGGTATCTATGCCAGGAATCCAATGGCCAGCAAAACAGAACGCCTGCCTTAGGAGCTTTCGGTCTGGTGGGAACAGTGGGCAACGAAGATTCGTGAAATAGTAATACAGGCCCGCAGTCATGACCTTGGTTAACGCTATGAAGGAAAAACACACGAGGCCTTCTGAAGAAGTCATATCTGTGCTGAGACCAGAAAGATGCATTGGCTGGGTGAGTTAACCAAGTAAACTTGCTCAAGAGCGATGAGGGTTGGAGTTAAGAACTGAGTTAGGGTGGGAGTGAAGATTAGGGGAACACTGGGATGGGTTCAGAGAACTTTCCAGAAAAAGGGACTGGTGTGTACCTGTGTCATAGAGGTCAGGTGGATATTGACCAGGAGCAAGTTGATGGCTGCCTGAAATGGAGAGAAAATAAGTGGAGAAAAGAAGACAAATTTGGAGTTATTTAGGAGGTAAAAACGATAGGACTCGGTTTGTCCTTCAAGGACATCTGGTGGCTGAGGCATTGACTTTGGCCTTCTCCGGGGCTAGTACCCATGGGGCCCTTCGAGGCTGGCAACCTGTCTCCCAAAGGTGGAAGCAGCCACTGAGCGGCCCTGCGTGTGCCAAATAGGTTAGGGCATATGGGTGAGCAGGAGCCCCGAGCGAGGGCCCGCCTCAGCTGGCGGCAAGGTTTCAGAACCCGGATGCCGGCCCTGGCAGGAGGGTTCCCGGAGCCCTCACATAGATTACTGTGGGCAGTCAGGTGATTACAAGAGCTCAAGATGATGCTTATTAAAGAAATCAATAAGCGTGTTCCTGAGAACCCACGCTTGAGAGGTAACGTTGCTTTATGGAACCTTACCTGGAACCAGGGTAGCTAAATACAGAACACGGGGAGGACCGGCCCCGGATATGAGCATCTCGGTTTCTTCACCCTCTTGATCAAAGAAAGACTCCAAGGAAAGGAGAAAAAAAAAATAATTAAAGAGCAGAAAACCTGATGTAATGAGATTTAAAAGAAAACTTTTGAAGCCAACAAGCAACCATGGGCAATGCTTCAAAGGGCCCAGGATCAATGTTTGTCAATAGCAGTTTTGCGTCCTTTATCTTTCATGAATAGAGAGTGTGATGTTGTTAGGAGCCCGTCCATGCCTTAATTCTGTTTAGAGATTTGATGAATCAGAACTCCGTTAACATTCTGTCTGAATCAGCGACGGCAAAGGCCTGTAGCGGAAGCCTTACCCGACCGGGGCTTTCATCCCGTGCGTGGGACGGTAGTTAACTATCGGCCCTTCCGCATCGAACACTCGGCAGCCCCCGGGGTGCACCCAGGGGCTGGAGCTCTTTAACCCTGCCACTTCCTTTGGATACTTTCTCCCCAGAAAAGAAACCACCCCATGACTCAGCCCAGCTCCAAAGTGGCCATTTGTTTAATCAAGATAGTTGGTTTGCAAAACATTAAACAGTATTCGATGCCTAGTTAATAATTGGCATCCTTTGTTCTTGAGTCCTTGGGGACATGTTTCCCCCGTAAAGGCATAGACAGCAAAAGAAATTGTGTGTCGAGCAAAACAAGAGGCCTTCAACTGCACATATGCTCGCCAGAATGTGTCATCTCCACATCGTGCTGGTAACAGCTCTGGTGGGAAAGGCAGCCATCGGGGTAAGTGTCCTTTTCAAATGTCCGTAGTTGAGAGGCTGAGGTTATGAGGCGGACCTGGGTTCGACCCAGGTTCAAGCACCCGGGCCGGGAGTGACTAGAAACTTGGGTTGTAAAAGGCATGTGTTGTCAATCTGAATACATCCTGATTGTAAGAGTCAATGCAGGCCTGTAATGTTAGTTGCTGTCGAGAAGCCAAGTCCATGAACCCACGCAACTGACTCGAGCCCTCGGAGCAGAGTCTCCGTGAGCACCTTGCCACTAAGGGGACCGGGGCGAGCAAATCTGCCAAGACGAGGGGCTCGGAGAACCCTTTGGCATGGATCTCCGAGAATCCTTCAAGAAGCCATTAAAAGCTACAGACTCTCTTTGCACGTGTTGACGGAGGTACAGTTTTCTGGCCATCTGAGGCAACAGTAGGGGAGGAACCCCTGTGATTCGGCTCGAGGGGAGAATCCTGTTTGTTGCGTATGAGTCTGGTTTTACTTAGGTGGATGAGTTTTGGAGAGAAGCTTCGTGGGTAGCTTTTTCTCCCTTGTCCCTAGCAGATGGGACAAGGAGGGTCAGCAGGGGCCCAAGGGAGGTGGTGGCGAGCAGGGAGAGGAAATGCCATCCGCGGGTCTTACGTGGGGACCGTAGGCATTTGGAAGCAGATGGCCGGTGGAGATGTCGGCCCCTGCTGTGTGCCTTTGTGGTTCCAGAGTGTCAGCTGGATCTCTGTGGGCACAGGAGAGGGGCCATCAACAGAAACAGAGCCTCCTGGGGTTCCCTACCAGATGTGGTTTGAGGCATGAGCATGGGTTTTGGAGCCAGCGCTTTGAATCACAGCTTTGCCACATTCTAGCTGTGGAATATTGGGCAAAACATAATCACGCTGAGCCTCAGTTTCCCCTACTGCAAACCAAGTGACAGATAATCTGTCACAGATTTGGGGAGGGCCATGGCTGATTGGATGAAGCAATGCATTGGCTTTCAATAAATATTAGCGCTTTCCCCTTTAAATTTCCAGAATGAATACGACATCTCTATAAGGGGAGGCTGGGTGGCTCAGTCGGTTAAGTGTCTGACTTCAGCTCAGGTCGTGATCTCACAGCCTGTGAGTTCGAGCCCCGCATTGGGCCTTGTGCTGACAACTCAGAGCCTGGAGCCTGCTTCGGATTCTGTGTCTCTCTCTTTCTGCCCCACCCCCATTTGCTTGTGTTCTCTCTCTCTCTCTCTCTCTCTCTCCAAAATAAATAAACATTAAAAAAAATTAAATCAGAGAATGTACCCCTTTGGGGGGGCAGGTAGAGAAGAATCAAGGGATGACAACAGAAAGAGCAGTCATAACCCCTTTATCTTATTAAATACCTTTGCATTTTATTTCCCATTCTATTCCCTAGAGCTTTCCCTGTAGGCAGCAGATTACATTTCAGATTTTCTCATTAGATGCTTCAAAACCAAGAGCTTCTCCTCCCCTTTCGGTAAACTTTCCTCAGACACCTTCCTTTGGCCCATATTAAGCTGTCAAGTGACTCACCTCTGAGAGAATTTTCTTTCACCAGTGATGACTGGTATATGTGTGCTGTGGCTGCAGTTACAAATTTTCAAGCCCCTACATCATTTGATTGCTTGGTGGATGTCTGGGGACAAGACCCAGCAGAAATACCATAGGTCTAGAGGAAGAGGTGGAAATTATCAGAGGCCCACAAGGGGCCCAGAGAAAGTACCAGTCGGAAAGAATTAGATCCTAAAGTTTGCAGGCAAGGAGAGAGTTGATGCAGTCTGTTTGAAGTTCACACAACGGTAATGGTCCCAAAAACTCCCTTTGGTGCAAGTCCCAGTGAATTTTTAGGGTTAGCAATGAAATTATAAGTCAATAATGGATAAAAGAGAAAATATGAGAGATAGCCTTCGGGCAATGAGCTTAGTCAGTTCCAAAGAGAGGATTCAGGGCTTTGGAATGTTTTCTTACCCCAGATGTGTGCCAGACAGGTGGTCGGGAAGGCGGCTTGCATTCCACGGGCCAGTCCACAGACATCCAGGGGAAAGTGGCCAACTCGCTCAGATGCTTTGGAGAGTGCAGGGGCATCATCGAGGGGAGGGAGCCACACAGCCAGATGGGCTGGGCAGTCTCTTCCACCCCACGTAGCTAAAGATAATCACCAACTGTTATCATTTAATGAGAAATCCTGTGGGCCAGGTTCTTTCTTTACAGTGGATCGGTTCATCTCTGGGAGGACCCTAAGAAGTAGGTAGTGTTATTGTTCCCACTTTACAGGTGGGAAGATGGACAGCTTGGCCTCTAGTCAAGCTGAGCTCTACCCTACAGGCTGCTGTCCACTGTCTGGATGAGGTCTTTCACCTGGACTCTGGCTGAAGATGAGATTTCTTCCATCCACAGAGCTTCAGGGACATGGTCCTCTGTGTAGGGGCAGGAAGCTCTTAGTCCAGGGGTTTGTTTGCTGGTTGGGGTGCAGCGATCTCCATGTGCCCCTGGAACTTTAAAGAAAAGTGGTCACAGGAGCTACAATCACTATCCATTGGAAGGATGTGTGGACACTCTCCCATGAATTTAGGTCATGCAGCAAACCCTATAATGAGTTCTCCATGGGCTCATGTCTAACTTAGATTTTTATTCAGATATCCGTGATCCAAAGAGGTATTGGACAAATGTTATTGTCATGGACACCAGAAATTCATTCGAAGTGCATTCCTGGCCTGAGCTAGAGTTGGTTTTCCTGAATGAACACCTGTCTCCAGCACAGCCTTGTACTGTTGCCCCTGTGCTGTGGATGAGAAACGCACCCAGAGATGTTCAACTAACTTCCCAGCCAGGACCGAGGCTCAGATCTGTCCCACTCCTTGCCTGTTACAGGAGACCCACTCAACTGTATCAAGGATGTGCACCGCGCCCAGGGCTCAAAAATCTCTTCTTGCTGTGGTTCTTGGCCACTGGGCTCGGCCATAATGGGATTTGACCTTCTCCAGGGTCAGAAGCCAGAGGACAAGGCTTGGCAGGCCATCCCTAGAGAGGACAGAAGACAATGGCTTTTCTCTCCCCAGCAATGCACCTTATAATTAAAACACATGTTTGCTCCCATGTCTAGACTCCTTAAACCCTCGAGTTTAAACTCAACAACTCTAGAACTCTAGTATCCTCCCAGGTAGAGCACCACAGAAAGTTTTGAAGGGACCCGAATCTGCAAACTGGCAACTTGGGGTCCATTCTGCTCACAGACTGAGTTTTCTTTAGGGGGTAGAAGGTCAGCCGAAGAGTATTTTAATTTTCTTTCAATTGTTTGGCAACATTTGCAAATCAGAACACTTCACATAGAAGCACAAATCCCCAGCTTTTCTTGAAAACCAGACATTTTTTTAATTTTTTTTATTATTATTTTTTACGTTTTTATTATTTTTATTTTTCTGAGACAGAGAGAGAGACAGAGTGTGAGCCGGAGGGGCAGAGAGAGAGGGAGACACAGAATCCGAAGCAGGCTCCAGGCTCCGAGCTGTCAGCACAGAGCCCGACGCGGGGCTCGAACTCACAGACTGTGAGATCATGACCTGAGCCGAAGTCGGACGCTCAACCGACTGAGCCACCCAGCACTCCCAAACCAGACATTTTAGTAACATGGGGCTCACGTACCTGCTTGGCACCAACCAGATGAGGGGCTACCATTCCCAGTTTCAGAAGAAACTTGAGCGCCCCCCCACCCGGCCCCCACCGAGTCCATAGGCCCTACCACTCTTTACCACTGATACTCTTTTGCTGGATGGATTTACATTATCGGCCAGGTTCTAAGTTGGAGAGAGAGACAGAGACAGCCCGGCTTGTCTGTTATTATGCAGAAACACTATGGATGTTGAAGGATTGGAGCCTGTTTTGGATGGTCAAGTAACTGGGTTCAGCGTCTGATTAATTTCAGCGTTCACATCTGCACAGCCCCCAGGACTGAACTAGGCCTTTGATGGGAAAGTAAGAGCCACCCCTTTCTAAGCCTCAAGGTTCCAGAATATCCAAGTCTCCTTCAGGCCCAGGAAGGACGTCACTCCCTCTTGCTGGAACCACAGAGTCTTAAGGAAAAGAGAGAGACTGAAGTTCACTGTGACTTCTTACAGATTTTTTTTATACAAAACTGATCCAAAGCACAATTCCAACTCATTAGCTTTGGCGTATATGCTGGTATTTAGGGAAATCAGGTCGCGGGAAATCGCATGTGTATATAGGCACAGATATATTTATATTTTAAATTCATTAAGGTTCCCTAAATGCAAAAGGAATTCTGCTGTCACAGAGAAACAGCATGGCAGAATATTCGGCAGCCGGGATTTTAAATAAAACATGCTTTTTCTTCATAATTAATATAACAAGGTTTTCTGGCTTAGGACTTGGCAAAGATCCCAGGAAAAATAAGGGGGTGGACTGGTGTGATGTGCCTGTGACCCGACAAACAAGTTCCATGAAGAGTTTATGCTTAGCGAGCTCTCCTTACTCGTGCCCATGATTTGCAAGGGGGGGGGGGGGGGGGGAAGAAAAGAAAAGCAAAGAAAAACTCAAACTCTCTGACAACAGTAGCTAATAATCATAATCATAGCACAACCATTTATTAAGTCTCTATCCTATGTCAGATACTGTGTGCCTAATGTTTATTACTTCATTCCCAAGTGCCCAATGGCTTGGGCACCCATATCATCCTTATTTGACAGATAAGAAACTAAGCTACAGAAAAGCTAAGGAATCTGTCCAAGATGGCGACCCCCGGAGGCTACAGAATGGGGATTCAAACCCAGGTCTGCCCTAAAGCCCAAACCGGTTTCTTAATGTGTTTGTTAAACAGAGTTACCTTTTCTCTAGCTCAACAGATTTGTTTTTAAAGGAAATTGTCACTACTATATTGGAAAAAAAAAAAAATCAAAGAAAATGACATCACTGAATTCTAACTGGCTACACTTGCCACCCAAATGCTCAGAGCCTGAGGCCTGCTTTCTCCTTGTTGGAAGGGGAGGCTAGCAAGAGGTAGAGAGGATAGAGACTTACCAACAGCACCCAGTTCTCCTTTGTGATGGGTTTGGAAGGGTTTATGGTGAAATTGGGAAGGGAGTGACCATCTTATGCTGTGCCTGATGTCAGGTCATGCCCTGGGGAGCACCAGCTGAATCAGCTTGGGGACCACCAGTTCCACACCAAAGGAAGCATGGAAGTCAAGGCAGCTTCGGGATCATGCAGAGGCAGAGGCCTCAGACCCATCTCGCTCTTTTGTCTTGTTCATTTGCCTTTCCAAAGGCCTTCCACCTGCACTATCACACCCAGAAAGGCGTGTGTTTATCCCTCGTCCTCAATCCTCCCCAATTCTTTGCAAAAGCTGCACTCCTCACGAGCAGCCATATGCCCTGGAATAAAACATGAGGGTAAGGACATTTTTGCTTTTACAATCGGGGAAGCTGAGGCACAGAGCGACTCAACAACTTGTGCAAAGAGGAGAGATCAGCCCACAGTCTCCCTTGGCCAGGAGCTTCATGCCTAAGGCAGGTATAATCAAAGCGAGCCTGAGGGCAAAGTCACCTGGGTACTGGTTCAAAATTCATGTTCTGGGCCCACTCCAGGCCCATGGACGCACGATATCTGTGTTAGGGCCCAGGAACCTGAATTTTTTAATTTATTATTTATTTATTTATTTATTTATTTATTATTAGAGAGAGAGCGCTCCAGGGAGGGTCGGAGAGGGAGACAGCAATTCCAAGCAGGTTCCGCACTGCCAGCATAGAGCCCTACGTGGGGCTCAATCCATGAACCGTGAGATTGTGACCTGAGCAAGTGACCAAGACTCGGACACTTAACTGACTGAGCCACCCAGGCGCCTCGGGAAACTGAATTTTTACCAAGTTCTCCAGAAATGAATGGCAAATGCCATGGAAGTCTTCTACTCTGCCCCATCCCATCTCTGCTTGTCACGTGAAGCTACATTCCAGCCCTCAGTCACCCGGGCAGAGGCCTGAATGGGCTCTAAAGCTCTGAGCGTTCAAGTAGAAAGGCTACGCAGGTGATTGACAGAGCAAGGAGATCTGGCCTCGAGTCCCTCCCCTGCCCCAGTCAGTTCATGTCCTTACAGGAACACTCCATCCCCCCGGGCCTTACCCCTCTGTACATGAAGAGTCCAGACCCACTCCTCTCCACAATGCACCCTTGCTCGTCACTATGGTCCTGCTTCACCCACGCTCCCGAGAAGGAAGCCACCCACACAGACCGCGGGCCAATGCTTTCTTCTTTGGCTGCCATATTTCCCCCGCTAAAGCCTTCCCTCCTTGCCCTGAGGTTCAGATTAAAGCAAAGCCACAGCGAACCCTGCCCATCCTGAGACAGCCCTGTGTGGTGTATGTACAAAAGCAAGAAAGGCAAGATTCCTTGCGACTAGAAAAGGACTGAATGGCACCACTCCATACCTATCAGGATGGCCAGAATTTTCTTAAATGGAAAGTAACCAGTGTTGATGAGGATGTGAAAGAATTGGAACGCTCTCTCACTGTTGGTGGGAATATAAAATGGTGCGGCCACTACGGAGCACAGGATGGTGCTTCCTCAGAAAGTTAAACATAGAACTACCCTAAGACCCAGAAAATTCCACTCCTAGGTATAACCCAGAAAAATGGAAAGCAGGGACTGGAACAGATATTTATACACCCATGTGCATGGCAACTTATTCGCAATAGCCTAATGATGTAAACAACCCAAGCGTCTCTCAACAGATGAATGGATAAACAAAATGGATAGGCAATGGAAATCTACTCAGACTGAAAAGGAATGAAAGTTTGGTATATGCTACAACATGGATGAACCTTGAGAACGTCATGCCTAGTGAAATAAATCCAGTCACAGAAGGATAAATATTGTGATTCCACACATATGAAGTACCTAGAATAGGCAAATTCAGAGCCAGAAAATAGAATACAGGTTACTCGGGTACTGATCAGGGGAGGGCGGGGAGTGAGGAGAAAGTTGTTATCTAATGGCTACACACTTTCTGTTGGGGATGATGAAAACGTTTCGGGTGAAGATAGTGTGGGATGGTTACACAACCATGTTCGTGTAACTAATGCCAGTGAATGGTACACTTGCAAATGGTTAAAATTAAAAATATTGTGTTGCGTGGATTTTATCACAGTTTTGGGGGGGAAAGGACTACGTGGCTTTGCACAACTGTGAATTTCATCATAGTTTGTCTGCAGCCAGAGCCACAGTGGGGGGATGGTATGGGGCAATACTTGGGTTGGTGACGGGAACACGGACAACCTCTGTCCTCTGTCGCCACCACATCTCACCCTGACCTTGAGCTCTTTGTCCAACAGTGAGGACTGGCCTGCTGAACGCTGCACTCTTGTCTTTGGCCCACCCTTTTAGGCCAGTGACTTCAGCTTCACTTGGTCACGGGGCAGAGTTATCTCCCACCCAACTGCCCTTGGGAATAACGCGGCTTCTCCGTGTTGATCCACAACCAGCTCATGGTAGAACATCCAAGGAGGAAGGGATGGAGGGATTAGAGTTCCAATCTCTCTTCAAGCTTATTTATTTTGAGAGAGACGGAGTGCGCATGCGAGTGGGTGGGGGGGGGCAGAGAAAGAGGGAGAGAGAGAGAGAGAGAAAATCTGCAGCAGCCTCCACATCATCATCGCAGAGCTCAACACAGGGTGGGGCTCCATCCCACAAATCTTGAGATCATGACCTGAGCCGACATCAAGAGTTGGACACTTCACCGGCTGAGCCACCCAGGTGGCCCTAGAGTCCCAATTTTCTGTTGTTGGTTGGTTCATGATAAGCCAAGCTTCTGGCCCCAGAGAACAGGTCTTGCACCACATCTGCCCTCTTCTGCGTCCCAATCCTCTGAGAACATCTTCCACCAGCTAATTCCTGGGATTCACCAACTCAGACTGTTAGCCTCTGCCTTCTTGTTTTCCAGAAGATTTAGAATTCTGAAAGGCAGAGGAAGAACCTGAGCTGCAATAATCTAGATTAAAGATGAAATCTCGAAAAAGCTTAAACTCGATTAAAGAGAGGACAAAATGGATTAGACTCCCATGCTCTTCACCCCCGAGGAGATTATGCTGTAAATCAGTAAGACTCAGAGACAATATCCTTCTCTCTGCCCTCCCTGTCTTTCCCCCAACAAACCTTAGCCTAGAAGACACTAGAAGATACTAGAAGCTGCTATTTTATCCCTGTTGAGACAAGGAACAGAAGCGGTAAAAGAAGCAGGCAGCGGCTTGCACACCCCCCCGATCTGAGTGGAGATGTTTGTTGAGATGCGTTGGCCACCGTGGCCTGGCCGAGGCTCGAGCTGACTTTTGTACCTTCCACAGCTGTCGCTGGTGCCCAGCAGTCCTCTCTCTGTCCTACCAGGCCTGGGTCAGCCCGGACAGGCCTTCCATAAAGCTTTCCAAGGACAGAGGTCTGATTTCACAACCTGCCTCTTGTAGAATTCGGTAGTGCTTCTGTTTCTTTCTCCTCCATTCTTCCGTTAAAGCGTATGATTGCCACGCTCTCCTCAGCCCTCATAGCGACGGAGGTTAAGGGCAAGGGCTCTGGTGGAAGACTGGCTCCATTCTATCCTGGCTCCAGCAATTTACTAGCTGAGTTACTGTGGGCAACTTCACCTCTGGGAACCGGTTTGCTCACCTCTGAAATAGACACAGTGATAGTACCTCCATGGTCAAGCATCGTGTGCCACAAACGAGACGGAATGCATGTAAAATATTGATCACAGTCCTTGGCACACTGTCAGCTCTTGATGTATGCCAACTGAGATCACGGTTGTCTCCTCCTCCCCCGCCCCCTTCTTATTCTTTTGCTTTCGTGGTCTTCCCCCTTGCGTTTGCAAGTCCCAGGAGTAGGAGTTGTATCGTTTTAAGTGTCACGGTGGAAAGACTGAACGCCAGAATGGGATGAAACATTGCGCCTCCCCATTCCCCCACCCCCATCACCCAGGTTAGTTTCAGGATCCAGACCTATGGCATAAATAACTGGCTACTGGCCTGGCCTCTCCCACATGGTCCCCCAGCTACCCAGCCTGTGTTTGGGCTGCGGGTCTCCACATGTCGCTGCCGCCTGTCTCTGCAGGCGGACCCAGTGGCTCACAAAATGAGTGGGCCTGCTCTGGATCCCTGACTCGCAGCCCAGGCTGCATCGCTGGACGGCAGCTGCTTCAGATTCGCCGAGAGCCAGCGGGATCTGCAGGGCCCCCAGGCCCCAGAAAGGTCCAGCGTTGTTTTTGTTTGGTTTCTCCCGAGAGCGAGGGCTCAGCTCCTGGGAAGGGCACGTCTGCCACCTGCTGGCTGTGGGCAGCGCAGCACTTGGCTGGCCCTCCCGCTCCGGCTCAGAGCTCAGATTTGGGGTTCTGGCCCAGGTCCAGGCGTCAGAGGGCCTTGCCCACGCTGGGCCCTGAGGAACCATGTTCCTTGAAGTCCTCTCTCCTGTCCTGCCCACTCCTCGAAGGCTGAGCGTGGCCAGGCACGGTCCACACTGTTCAGTGTAAATGGGAGAATTCAGGGGCTATCTCCTCTGGGCTGGGGGAGCATGGGGAGAGGGGCAGGCCCTGCCCTCCGGACAAGCTCCGTGGAGGGCAGATGACGCAGGGCGAAGGACCGGATCGACGCAGAGGTGGCAGGAGGGGTCACATTTGCACTCGGGGCCGTCTCACGGCCCTCCCTTGGTTACCGCCCTGGTGCTCAAGCCTGGAGGAGTCACCTTTGGATTCTACCCCGTTCAAGTCCCGAGGCCCAGGAACACCCTTAGGACCTGAACCCGCCCTTTCTCCATCAGGCTCCCCACTATCAACCCCCTTCCCAAACAAGATACCCCGCCCCCGCCCCGTGTCATTCTTTGCAGAAACCAGGCCGGATGACCCTGAGGCAATTAAGCAGGCGTGGGCCCCGTCTAGACAGCAAATGGCCACTCTTCTTCTCTGCATGCCTTCCCCTCCCCAGCGGTGTATGTCACAATTTGCCAAACCTACAGAAGAGTGGGAAGAATAAGGCGCACAATAAGATTCTCTAACATCAGTCTACACTCCAGTTTCCCGATTGCCCCAACAATGTCCTTTACGGCTTCTTTTTTCTTTTTTTAAATCCAGGACCTCTCATGGCCTTGGGTTGTCACGTCTCTTTACTCTCGCTTAGTAAAGAACAGCCTTCCCACCTTCTCTGTCTTTCACGGCACTGCCATTTTTGCAGGGCCTCGGCTAGTTCCGTTGAACGGCCACAACCTGCGTCTGCCGTGCTTCTCGTGAGTAGACTCGGGAGAAGCGTTTTTGTCAAGAATTCCACTGTGGATACTGCGGCCTCGGTACCTCAAGTCAGGATGCATTCTTTTTTTTAACCTGCCTCTTCTTTTTTTTTTTTTTTAAGTTTATTTATTTTGAGAGAGAGCGCACGCGCACACGTCTGTGAGTGGGGGAGGGGCAGAGAGAGAGAGAGAGAGAGAGAGAGAGAGAGAATCTTCATCAGGCTCCACGCTCAGCGCAAAGCCCGATGCGGGGCTCTATCTCACAAACCGTGAGACCGCGATCTCAGCCAAAATCAAGAGTCGGACGCTTCGCCGGCTGAGCCACCCAGGTGCGCCTTACCTGTCCTTTCCAACGTATCATCTGCCTAGTTCCCGAAACGGTTAAGGGGGCCTACAGTCAAACAGAAAATTAAAACCTCTGCTGAGGGGAGAGGAGGAAAACATACCACACTCCCCAGGTTGATGCGAGTGCCGGGAAAATGATCCCATTGACCAGTGCCTTCTGGTGGCCAAGACCCAAAAGGGAGAACTGCGTGGGTGACAGAGCCCCCCTTTTCTAAATCAGAGGTCGGCAAGCTTCGCCTGGAAAGGGCCAGATAGGAAATATCTGGAGCTGTATGGTCTCTATCACAACGACTTTGCTGTTGTGGCACAAAAGCAGTCGAAGACAACACTTAAAAACAGGCATGGCCGTGTTCCAACGAGACCCTATTTGCCTTTGAGCGTCCCACTCTTGGCTTCGGCTCAGGTCATTATCTCTCGGTTTCATGAGACCGAGCCCCGTGCCCGGAGCCTGCTTGGGATGCTCTCTCTCTCTCCCTCTCTCTCTGCCCCTCCCCCACTCACACTGTCTCCATCTCTCTCAAACAAATAAACTTAAAAAAAAATTGTGTTTATAAAACCACACCTCTGGGTTTGGCCCCAAGGGCCTTAGTTTGCTTACCCTCGACTTAAGTAAAAGAATATATTTCCAGCTCTTAAATGAATAAAACTTTCTTCTTCCGACAAGTACTGTGCTCTAAAAGGAATTGTTCATAAGACTGTTTATTTATTCAACAAAAACTTTTTCGGGGCTGTCATGTGCCTCCTCTCAGTAGGGGGTAATACATCAGTGATGAAACAGACGAGATCTTTGCCTTTCCGGAGGGCAGAGTCAATGTAAGAAATGGATAACATGCAAATAGACAAGAGCGGCATGGCACAAGAACTATGGAGGAAATGAATGGGTATAATGACAAACCAGTGTGTTGGGATGTGTCACACCCACGGCGAGCTGGGGAAGGCCTCCTGGAGAAAATGACCTTTAAGCTAAGACCTAGCAATGGTCACGGGAGAGAGCCTTCCACATAGAAGTAAGAGCAGGTGCAAAGGCCCTGAGGTGGGAGGACTTTGGCCAGCGCCAGTTTGAACCCGGGTGTGGCTGGGGATTAGTACTGGGCGGTGGACGGGAAGGGTATGGCCGGAGGATTATAGGTTGTGGCAGGTGCTTGTGTTTTCTTCCAAGAACTATGAGAAGGCACTGGAGAGTTTTAAGCATCTGTCCATCCCCCTCCCAAGGAGCTGTCACCCAAGGCTCCCCCAGACTGGAGTGTGAATCCGAATCTGATCACAGCTGTGTGACCTGTAAGCCTCAGTAGTCTCGTCTGTACATGGGCTAATAGAAGCCTCCTCATAGGGCCGTTATAGGAATGAAATGCAGCAACGCACAATCAGGCGGAGAGGAGAGGCTCTGTACATGTTCATCACGGTCAGGGACATGGTTGTCAATACCTGGGCAGCCATGCCACAGCCTGAGCCCGGGTAGGCACAAGCACCGGGTCCCTACCAAGGAGAATCCTCAACGGGCTCGGGAAGAAGGGGAGGAGGGGGCGTCTTCAAAGAGTCCCCGCCCCCTCCCTCTAACCCGTCCCAGCTACAGCCATCCGAAAGCACCCACTGCTCCTGATCCTGATATGTGACCCTGGGAGAAGCTCCTCTCAGCTGGCAGGAGCTCGGGGAGGCACCCAGCCAGCCAGCAGACTCAACCTTGCTCAGCCCTGTGTTGGTTTTCTGTTTTCGTTTTTGCTTTTTTGCAGTTCTCCTTGATGTCTTTACTCGTAGACCCGGACCCAGGTGAGTGTGTGGATCGTCCAGGGGCTCCCCACAAGCTACAGGCTGCTCTGGGATGGAGGAGAGGGGACCCACGCGTGTAAGTGTTGGCACAACCTCGGCGCTCAAAGGGTTCCGAAGTGCCACGGACTCCTTCAAGAATCTTCCCAGAAAGATGCTCTCTTGGGTGTTTGTCCCTCCACGCACACGCACAACGCTTTGCTAAATTCCGAGCTGCCCGCGGGTGCCCCCGATGCCCTGTCTCAGGACCCCAAGGGAAAAACTGCTGATACGGTTAAGTCCCTTAACCGTACAGGCAGCCCTCAGGCTGAGCCGCCCCTGTGGCGGCCTCCCACGAGCAACCCCCCCACTGCCCCTCTGCCTGGTTTGTTTCCCCAGACCCTTTCACGACGGCTCTGTCTCTCACAGACTCTCTCTGTCACCTTGTCTCTGTCCTGTCCCCTCTGCCTGGTACCCTCAGCTGTGCCCCAGCTGAGCAGAGCTGTTCTTTCCTGCCATCATCCAGCCTCGGTCTCTTGACTCTGGGCCCAAGTCTCCCTTCCAAGAACCAAGGCACAACTCCATCAGGGCAGAGGCCGGCACTGGCAGTGGCTTGTGTTGGTCACCCACAGGGGAACGAGAGCCAGGCAGACAGCACGTGGAGATGGCAAAGTTTAGTCACATCTAAACTTTGGGTCGGGGCGTATTTGGAGGCTAGATGGAGACAACTGGGGCAAATTCCGCATGATGGTCAATACTCTCCAGCGGCAAAGCACTGGGTGGGCAGACAGACTTGTGCTGGCTCAGGGCAAGGGATGTCTGACCTTTGTCTACCCCACATGCTCAGGGAAGGTTTGTGAAATTGAGCACGGTGTGTGGGTTTTGAGAGGGTCCGTGTCTTTCCTCAAAGCAAAGGAGAGTGTTCTATTCAACAGTGTAAAATTCTGTTCCTTGGAGGAATCATGCGTCAGAGGGCTCCCCCAGCTGGCCACACCAGTATCTGCACGTGGAGTCCAAGGTGGGGGCGCTGTCCAAAGCTAAGAGGTGGGAAGAGCTGTCCCCTCCCCCGGCCTTCAGCACACAACTCTCAGGCCCCATTGGAGGGCTCCTTGGGTCTAGATGTTGGAGCTCCAGAACAGTGGGGTCACTCAGTGGACGAAGAGCTTGGAAAACTCAAGAGACCTCGCTCTCTTCAAGTAAATGAAAAGCAGACCCCCCGCTAGTCCGTGAGGTCAACTTTCTGAGAATTAAGAGACGTGTTTACCTCCAGACGCTGGGCTGCCATCGTCCAGAAAACTGCAAAACGACACCTACAATCACCATGAGTTTGTGGCGCCATGAACAACCTGAACAGCTGTAGCCAGTGGCCCCGCTAAACACAGATGACCGAAAAGGGAAGAGGTCCGTGCTCTGTGTTCTTAAGGCTTCTAGCTTTCAGGAGATAGATCAGAAGCTGGAGGATCAGATTTGGTCTGCAAACAGGAAGAACTTCCTGTCCATCCGAGTTGCCCAAAAACCTGCATGTGCTGTTGGGCTCTTGGGAGGTGGCCAGTTCTCCATCACTGGTGGCATTTCAACACGAGCTGAAAAGCCACTTTAGTAGCGAGTGGAGAGTATTGGATTTAACCTTCTGAAATTCCTGGCCCTATAAGAACTGTGCCAGTAGCTTCTGCCAGTCTGGTGAGCCGATGACAGGACCCCGGAGCCTGCCATCCCTGGGCTCCTAAGTCCGTCTCGAGGTGTCGGGTCAACCTCTGGCCGTGCAGCTGGGTGAGACGCGGTAGCTGGGCCTTTCTGCAAAGAGCAGGTTAGGTTTTAATCAAGCCCCTGTTAGCATCTGATTTAATTTCACATGGGGGTTGTGCTTTGATGGAACTTGTCAGCTCCCAGCTGGCTTTGGAAAGCAGCGTGGCCAAGGAAACACCACGCGCACGTCCACAGGGCAAGCCGCTTCTGTAGTTGGTTTTGCTGGAGACGGTGCGCGGTGAGGGTTTTGCTGGAGCAGAAGGTGCCCAGGCCACAGTCCCCAATGGGTGGCCGAGGAGGTGGTCATCAAACAGCACAGACTCCGCTCATCTCCCCAAAGCAGGTGCCGTGACAGCCAGCGGGCCTGCGGAAATGCCTCTTCAAAGCTGGCTTGTTTCTGCCCAGCAACACGAGCTGAGCCCATCCATCAGCTGTCCTGCCGCCTGCCAGGGAGGGTCTCTGCTGGGCTTGCCCTGTCAGCTGGATTGGAAGCGTCGAATGCAGGCCAACAGGGCTGGGGTTTGGGGGGAGGCCCTCGGAGGAGCTGTCTGTGCCACAGTGATGGATGACGCCAACAGGGACGGCATTCCAGAGATTTTTATTCCGTTCCGCACATCTGGCAAACTCCTTAACTAGAGCAGCTGCAGAGCCCATCTCACAAACTCGGAGCTCTTTCCGAGAGACCCCGGCTACAGACCACAGTAATCCCGGACCGGGGACTTGGAGCATGGGCTAAAAGAGATTTCTCAATGTGTGTTACTTCCTGGAAGCGAAAACCCGTGGAGCTTCACGAAACACAAACCCACAAGGGGCTCCTGGGCAGGTGGAAAAGCAAACCAGACTTGGAGTTGGGTTGACCTGGGCCCTGATAACACCACTTCCTTTTTTTTTTTTTTTTTTTTTCCTCTTCTGTGTAATAGGAATAGTAATAACTATGCCATGGGGTTTCTCTCGGTTTAAATAAGATTATGTGCAACCACACTTATTTAGTAGAGTGTCCAGAACATAGAAAATAGGCAGTAACCAATCACTGGGATGATTTGAGTTAGCTCAGGATACTTTCATCATCCTTCCTGATAAATTCTAGAAGCAGACTCTGATAAATAGAGAAATGCACGAGGATTTCTTTTTACACCGAATACAAAATGCTTCTCACAGCTGCTCCCACCTTCACCCAAAGCCTTCTCCTTTTCTACAGCCTAGAGAAAGCCTCCAATAATCTGTATCTGAACCTGGAGTGTTTTCCAATAATCCAGCAATGGAACCCAATTTCATGTCAGGCTGTAATCCCTCTGTATGCAGGAAAGCACTTGGACAAGTTTCTAGACTCCTACAGAGCTCATCGGGCATTTTCTTCACCAAATACGTCGGACCCAAATCTCACGTAGTTTCTCTCCCACGCTTCCCGTTTACTCGGTTCCACACAGATACCAACTTTGCTAGCCGAGCTGTGTGCCTGCCGTGTGCAGGCCAGTCAGAATGAAGGGAGGCCCAAACACAGAGGGAAGAACTCACTTGTCAAATACATACATTAACTGCATAGAGGGCTCTGTGCTGGGCACTGAGGGGTAGAAAGAGGAACAGACACGGTCCTTGCTTTTAAGACACCAACACTCTAGTTAGGGGACACAATCAGATAGGCAAAGTTAAATAAAGACCATAAGAGAGAGGTGCCATCTGAGATGCAGCCCGGAAACCTAAGACTCTACAGCCTTCTAGGCCACTGAGGAATGCTGTAGTACCTAAAATTCTTATCCCACTAGCAACCCAGTTCATCAATCGAGGCCCATGTGTTTATTTGTCATTACTGCATACTATGCTACCCTAAACCATTAATCACGTATTAATTCTTATTCTTAATAGAATAATGTCTTAATTCTTTGCGTTGGCAATTTAGACTGGGTTCAGCTGGACCATTCTTCCGGTCTGGACCAGGCTCAGCTGATGTTGGCTGGGCCTCCTTACCTGTCTGCAGTCGGCTGGTAGATTGGCTGGGCTCTCATATGTCTGAGGCCTTTGAGGCCTTGACCGGAACTGCTGGGCCTCCTGTTGCCCCACAGGTTCTCTTATCCTCCATAGAATGGGCCCGACCCGTTCACATGGCAGTCACAAGGGTGTGAGAGACAGAGAGAGAGAGAGAGAGAGAGAGAGAGGGAGAGGGAGTGCAAAAGACTTCTTGAGACCCAGCTTGGAGCTAGCACGCTGTTCTTCTACCACATGCTATTGGTCAAAGCAAGTCCCAAGGCCAGTCCAGACCCAAGGGGCAGGGAAATCAGTCCATCTTTTGGTAGGAGGAGCTGCAAAGTCACACTGCAAAAGATGTGGCTACCGGGAAGGGTGGAGACTTGGGGCCATTTTCCCCCATCCAATTGGCTCATACAATGCTGAAAGGCCAATGTGGACCTTGAAGACTTGACCTAGGCCTGGCCACATCCAGCTCCCCTGACTTTCCACTACCCTTTCATTTCCTTTCTTGGCTGGATTTCTTCCCCCACCCACCCTATTCTGGAAGTTCCTGTGAGTGGAGGCCACTCTTCATTATTCCCAAAGCCTCCTCGAACCCGGCACAATAGTGGGCCCATCGTAGGGGCACAACACACTTTTCTTTAACGTTTTTTTGGTTTTGTTTTGTTTTTTTCTGAGAGACAGAGACAGAGCGCTAGTTGGGGAGGGGCAGAGAGAGAGGGAGACACAGAATCGGAAGCAGGCTCCAGACTCTGAGCTGTCAGCAAAGAGCCCGACGCGGGGCTCGAACCCACGAACTGTGAGATGGTGACCTGAGCCGAAGTCAGACGCCCAACTGACTGAGCCACCCAGGCGCCCCAACACACTTTTCTTATGTAGACAGTGGGATTAAGTGCCAACAGAATAGAAAAGACAATGTCAACTTTAAGTTCGGAGGCGGAGAAACCCTGCCGGGTGATGCTTCTATAAAGCATTCTTGAAAGCGTGTTGCAGCCGCCCCAAATGTAAAGGATCTCGGTGCCTTTCCTTGCACAGTACTTCTGTTGGATGGCTTCTGGTGACCTGGGGCCACGGGACCTCTACTGCTTCTATCCACCTCAACCAAGGGCCCCAGGCCCTGGGGAGTAGCAGGGACTTTTTGCCTCGTTTAGCAGAAGTATGACTCCAAGCCTACGTGTTTTATCCCCTCTTTAACTTCACCGAGGGATGAGCACAGCTTGTTAACAAAGCCAGATTCCAGTAAAAATTCTCGAGCAGACATTACAGCCGTCCCCCACCACCTAGAAGAGTCACACGGTTCCATTTACGTAAAAAGCTTCCCCCTTTCCAAATACCTGCGAAGGGAATGAGTCTTAATGGCGTAGCTGAGATTAGCCCGTCCGACCTTCAACCTGTCGGAGGGCTGGGAGAAATCACAGAAGCGCTCCGAAGGCACTTATCTATAAACGCCTGTTTGGAAAAACAAAAACAAATCCTCTAAGAAAAAAAGAAATAAATAAACGATGTAATCATCTCATTACCCACCCATTGTCTCTCCCAAATGTCAGTTTGAAATCTTTCATGTCAAACTCAGAAAAACGGTTTTCTCCCCCTCACTTTCTCACTCTCTTTCTCTGCATTATCATGCTAGATGGAAAGAAACTTTATTTGCTCTGGGAAGACAATGGCCTTATCTTCAACCTAGATCCTCATCCCTGGAAAGGTGGCCTCCTCTGGGAGCATTTTCAGAGCGGGGAAAAGCAGCTCGGGAGAAATAATGAGCAAGCAAGGGGAGGCTTGACTTGACACTGTGATAAATGAGGTGAAACTTTGGCAAGGAACCAGAGTTGGCGTATTCAAAAAGGAAATAAAAAGATAGTTCCATTTTAATGGGAAATATAAAACAGCCATTGTGCGAAAGTCGATTTTTCAAAAGCCAAAGAGATAAAGACTATAAGGGAACGACGGAGAGAGACTGAGATAATGTGGTTGATAATCAGCCTTAGGTAAAGTGCCATGCTCCAGCCATCAGCTGGCTCTGCGGGAGTGCCTTTTCAAGTCGCCCATCTGCATTTGCTCCCGCCTCATTATCATATGCATCTCTGGACAGCTTCCTTAGAGCTTCAACCTGCCGCCTTGCCATATTCCTGCCAGCTGGAGAGAGCAGAGTCAACCCAACTTTCTTCAAATCCCAAGCTTCTCTCCACGAGCCACAGGAGCTACCAGCATCTTCCAAGGCCCCAGACAGCAAGGAGCCTGAGTCCAGCCTTATACACGCTTGCTCTTCCCAACGGACCGGCCCGGTGTGAGGTTTACACCCGTGGACAATGTCAGATACAACCCTGTCTTTCACTGGGCAAAATCCATGAATCTTCTCAAGGTTGTCCTTGGGCGAATCCCAATTAGCAGGCTGGGTATGCAATGGGGATGGTTGGATCCCTTTCCCAAGGGGAAGGGGGAATTAGCTGAGGCCGTGTAAGAGGTCAATTGAAGCAGCTAAGCCAGTGCAGTTTAGAGGTTCTATGGGGATAAACCGCCTTGGTTCACATCCTGCCATTTATCTAACTATGTGACTCGGGGCCAGTAACCACCTCTTCCAGCCTCAGGTTTCTCAACTGAAAGTAGAGATAGTAATATGCCTCCCAGGTTATTATGAGGATGAAGTGAAATGGTTCACATAAAATGCTTATTACAGGGCCTAATCCTAGTAGAGGCTCAACAAATACTAGCTGTTGGGATGATTCTATAGGTACACGTTGGGAGTAGTTTGATGCCGTGACCGAGAGCAAAGTGACGGGTTTCTTTGACTTCATAGGCGAAGGTGACAGACTAATAAAGGCCCAGGAAGAAAGCTTATTCACAGAAGTGCACAACAAGGCACTCAGGTGCCACTGGCTCTGACCCTGGGCACGTCTTTTACAGGACCTTGGAGACCTTCAAGATCCTAACCATCTTCCTGCTGTTTACAGATAAGCAAACGGAGGCACCAAGAATATAAGTAGCTTGTCCCAGGTCACAGTGGAAAGCAAGAACTCGAGTTCTCCCCATTTCCAATCAGGGCCTCTGGACCCTGCCAGATGCCAACACTGCCTTGCGGGGTCCTAACACACCCCAGATGAAAACTCACAATGCCTAATCCCTCTGTCCACCCCATCAGTAGAGGAGCTGGAAAGGCCCATGAATCCTCCTTCAGGACTTAGAAATCTGTAGGTCTAATGATTAGGGTTTTTGGTTTTTTCTTCTGTCCTCTTCCCACTTCTGTAGACTGGACCCCTGACTACTATGAGAGTAGCTACGAGTACTACAACCATGAAGAGAACAGCAGTGATACTCTTGCCTACCAGGAGAATCCCAACTGGTACTACACGGAGGAAGGTGGGTGCCAAAGCTGTTCGGGGGACCCTCCTGGGAGAAGGGCAGCGCACTTAAAAGAGGGTCTGTGTGTGACTGTATATGCAAGCATCTCTCTCCCCCTCTCCGACCGGCATCATAAAATGGGTACCAGAGAAATGACTCAGGCTGGCGTTTTTTTCCAGCTAGAGTCATGCACTAGGAGGACGGGGGAGGTTCCTAGAGACTATCTGTCCCACTCTCAAATGACAGATGAAGCAAGCGAGGCCAGGAGTGGAGTTACCTTAGCCAAGGTCATACAGCGAGTTAGCTCATCTTCACCAGGTCTCCCAAGACTGTGAGTCAAAGTCATGCTCAAAATCGCTTCCCGGCTTTGATTACAGGTAGGTCCTAATTATGCCGTAGAGGCTGGCATCATCATTAGGCACCAGATTGCAGCATTCACAGATTTAACGTTGAGATTTCTGTTCCACTTGTGCCGTGTTTTTCTCTCTCTTTATACTCTTCAGAAGCTTTGTATGGTTGTTGGTGTGTGCGTGCCTGTGTGTGTGTGGACTCACACACGTGCCTCTACGTTTGTTTTTGTGTTTATGGCTTCTTAACCCAAGCAATGGGACAGAAGGGAAAACAAGAAGCGGGGCCCAAGAAAAAACCATGTGACTAAGCCAGGAGAAGAAATGGAAAGCACTCAGCCGCTGGAATAAAAACGGTGTAACTGTGCGAAGTGGCCTGGAAGGCAGGGCCAAGATACAGGGCATCAGGGGAACATCAGAAGGGACCATCAAAACAAGAGCTGGGCCCAGGGATCCTAGTTCCTGAACCAAAGAACAATGTGTGTGAACAGAAGGATAAAGAATTCCCCAAGGGAAGATCCATTCAGACAACCATGAAAAGCCAAAGGCACAGATGAAATATGACAAAATCTAACTGAACAAGTAGTTGAAGAAAGATGAAGGCCACTGGGTCATTTCCTCCTCGCCGCCAATTCTTCTGTCACCCTCTTGCCTTTGGTCTTCTTTCCTGATGTTCAGAAAGCTTGTGTTTCATTAGGGGTGGGTTTTCTTTCCCCACTCCTGACCTCCACCCCTGGGCACTGGGAGTAGGGGAGGTCTTCAGGCTTGTGAAATGCCTTCAGCATCAGAGGCAGACCCCGTGGCACTCCCAGCGAGACTGGGAGGAGAAAAACACTGATGGTGGAAAAGGGGAGTTTCTCAATGAGAAACTCAATGAGATTCCTTCTCGCCGGTCCTCTTACTAACCCGAATCCCTCTCTCTGGTCGTGTGACTGCAGTCTTCCTTGCTCTTTAAGGGCAGCCCATGTTTCCCCCTGTCCCCGGTCCCTGGCTGTGAATGTGCTCTCTCAGGCGGGGCAGGAGGCTGCAATCTGATGAGAAAGTCGGGGGCTTCTCACCTGCCGTTCGCTGCACGTTGACTTCTGCTCACGTATCCTAGATCCGTGCCTGGACAACCCCTGCAAACGCAATGGGGACTGCCTTGTCAGTGGGGACACCTTCACGTGCAGCTGTCCAGCCCCTTTCTCTGGACACAGGTGTCAGAATGGTAAGTGCAGGTTTACTGGATTCACTCTTCCTTCTGAGTGGAACAAGAGGCTGCTCCTCCTCCACGTCTAGGGGGTAGAGAAGGGCTGAATGATTTCATGGAAAGGATCATAGCTGTCCATATCGGATCATCCATAATGGACTCCTCAGCATGGTAATAAGCAGCATCGCACTGAATCCTCACCCGTGCATATTGGCTAGGACTAGGATAACCAGCGTACAGATGGGAACACTGAGGCTAAGAGGAGATAAGAGCTGGACCCTGACTGAGATGTATTCTAAACTCAGGACTTGTTGTTGCTTAGACCGTTTGTATTAACTACAACAGAGCAATTCTGCTCTCAAATGAGACAGCAGGAAGAATCTGAAGGCATGGAAGGCTCAACCCATCTAGAGGAAGGGAGCCCAGAGATACAAGGGATTTGCTCATGGTCACACAGCTAGTTAGGAGAAAAGAAGAAATCGGAGCCCTGGTGCCTGGCTCCCATCCCCATGTTCTTTCTTCCTACCATCTCACTTACGGAGACTCTGGTGAAAACTCTTTCTGCCTTTAGTGACCTCTTATGGGCATAGCCTGAAGCTATGTGGTAAGATATTGAGAATAGAACTCTTAAGGGCTAACTGCACCCCTAGAGAGAACCTGAATTCTGTTCCATCTGGCAACCATCTAACTGGGGTGAGGGGGGCCATGAGGATCTTTATCTAGAGACATGGTTGTCCTCTTTCCTCTGTGCCCTCTTCATTCCTTCCTTCCGTTTTCAATACTACAGGTTTTTTGATAAATATTTTAGGATGGTTGGGGTATCAGGCACAAACATAGTATCTGGCTTCGTCCCTCAACTGCCCAAAAGAATGACAAAATTGTAAATGGAACACAAAATCAACTCGAAAGTAGAGAAATTAAAATTGCAGCTCTATTTGTTTGTTGAAGGTGTAAAAATTGTCAAGGTGTTTTTTTTTTAAATAAAGATAGAATAATAAAGAACATGAGCCTTGGAAGGAACTGGGGTGCAATCATCCATGATCTAAGGATTTATTTAAAAACAAACAAACAAACATTTTGTCCAGGATGTTTCAGGACCACAGAGAAGGGCATGCTATCAGTCACCCCTCACCAGCACCCCCAAATGTTGTACTGTACAGGTACCCCAGTAAGTAAGATGTGCCCCCAAATCATGTCCCCTGCTTCTCTATGGATCTCCTACAGTGCAAAACACGTGCAAAAACAAACCGTGTGGCCGGGGCGAATGTCTCATTACCCAGAGTCCTCCCTACTACCGCTGCGCCTGCAAACACCCTTACAGTGGCTCAGACTGCTCCACAGGTAAGTGCTGGAGGCCCCCTTCTAGGCGAGGTTTTCTCTCTCTGGCTTGTGCCTGCCATGTCTGCAACCCATTGCATGGAAGTCCCAATACCTCTGATGTTTCAGTAACATCCAAGATGATGCTTTTAACTAGGACATTTTTCAAATGCACCACCCCGGACACCTGGGTTGCTCAGTCAGTTAAGCACCCGACTCTGGATTTTGGCTCAGGTCATGATCTCACAGTTCGGTTCATGAGATCAAGCCCAGCATCGGGCTCCTGTGCTGACAGTGCAGAGCCTGCTTGGGATTCTCTCTCTCCCTCTCCCTCTGCCCCTCCCCTGCGCTGCCCTTCTAAACAAACAAACAAACAAACAAACAAACTTTAAAATGCACCATCCCTGGACCACTTGCATGGCTCAGTGGGTTAAGCATCCAACTTTGGCTCAGGTCATGATCTCATGGGCTGTGAGTTTGAGCCCTGAGTTGGGCTCTGTGCTGACAGCTCAGAGCCTGGAATACAGCCTGCCTGGGATTCTCTCTCTTCCTCTCTCTCGGCCCCTGCCCTGCTCGTGCTCTGTCTCTGTCTCTCTCTCTTAAAATAAATAAGCGTTGAAAAATGAAATTTAAAATGCGCCCTCCCTAAAGAGTCTGGTGGGAATTAACTAACCCATCCAAAAAGAATCATCTTGAAACTCACTTCCTCCAGGAAGGTGGTCTATTCCTGGAATGGGCCACATAGGGATTAAATCTGTATTTAGTCACTGTTATGAGTCAGGCATTGTCCCAAGAGATTTACATTTTTTCTTAGATTCTTCCCAAAATACCACAAGTCAGAGCTTTATAGATGAAGGGGCTGAAGTTCAGAGAAGTTAACTAACTCTCTCATAGTCACACAGCTATTAAGGGCAGAGCCAAGTTTCAACCTAGCTCAGACGGGCCCCCGATTCCTGCTCAGTCCATGCCTCCTATTCCTAACTGAGTGACCCGTCTACTTACATACTCTTTTTGGCATGGCCTCCATTGTATTGCCTCATCCATGTTTGTTTTATGTCCTTAAGGTTCGTGTCTGCCTTTACTAGAGTGTCAGTGGGTCTGTCTTTCTCCTTTGGTAACCCATATTTTGTGAAAGGATAGGCACCAGAAGAGTGCCACCGGTATCTCCTCATCATCTCAGATGTAGCTGCAACTCCTTCTGAAGAGCCTTCCTGGCCCCACTTCCTGTCTTCACAGTGGTTCCTGCGTGCCGGCCGAATCCCTGCCAAAATGGTGGCATCTGCTCCCGGCATAAGCGGAGAACCAAGTTCGTCTGTACCTGCCCCGAACAGTTCAAGGGGAAATTCTGTGAAATAGGTATGGGTCTCTACCACCACTTCGTCAGAAACTCAGGGCCACAGTGAGGGCCCTGGAATTCTCTTCCATTTGGGTTTTGTTCCAGAATGGGAGTCATGTCAAGATGTCCAAACTCTACTACTGCCCCAGCCTTCCAACCTCAGGGCATAGAGTGTGCCTGGCTTTTAAACAAAGTCATAAACGGGGATAGAGTGCGGGTGAATTAAGCGCACCTGGGCATCCTTGAGCCTCAACCTACAGGTTGCCACCAGTACTTGTGTGAGAACTACGTTCCAACTCCCCACAACCACTATATTTCATGTTTTAAGCTGGGCTGAATGTGGAATATGCAAGCCACTTTCTTTCTGGAATTCATGGTGGACTCTCAAGGTGATCAGTATTCGGGCCCAATCCTTTCCCCACTTGATACACCTGCCAAGTCCTGGAGCACCATGTCTGTTGCTGTCCGTTCTCACGCCCCTGCCTGCTCTCTCCAAGGTCCTGACGACTGCTATGTTGGTGACGGCTACTCTTACCGAGGGAAAGTGAGTAAGACAGTCAACCAGCACTCCTGCCTTTACTGGAACTCCCACTTCCTCTTGCACGAGAATTACAACATGTTTATGGAAGATGCTGATACCCATGGGATCGGGGAGCACAACTTCTGCAGGTAAAATTCACCTTCTTCGCCATGATCAGTCTTGGGCGCTTATCAGGATAATGGTTTGTCCCTTTCTCCTTCTCTTAGTGTTCCTGGGCTAGCTTAGAAATTTGGGGATGGAACACTGAAACTCATCAGGTTTCCTTCTAGGAAGATTTCCTACTCAGGATAGGCTAGGTTGTGCTGTCGTAACAAACACCTCCCAAATCCCAGTGGCTTGAATACCTCAGAGTTTATTCTTCACTGCTGCTGCCTTTGTCATGTGGGCTGGGGAATAAGGGTGAGATTATTAGCTCCACAAAGTTACTCAGATGTCTAGGAAAGGCAAGGAGAGGCTCAAAAATGGAGCATGAGGTTTTTACTACTTCAACCTAGAAGTGACACATCATCTCCGCAACACTTAATTCGTTGGCCAGAAATAGTCACGTAATCCTACATAACTTCATGGGGGAAATGTAGAGAATAAAAGGGAATGCCTGATGGGCATTACAGTCTCTGCCACAAGGATATTCAGGTTTTTCCAAGTAAGGATAATGCCATTTCTATCCCTGGTGATGATTGGTTACCTTCTTCCCCTTCTGCTGCCTCCAGACTGCTCTGTTGGCTTCCTCCACTGCTCTAACCAAGGCCAAGGACACATATAATCTGTGTATAAGGAGCAGGAATTTTTTTTTGTATGGATTTAAATTGGTTCCATTAAGCCGGAGGATTTCCCTTGTACAAAACACAAGTTACCTCCCGCCATCACTCACTTTGAGCTGTTCCCCTTGTGGAGGCGTCTTCAGACAGATGTCCATGGCAGCCTTCAGACAATTCCCACATATGCAATTTGGAGGTTTGGGCAGTGGAGCCCTACACTCACCACGTTTCTGTGGCTCTCTCACTTTCCTGACAAAGGACAATCTTCAACAGGGATCTCATTTCTTTTCGTACAAACAATTTGATATGTCCCATGGATCTGGCACAGGGCTTGTTAACTATTTCTTGGTCATTGGGATTCTCCTCTGGAAGTTAAGGTTTTGCCCCAAAACACTTCTATGCCAGCATCTGTTAACCTGTTGGATGAATGGAATGAAATGTGGTCCCAGAAGGAGCAAGGAACCTGGTACTCGCTTACCCAAAGGACTTTTAATGAGGGTCAGTGGGTTTGCCAAGCCTTGACGGTGGGCTATTTTCTGTTCCCATTTTAGAAACCCAGATGGAGATGAAAAGCCCTGGTGTTTCATTAAAATAAACAATGCAAAGGTGAAATGGGAGTACTGTGACATCCCAGCTTGCTCAGTCCTAGGTAAGACCGTGGCTGTCCAGAAGCCCCAGTCATGGTGAGATTGCCGATCCCTAGATGTATTTTCCTGACACCCCATCTCTTCCATCCCTAACCTTCCACCACACCTGCTTTTCCCATTGCCATCCCAGTGGAAACCCAGATGCCCAATCCTTTGCTCCCCTTCCAGGATGCCTAGCAAGCCCAGATACCTCTGTAAACTGAGACCAGTGATCCAACCATAAACTCCTGTCCTAACTCCCAGTCAGTGCACTCAGCAAATTTGTGGATCACTTGCTATGTGTCAGGCACTATGTCAGGCCTTCAGTTTACAGTGGTGAGCAAACATTGGCTGAGACTCCATAAATAACCATTCAGGACGCAACATGGACAGAGTTCCAGCCTCACAATCCTCCTGCCAGGCTTCTCTGGACTACCGCTCTACACACGTCTGGAATGTTTCACTCTCCCACCCTGATCAATGGGATTACCTCTCTGGATAGTTTCAATTCTGTGCCTTTTCTTTAATGGTCAGCTCTGTCTAGAATACCCCATCCTCCCTGTGATCTTGTCCATATCCAACATTCTTTAGAAATCAACTCAACTAACCCTGCCTCTGGGAAATCCTCCATGACCCTACCAAGTGAAGTGTTATCTCTGCCTCCTCTCAAACCCCATGGAATGGAAAGGGCACCACCCATACAACACTTACTGCACTCTCCTTTGTATGACAGTTATTTGTGCAATTGTCTTATGTCCCTCACTCTATTTCATCTGGATATCTCCCCTTACACATCAAGAAAGCCTCCAAAATACACGCGTACATTATGAATAGCTAAGTACATACCCAGTGATGGATTTATATATTTACACACACGTTTTTGTCTCCATATCAAAATAAGAAGCAACATCTTCATTGTTAATTCTATCGACTTGCTTTATATCCATCAATGTATTCAACACATATTAATTGCGCACCTACTGTGTGTCCACTTTGTATGCGTCAGAATGGTCTTTTAGCTCTGGAACTTGCTAAGCTGCTGGACTTGGAGTCATACCTCTGACAAGTTCCTTCTGAGGCCTTGGAGAGAAAGGGAGTAGCATGATTTGTCTTTCTTGCATTGCATTGTCTTTCAGACATTGCTGACCCAGAGGGAAGCCCCACAGAGCCTCTGTCCAAGCTTCCAGGGTTTGATTCATGCGGGAAGACTGAGATGGGGAAGGTCAAGAGGATCTACGGAGGCTTCAAGAGCACAGCGGGCAAGCACCCATGGCAGGCATCCCTGCAGACCTCATTGCCATTGACTGCCTCCATGCCCCAGGGCCACTTCTGTGGGGGCTCACTGATCCACCCCTGCTGGGTGCTTACTGCTGCCCACTGCACTGAGTAGGTGCCTGCTGAAAGCAGAGGCCAGGGTGACTCGAATCTCTGGGGGTGTTCTCTTCTTCCCATCTGAGCAGCATCTTGGTGACTCTGGCAGGATCAGAGAGTCTAATCTAGCTCTAAGGGCAAAAGAGTGGCTCCATAAAACCGGATGGAAAAGAACTACCACAGGCATTGCACGTGTTATGACAGTTAATCCTCAAAACTATCTACTGAGGGAAGATAGGGGTTTTTACTCTGATTAATTGTGGTATACCCAATGCCGAGTACAGGTCTTCATACAGAGCAAGTGCTTAGTAAATATCTGTGCAGTGAAAAAGTTGATTATTATTCCCATTTCGTAAACAAAACCCTGGGTCTTGGGAAAGTTTGGCACCTTGCCTGAAGTCATGTGGGAAGTGAATAGGTAAGTGGGATATGAACCCGGATTTACCCGTTTCCTTAACCTTTCCAGCCTGGCCTTGAATAGAAAAATATAGCATGCTCCCATCTGATGCCATTCCCATGAACCTCCTGGTGTCTTCAGCCATGACTCCTGGATGGCTTAGAGAAACCAGTACCTACTGAGGAGCCTGAATTATCACCGCTTCCCCTGAGTTCCCCAAGTTCATGGTCAGGCCTGGTCCCACATAGCCCAGGTTTTGGTGGTGACCTTGAAGGTCTTCCAATCCACCCTGGCATTAAACAGTTTCTTCTGGGATTCCAGGAGATGTTCCTCAAACATGCAAACATTAGCCTGTACAAGGAATAGTTGTTCAAGAAGTCAATTGGCTGCTCTTTAGCAAATCCTAGGGGCAATGGAAGGTCTCCCAGGAAATATGAGATATATGTTTCCGCTTACATTTGTAGACCGGTCCATTAATAAAGCAGCTTCCTCACATTTTCTTATTTGGGCCCACAGCAGAGTTCCGTGAGCAAGATGACAGTCACAGATGATGCCAAGGCTGCAGAAGGTCAGGCCATCCGTCCAGGGTCACACAGCTCACTAGGAGCAGAGTCTTGGCTTCAGTCTCTTACCATCTCACCTTCCTTTGCAGCATAAAAACCAAACATCTGAAAGTGGTGTTAGGGGACCAGGACCTGAAGAAGACAGAATTCCATGAGCAGAGATTCGGGGTGGAGAAGATTTTCAAGTACAGCCACTATAATGAAAGAGACGAGATTCCCCACAATGATATTGGCAAGTGTCTTCTATGGTGGATCTCCCATGGGTCTTGTCCTGGGCGGATTTCACTACTGATGGAAAGCTGAGGTTTGGTTCTAGAAGATGTTCTTATCTTTTTGGTCCCTCACAGACTCCATAAGGAAGAGAATTTATTCCAGAGCCTTTTAGTCCTAAAGGTCTGTGTTAGTGTTATGATAAATGAGGGGAAGAGAAACTAGCAACACTGTGTTGTGGAAAGAGCTCAGCCTTGAATCCCAACTCTCTCATTTACTAGCTGACTTCACCTCCCCAAGCCTCAGCTCCCCTTCTATAAAATGGGTACACTTGTGTACAACGCTCAGCTTCCTATGTGTTAAATGACATGACGTGTATGTGTCCCCGTGTACATCAGGCACCTGGGAGGTACTCAGGTGTGGAGGCGATAATGTTAAGCTACTGGCTGTTCAGTAGGTACGTTCTCCATTCCTGGGACCTGACACTCTCTCTCCTTCCTCACTATCTTTTTCTTTCCCCCTCTTGAAGACTATTCTTTTAAAAAATGGATTAGAAATTATTTCAAACTCAACTGTTATTTTTTGATATTGCTCTCATCCTGAAGTCCTACTCCTCCCCTGGTGGAAGTTAAAAGAACTCAATGACTGAGGAGGAAGTCATTAGTTTCTCGGGTATTGGGAGTGGGGCTTTGCCACGTCTCCCTTCCGATCGAGTTGAAGCTAGTGCTCCTTTGGCAGAGAGGACCCCATCGCTCATTTCCTCTTTTTCTCCTTACCTAGCTTTGCTCAAGCTAAAGCCGGTGGATGGTCACTGTGCTCTGGAATCCAAATATGTGAAGACTGTATGTTTGCCCGATGGTGCCTTCCCCTCTGGGACTGAGTGCCACATCTCTGGCTGGGGTGTGACAGAAACAGGTGAGTCTGGCCACGCATTCTCCTGAGACTCAGGTAAGTTGCATCAACCAGAGAAGCAAGGGTCAAACTCAACTGCCCTTCTGAACTTGACATCATGTTCCATTGAAAATGTATTACCAAAAAAAAAAAAAAAAAAGTATTACCAAAAATAAGAGATTGCCTCATCACTAAAGCTCTAGTTAAATCTCATCAGTCTTTTTATCAATGCTAGCTTCTGATGGGATCCTTGACGTCCATCAAGCATTGATACTGTATCCATGGAGATCTTTCTCCTTCCTTCCCTAGGCAGATTGGAAAGAGGATAGATAGATCATAAAGAAGATGGGTTTGGCATCAGACAGACTTGTGTTAGGTTCTTGGCTTTGTCACTTGGACAGCTGGGTTTTAGTTTCTCCATAACCACACTTACCTCCTAGGCTTGGAATCATGATAATAGGAGCTGATAGAATTCTATGGAGATATTCACTAAGTCAGGCCCTGGAGGGCAGGGTCCACTCTTGTTCATCGGTCTCTCCCATAGTGCCTTGCTCAGGGCTCACCACATCGTAGGCATTCTATAAATTTTTTTAACTCAAGCTATTGATTGGCCTCTAGGATGTGGTCTTTTTTATTTATTTATTTATTTATTTTTTTAACTTTTATTTATTTTTGAGACAGAGAGAGACAGAGCATGAACTGGGGAGGAGCAGAGAGAGAGGGAGACACAGAATCTGAAACAGGCTCCAGGCTCTGAGCTGTCAGCACAGAGCCTGATGCGGGGCTCGAACTCACGGACCGTGAGATCATGACCTGAGCCGAAGTCGGACGCCCAATCGACCAAGCCACCCAGGCGCCCCAATGTGGTCTTTTTAAAAAAAGTAACCACAGGATTAATTTCCTCATGTACCGACAAGATTATATTCCCTAACATATGAAATTCCGAAGTGTATTTCAAGTCTTTCTCAAATACTCAAAATAGATTTCTCTTCCCTCCAAATCTTGTCCTTAATGACGGAAAGCAAGAAACACTTTAAATAGACCTGTATTCGTGAAGAAAAGGTAGTGTAATACACAAATTTGTCAGAAGGCTTTTGGGAATGAAGGCTTCTGGTTAACCAGATCTGGGGGTAGCCAGAGACTGATCTTTGTAGGGATCTTCATTGTCCTGCACCTAAACCTTTCGATATCACTGTGCTGACCAGAGCAGACCGAGCAGAACAGAGGATCCTCGGGAAAAGAAATGTCTACTCTGGGAAGTGGGTCATCTAGAGGAGCAATCGGGCACTTGGTCCATCATTACGAATCTACTGTGTACCAGCCCTCTGCTAGGAAGTTTTAAAAAATGGCTTAAGCCACTATCCCTGCCCTTCTGATCTGATGGTCTAGCCGGGCAGACAGAAGAGGGAATAAATGATTCTGCTGCATTGTGATAAGCAAAGCAATGAGGGTCTATAAAACCACAGTGAAGGCCGGAGGCAAATGTCCCCATCCTTAAAACATGAAGCTCTTCTGCCCATCTCCCGGAAAAACCTTCCTTTCTGAGTTCAGAGCTGTGGCCCTCTTTTTATCAGTGCTAGCTTCTGGAGGGGCAGGTGTCACCCGGGTCCCCACAGTGGCAATCTCTTTTCTCTGTCCCACAGGGGAAGGGTCCCGCCAGCTCCTGGATGCCAAGGTCAAGCTGATTGCCAGTACTTTGTGCAACTCCCACCGACTCTATGACCACATGATCGACAACAGCATGATTTGTGCAGGAAACCTTCAGAAGCCTGGAAAAGACTCCTGCCAGGTCAGAGACTCCAAATGGCACTTGGGGAGGGAGACGTGGGCCGGGAACATACACCGGGCACAGAGGCCAGACCAAGAGCCCAGGGCTGGGAGGCAGTTTCGGAGGTCCACCTGCCATAAAGCTAAGGCACAGGCAGGCATACTTGTCCTCTGGCAAGTCGGAATCCACATCCATCCAGGATGATTGAGCATAGTAACTGGCAGGCGTGACACTGGTGAAGGAGCTGTCATTGTCTTCATTTTACAGATGCGCAGAGAAACGATCTGGGCCTACAGCACCTGGGTGGTGAACGGGCAGAGCAGGAATTTGCTTCGCTGTGTTTCAATGTGAAAATGGTGCTTCTGGCCTCAGAACGGGGCAGCATGTCTGAAAATCCCAGTACAGAACTATCCAAAAGACCAGTGGCTAGAAGGAGAAAGATGACAGGCCCAGAGAACTCATGATAATATTAACTAATTATTAGGCTTTGTGTGTGTGTGTGTGTGAGAGAGAGAGAGAGAGAGAGAAAGAGAGAGAGAGAGAGAGAGAGACATAGAGAAGGGGAGGGGGATTTAGGCCTAGCAAACTAAGTGGCTGAGTGGCTCCTCTGTAGCAACAGCCAACCTAGGGCCTGCCCGACACTCCCCAGGGGTCACATCTCACAAGAGACGTCCTTCCTAGACTCCGAGGCACAACCAAATTTAGAATTTTCTGCCTATCTCCTCCCAAAGGCCCCGCCCCCTAAGACCATCACATTGGGGAATTAGGCTTCAACATATGAATTTGGGCGGGGGCGGGGGGGGGGACACAAACATTCAGTTCATTACACCGAAATAATTCCCCGGTCTTGGGTGCCTAGTCTATAATATGGAAATCACGTCTACGTAAAATCCGAAGATGTGGCTAAGATCCGAAGAGCTTTAGCCACTGAAGATCCTATCGGTTGCCGTGTGTTAAGTGGAGATACGCGTTGAGAGCTATGTTTTCTCTCCATGCTCCTCCTGCTAATTTAACTGGGGGCTCAGTATGAGCCAGGCACCGTTCCAGGTGCTTTACAAACATTAACCCGTGCAAGAGCCAGGGCGGGTGGGGGATGGTCGGTTGCTCTCCCCAAGTTTGCAATGTGAGAAACTGAGGCCCAGTTGGCTGTCCAAAGCCTGGTCTGGAACCCGGAAGATCTAACCCCACAGACCATGTCGAACATGTGGGCCATGCTATTTCTACGCCCTGTCCTCCCCACCCTGTGCGTGGCCCCTTCGGGTCCCTTCAAGGGCTCTGGCCAAACAGGGCACTGCTCCCTACCGAGGCCCCTGCATGAATGAGAAGTTGAGGGCCCCTGAGAATTCACTGTGTGACTATGGGTCATGAGTAAGAGCATGGACGTGGGGGTGTGACCAAGGCACGTGACCCAGCCCCGTGGCTCATCTGCCAACCCCTCATGAACTCAGGGACATGTGTTGGCGTTCACATCTCTCCCTTCAGAACTCTGGGTCACATAAGGCATAGGAGGGTCCCTGCCAGCACTCTCCAGGGAAACCCACCGGGGTGACCGCACCCCCTGGCATCTCCTCATGGAAGGTGGGGGTGTCTCTGAAAGTGCTCTGATTCACAAAGCTGAACTCGCGTGTCTTTTCCCTTAGGGTGACTCCGGAGGCCCTCTGACCTGTGAGAAGAATGGCACCTACTATGTCTATGGGATAGTGAGCTGGGGCCTGGAATGTGGGAAGAAGCCAGGAGTCTACACCCTAGTGACCAAATTCCTAAATTGGATCAAAGACACCATCCAAAGGGAGACTAGCTTCTAAGGTGTCTTCTTAACCTGAGAGCCCATTCTCCTTAGCACCCAGACAAGGCACACCCTCATGGGCAGCACGGACACCCTGGGCGTCCCTGGGAGGCCATACAGCCAAGAGTCTGCGCCCTACACAGAGACAACGGCCGCCCAGCCTGGCGCATCCTGGACCAAGATATGCCAGAAGCAACGCAACCTGTATTTTGCTTCCCTTCAAGCGATGGTACCTTCTAGAAAACCACAGACTGCCTTTACCTCGGACATTTGCAAATGTGGGATTAAAGAATGACCAGAGCCACTGGAAGTCACCTTTACGTCTTTATTCCTCATGTCAGACACCCAAAGTACACAGCAGAACGGGTCACCCCCTTCCAGGATGACCCGGAGGACCGAAAATACGACATTCTCCGTAGCTTTCTAAGAGTCGTTAAGTAAAGCGGCTCAGGGAATGGGCTGGTGTGTCATGTTTTTTTGTTTTTTGGTTTTTTTTTTTGGCTTGCTGGAACAGAAGCATGTCTCTGGTGGGCACAATTCCTCCCCAGCCGCTCTCCCAAGAATCCTGGGTGGATGCCGCGTGCTCACAAGGGCAGACCCCTCCTCCTTTTGACGTGCAGAATCTCCATGGCGTCTGGGTTCACGTCCCCCCTCTGATTATCCGCGGGCTCCGCAGCCTCTGGTCCCCCCTGCAGGAATCAAACATACCTCCCTGAGTCCGAACGAAGCTTCCGCCCCGCTCCCACACGCGAGCTGCCTAAGATGCCCCCGGAGCATTTAAAACGTTCTCCCTCCCCTGCCCTTCCCCTCCTCCACCCTCCCCAAGAAAAACGATCCTCGAGGCAAGAAGGAGAGCGAAGCAAAGCCAATCTCTCATTTAGACGTGGTGTCTTTCTTCTGAACAAAGCAGGGTTCAAAACCCGGACTGTTGCAGCCAGCGAGTCCCTGACCCTTTCTGCAAATGTAACGAGCAAGCAGTCAGCACAGCCTGGGCTTCCATGGCCCGGGATTGATGTAGCCCCGGTAGGTTTGTCTCCGCAGAACTAATGGCTGTGACTTCAGAGAAAACCCTGCAGGAAGTTTAACCCGGGTGTCATCCGCCTGGTCATCTCAGACCCATGAAATTAGGCGCCTTGCTCGAGCTGCATTTCACACTTCTTTAGAGCCGGCTGACCTTTGGCCAAAAATAAAGTTTGAAAAGAAACAACGAGTTTGCCTTTCCCCACGGCCGTGCCAGCCGGGGTGGGTCTGGAGCTTGCTACTCACGTCAGCCCCCCGGAGACCCAGGCCCCTCGCCTTGGCCAGTTCTGCCGCGCGCCGGGCCATCTCCACTTTGTAGGAGCCGGGAGGGGTCCAGCCGATACCTCTGGTCAGGTTCAAGTCTGATTTGTACTTGACCTTTCGGGGGAAGGAGGGAAGCAAGAGGAATAGGTCAGCAGGGTTTGGGGGTGATCTGGCCACAGAGTGGAGAATTCCACGTGGGGAAGGAGAGGCCGAGGCACAGGAGGAAGGGTCTCGGCCGGGCGGGGGCGGGGGGGGGGGGGTGCAGCTCACATCGCTTTGCAGCTGGTGGGCCTTCTGCGCGTGCTTCAGGCCCAGCTGCTCGGGGTCGCAGGTGGGCTGGGGCAGGGGCTGCCTGTAGCACACGTCGCTGGCCAGCTGCTGGCTCCTCCTGGCCTGGAGGAGGCCGGGCTGGTCTGGGCGGCTGTGGAACTGAGACCGACGCTTGGCGAAGTCCTTCTTGTACTCGTTGTCACTCTGGAGTTTGCCGACGTTGAGGAAATGCCTCATCCTCGGGTCGTCCTGGACGCTGCGGTACCCAATCTGCTGGCCCCGGTCTCTCAGGAAGGCCTCTTTATACCGGAACTGCAGGTCAGAGGAGCAGAGGGGGGTCTTGGGTGCCTGCCTCCCCTCCCCCGCCAGCCCCCCGGGGTCTCAGCAGGAAGTTCAAGGATGGGGGAAGGGCGCAGCTTCGGATTCAGGTACACCTGGGATCTCCCCCGCTGCTACCTTCTAGCTCTGTGGCCTCGGGCCAGTGACTGAGTCCCTCTGAGCCTCAGTTTCCCCACCTGATAAAATGGGAGAATGAACCTCCGCCCCACGGGACACTGACGGGATTCAACGAGCTGGGGGCTAAGCTTCGCGTCTGGCACAGGTTCACGCCCACCGAGTGGCGGCTCTGGGTGTTATTGCCGCCGTAATGAACCCAACAGGAAGAGGAACGCGCCCACTCTGTCAGCAGCCACTCTTCCCTTGATTTTTTCCAGCTTGCAGGGACCCGGGCCCCTCAAACCATCTATAGTGAAGGGCCAGATTCATTTCATCTTGCTTTTTATTTATTTATTTTTTTAATTTTTTTTTAACGTTTATTTATTTTTGAGATAGAGAGAGACAGAGCATGAACACGGAGGGTCAGAGAGAGAGGGAGACACAGAATCCGAAACAGGCTCCAGGCTCTGAGCCATCAGCACAGAGCCCGACGTGGGGCTCGAACTCACAGACCATGAGATCATGACCTGAGCCGAAGTCGGACGCTTAACCGACTGAGCCACCCAGGCACCCCTTGTCTTGCTTTTTAAATTGCCAATCCGTCAAGGTCCCAGATGTGGTTCTACCGCACCTGCAGTGGGGTGCCTTGTGCGTGTGACGACACCCAATGCGGCCCCTGCCCTGCTCAAGATAAGTCCACCGGGCACATGCTTGGCTGTCACCATAGCTAGTTGCTGCAAATGTTTCTAAATGCTTGCCCTTGGTTTCTGTACTTATTGTGGGCAGAGACAAGCTGTTCGTGATCAATGATCCAGTCAGTGATGCCTTCCTCTTCCATAACAATGGCTGCCATGTTTTGAACACCTGTTATTTGCGTGACACTCTGAACTATTTTGTTTTCACTCCTACAACAGTCCTAGGAGATAAAAATTATACCCGTTGCTCATAGATGTAGAAATCTGCCTCCACAGAATGTGAGCAACTTGCCCAACCCCACGCAGCTGAGTCCTAAATGACTGAGCCCGGACTTTAACTCAGACGAGTCGAGGTGGAAAGCTCAATCTCTTTCTACCCTGTCACGCTGCACTTCAGCTAAAAGTGCTTTTATGTGGATCAACACATCAATCACATGTTGATTGACCTCTCGGTACACACACATCAAGTTTTAAGAGTGTCTCTCCTGAGAGTTGTCTGGGTGGCTCAGTCTGCTAAGCGTCCGACTTTAGCTCAGGTCATGATCTCGTGGTTTGTGGGTTCGAGCCCTGCGTCGGGCTCTGTGCTGACAGCTGGAGCCTGCTTCAGATTCTATGTCTCCCCCTCTCTCTGCGCCTCCCTCTTTTGCACGCTGTCTCTCTCTCTCTCTCTCTCTCTCTCAAAAATAAACATTAAAAAAATAGTGTCTCTCTTGGGGCGCCTGGGTGCTCAGTCAGTTAAGCGACTGGCTCTTGACATCTGCACTGTGACACTGCACAGCCTGCCTGGGATTCTCTCTCTCCCTTTCTCTCTGCCCCTCCCATGTGCCTCTCTCTCTCTCAAAATAAATAAACTTAAAAAGTTAAAAAAATAATAAGAGTGTCACTCTTAAGAGAGAGAAAGTGGGAAAACGACCCTCCCCAACTTAAAACTTCTAGCTAAGATTCTGGGAGATAAGACCTATTTTTAATTTCATTGGAAATATTTGTTCAGTTTAGGTTCCTGGTGGTTTTCGTTTTCACAGAACTGGGGAAACCAGTCAAAACCCTCAGTGACAGAGGGAGACAGAGCCTGAGGTCTTACGTCACTGGCGATCTCTCTGGACGCGCGGGCAGTCTGGAATGGAATGGCGTCCAGCCTGAAGTCATAGCCGACAGCCCGCGTCTGTTCCCAAGAGTTTCTGTAGGCTTTCTAGATGGCGAAAACAAAGAAGCGAACGAGCAGGGAGTGAGAATTCCGTATCTGGCATGTTGTTAGTTCTGAGCAGGAACAGATCCTAAACACACACCCTTGCCCTTGCAGGGGCCCAAGGACAGAGCCACGGCCCCGCATCCACCCCGAGGACCTCCCCAGCTCTGAGCCTGGTGGGACTGGCCACGAAGGGCCGCAGCTCTAAGCCCCTGGCTTGCTCATCAGGCCCTGCCCTGGCGGGTCTGGGCTCAGCGAGTCCGGCTCATTCGCTACATCCTGTTGGTATGAGGGGCCCCTGCCCCACTCCTCCCTGTGTTTGCATTCGCTTTCAGTGCCTCAGGTTTGCAGCTTCCAAACAACAGAACTCAAAGTTCGAGAACTCTGTTTCTTCAGATACGCGGAAAGTACTATTCCTTAGGTCCCGGCACCCATGGGTTTGTTAGCTCCAAAGACTCCCCGGGGGCCCCTCGGCAGCTCCCAAAGCCACGTGAACCCATCGCGATGAAGCGGGCTGTGTCCCATATGCACCCCATGAGGATGCACCGAGGGAAGAGCCTTCACCTGCATTAAATTGATTGCCAAGAACCTGACCGAGTTCCTGACCCATGTTATTTCACATCTTCCTCTTTCATTTTTCCCCTTTTGAAGCTGTTCTCACACACCCTCCAGGAGTCTGTAATCACACCCTCTTAGTCCTCAGGTAGACCCACATAACCGATAGAGCATCAAAATCTCCCATGCCTTCATGTAGCTAATAATTTTTTTTTTTCAAGATAAGGGAATGGTTCAATGAAAGGAACCATCTGGAGATCCCAGTGGAGGGCTGTCCTTTATTCAGCCACAGAGAAGGGAGACAGCAGGCGAGGCACATCAGCAGCAGACGACAAAGTGACAGCCCCAGACCGTGTCTGTGGCTCACTCTTTCCAAGAGCCCCAGCGGGTCAGAAGGCCCTTTAAGAACCTTACTTTTGTCACTTGGAAATAGAGGTCAAGCCTGAGGCTCTGTTCTACAGGGGATTGAGGAGATTAAGCAAAGCAGGGATGGCAGATAAAAAGCAAAGTGCCTCACACGGCCGCACACCTGGGCCCGGAACCAGAGGGGCCCATGGAGGCTGAGCCAGGCACGGCCGAGCTCCGTGCTTTTAGGTACCGCCATCCATCACCTTCACCTTCATCACGGCCTCCACCTCCAACACCCAACGCTGCCAACCACGAGCCAAATACCTACTGCGTTCAAGGGCCTAGAAATACAGAGCCCGTAACCATTGGGGCAATCACCTAATCGATGGGTCACAGACAGGGCCCAAAGGATTCCATTTCCCGGGTCGCCCCTGAGTTAAGCAGGCGTGACCGAGGGATACGTACAAGGGGAGGAGCGTTCAGATAAAGACAGACCCACCGTCGCCTTTAGCATTATGCTCCCTAATATGGCGGCCCAGCACACAGAGTCCCAACTCTTAGCGTCCCCTGGGAAGGTGATGGTTGGCGCCTTCCCAAAAGAGGGCCTCCACACCAGATCTGGGCTGGGTAGGGACACCAAGCTTCACTCCGCCTCAAACTCCCACGTCACCCCACGGTGGTGTCGGATGCGCCCCCGCTTCCGGGTCTCTGCAGCCGAGGGCCAACGAGCCAGTGTGGCCCAAATTGGGGTTCTCCCCAAGGCGCCTGCTCCCTTTCTCCTGCCCCCCTTCTCCCTGTATACTATTTGCTTGATTGTCATCACTTCCTCCCTGAGTTTTTTTATTCTGTTGAGGTTTCTGCCTTGCCACTGGGAGCCTTTACATTCCGTAGGCGCTTTGATTTGGAACCCTGGGCGTTTCTCTTCTTTATCACAGTGGGCACAGTTTTGTCCTCATCCTCACACATTAGAGTCATTTGATTTTTAGTTATTTCGGCTGCCTTACACATCTCAATGGCTTTCTTTGCCCAGGAAGGTCACTTTCCCTCCACATCTTCCTCACAGAGCACTTGATCCAATTGTGTGCATTCTACACGCCCCCGAAGAAGTGCTCTTTCAAAAGAGGTTCATGAGTTCTCCATATCCGCATGCCCCGGCGGCTAATTTCAGCTCTGGGACTCTACAGACTGGCGTCCCTTGTGAGCCGGAAGATGCGCCGTCACCGGCCCGGGGCGGCCGTCCTCCTTAAGCTGGCCCCCAAACGGACCGGCAGTCTTATCCCAGTTTTTCGGGGCAATGGGCCTCCAATAGTTCGTCAAACGGAGGCCTGGCCTTCTCCCATCCTTGAAGCATTAATGCGATGATGGCTGTTTTGTCCGAGCTCTGCTGAGGGGGAGGTCCCGCTTCCCCAGATGGAGGTCAGCCCACCAGAGCTGCCGTTCTAAAATTATCGCTCGCACATCCCTCAAAAGCATCAAATGGTCATAATAACTCATATTTACAAAGCCCCGTCGCATTCACCGCGTGGGATCCCACAGGGCTTTACAAACGCAACAAACTAATACACACGCTAACTAGAAGGCGCCTCTCGCCAACCCCTGCGAGGCGGCCACCTCTGGGGTGCACGGTAGCAGCTGTTGATCTGCGCGGAGCCCCAGGACACAATGGCCGGGCCGGGGAGGGAAGAATGGCCGGACTCTGGGAGGCCCCGCGCTGCCCCAGGCCGACACACTCAGCCTGTGTTATTCTGATCTGACGGCGTCTTTTGATTCTGCCGCCTGGCTACCTGTTATCCCAGGATCACAGCTCTGCTGGCCGAGCGGCTGCCTATTCTATTACAACCGGGGGCCTCCGACCCCTGCTAACAACAAGCCTGGGTTTACGAAACAGCATCTTGGTTATGCACGCAAAGGGCACACATCTAAGGGACACGGAAGTGTTGAAGGCCACCGCCTCGCACACAAAGGAGACTGTGTTTGTGCCCGATGGGCGGCAACCGCAGTGTCTTTCCAAACTGTGCGGTGAGAAAGTGCCACGGCGTCTCCAAAGTCACCCTGCTCCGAAGGGCCGAGGGTACGTGTCCGGGAAAGAGACAGAGCAAGCGTCTGCCCCTGCCAGGGCCAGGAGAGCGCACGACTGAGGTCTTTGCCGTCCTGCCCAGAACCAGAATTTCCGAGCTGGGAGGAACCACAGGCATCGGTTCGCCCGGCTCCAACCCATTTTCCAGTTGAGGAAACTGAGGCCCGGCGAGGAAGGTGGCTCCGAGTCGCACACGTGGTCTGTCTCACTCTCGGTCCCGTGTTCTTCCCGACCCAGGTCCTCCCTCCTGGGACTTTTTCTTCCCCAACGAGTAACATCCAGCTCGGGTATGGATACATTTACAAATACACTTACACACCACATGAACGGCTGCTTCACTTACGTCACTCAGGCACTGTGCGTTGAGGCGGGCTCTGGTGAAATCGGGGTGGTCGGGGATCGGGGTGTATCTGTGCAGGGACTCTGCGTCGCCCGCCCTGTACAGGCGCTGTGGGTAAGACAGGCTCACGGTAAGTGCAGAACTGCACCGGGTGAAGTGACAGGCGGAGAACAGGCGGACGCCCTTCCTGCCCCTCCCACCGAGTGCCCACCATCGCGGGGGCAGAACCCAGCCCAGCACGTGGAGGGCCTCCCGCCAGAACCCAGAACCCACCGGCTGACCATAGGGGCCCGTGTGCCCAGAGTCAGGTGGGACCGGCTGGTTTTAAATAGACCCTGTTTAAAATATCCATCAAGATCTGCTCCAAATGGGCCCCAAACCAGTATCCTGGTTGGCTACGCCCGCGTGTTTCACAATGGTATAAGGTGTGTGGATATTTTGAGAATCTTTGCAACTGAGCATTGTTCAAGGTTTCTACTTGTAACGAGATGCCTTAATGCCCTTGCTGTTTGACGTGAATAATAATAAAAAGACACAAAGGCTAACAAGTCTTTTTTTTTTTTTTTTTTACCATGAAATGCCTTAAGATGTTTCCAGAAAATTAAAGTTTTCATAGTCTACCTGGGTCCCAGGAAGACACAATTTTAAAACTCGAGCTCTCTCTTAGTTCCTATTTTTAGAGCACTGATCTAAGAGTTGCAAACAATTTTAGGAAGGGATTGAGCCTCATCTACTTTTAGAGAGGAAAATACAGTATTCTGATCCTTTTCCAAATTCATCTTGGACTTCGCCAACACGAATGTTTCGGCACAACATTTAGACTCTGTGTGATGAGGGGTCAGCTTTCTCTGTGCAAAATCAAATCCCTTGACAATTTCAGAGAAAAAAATATTTAACTTCCTATACTCCGAAATAAATACAGGAGAGAAGAAATGAGGTTAAATCATACGGAGTAAAAGCAGAAAGAAGCTTTTAACATGGCTCTTCTTTTTTTCTAACTGGGTTACGTTCAGCCTTTAATTCCATTACCATCTATCGATAATTGAGACGAATCTCTCTAACGTTGACGAAAAGATCACCAATAATACTTAGTATTGTTATGATGGCGAACACGCCATAATAGGGGACACTTATTGAGGACTATGTTCCAGACACTTGCTAAAAGTGTCACACACATTTATTTATTTAACCCTCAGTTCGTTCACTTCATCTTATGAAAAGGTGCTCTCAGTGCGGTCCTTTCCAATAAGGGAGCGGAGGTTAGAAGAGAGAAGTAACTGGCCCTCGACCACCCAGGCAGTAGACAGAAGGTCTGCGCTCACAGCTGTCCCAAGCCCATCCTCTGAAGCACTGAGTACTGGGCGGCACACTACCCACTAGGGGGCACCTAGGACGAGTGATGGAAGATGCCCACCTCGTTGCAATGCAGGTAGCTGTTCTTGGCGTGAACCAGGTCTGGGGAGTCAACCACCGTGGTGAACTTGATACTGTCTGGTTTCTTACGGTATTTAGTCTGTAAGAAAAAGGCACAGGTTCCCATAAAACCGGTGAGCACCATGCATTTTTCAGCATGCAGCTTCACCGCACCACCTGCTCAGTACCAAATGGGCCAATGACACTACTGGAAAACAAGTCTCTCTTCTTGGCGGGTAGCTCACAGGGGTATACAAGAGGTCCAAGCGGCCCCTGTGATAAGGAACATTTTACCAGTATTTTCTCTCTCGAGAGAGAGAGAGACAGAGAGACAGAGAGAGACAGAGAGACAGAGAGACAGAGAGAAAGCTGCACAATAGCCTGGCTCATCACAATAAAGGAATTCAGTAGAGGGGAGAATTCAGCATCAGCAGGGTCCCAGTAAGGTCTGTTACTAAGAAATGGAAGAAGGCAGTGCCACCCTCAAGGGGACCCCAGGGCAAGAATCTCCAGGCCACCAGTACGGTGGGGAGTTGGGTTAAGGTAACCATTCCCCGTGCAATGCGTAACACCTTCTGAAATCAGATAAGCCCCAGACACTGGGCTCTCTGAGTAAACTCAGGAGGTGGATGGCAAGCTCTGTGCCCCCATGAAAACAACGGGCCAGCTTAGCTCGTGACTACCTAATGTGCCTACTGAGAATCTTCTAGCACATCATCTGTCTCTCACTGCCCAGTTGGGAACATGCCTTTAACTCCCCAGCAAGTGAATTCATGTGGAGGGAGATCTTGTTCAGTCCTGCCACTGGGTTGCAAAAGGCCAAGAAAAACACTGGGTGTCCAGTGGCCACGGGGCCCTCTTGGGATCTCCACCCTGTAAGCAGGTTCCCTCTGCAGCAGAAAGTGAACGCTATAGGTTGCACGTATGATAGGGTCGGGTTAGTGGTACCTCGCTGATGAGTTCTCCAGCCTTCTTTGCACACTCTAGCTGTGGGGAACTCAGCGTCAACCATCCCGTCCCCTTCATGCCCATCAGGTCTGACTTGTAGCGAAACTGCGGGAAGAAAATCATTGGCTTTTACCAAGAGAGTGTCTAAGACTGTCGGGGCATTCCTAGATCCTTGATTTGTAATAATGCTTCATCATGACGTGTCAACATCTTCATTCAGAGTGTGTCTGCACATCGTTAAGTCCAACCACGTGAGTTCATGCACTCTGCCAGGAATTAAATAATGGATCGTGCCTAAGATACAAGAAGACCCCACCTGTGAACTGGCAGGGTTAGAAGCCAAGGTAATGGATGCAAATGATCGCTTGAAGGAAGAGTGGAGATCTACACCCAAGCCCAGGCATCTGCCTGGATTATTTTGTTTCCTTCTGGCAGTGAGGTGACTGCCTGCCTGCCTGCCTGCCTGCCTACACAGAACAGTTTTGCCCACCTCCAGGCGACGAAAGGGCTTTGAGCTCTGGGTCAAACCTGCCGTGACGCGGAGCAAATCACTTTACCAAATGTGACTCAGTTTCTCTCTGTGACAGCTGAAGGTGGTAACGACCCTTCTGTGCTCAGGAGAACGCCTGAGGGTCCTCAGGAGCAAAAGCTGCTCTATGTGTTGGATCTGTTTTTGTCTCGTGGTGGTTTGGGGGGCCGGGGGGGCGGGCAGGAGGGCGTGGGGACAATTACAGCAGGACCCTAAGAAGGGCACAAGCTTAGATACAACCGGCCTACAGTATGGGAGCCAATTTAATCTTTTTGTGCCTACGTTTCCCTCCCCCTGCCACCGTTCCCCAGGATTTGCTCATAATGTCAAAACGGGCTGGGCTTTATCACCCTTTTTTTTCATTTTAAGGACTCAGAAGATTAGAACTACAGCAGCATCCCTGGGACAAAATAGTTTAAGTGGTGCTGTAGGACAATGAGTCTGATCAGGAGTCTCCTAAAACATTAGGTCTTAGTACCATCCCTCCACCTGCCCACCATTATCTAGGATGAGACAGTCACATGAACGCTTTTCTTCTTCTCTTTATGGAAATTAGGCATTTTTTAAAGGTGGAAAAAGACCCTCTAAGGAAATCTCAAATTTGGATCTAAACGAAGTTGATAGCGTTTCTCTAATTTAGATACAAGCTCTGCTGTAACGCAAAATATCACTCCAGAAACCAGCCTCTCGGCCTTTTTAGTTCCTTTTCATTTCAGGATTCACAGCGTCCCTCACAGCTGGTCTCAAAGAGGGTCCGTTTCTGATCTACTGTCTGCTGGTTAATGCCCCCGTGCAAATTCCACTCTGCTTTCTAACTGGTGAAGGGAGGCATCACTCAGGTTCAGGAGCAGGCTTCAAAACCCCATGTCAGTAAGATTGCTTTTTATACCACGATCTTTCGGTCTACACCGGCAAAGCTTTTGCCTTCCACTCTGATAAAGAACAGAGAAAATTGGATAAATTTCTAAGTTAGAGAGAATAATCCGACAGGACCTCTTCACAGCCGGGTCTCGCTCCTTTCATACGCAAGATGAAGTGGGGAACACTCTTTCAACTTGCCTTTTGTTGAGCTGAACAGTACAATCGCAGGTAAGTCAGAAAGCAAGATGCAGGTTCCCCAAAGATCTGACTGCGCCTCAGACTCTCTTATAAATGGATCGTCTATTGATATTTCAGCTCCCAGCCCAGGTTGGACTATTCACGCAGACCCTAAAAACAACACGCCTGCCCCAGACTTCACGATGAAAGAGGGGGAGAGAGAGGGGAGTTGAGAAGAATCAGCTACCCAAAGATGGTTTTAAAGAAGGATTCTAAGATAATAAGAGAGCCTCGCATGCTGCCCAACTGCATCTGGCTTCCCCAAATGGCAGTCTTGCTGTTTTCCCTTGCCTGGAAGCCACCTTCGGATTCGTACGTGGGGTTTCCCGGCACCCCCATTTTGCAGCACCGGCTGCAACTGGGTCCCCAATTTCCAACGATGTAAACAACTGCACCCAGGAGGCGGCCAGTGGGAAGGTGTATTTGTCGTATTAATGGGACCCTTTATAATCACTCTCTTGCACAGGGTGTGGTTTGCTTTAGACTCATTATTTCATGCATTGTTCATGGCATCCTTCAAAGGAGGGGTTCTTATGCCCATGCGCAGAACAATTTTGGTGTTCGACTGACTGCTCAGATTCTCAGAAGAGCCACCGGCGGCTGTCCACTTGGTGTACCACGCAGGCGGTCATTGAAGGAACCCTTAGGAGTCGGAGCACCTGGGGTCCTAATCCAGCCACGTGGGGGAGCCAAAGAGCACTGAACTAGGAGTCTGGACACGAGCCCTGCTCTGCTCCTTGCTGTAGGGTCTGGAGCAAGTCATTCCCCTGCCAGCCTGTGACCCTGGGCAAGTTATTTAAGATTACAGGTGCCTTAGCTGCCACATCTGTAAAAACGAGAGGAACACCAGTATGCACCTAGATACTAAATGAGATAGTTGGTGCAAACCATTTAAACAAATGCCTGGTCCAGAATAAACGTTCCAAACATTGTAGCTAATGTTATTGTTGTTTCTGATGGAGAAACTGAGGCTCGCGGAGCTTACAGAGTCTACCTGAGGTCATGCAGCCGTAAAGGGTGGGGTCAGGGCTGTCCCCTTGACGGTCCCTGAAGGTGCTCTTCAGGACTCCCTGCAGCCCCCGCACAAGATCATGGCCATTCACTGTAGAGCACTGCCTGGGCACAGCATGTATCTCATACATGTCCCGAGGCAAGCATGGCTTGAGCAACTGTGGCCTGAGACCTTCGTCCTGGGGGAGAGCACCTCTTGGCTCTCTCTGGCCCGACCCACAGCTTTCTTTCTGGCCAGGGTAGGAGAGGGCAGGAGAAGCAGCCGGAGGCTGGGGGCTACTGTTCCTCCCCCAGACTGAGCTGAACTGAGTCAACACACAAGGAGCCTTTGTTTCTTTTTCAATACAACATAACTACATGAAATTAGATTTTCAATAACGACCACAAGAAAACTGAAGCCTCAGAACCAGCTCAACATTACGAGGTGTCCTCTGTCCTCTTGCAATCTACCCGCCCCCCACCAAATGAACAAACTTGAAGTTTAAAAAGCGATGCATGAAACATCATACGGTGATTTAAAAAAATTAAGCCATAGCTTCTCAGCATTCCAAATTTTAATACATATCCTATTTCATAAAGTGTGTAAGAATGCCAGCTACCATCTCTTGGAAAGTCCTTTGCTTTTTAGATTGTTTTTCCTACATTTTTAAGCATTAAAATATCCTTTCTTTTCAGAAAAAAAACCTTTGATATAAATGGTAGCTTGAAATAATGTTTAGGTTTTTTTCCCTCACTTAGTAAAGTAAAAATCTGAGGGCAATCTGGGTGGCTTAGTCGGTTAAGCATCCAACTCTTGATTTCAGCTCAGGTCATGATCTCAGGGTTTGTGAGACAGAGTCCCAGATTGGGCTCTGTGCTGACAGCATGGAGACTGCTTGAAATCCACTCACTCTCTCTCTTTCTCTGCCCCTCCCCCTCTTAAAATAAGTAAATAAACGTGAAATAAAAATCTGACATTATACTGATGCCACCATCTTAAAAACATCTACCCGTGAACCCTGAGATCTGACGTCACTGGTCAAACCTCTTTGCTTCTCTGTTGGAGGGACAGAGGCCTAGAAAGCAAAGTGAAAGTTCCAGGACACGGAGTCAGTGGGTGACAAAGTGGGGCTTCCCACGAGTGTCTTGGGGCTCCCGGCTCGGCTCCCCTCACCTCTCCCGGATGGTCTCTGTATCTGCCCTGGAGGTTCCTCTTCCCCCCAGGAACAGACCATTGACAAGATGGTCATGCCATGCACCATTCTTGGAGATGGCAGGACAGCCATCTAGCAGGTGGAAGGCCTTCCTAATGGAACTCGGGCTGGCCCCTTAGTAACTGCATCCCCTGTGTGGGGCCCGATGACCTCCCCCTGCCCCACACTCGACCTGACTGGGATAACTGCCATTCCAGTGAACTGCGATGAATAATTAGGTGACCAGTGAATCATGACATCACGGAGTCCGAATTAATCACCAATTATGTGTTTATAATATTCTGTCTGTGCCGTGTAACTAAACTCAAGAGCGGTCGTTGCCCTAAAGGTAACCAGACTCAAGACCTTGGTGTGGAGAAGAATCAAAACAGCTAACACTTCCTGGCACGTTTCTATGCACCGGGCACCATGCGAGGTTTCACACAGGCCAGTCCTAAACTGAGAACTGGGTTCTCAACTGGGGGCAGTTTTGCCCCCCACGTACATTTGGCGATATTTCAAGACATTCTGACTGTCACACCGGGGGGGAGGGCAGTGCCATGGCATCTAGTGGGTAGAGGCCACCGTGCACCAGACGGGCCCCACCATGGAGAATCACCCAGCCCAGAACATCTGAGGTGCTGGAGTTGAGAAAGCCTGGTAGGAGAGCTCCTTCCTCCTAGGGCTGAGAGAGACGACACGTACAAGTTCACGTGGTTCAGTGCCTGCCACTGACCACACCCACATTATCATCGTTACCTTGTCCCAGCGGGAGACGCTGAGGCCTGGAAGGAGGAGGGAACCGATGTCAGCACGTATGGGAGGGGCTGGTGCCCTGGCCTGGGTGAGGACCTCTCTTTTCTGGGTCTCAGTGTCCACACTTGGGTTGTAGGAAGCCTGACTCCCCTGCAAGGAGCTCCCTCCTCGAGAGCAAGATGGGTAAGATGATGGGTTCTGGGGTCAGTCCTGCCTGGGCATCTCCCAGTGACCTCATCTGTGTAAGAGGAGTCATGACTGTCCCCACCTCGCAGCATGTGGCAAGAGGGACACTCAGGCAGGCAGGCAGACAGCGTCAGCTGTGGCTGGATCACTGTTTGCCAGGCATGAGCTTCCCCCCCCCCACTGCATACCGTCCAGCCCCTACTCTCTCTCAGACCCCCTGCTCCAGACCACATCCTCCTCACTTGCCCACTTCCTTTGTGCTGGCCTCAAATAGGCTGGGGCTCCTCCCGCTCAGGGCCTTGGCCTTTGGATCTGCTATTCTGTCGGCTGGAGTGGTATCTCCTTCCCTCAACTTTGGTCTTTGCTCAAATGTTGCCTTTTCAGTGCCCTGACCCCGCCCTCCGTTTTAATTTGCACACACACAGGTCCACCCACCTACCCCCCTTCCCTGCTCTGTGTGTCTCCACCACGTGTGTCCACCCGACGTACCACGTGTCCTACTTATCACAGTCCTTCTCCCTCCCAGATCTTGGAAGCCCCGGGAAAGCAGCAGTTTTTGACTTTCCTGTTGACCGTGGTAATCCCCAGGGCCTGGAAAGGTGTAGTAGGTACTCAAGAAACAGTTATCAAACAACCGAATGATTCCAACCTAGATGGCCCGACACAGACCCGGCAAGTTTTAGCTTTGGCGGGGCGGGGGGGGGGGGGGGGGGGGGACCGAAACGCAAAGGAAGAAGCAGAGATTTACATCCAGCCTCGGCGGGGGGAGGAAGGTCAGGGGCTGGCGTGCAGCCCGAAGGTCTCCTACCTCACTCTGCAGGGCGTGAGCTCTCTTGGCCCAGGACATCTTCAGGTCCTCAGGCAGCGCCGTGAACTCGTGGCACCATGTCCTGTAGTCGTGATCGCTGGCTAGGGCCTGGGCCTTCCTGGCGTGGACCAGGTGCACCATGTCCATGGGCAGGTGACACTGGGCTCGGCTGCCTGCCGCCCCCCGCCTGTACTGAAGCTCGCTCTGCAGCTGGCCCACCCGCCAGCAGTGCCGGAGCCGGGGGTCCTCGCTCACGCTCCGGGTCCCGATCAGCCTACCTCGCTCCTTCACAAAGTCATGTCGGTAGAGAAACTGGAAGGGAAGACTGCAGTCAGGGGCCGGCCTTCGGCCTGCTTAAATCCCACCTGCATGTTTTCACTGCCGACCCTAGAAAACTCACCCACTCTTCCACTAGGAGGTGATGATTATAAGAAAAACCACAGTGAGGGTGGCCTGAGAGCATGCTTCCTCCCCGGGGGCTGAACAATTAAAACATCGCTCCATTCTTCCTACCTAATTAAAACCATATCCTCAGGACCAAAGGAAGGGCCCCACTCCCCTTATGTGTGTCCTATGGCCAAAAGGAATTTATCAAAAAAGGTAAAAGAGAAACTCGTGCTTTAACCGTTTGTACTTGGCAAAACATTAAACCCAAAAGACAGGATCCATTTATTTGAAGTCCACGTTTTCTGTGATTTGTTTGTGGGAAAGAGAAAGTCACCTTCATGTCCCAAAGCTATGGACGCTATCAACAGAGTGGCTGAAACACAGCTGGCCAATCCTAACGCCAACGTGTGAAACTACAGAGAGCCAAGAGGGAGATGCGTTACGGTCGTATTACAATTTCTCTTACGGGTTCTCTGTCGAATTCTAGGCGCAGTTAGAAAGCAGGCAGCTCACGCGTTACAGCGGGGACCGCTGGCGAGACCCCGCCATTAGAAACAAATCCTAATCGCTTTCCTGCTGGAGACCTTTGCCTGAGTTTAGCTTCGGATTAACAGAGCCTTTCTTTCCCTCCCTCCGTCAAAGAGTCTCATTCCTAACTAATATATTCTGCAGGTGACATCCTGTCTCACACGGTGATGGATTTGCTTTAATTCAGGAAAATCAGCCGTAGACATTGTTTTACAAGAAGTTAACAGAAATTAGGCAAAATGGAAGGTCATATCATTCGACTCACATCACTGGCTATATCTCCAGAGACGCGAGCAGCCTGGAAGGGAAGAGCGTCTATCGTCAGCTTGTAGCCTTGAGCACGGAGATTACGCCAAGACTCCTTGTATTTGGCCTACAGTAGGAACACATGTAGATCTTCTTTAAAAAAAAAAAAAAAGAAAATTACACGAACCAACGAACAAAGGCTACCCCTTTCATTTGTAGTAGGGCGTTCGAGAATCGATTTCTGACCAGCAAAAGCGCTCTCTTTTGCAAAGACAATCTCATTAGCACACACACTGGCGTGCTCTCACGCATATGTACGCGCCACACTTGAGGAAAAATGCATTTACCATGAGCATCTAAAAGACATTTTTTAAGTTTCTGGGAACACCAGAAGGGCCACCGTTAGAGCCCATCACGGCCACAGACAGACGTGGCTTTGGAGCACGTCTGCACCTCAGCTTACGTCAAGAAAGGCTTACGTCACTCAGATTGGCCGCGTTTGCTTTGGCTCGGGCGAACTCAGGCAGACCCAGGGTCATTGTGTACCGGTGCCTCTCCTCGTCCCCGGCTGCTTTATAGAGGCGCTGGGTAGAAAAAGAACGAAGAACAAGCAAGGAGATAACGCTCAGTGCTTCTGCAACGCTGCAGGTCCCTCGCTGGCAGGCGGGAAATAGGTTTGCAGAAATAGGTTTGCGGAAGGCCACTCGCTGTGCCACAGATACACCTTCAGCCCTGGGGAAGATCTGTCTTTCAATAAAGTCAGTTCTTTCATGAGTCAAATTGAGTGACATAAAAGGAGTATGTAAGACATTGCAAGTTGCTTCTGACGGGGTTCGGGACAGGTCGCCCCAAAATACGGCACCTTGGCGTACTGAACGCTTTAAGCTGAAGGAATCTGGGAAACAGCAGGTGCCAGAAGGGCTCTTTCTTCTCCCCTCTCCTGAAGCAGGTCAGAAGACCCTCCTGTGAGAGATGCCCTCCCCACCCCCAGAGGCGATGAGCGTCCTTATCTCCGAAGACGGCGGGCTGCAGAGAGGAATCTGAGCGAACAGACCGAGCTAAGTGTGCCCCTGTTCTTAGCTCATCACGTTTTGCCGTGACTCTCTACTCTTCATCGAACCTCGTACTGAAACGCTCAGGTCTAACCCGTTTCTTCTGTCTTCACTTCCTTATGAAGGCTCCCCGTACCATGTAAAACTTGAGTTAAATACACTAGTATGCTTTTCTTTTGTTAATCTGCCTTTTGTTACAGAAGCCGCACTGAGACCCTATGTTGGGTAAAAGAAACGGTAACTTTTCCTCCTTACGCTTTGCCCAATAATAGGCTGAGGAAAGAAAACCACATTTAGGAACACTATCAAAGCTCTTCTCATTGTAAACTTTTCCCTTGAGGATATAGTGTACAGACGATAAATACCAAGATCCGGGGGGATTTGGGAGAAGCCCCGGTTGGCGGAAGGGGGGTTCCCAAACTCTGTTCTGCATCCTTTCCTAAAGCCCCGGCTCCTTCCGTGAGCAAACTCCCACCAAGGCCGCCCTGCACGGCCTCCGCCAGTTACGAAAACACCTATTCTTGTGATCAGAAATGGCTCTGTGACTGGTGAGTTCTCTGAGGCCAGAGGTCATCACAAGAGGCAGTGTTACCCCACAGCATCCAGCTCACGCAGCAGGCAGGAAAGCCTGGACGGGAATTTAAAATTGAGAACGGTTGCTACCCAAGCTCTTGGGGACATTCTTATCCTACGCTGCTGTCTCTTACTTTTTGACTTGGGGGAGAGTGGACCCTAATTGTATAAATAGCCAAATCTCGACTGGCTTCTAAAAGAGTCAGGAAGAAAATCTGAATAACTCAGGACGATGCCAAATTTAATTCTCTGCCGAGCTCGATTTCTGTTTCAAACTTGCAAGAGAGCCACCGAGAAGTAGAACCAAAGGGGCTGGACCGCTGATTTTATGTAATAAGATCCCTTCCCCTGTGTGCCGCTCTGGTAGAGATATTTAAATAAAGTGAGCAAACAGCACGTAAGGGAGGAGGCAGAAATTCCAGAGGTCCGACCAACAGCATTCTACGTAACCGGCCTTGCATCAGCACCCCTGAATAACCACACATCCTTCCGAGAATAATCATCAGAATGACCACGGACGTGCGGTTAGCCATTATGTTCCTAGACAGAACAGATGAACGACGGACCAGTACTCTCAAACTTTAATGTGCCAAGGAAACACGTGAGGACCCCGTTAAAGGACCATGTGCATTCAGTGGGTCAGGGGTGGGGCCCGAGGTTCGGCACTTCTAACAAGCCCCCCAGGATATCCTGCTGGTTCATGACGGCCCTTGAGGGGCAAGACTAGAGTCTGAACCAGATTTCCAACTGGGCCTTCCTTCCCTCTGGAAAATGTTTACATTCCATATGTGACGTTCTTTTCTTTCCAAACCCCCATGCAAACACGCGTGCTTTTTCCCGGCCCCGACCCCACAAATACACGTTATTTTTAACAAGCTAGCAGTTTTTAAAAAGGCCATTCCAAAGCCATCCGATTTTACCTCATTGGTAATCTGGTTGCTGAGTTTTGCATGAAGGAGGCTGGGGGTGTCTGTCACAGCTGTGTACTTGAATGACTGGGGATGCTGACGGTATTTACTCTGAGGGAAGAAGACGACTTGTTAGGCATCAAACCCGAAGGAGACGAAGCTCTCTAAGCACTGGTTATAAAATCTCACTTTGCAAAGGCTGCTAGTCTGTTCCCCGGAATCCAGTCCGACACCTGTTCTCGTGACCTCAGAGCTCAGAGGGAGGAAGACGCAGAGGAGGACAGGAAGGACTGAATCAGATGCTTACCCACAGGAAGAGGAGAGGACATCTAGCCCTTTGCCATGAATGGGAACGTGACTATTGAAATTTGCAGTTTGCTCCTGACCTTTGTTCACTGGAGACCCAGAGCCCCTCGGCTCTGGGAATGTCCCAGAAAGAACTGTGCAGCTTAAAAAAAAAAAAAAAAAAAAACCGATTGCCTGCACCCCGCCCCGGGAGACCAGGATTCATTAAACTGTCAGTGGGCCCAGGCATCTGTATTTTTTTTTCAAGCTCCAAAGACAATTCTGATGCCCCACCAGGTTCAGAAACCACTCTCTTTTGAGATTTCACTGGAAAAGTAAAGCGCAAAGTTCAATCTGAACTCCCACGGTGAGGCCAGCTCCGTTTTCTCAGAGCTCCTAATCAATGTGTGAGCCCACCTGATACTTCCAGTGCCCTCTGTTATGCCCTCCTGTCCTTGCATCTACAGTGAGTGGACGTCCCAGAGCCCTTGCAGGTGTAAGTAAGATTCCTCAGAAGCTCAAAGGGCTTAGAATTCTAGACTTCTGTATTTTTACCATGAAATTATCACCAAGCTTCTAACAACCATTTCCCAGCCACCGCAGAAGCATAGTTGCTGGGACTATTAGCGCTAATCCTCATAAAAACTAAACGAGAGGGGTAGGAGGACCCCCATTTAACCGATTACAAAGGTGAGACTCAGAGAGGGCAGGTGACAGGCTGGAGGTCACACAGCAAATGAGCACTGGCCTAGGATTTCAGTCTCCATCTGTTGGTCTCCAAAGCCGGCCTTTTTGTCATTGTACCACAGGGCCACTCTTCAAAGGGACCCTAGGGAAGCAGATCTTACGAGTCAGTGAATAATTCTTACGTGTTCATAAGGGACTGGCTTGATATGTGCAAAGCTGTCTTAAATGACATCCAGTCTAAATGGAGGATCTCGTAACAGAACAGAGGCCCCAGAAGAGGTTATGCGGTGAACGGCCACGGTTAACAGTTAACATCTAACTGGCTTCAGCAGGAAGAAGTAAGCTGAATGCTTATTTCTCCCGTGGAAATAAGACGGATACCCCTCAGCCCTCCAGGGTCCCCGGTCACCTCACTGATGAGTTCAGATGCCTTCTTTCTCCCTTCGATCTCTAACGTGCCTGGAATGACACAGGGAACGCCTCGCATGAAGTTCAGGTCTGACCGGTACAAATTCTAGAAGAGACAACACAAGGAGTCAGAAAAGCCAAACTGGCAGAACAAGGAAGCAAGGAGAAGCCGGAGGACCCACGAGAGGATAACGTCATAATTAGAACTCACGGCCAAGCCAGTGTCTCCAGACAGGAGCATCCTCAGCAAACACACGGTGCCTCCCAGTAAGTGTTTGTGGGGGATACAAAAATGTAGGTCAAAAGAAAAACGATTCTGCTGTCACCTGTCTCCGTAGCTTTGGAGGGAGGTGAGGCAGGTTTTTATCTTCATGGGGGCTATCAAGACATAAACGCTGGAGTGGATCGTGCTTGGAAAGTCAGTTGTCTTGGGGCAAATGTGGAAATGACGGTTTAATAGGCCTTCTAAAACAAAACCCAGCAGCAGAGGGTGGCATTAATTAATCATGGGTTAAGAAAGAACTAATAAATGAATCCAGAATCATCTGGCACAGGCCTGTCTGTGTGGGTAGGGGCGAGTGTGTGTACCTGAGTGATCCGGGCTGACAGTTTAAAGGGTCCCCAAATTCGCTCCCCTGCAGCCACGCAGGTGCCCCCCCTCCCCCGCCCCCCGGCCGATGCTGCCTTCCAAGTGCTGTCACAGCGAGAGGCAGGGCAGGCAAGGGCTCCGCTCAAGTGACACACGGGCCCTGAGCTGAGCGTGGCAGCTCCACGGTCCTCCAGCTGCTCTGGGGTTCCTGACAGTTTCTGGCAGCCGGTAAGCACCGTACACGGGCGGAAAACCCGAACAGACGACAGATACCCAGATCTGAGTGTCCCTTTGCTTCCAGGCACTGTCGAACCAGGATGCAGGTTTTGTGCGGTGTTTTGCTTTCCAACCCCAGCCCGTTACTTGCAAAGCCCATAGCACAGAAACCTAGAAAGGTAGGCAACAGGGGGAATGCCAAACAGGACGCTGCCGCCTGTGGAGGGGAGACATCCAGGATCTCTTTGGGAGTGAGGAAATCCTCAGTGCTCCCCAATACTCCCAGGCCACCTGCTTCCGGAAACAGGTGGCTCGAGCTTGACACGCACGTGGGAGGCCCGTGAAGGTCTCCACCACTCGTCGCGGGGACCCGGGAAGGACTGCTGGGGCCCGGATGCCCTGCCCTCCCCCACACACTCGCCTCTGCCTGAAGTGGGTCCGCTCTGACCCCAGCCTCTCCTAACAGAGCATAGCCTCCCTCAGAACACGGGCAGCCTGGGAATTTATGAAGCACAAAGAAGAGCCACCCGCCCCGGTCAGACCTGAGGCCAAAGGCAGTGCCGGTAGCAAATCTTCAACATGCAAAACATGTGAGCGGAGGGCATCCTGGTCAGACGCCATCTAAGTTCACGTGTCAGCCCCCCTTTCTCACTGACAGTTGTGGGGTCTCGGGCAAGCTCTCTCTTTAACTTCTTCGAGCCTCCCTGTCATTTCTAAAATGGGGTAAAGACTACTGATACGGGGTTATTTCGAGGTTCAAATGAGATCATGTGTGAAAACGTCATGTTTGGAACCAGTGGATGTTTCCCGTTGCCGTTAGATCTGTGTAACTGTGCTGGGCAGGAGGACGGGGCAGCGTTTCCCAAGAAGACCCCAGTTTGGGATTTCTCACCTCCGAAATCCCCCGCGGCACCAACAGGAGCTTGGAGTCACTGCCTCCTGGTCAAATCTGAGAGGACAGAGCCCTGAGAGAGAGGCCAGGTCCCCTTACCTCGCTCTGCAACTTGTGAGCTCTCTTGGCACAGCTGAGCCTCAGGTCTTCGGCCAAGGAAGTGTACTGGGGGAGCGGGTGTCTGTAGTCCTGGTCGCTGGCCAGGCTCTGAGCCTTCCTGGCATGCACCAGGGTCACCATGTCCAATGGCAGATGGAAGTGTGCCTTGGAGAGTTCAAAGCCTTTCTTGTAATTCACCTAGAGGGGCAGACAGATCAACAGCCGCTATTTCAAAGCCACCATTTGCACAGGGACCATCAGGGACAGAGAGTGCAGTGAGAGTCTCCCAGGTGAGCCCCGGAGATGTTCTGGCGGGACCGCTGCTCCTTTCTTGTAGGGACTGGCTTAATTAGCAGGATTCATGACACTCACCACCCTCAGCTCCTGGAGGTCACTGACTTAGATGATGAAGGCCCACGGCTCCCCCAGTTGGGGCAATACAGAAGTGCAGGAGACCTACATCACATCACGTCAGTGATTCCCTTGCTGAGTCTTTAGATCTTCCCATTTGCCAGAGGCAAGAAGGTATGTGGCTAACCTGTGAGGGCACGGGGCCCGCCAGAGTTTCTCCCCCTCCCCCTGTCAGGTTCAGACTTTAGACACCGGGGACTCCCTTCTCAGGCTTAGCCGATGAAGAGCTTCTTCAAAGCATCAGACGACATCCTAAGAAGTCTGGGTCAGGGGCGCCTGGGTGCTGAGCGGGTTGAGCATCTTACTCTTGATTTCGGCTCAGGTCATGACCTCACTGATCGTGAGTTCGAGCCCCGTGCTGGGCTCTCCGCTGACTGTGCAGAGCCTGCTTGGAACTCACTCTCTCTCTCTCTCTCTCTCTCCCTTTCTCTCTGCTCCTCCTCTTCTCGCTCTCTCAAAATAAATAAATAAACTTGAAAAATGTAATTAAAAAAAAAAGAAATCTGGGGGCCAGCAGCAGTGGGTAGACGCTTGGAAAGCCAGTTCTGAGGGATGGGTATTCCCAAGAGGCACGCTGAGGGAGGAGAGGACAGACCACAAGCTCCACGGCAGTCCTCAGAGAAGCTGCCGGAAGGTCTGCGAAGTTCATTCTGGGCTTTCTCAGGAGTCAGATGCGTAACTTCCACCTCCGCCATCTTTCCCGGAGCCCCGGTCACCCCTCCCTTACCTCCTGCTCCCATCTAGCACCCTCCCCTGACCCCTAGCATAAAGGACAGGACAATTCATGTGCAACCCCACATTCTTCGGTCAGCACTCCAGCCCAGAAAGGGGTGGGGGTTGGGGGGGAAGAATGTTAGAAATGGGGAAACTGAGGCGGAGAACATGTGAAGCTGTGGACAGAGCCTGAGATGGAGGGCTGGCACCACATTCACTTTCTAGCTGATCTTAGACAAGGGACTGAGGCGCTCAGAGTCTAGGTCTTATCAGTAAACCGGGATGGATAAGACGATAATGTTCCTCAAGAGAGTTCGTCCAATGGTTAAGGGAGACCCGGGGTGTAAAGGTGCTTCGTCCTTCGAAACACAGTGGATATACGTCAGCGTCCAGCCCCACCGTTTGCCCGCGTGCATATGTGCAAGGGGACACTGCGTACACACTCGTGCCAGCATCCAGAGGGTCGAAACCACGGGCTGCAAACTCAGACGTTTCCAGGCACCCAGACGATAGCACCAGTGAGTGATGCGGGCAGTGAGGGAAAAGGAGGCGGCCGCCTGACCAGGAGAGCATAGGTCCCTTCTAAATGGAGCTCTCGGTAGTCAACGTCAACTGTGGCCTTGAGGAATCCAGGGCCAGCTTCTGGCTGGAAGTCTACGACCTTTATGCAAAATGTTCCACTTTTAAAGGTTTGCAACTAATTCACTCTGCAGACCAAACAAAACAGCTCTGTCGTCCAAACCTAGCCCACAGGCCCCCCTTCGTGGCCACTGATCACATCACAGAATGGCCCAAGGGAGCTCAGGGGTCATCTGGCTCAAACTGTCACTTGACGCAGGAAGAAGCTCAAGCCCAGAGGAGCCAAGGGACCCAACAAAGGCGCACAGCTAGTTAGGACAGAGCCAACGGCCACAACCGGAAGGACAAACGACACATGCTGGCCGTGCACCATTAGGTGGGGGCCCCCCCAGTCCCGCTGCATTTTTTCGCCTACTTACTTCGCTCTGCAGCGAGTTCGCATACACTGAATGTGCAAGGCTGATATCGTCTTCCAAGCTCCGGGAGCCAAGCATCTGCCCTTTCATTTTCTCAAATGCCTCTTTGTATTTGTACTAAAGGGAAAGAGAGCGGGAGAGAGTAACAGCTCGGGGACAAGGGACACGGAATGGGAGAGGTGGGTATTGGGCGAAAATGTTTTGTTCTTTTGACAGTGACTGGGTGAGTTAAAAGAAAACGCGTGGGAGTCGTCAAAAGGCCTATTCTTTCATATGCAAGACTCCCAATGACTAAAGGGCTGGATATGAACTGGCAGGACATGTTAGCACTTGGGCGGCCCGCGCTGGAAGAAGGTGGGTGCATTGTTAACAGTCTCTGCACGCGGACTTGCTTTAGGAAAGCGCCTGGTGGAGGGTGCATTTCATCTGCCCGGGGTCCAGAGTTACAGTCCGGCATTTGGCTTTGTACCCCGGCTAGGGGATTTTTTTTTGTTGTATGGTATGTTCTCTCTCACTGGTCGTTACCAGATTGCCCTAACACAGTCAGTTGGGAAAGCAGAGGACAGTATCCACAGGCAAAAGAAGGCAGGGGTTGGGGGCAAAAGGAGTAAAAATCGGTTAGGATTAAACATTGACACGGTAATGGAGGTGGATGCTCACGTCACTTATGATTTCGCCGGAAGCCTTTGCTGCCTGAAATGGAATGGCATCCAGTCTCAATTTATATCCGCCGTCTCGAAGTTTGCTCCAGGATTCCTTGTAACGTGTCTGTTGGGAACATGCGGACAAATAAAGACCTTCGTGTGATCTGGTGGTTCTGAGATGCTCATTACCAAGATGGGCACCGGCTTTGTTATGGGTTTTCTCACCCAGCGCCCGGTTGCAGTTAGAAATCACTGTGTCTTAGCAAAAACCGAGAAAGAGTTGGAGCCTGCCTCACGCCCACCCACGGGAGGGAGAGTCTTTTGGGGGCGACTCTTTAGAGTCAGACCCAGATTTCTCTGAGCAGCAAGCCGAGTGGAAGAAGGAGGCATAAGGCTGAGCGTGCACAGCTCTTGATGTAAGATAAGAACACAACTGTCTCTGTCGAAGAACGGGAAAGGGGGCGGGGGTTGCTGATCAAGGTCACGGGAGGGAAGGGTCTCTCCTCGCCATAGCCGTTGGCTGCCCTCACCTATATTCTGACGCTCCCGCATTTCACCCCCTCAGTACCAACGCCTTTTGTAGTAGGGCGGTTTTCCTAGTCTCATTCTTGCAAATGAGCTTGACTCCTCTGGAGGATGGCCTACCTAGCCCGCAGAACTCAGCAGCGCAAATGAAAGCATGGGGCCCCTTGGTCACAAATATTACAAATTTCAAGATGGTGACGGCAGAGCATTCAAGTAAGCTCCAGGCCCTTCTGAGTACGGGATGCTTCTGAGCACAGGCTGCCGGGCACTGCCCAGGTCCCCGGATCCCCCGGAATGAAAGCCAGTGCCCCATCCGCCAGCCTCACCTCACTGATATTCATGGCATTCAGCTTGGCCAGGAGGACTTCAGGGAGGTCGGCTGTCTGAGTGTAATGGTGCTTTATGTTTTCTCCTTGTTCCTTATATAACCTCTGTGAAGGAAGAGAGGTTTTGCATTAAACCCAGAAGGTTCTTCCACACAGCCATCAGCCAAGTTACGCTCCGGGAGACAAGGGACAGCTGCCACCTCCCCATAGAGACAGGATCTTGGGTGCCCTGCCTCCACCTGGATCCCGCAGCCAGCACGGTGACACGGGCTTCGTGCCCTCCCGAGTCCTACGTCCCGGCTCAGAACACGACAGGCTGAAACCTGCCTCTGCGTTAACACTCTGCTTGTAGCATAAACCTGACATGGTGTCAGATGGGAAAATGAGGTCTAGTTAACACGTAATAATTTTGTTATTAACCGTAAAGCGTGGGAGGGCATTAAAATTCAGAAGCATGAAAGAGGGCTCTTCCACAGGGGACGTCTGGACCTACTTCAATCCCCACTCCCTTCCTCCGTCTCAAGGATTCTTGTGCTAATAAATGTCTACCAGGTGGGTCTGGGGTGTCTTTCATGCGGAACTCTGATTTGGGCTTATGACATCCTCATAGTGATGACACACGAAGTTGGCATCGGCCACCAGAGAAAGTTTCTAAGCCGGGCTTTTCCATCCCAAATCTTAGTAGCTGTGTCCAAAGTTTCTACGTATCACAGCACTGCCCCCTAGAGTTGGTTAGGGTAAGGAAGAAGCCCGGGTTGTTTTTCTTCATACAAAAGTTCTTGTTTGACCATCTGTGTTTCTCAGAATTTAATTTGTTTCTGATGGGCTGCTTGTCAAGAAATTATAAATTCCTAAACCTGTAAGTTTGTAAATCATCCCAAAACTTATTCTGATAGGCACTCAGGACATTTCCAAATGCCTGTTAAATAAGGCACAATCAGAATAAAATATTCAATTGGGAAGCATGAGAGAGAATTTTGAAACTCCTCTTCACCAAGGGTTGCACATTTTCCTCACGGCAAGTCGAATGGTTTGAAGATATTTATAAGGCGTGTCTGCCCCACTTTACAAAGATCTGCGGGCCTCTCTCAGCAGAATCAGCCAAACGGGGTTAACCCATGTCCTAAAGTGAGTTTTGACGGGACCTCATCATTCGATTTGGTCTCCAACGAACGCCATGCCGTGAGGACAAAAGGCCAGGTCTCAGTTTCACGTTAAAAAGGGAAGACGGGAAGTGAGTTCACCATTAGTCTCGTGCCCGCAAGACCCAAATCATTTCCAAAGTCTTTGGGGGAATTCAGAGAGCAAGAATTCCTGCCCTCGGGTCCCAAGGAGCCCTAGCGGGGGCTGTCTTCCAGTTGCCAAGAATTTTCACTCCCAAAGTTCCAGTTCTGGAAACAACACCTTAAAACAAAAAGGAGAGGGGAAAAGCCCCCCCCCCCCAACACAAATCTTGAAGATATGCAAATGGGAAGACAGGAGAGCATGAGGGCAGTGGGGTGGCAGAGCCCCACTTGGCATCAGAAGAGCGGTAACACCCCATTTGCATCCTAATGAGGAAGCACCCCCGCTAAGGTGCTCCTTGGCAAAGGACGAGGAGTTCCTTCATCCTTAGAACAACAGAAAGAGCAAGGCAAGGAACCCTCAGCTTCAATCGCAGTGTTGAAAGAAGAGCCCACTCTTAGAGTTCATAATGTATATATATTATCACTTACATCCACGGCTTGGGTATAACTAATTCTGGCCTGGACCATCTCCGGAGTGTCTTTAATACTGGTAAACTTCAAAGCATCTGGAGGCTGACGGTACTTCTTCTGTTGAGCAGAAAAAGATCAAAGCTGTGAATTTTGTGCCGCTCTTTCATGCCATTTGAAAGGGAAAATCATAGGTTGCTTGAGATTAGAGTGAATTTGTGAACATAATTATTATTCGGCTTTCCTCCATCTTTATATCCTAGGTGCCTTCAGGTTAATATTTGTTTCAATTTAAGAATAACCTCATGTCAATTAACATTAAAGTATTTCTAGCTGGTGCAAAGAAAACATCGCGAAATTGGGTTATACCGCTAAAATACCGGGGGATGTACGCCTAGGAAAGGGTTCTTTTTGTGGGTTTCAAATGCTGCGTTGTTTACATCTCTTAGTTTGGGTCTCCCAAGCAAGAAGGTGGTTACATTCATCAATTGAAGCTTCCCGCTTTCCTTCCACGAAAGGACTTGGCAGAGATTATCACAGTCAAAACCCTCGCATTTAACAGTCAGGGATCACAACTATTCAATCACTTTAGAACCTGGTTCAGTTAACATGAGCAAGGATTCTTTAGAATGTTTCAATAACAAGAAGAAGGGTGCTATGGTTGAAAGGAAGAAGCTTACACTTTGAAAGACACTGGAAACAAACAAACAAACACAGAATCACAAAGAATTCCAATGCTGGCAAAGACCTAGATACCCAATTCTGATTCTAAAAGTCATGCTGAAATTAATTCCGGGTTTGTTTGTTTGTTTGTTTGTTGTTTTTGCAATCCAAATACATTTCCAGGAGACTAGGACAGTCTCACTCTTAATGGACTTATGAAGTGTATCGTTCCTCAAATCAAAGACCTATTTTATGAACACTTCCTCATTTATCAGGGTCAGTTTTTGCAGCCTGGGTTGATTAAGGAAGACAGGGTTCGGTACCCAGCCATCTGTTGGGTCACCTGCTTTTGTAAATAAAGTTTTATCAGAACACAGCCATGCTCGTTCACGTACACGGTTGTCTATGGTTGTGTTCACACCCACAAAGCTGAAGACACTCCCTATTTGGTCCCTTACAAGAAAAGGTGTGCCGACTCCTGCTTTAAGAGACAGGCGTGTATGCATCTGTGGTTTTCTCAGCAGTGTGTGGCATTCGGGCTGAAAATTAGGAGGTCAGCCAATTTGACACTGAACTGGAAGTGTGGGAAACAGAAGCGAGGTGATTCGGGAGAACGGCCGAAAGATTTTCTTGCCTTACTGAAGTTTGAGGACTGGCATGCAGCATAGAAGATAAGCCAATTCATTGAGTAAGTCTGCAAAATGAGGTGGAAAATTAAGCCCACTGTGGGATCAACAGTTCCAGAAAGCTCCCTTGGATGCCAGACTTCGATGCATGAAAGAATCATCTTGAAGTCTAAATTGTGTGTATGATTTATTTTTCACATCCTTTTATGAGTGGGCCCAATGAGAGCTTAGGAGCATGAGTCCTCCAACCTAGATGTTTGCTGCGGCAAGTTTCTCAAAATCGTCCTTTGAGGAAGGTCTTTCGTCAGTCAGAATGAACTACTTAGGGCCGTGAAGTGTCCACTGAGCCTTGAACGTTGACTAAGATTTCCTAAGAATTAGGCCAATCAGAGCGAACCCACTTCTGGAACCAGCTCTGTGACATGTCAGGCTAACCAGAATATTCTCCCATGGGAAAGACATCAACGCCGGGCAGGTGTGTTTGGAAAACCAACTTAGGTGTCTTTCTGTTCTACCTACACATTCAGTAAGAAAGTGTTCTCAAAACAAAGTCCCAGGAGGCTCATTACAAAGGCTACCATCTTCTGTGGCTGCAGCCGTGGTGATCCCCTCCCCACCCAGGAAAATCCAGAAAGACCAGGTTACTTTGGAGGCAACTAGAAAAATTCTCACTTGCCTTCTGAGCAAGTTCCTCCCCAAACAGACATGAACAGAGGTGGGATTTGGGTTGTTCGAGGATGGGCAGCCTCCGTGTGAGCACGAGGCAATGCCAACTCCCTGGTGTGTCTAATCCAGTGGCTCTCCACCTTCCGGCAGCATCTGGAGACACTGTGGGTCGTCATACCTGGGCAGAGGGTGCTATTGGCATCTAGTGGGTGGAGGCCAGGGGTGCAGCCAGACACCCCACGTGACCCGGGACAACCCCCACAACAGAGAGCTTTTGGAATGCCAGCAGTTCTGAGATGGAGAAACCCTGATCAAATCTTTAAAAGACCTGTTTAATGAAACTCTCCCCAAAATGCGAGCAGACGGATCTTTTTAGCACGCTGTAACGCCTTAGGGTCCAGCTGGGGTGGCTGCAGGTGGACCGGCGTGAGATTTAAGTAGAAGTGAGACCCCTCAACAGGAGAGACCCGGGTCACGTACTCCACACCACGTGAATATTCAAAAACTGTTTACACTGTGGCGGGAAGAGAGAGAGAGAGAGAGAGAGAGAGAGAGAGAGAGAGAGAGAGAAAACGGGCATCAAGTCCCGAAAGAGCTTTCTGGGTGCAATAAATGTTATCTTTTCATCATCTCTCCCTTGTTGCTTCATTAAAAAGGTAAGCTGGTGGGTAGCAATTGAGCTCTTTTTGATTGTCATTATTATTCATAATATCATTTGTCACCCACTTTGTTTTTGCCGGGGCTCTACGGGCCCCTACTGGTGTGTGTTTGGTATGTAGTTTCCCTCTAATTACCAGCCCTAGTCTGGGCTTCCGGGCCTTTCATGTAGCTTTGCCTTTTTCTTCGCCTTTTGAGTGGAAATTATTTTAATTTTATACAGCAATGCCACACGCCTAGTGCAGCCGGCCCTGTTGCACGCTGTCAGGAAATCTCACCTCGCTAATGAGTTCTCCTGCCTTCTTCGCCTGCTCCACATTTAATGACCCGGTGGCGACCCAGCCCGTGCCTTTCATCCACTTCACATCTGCCCTGTATTGGTTCTGATAAAGGAGAAAGAAGAAAAAGGCAGGCCATTGTTGGCGCGCAGACATTTAAAGGGCTGTTAACGGCTCCCAGATGTCGCCTTGGTGCTGGCTGAGTCAAATTAGATGCCACTTTTGTCTTATCCATTTCTGCACAGTCACAGGCAGGGCTCCAGAATGTCAATTAATTTCCCCTCTAATTGGAGCCTCCCGCTGCCGGTGGCGTTAGGCCCCACCCACGGGCGCCCGGGGGTGCAGCGGGAGGGGTCGGATCAACCTTGTCCCTCATTAGGGACGCGTGTCTACCTCGGGAAGAGGAGTGTCCTCATTGTCTGCTTTCCCCGTTTCCTTGTTGGAAATGACAAGCAGGGGAGAAGAAAATGAGAACTCACAACAGAACCCGGGTGGGGAGCTATTTGAGGGAATTTCACAAGACAGCCCAGGCCTCCCACGGTGCCGATTCCTTCCTATGCGCCTCGGTGCGGGGCAGGGGGCACATCTCATTTCTTTGCTCGCCGTGCGTGGAAGGAGTCGTTTTAATGGAAAGCCATTTAAAGGGACGCGTCTCTAAAACTCGCGCATCACCTGTATCCCCGGAAACCGCTCTGCCAGGAAGGGTGGTCTGTACCGCCCTCCCCACCGCCCGGCCCGCGTGCGGGCAGCTGACCTGCCTTCTCAGCGCACAAGAGTCACCTGAAGGAGGAGGGGAGCCAGGTGGGGCACCCAGGAGAAGGGGGAGGGAGCGCTCAGGTTAGCGTGTGCCATCTTCCCGCAAAGGGCACCACCCCCCGCAGAAAAACGAAGGAGGGAAAACAGATGTAGAGCAAATGCCCCGGAGGAAAAAAGTCGCTGGGTGGTGGTATAGTATCTGAAGCGGGCAGAGCTCAAATAGAGGTTAAACCACTAGGAAAGCTGAGCTGTGTCCGCCCTGGGATCCAGAAGCAGGTATGTCAGGGGATACACTACCATCTCGGGGGCGGTGGGGGGGGGGGGTGCTGGGGAAAACCATCGCGGCAACGCTAGCACACGCACGCGTGCGCACGGAGCTTACGTCGCTCTGTAACCCGTACGCCTTCTTGGCCCATTCCACCCTCATGTCTGTGGGCAAAGCGGTAAAGTGATGAGATGCTGTCTTGTAGCCTATGTCTGTGGCTAGATGCTGAGCCTTGCGGGCGTGCACGAGGTGGACCATGTCCAGGGAGACGTGGCACTGGGACCTGGTGTCCTCGAACCCCTTCTTGTACTCCAGGTCGCTCTGCAGCTTGGACATTTGCAGCGAGTGACTCATTTGTGAATCCCCCTGGGCATCCTTCGCCCCGATCAGCTTCCCTCTGGACCTCTCATAATCTTCCTTGTACTTCACCTAAACAGGAAGGAGAGAGAGGGGCATGTTAGCGTCTCCTAAAGGCATTGTTAACTTTCAAACTGAGGGTACGAAAGTCCAAACAAAGCCAAACAACAGAATCTTACTAGAATTAGAATCTTCTTGTCATTGAACAGTGAAATAAAAGATTACTCATTATTTCCCTCTTCACCTCAGCTGCCAGGAAGCTCAGAGCTAAACTGAATGCTCAGCTATGCAACAGTCTATTCCCAAGTTCCTGGTGACATTCCATCTCTTGTCTGTATTCCTCAACCTCACTTTTTCTGGATTTATTTTTAAGTGGCCCGTTGTTTCCTTTCTGGGAATAGTGAAAACGTTATAAACAAAAAGTAGTCGTGGAATGAAAATGACACAGAATAGCCCAAACACAGCTGCTGTTTGAGAAAGGGGCTCATATTCACTTGGAAAAAGACCGACAGTAGTGAGGATCAGAAGGAAAAAACAGATACAGAACTGCCTTAAAAACTGTAACAGGATAATATTATCAGGAGACCTGGGCTCTCCTCTCACCTGAGCCAACAACAACAGTATTAATACCTGCCACCATTTATTGAACACTCACTGTGAGCCAGGCCTGGTACAAACCCAAGCCCCTCAAAGTGCATCTGTAGACCAGTGCTGGTTCATGAACTCTCACCAGGAACAAGATAAGGACCTTATGCCAGAATGACATCACCAAGTCACTGTTTAGCTCAGCTGATATCTACGTATATTTATATAGGGGAGTATATTTATGTGCATGCATTTCTTCTGGAAGCGAGACTGTCTTGATGACATTAGCAGACTTTGTCTTCCACTCTGGCCTCGGCTTCTGATCTCACATCAGACTCCCGACAGATGGCAGTGGACTATGAACTCTCAATACATGTCAGTTTGTTTCATTTCCTTGGAAACCTTTTGCAACTGCCGATTTACCAACGAGTTAACTGAGATCTTGGAAGGTCAAACCACCTTCCCAGAATCGCGATGCATACTAGGGGATGGAGCTAGGATCGTACCTAAGGTCCATCTGACACCAGGGCCTACGCTCTCGGTCACTGGCAGCCCACGACATCCTTAGTCCTGGAATGTCTCTGAGCCTCAGTTGATCTGTCACGTAAGCCATTTAGCTTACTACTCGTGCTGCTGCCGCTAACAATGCCTCCACCTCCTGAAAGCCAACGTGTGGCAAGCAGTGTGCTCTCGGCTCGTACAGGATTATCTCATTGTGAAGCAGTCGTATTTATCCCCACTTCGCCGATGGGACCCTGAGGCTCAGACCCTTTCTGACTCTCCTAGATGGAAAACGGCAGGATTCGTGGCGCCCTGTACAAGCTGAGCACCTACTCACCTCGCTGGCCAGGTCCCTGTTGGCTTTGGCTGCCAGGAAGGCCAAGGAGTCAAGACGTAGCTCAAACCCTTTCGCCTTCTGGTTTTCCCAGCTGCTCTTATACAGTTTCTGAGGAGATGGGGGAGAAAAGAGATCATCCTCCTGCAGGAAGCCTTCCCTAGACTCTGTAACGCTCTCTCCAGGAGACAAACACGACTGCGTCCTTCCACAGAAACCTGGTAACCTGAACACCACCAGACCTCCTTGTTCCTGCCTCAAGGCCTCCTAACACACAGGGCTTCGGTCAAAAGAAGCTGAATTTGAACTCCAGAGGCCTTGAAAACTACTAGGAGTCTTCACGGGGGTCTCAAAGACATGCCTGAGGTGGAGTAACATTGCAAAACGCCCGGCAACATTTCTGGAAGGTTCCCCACCCCTGCGCACACAGCCCGCTCAGCCCAGCAGGTGCCACAGCTGCGTATCTTTGTCTCCCTGCCTCCAGCCTCTAGTCCACCTGGGGCTTGTCCTTGCTCCTCCCATGTCCCTTCCTGCCCCCACCTGCGGGTTTCAAGGTCTCTTTTCTGAAGGCTCCCTCTCTGTGTGTGTGAATCAATTTAGCCCCTGTTGTTCCTTCTTATTTTCCCCTCTACCTAGGACTCAGATCAGGACTCCAAAGACCTGGGAGCTGAGGGGGAGAGCTGAGGAAGGCCCCTGCTGAAAGACAGGGAGGAGAAGGTTGGGCCACGCATGCTTTGTGTCTGAGAGCCATCTGGGTAATGGCTACCTTCAGCACACTCCTCCTCCTCCCAGGGCTTTCCGTATATTAGCTCACTGAAGCCTCGTGACAACCCGATGAGACGGGAACTAGTATTACCCTTCCTTTGCCAATGGGACAACTGAGTGCAAAGAATTAGCCCAGGGTCTCACACCTAGTAAGTGATAGACCCAAGGATCGAACAAACCCAAGCAGTTTGGAGCTAACGCCTTCAAGTGCTGCTTCCTTCCTTCTAGCAATGCTCTACTGCTGTTCGAGCCGCGACCCTGGAAGAACCACTGCCTCCTACCCTGTTATATAGTCAGTGGGTCAAATCTCCCGCCAGCTCGTTCCTAGGGAAAGTGGTCCTTCCCTCCCCCTACAACTGGCCAGGAACGAGGTCTGCTGGATGAGCTGTTTACAACGACCGGATGTGCGGAACCCCAGGTGACAGAGCACAGTGGCCTGGCGCCTACGCGGGAAAGCAGAGTTTACAGCCACCCCCGCCCCCTCTGGCCATACCTCACTGAGATTGGCAGCGTTGGCTCGGGCCTGTAAGAAGAGAGGCTCATCTTTGCTGATGCTGTACTGATGGACGGACTGCTCGTTTCCTGCCTTGTAGGCCACCTGTCAGGAGAGAGCACTGGGTCAGGAGCAGGTGGCAGGGTGGGGTGGGTGGCACGGCATCTCGGGTGTGCCTTCAGATCTGCTTGGCGTTTCTGCGACCTGCACGGGGTGGGTCCATTACAAAACCCGCCAGGCCAGACGCTGGCTAGCAGACGACAGCAAATGGGGCTTAAGGCCGGAGAGGTAAGGGCAGAAGGCGAGGCAGTGAGGAGCTGCGAGAAGAATGTGGTCAGGGGACCAACCCGACCACACTGCCAAGGTCCCTGTCTTCACACGTCGCCCTTGAGAAGGCACTGAGCTTCCCAAGCTGTTCCCATCTATGCTGTCCACAGCCACAGAAAATAACCCGCTGCAGGGCTCAGGTGGGCCCAGGCTCCCCGAATGAGAAAAATAAGAAGCATTCTCTGCCCCCCTGCACGTCCCCGCCACCCCCCCCCCCCCCATCGCCAGTCCCAATGCATTCACAGGCAGTGACACCTGGGAAGCGAGCAGTGACCAAAAAGACAGCACAAGTGAACACCTGCTCCATGAAAAACGTACCCCTCTGTTCTTTCTCTCTCCCCTTCCCTCCCACCCCCCAACTTGAGTTTCCAAAAGGCGGCTTTCTGATGCCCCTGAGCTCGTTGGTAGCATCCTTTCCAGCACGCGTCCCTGGACCTTTATGAAGGACGACTAGGACGGTCCTGGCTACCCTGCGGCAGCTCCAACACGTGCTTGGTGTACGCGCACAGGAAGTGCCCAACACTGATGTGCAAACAACATACATGGTGTTTCACTCCGATGCCGCCCGTCTTGGGGCGCATGTCCCCCCCCCCCCAAAGAGAATTCTCTCCCGGCTGCAGAAAGACAGAGCCTGTGATGAGAGGTAGGAGGAGGGGGAAGAAAGAAGAAGAAAGCGAGACGGGGCAATACCGAAAGCTGAAGTGAGAAGCATCAGTCGGCATCTGTCCTCACAACCAGCAGAGAAGGGAAGTGAGGTAAGGCAGAGAGAGCTGGGGTCCGGTGCCCAGAGACAGCCTGCAGGCTCTGGGAGAGCCAGGCCCCGCCTGTCTAAAGGAGAGGCTCTCTGGTGCCCGGATCGTGTCCGGGAGGCACCTGCTGTGGTCTCAGAGACGCCTGGCCCGTGACACGGCAGCATGGCGGAGAAAGGGCAGCTCGGGACTCACTCCGCTCTGCAGCTCCTGGCTCTTCCTGGCGTGTGCCATCTGGGAGCTGTCGGTCACACTGGTGAACTTGAGCTCGTCCGCCCTCTGCCTGTAGTTTTTCTGTTTCCAAAGAAAAGGGACAGCGTAGCATTAGGGGTTGGCTGTCCCCCCCACCACACTCGTGCTTACATCCGCACGCGCACTTTCAGTGACCCGTGCATCTTCTTGGGGGGAGGGGGACCGTCACGGCTGGTCCGGCAGCTTAATCGGGACCACACAGGCCTGAGGCAGCCCGCTCTGGTGAGCCTCTTTTAGTTCCCACCCTTGAGTGAGAACTTGAGCCTCTCCCTCAGGAAACCCTATGTTTCACCTTATGCCCTGGGATGCACCCATTTTATAAATCGAGACCTGACACAGGAAAAGTGACATGGAGGGAACTTGGCTTTACAACCAGGAAGACGGAGGCCAAGTCTCGCCTCTGCCCCTTTCCAGCTTCATGACCTTGGGCACCTCTCTTGGTCACCCGAGCTGCTCTTGCTACAGCGGCACAAAAAATAGAAGCTGTCTCACTCTGGGGTGGGGCAGAGGCTTCAATGCCATGCTTTCCGCGAGCGGAGTCCGCGGACACAGCAACGGTTCACATCAGCCGTCACCGTTGGGCATGGTGCCATCACGGCTATCCAAGGATCCCCTATGCCATAGGGAACGGGGACACCGGGAGCCACAGGTGGGAGGCTGGCGGTCGGGTGGGATCCAGCCTCCCAGTTCCTTCATGTCCCAGATCGCCGAGGTCTCGTCCTCACTGTGTCCCCGCCTCACACCCACAAAGTAACTGGCAAGATTTCAAATGTGCTAATTCTGTCTCCCCACAGGGACTTCTTGTCCCTCCCGGAGGTTAGTGCCTCTGGCTTTTCCACCGGAGGTGCCAAAGTGGACGGGAAGGGCGGCCGCTGGGGGTGGCTTCACTGAAGCAAAAGCCTCGTGTGGCGGGGAGAGCAGAGGTGAGCACCACACCAGTTCTGTCAGCAAGAGGGTCACGGGCACCACCTGAACCCAGAGTCGGGTCTGGAATATCGGAGACTCCAAATTTCCTGCCTTTAGGGAAAAAAATTCTCCAAAGAGACTTGCAATTTTCCTCTCTAGTTCCAGTGTGTTGAATGGGAAAACTCCTTCACCACATAATTGAAGGAAGTCGCATCTCCCTCCCACGGTCGGAAATTCCTGATTATTCCAGGCTCCGCATGGGTCAGATCATAAGAAGTTACTGAGGAGCCAAGAATCCACCCTGGACAGGGCACAACAGAAACATAAGACAGGCGAATAGAATAGTGTTTTCCCGGCCCTCGAGGAGCTTAATAATTCGTAGGCCGAGGAAGTGAGACAGAGATGGAAATTCCTAGGGCTGGAGGTCAGCTGGCTGGGTCTCCTCATTACCCTTTATCCAAGGCAAACGGGGCTTGGGTTTTCTCCACTTGGGAGTTCAGCACGCCTGAACTGAGTCATAGGAACCCTGACCTATCTCTATATCCTAACCTTATTTCTTTATTTCTATATCCTAACCTTAAGCGTGTCTGTGTCTGAGAGAAGGATGAGCAGTGGAAAAATAAGAGTCACTTACAAAACGTGCTTCGGGGATGCACTACCACCTAATGGTCAGAAGCTGGGGCATCGGGCCGAACACACTGGGACAGAGCCCAGCTCTGCTCCTCCCTCGAAACTCTCAGTCCCTCTTCCCTCACTAAAATGATCTTCACCGGGGAGTAATAGTGTCTCCTCACACAGGGCCGCCATGGGCAACGAATGAGCAGTATGCATGCAACGTCCTCAAAGTGGTCAATCAATGACAGCAACGGCTGCGGGACTGTGCAGCTGTTATCACTATTATTACCATTTGCAAAAGATACGCCGACTCAGCCTTCCTGGTCCTGACACAAGAATTCCCTTTGAGGATCCCAAACAGAGCTCCTGAAATAGTCACACTTCCAAATGAGATGCCCTTCAAAAGTCTTCCTCTGCCGGCTGCCAAAGCCCACTTTGCCTGGTGAAGAGAGAGCCGCAGGGACTCTCAAACACTCCCTGTTCTACACGACAGAAAGGGTCGGAAGGCTCGAGTGACGTGACCGGAGTCTGCAGTGAGTCGAAGGCACAGCACCGGGAAGAGTGCTGACCTCCAAACAGCAGACCCTCTGATTCAGGAGGCAGCACGCACGCCTCACGTGACAAACACATTTTCCCACGTGCTAATCGACTGCGTATTACAACCCTTCTGGATTATTCTTTGGCTGCCCCTGCTCCTCTATGTAAACTGCTAAGGCTTCTCACGAATGCCTCCCCGGATGGGGGAGGGCCTGCAGAACATTCGTCAGGGTACCCTGCAGGCGCGAAATGAAGAGGTCCTCCTCTGAGTCCCCCTCGAAACAAGCCGGGGGTCTGGGGAGGGGGCATCAGGGGAAAAGACGGCGTTCGGCGAGTCGCGGGCTGAGAACCACTAGGAGCCGGCGGGGGGGGGGGGGGGGGGCGAGCTCAGGTTACCTCGCTGATCAGCTGTCCCGCTTTCTTGGCCTGCTCCAAATTGAGGCTCCCCTCTGTCAGCCACCCGACTCCTTTCATCCACGCCAGGTCGGCCTTGTACTGCAGCTGCAAGAGAAAACCCAAGCTGTAATCAGACGTGTGGGTGCAAAGAAGATGGGAGAGTTCGGAAAACCCTTGTTCTTGCATTTGTAGAACTGCCCTCGGCTCTTTCATAGTCGGGCTGGACTGTCCTTGCGGGTGAGGCCACTGGCTCCCTTTGAAACCAGCAGATCATCTCCCACCTTAGTGCTCAAACACCACAACCGCACCATAAAGAGGGCTTTTCACACAGTTTTGACCGAACATCGTATCTCCCAACCTGCTAAATTTCCAAGATTTACTTGCCATTTTCAACGCTCGCCTCCTCCTTGCTCAGCGCCGTGATCAACACATCTGGCCTTCTGCACCAGCTCTGAGCCCCAGTCCTCCGCCCTCTTGCCTCTGCTGTCTTGACTGTATCTAGGGCACAACCTCCCCACCCACCTTCCCTGCGGCCGACGCATCTCAGAAGTTCTTCCTGGTCCTCAGGGTCACGGAACAGACTCATGCACAAGTTCCAAATCGCTATCAAGACGTGCCTGTGCCCAACCGCGAGAGGTGCAGGGAGAGAACTGGGATTGAGTGAGGGCTCACCTCGCTCTGGAGCCCGTAGGCTTTCTTGGCCCACTGAGTCTTCATGTCCTCAGGCAGCACAGTGTATTCATGCAGTTTTTTCCTGTAGTCCAGGTCACTGGCCAGAGCTTGGGCCTTCTTAGCATGCTTGATGTGTACCATGTCCATGGGTAGGTGGAAGCGGGTCTTACTCTCTTCAAAGCCTTTCTTGTATTCGACCTTGAATGTACCGACAAGGCCCATTACTTGAGGTCGGCCTTTGCAGAAGCGGTTCAAAACACAGAAAAGCAGCCCGGGCTTTCATGAGGAAACGACAATGTCACTCATCTGTCAGAAAGGTGGGGCCCAATTTCTGGCTCGGGAAGGCGGTGCTGCTGAGGAGCTGAGGCCCCATGCTGCTCTGGCTCTGGCAGGAATGCCTCTCACCAATATGAAATCTTTCTCCCTGGCTTCTCCAGGAGGAGAATGCTCGATCTACGGTTTCTGCGGAACCTTTACGAGGCAGAATAACAGAGCTTGGGCTGCAGAGCCAGACAAGTCTTAGGTCAGACCTGGTCCACCCTTTGCCAAGTGGATGACCTCTGGGGCTCATGTTCCTCAGGGGACTATTGCAATAAGCAAGATAGCAGCTGAAACCTGCTAAGTGCAGGGACTGGCAGAGAGCAGCCACTTGGCAAACGTTCCCAATGAGGATGGCAATGACAGTGGTGATGTCGGTGATGACAGCGGTGACAGGGGTGATGGTGGTGTGGTGGTGAGGAAAGGTGGCATGCCACAGTGGAGTCAGTATGGTTCCAGAAGTTAGACTTCTAGGATCCAATCTCTACCTTTACCACTGACTACTACACAAGTTTGGGCAAGACACCATCCTTTTGGCCCCAACTCCTCCCGCTGAAAATAAGAAGTATAATTCTGTTCTCTGTCTAACCTGTAGCCAAATTCTCAGTGTCTCTGTATATTTCACGATAACGCACTTCACAGGACGTGTTCTGTAGGCACATCCAAGATGGCGACCCAGATGCCAACTCTCTCATTCTGTTTAAACCATGGCTCCTTAATGACTCACCAAGGAATTATATCTGGCTGTGCCATGCAGCCTGCACCAACTTGGAGCAGCCGCTGTGAAGCAGAAACTCAGTGCTCGTGTGTCCTTTTGGCCTCCTCGGCTTTGGCAGGGAAGGCCTGATCTGAAACCGAGTAGGTCCCTCGTAGCAGAACCCTCCCTCCCCAAAGGATTTCGGCAGGTGACGTTTACCAAGGTTCATCTCCAGCCACCACAGTCATTTACCAGCAGGGTCATTTCGATTGGTTGGAGTTTAGGCGACTCAGTTATCTGCTAAACATTCTGAGTATCAAGTGTGTCGTAGCCACAGGATTCATCCAGGACATTGTCACAACAGGGCGCTTGGTGTCTAACTCTCCCCGTAAGAATTAAGCTCCGCTGGGGAGGAACCTGTTATGTGTTGTCCATTCTGATAGCCCAGGTGTCTTACATGGGATCTTGCCCATAGTAGCTGCTTGGTAAACATCTGTGGGATGAATAACTGTGGCCGGACACCTTTGTACCTTGAGCAGTAGAAAGAGATGACTGTTGGGGGCCCCACCTCTCATCTATTTTATTTTAATTTTTTTAATGGAGAGAGAGAGACACAGAGCATGAGCAGGGGAAGGGGAAGGGGCAGAGAGAGAGGGAGACACAGAATCTGAACCAGGCTCCAGGCTCTGAGCTCTCAACACAGAGCCCAACGTGGGGTTGGAACCCATGAGCCATGAGATCATGACCTGAGCCAAAGTCGGACGCTTAACTGACTGTGCCACCCAGGCGCCCCTATTTTAAAAGAACAGTATGCTTTGGCTAGATAAAGAAAGCAAACAAACTTCTCACACCAACAGGGAAAGAAATTGTAGATGGAAGTCAATAAAAAGGTAGCAGTGAAGTAGGTCCTGGAAGGACTCTTAAAGTAGCACAAGCCCGAGAAAGTGTGGAGGACGGAAAAGCGTTTACCTCACTGCTCATCTTGGCAACCTGCAGAGAGTGCAGAAGCCTGGAGTCCGTAGTGCCCATGACTTTGCCTTTTGATTTTTCGTACTCTTCCTTATATTTAATCTTGAGAGAAAGAAAAAGGTTTACTGTGAGGGGAAAGGAAACTCTGCCATCGAAGGGGCTCTGGTATCCACAGGGCAAGGGGAAGAGTTCTGAAAACAACCTCCCCATCTTTCGCGAAGCCAGAAGAAGATTAAAGAGGCATGATGTTTACAACGTTAGCGGTCATTATTTTTTTTCCGCAGGGCCACTGACATTTTATCGGAACCATTTCTTATGCATTTCTGAGTTAATGAGAGAAAAACCTACATTGCTCGCAAGCTCTCCGGAGGCTTTGGCGGCCAGCAGAGACATAGCATCCAGTTTCAGCTCAAATCCTTTCCCCTTGGCCTTGTCCCAGCCTTCTCTGTACTTAACCTGACGAACAGAAACACAGGTGAATAGGAGTCCCGATCCATCTTCCTGCCAAAGGTTACAAAGACGTTTAAAACAACGACGATGACCACAAAGCTGGTTTCTCCATCTGTTTGCAGACCAGAATCTTGCCTATGATGGTCAAAACGGTAACAGCAATTATTAGCACGGTTTGTTGATTCCTGAGCTGTGGGGCCGTGCAGGGCAGCGGGGATGGGACGGGACAAAGAGAAGAGCCATGTGTCTATCCTTGCTCTGTTGTTTCCTGATCGTGAGACCTTGGGAAAGGCACATTAGCTCTTTCAGCCTTACTCTGCCATTTGAAAAAAAAAAAATCTCCTATTATCTGTCTCAGGGTTGTTGTGGGGATAAACTGGACATAGAACATGAAAACAGATCCCAAGCTGGTAAAGATGGAAGGTATTGGTATTACCATGGTAACAACACCTTCAGTTTATCGGTCCTTCCTAAGTGCCTTCTACTCATCAACTGTACATACGTTGCATTAGGCCTATGAGGCTCAGAGACATCTATGACCTCACACAGGTCACACAGCTTAAAAATCGCAGTGCCAGCATCTGACCTGGGGGATTCTCATACCAAAGCCCATGCCACTGTGTCCCTGCAATAAATGCGTCCTTGGGGGGTGATGATAATTGAATAATTCCATTTTTGGTTGCCTGTCTCAGTGTGCTGCACAGAGCAGGCATTCAATAAATGTTAGTTCCTTTTTTTCTTCTCCTGCCCCCATCTAGAACGAGAAGCCTAATCACAGCCCCCTTGTGACTCCAGGAAAAATCTAGCGACTGAGATTGATCTCAAAACTCGAATTTTCGCCACACAGCAAAGCACCGGTCAGAAGTCACCAGGACGAGGATGACCATGATGGTGATGGCATGTGTGTGTGTGTCTGAGAACATGCTGTGCACATGCTCAGATCATGAGAATTACATTTCTACGATCAGTTTATCCCCCGTGAACTGCCACAGTCCATGAGACAGCAAAATTCAAAACAATAATGTGATGGGCGTCTCTGATGAACGTCTCTCCCCAAACACAACAGCCCCTGCTTGTTGGGACTGGTGCCCTCACCTTCACATAGGTTACGCACCCCCTACCACGTTCTCACCTCCACTGCTTGCTCACCTCACTGAATAGTTCAGCATTGGTTCTGGCCTTCACCAGCTGAGGTATGTCCTGTGGCAGTGTGTAATTCAACTTGTTTTTCTCATAGTCAGCGCGGTAATTCACCTGTTGGATTTAAAATCAACCCACAGGGTAAATGCAAGGTTTTTTTGTTTTTTTTAATTTTTTTTTCAACGTTTATTTATTTTTGGGACAGAGAGAGACAGAGCATGAACGGGGGAGGGGCAGAGAGAGAGGGAGACACAGAATCGGAAACAGGCTCCAGGCTCTGAGCCATCAGCCCAGAGCCCGACGCGGGGCTCGAACTCACGGACCGCGAGATCGTGACCTGGCTGAAGTCGGACGCTTAACCGACTGCGCCACCCAGGCGCCCCAAATGCAAGGTTTTTATACAGACAGGAGGTGAATTTTGGAGGCAAGCCTCTCTTTTTCACTTTCCCCTTAGACCCAATAGCCGACAGGAGTTTTTGGAAAATTTGACAAGGAAGCCTGCAAGTTTATGAGTGTTTTAAATCAGCTGATTAAAGAGGTCAAGTGACAAGTAAAACAAGTCAAAGGCACACTCTGAGTTGTGAGTGTATAAAATATTTCCCTGTGGTTATTTCACCAACTCTCCTTTGAAGCACTATGGATACAGAACTTTTTTTTTTCTTTTTTTTTTTTTTAATGTGCTACACCGCTAAACATCTCACTATAGGCAGAGTAGATACTCAGGGAGTAACTATCAATGGCTGCTCACATTGAAAAAAAAAAGCCATCTTAAGTCACACACAAAAAAGGGCCGACCAGACATTAGGTGATTGTCAGTGGAAAAATAGAGCATCATCTGAAAAGCATCCTTGGCCCCAAATTGAACCTGAGCCTGATCCAACCTATAAATCTAGCTACTATTTTATGGGACATTTGGAGGCCAGAGGAACACATGAAGTCCACATAGGGATCCAGCAAGCAAAGTGCAGACTGTGGGAAATGTAACAGGATAAACAGTCCAGTTTCTTCAATAAACAACTTGCAAGAAAGAAAAGAGAAAAACAGGAAAACTTAAAGATGAAAAGAATCTTAAAGAGCTATCAGCCATTCACAAGCATGGACCTCATTTGGATCTCGTTCCAAACAAACCGTAAGACAAAATGATAACTTTATGAGATCATTGGAACATTGAATGCTAATAGGACACTGGTGGCATTAAGAATTACTATTAGTTTTTTGGGGTGATATACTAAAATTGTATAAATATGTCTAAAAATTTTTAATCATTTAGAGATTTACCCTAAAGTATTGATAGGTTAAATTATCTAATCTTTGGTCTTTTTCTTTAAAATAACACAAAATGGGGAAGTGGATGGGCATATAGATGAAGCATGACTGGCCACGAGATGGTAGTGGTTAAAGCTGATGGACACACGGGGAGTCGTCACATTATCCTTTCTACACTTAAATATATTTGGAATTTTCCATAATAAACAGTTTACATTGAGGGGAGGTCATTTCATGGTTGTCACAAGACATAGGTCACCATGAGTGAAAGCCAAATCCTTTGGGAGCCAGATATCCAGGGGTCACAAAGCAATTGTGAGTCCCCCACTAGGCAAGGACAGGTTACTTACATGACTCAGTTGCTGGGCATTGATTTTGGCTTGGACAATTTGAGGGGTGTTGGTCACAGAGCTGTATTTCAATTTGTCGATGCTTTGCCTATAGTTGACCTGGTTAAAACAAACAAACAAAAAACACTTTTCTCTAAGATTTGCTTATTAGTTCCCTGCCCCTAAGCTCAGCAGAGCTGTGATCCTCTGATTACTACAAAAAGGATCAAAGATTCCAATTGGAAACCAACAGACTCTCCAACCCCACAGACAAGAAAACCCCAACACATGGTAGATTTGAGTGACTTTAACAGGAGCACAGTGAGCCAGTGAGCACAGGAAAAGGTGCTCATCTACGTTATTATTGTTATGAATCAGAGAAATGCATATGAAAACTGCAATTAGACACCCCTCCGCTTTTGCCTGAAGAGTGAACATTTAAGCCACTGACTCTACCAAGGGCTGGCAAGGATGTGGAGCTGCAGAAACGCTCACAACACAGCTGGTGGAAGTGCAGGTTGGCAAAGCTACTTTGGGACCAATATGGCGCTTTGGCATACACACCCATACCTTAGGTCTCAACAGTTCTATTCTTACATGCATTCCCAATGGAAACACACGCACAAGGTCACTTAATTCAAGCCACCTATCTATGCTTAATGTACTTTTCTATATATGCTTTATGCTTCAAAAGAAAAGAGGTCTTTTTAAAAAGGGAACGAAAAATGCAAGAGGGACAAAAAGTCCAACTGATGCCATAGGCACGTCGAGGTGGGAGGCGAGGGCGCATCAGTAGCTCTGGGCGAGGACGGTCTTCGCGTGGCTTCACCCTGTACACCAGCCCCTGCCTGGCCCTCACTTCGGCCCCGTCGGTCTCCCTGAGAAAATGGCCGAAAGCTTCGCAGGTTTGCGAAAGAAGAAGGGTGGGCCGGTTCAGAAGAGAAGGAGGTAAGATAAACCTCCAGCACGGCCTAGTGCACTGACTTCCAGGTTTCCCATCATTTCAAGGCACGGGGGGCTCGTGGGTTTTCTCTTTGGAAAGTACAATTTGCCCTTCAGAGACTCAAGGATTATTAGCCATTTGCCCATGAGAAGACATTCATTCAATTGTCTTCTTTTCCTCCAAACATCCACTAAGAGATGGATGATCTTCCTCCTAAGATCCACTGTAGACAGAATGCGAATTGAGCAGAGAGGTATAGGAACATGTCTGAGGCCTGGCGGCAGGTGACGAGGGAGGGGGTGGCGGTGAGCTGCGCGAGGGCCCAGAGCCCCGCACAGGCGGAAGGGGAGCCGGGATGCAGGCTAGCGAAGATGAAGAGGCTGAAGGTGGGGGATGGCCTGTTCCACAGTCTAAACAAGGCCGGCCCTCAATCCAGGGAAAGGAGGGAAAACTTAACGCACCCCTAACCTATTCCTGACCTTCTTCCCTGCGGCCTGCGTGGTCCCCTGACGCTCATTCATTTGCTCATTCATGCATTCCTTCAGCAAACAGCCACAGAAGGCTACTCTGCACGGAGAGAGCAGGCTTGCACAGTCCGTGCAGATATCTCAGCTGGGCCCTTGCTCCCGGGGCCCCAAACTGACCCGGTGGCTTGTGACACCCGAGCCCCTCTGCCTATAGGCTCCTGGCTAGGCCCTCCCGTCAGCGACACCCCGGTTTTGCTCATAGCAACCAGATCACTGAACACCCCACGCCCAGTCTTCATGCCTCTGTCATATCACCTGAAGCCCGGGACCCCGCCCGGTCTCCCACACAGTGCGGCCGCATCCTTCGGCCTAGGTCACGCCTAAGAACGTCACACCCCTTTGCTGTGTCCCCACTGTCTACTGGCACCTCTGCCCAGACCTCCACCTACCGCCTCTGGCCATACTCCTCTGGCCGCTGGCCCTGCCCTCCGCAAGGGGCACCACTGCCCTGTCCTCCCACCCGCGGTCTGTCTAGAGTCTGACGCCTCTCACTCTATCCGCCGGCTGCTACTTCCTGTTGCTGCCTTCATAGGTGACAGCTCACCTCAGGGAGACTTTGCAGCCCAGAGGTCACAAAATCTGTGACAGCCAGACAGACTACTAGCTGGGTACAGGTGAAGGGCTAGTAGGAGCTAAGGGTTTGGCCTCATTGTTGGGGAAGCATTCAGGAGTGGGGGGGGGGGGGGGGGACTGTGGCAAAGGCCCGCAGCTGCTGCTCAGCTCTGGGAACCAGTTACGGTGCAACAGTGCGGGGCCCGGAATGATCAGATCTTCCAGTTATTCCAAAGAAACCCGAAATCTATTTTATTGTGTCAAGTCTTGCCATTTTTAAATGCTGACGAATCGTTCAACGTTTTTAAAGCCCAGTGACTCAAGTGAAACAGACCTAAGGGCCATTGTCTCCCGTGTCTCCTCCTTGTCACTCCATTCTTGCCTGTCCCACTGCGGGCTAACGACAATCGTGGCTTAAGAATGGTACTTCCTGCGCCTAGCACCACTTCCGGTGCTTCACACACAAGAATGCATTTAATCCAACCACCCTGCGGGCAGACGCTCTTATTATCCCCACCTGACAAGGCAAAAACGGAGTCCCAGAGAACTAAGTTGCCCAAGGTCACCCAGCTAATGTCAGCCGAAGTGGCTCCCACTGTAAACCTGGCTTGCCAAAGCGAGGGTGCTTGGAGCGATTACTTTTTTTTTTTTTTCTTTACAGATGAATCAGGGATCCCCCATAGCCAGAGCTACCATTGTTTAGACAGGCAAATATGTTCTGGGTATGAACAAATGACTTACAAATTAACTCCTAGAACAGGATCTAGGAAAAATTGAGCTTTCCCGACACTGAGCCACGGGGTATTTTGTTGGATTTGGAGATAAAGCACGGCATCGCTTTGTGCTTTTTGGTTAGTGGTCCAGGGAGAGAAGTTTTTGCCCACTGTGAGTTGCGGATATGGGGTATATAGGAAAAGTAGGAAATATAAAGTCATTTCAATGTCAACCATTAATGAGATTAGAGTGCAGTTGCATCCTGGTGCATTAACTCAGAGGGGAAATTATCATCTCATAATAAAGAGTCTATTAGAGTTCAGAATTATGCATGATAAAATGTCACGAAAACTGTATTTTTTTTAAAAGGCATATTCCTTCCCAATAATTCTGCATTAGTATGTTGCAGAGCACAATTACTCTCCTCTGCGGGACATAATTAACAGTCTCCAAGATTAATCACATCTCTGCAACATCACAGATGCTTGGCCATTGCTTCAATCTACTTTCTGAAGGAGCTCTTTGCTGAGGGTGGAATCTCATTTTAATGCTATTAGTGTTGATAAAATCCATCTGAAGGGAATGCTCTCTAATTAAAGACGCATGCTTGTTTATTTCATTTCATAGCTATTTGACCACCTTTAGAGCCACCAGACAGAGGGACCATAAATGCTCTTGTAATGGATTCCCCCCAACTTCCTTCCCCCAACTTCCTTCTCCCAATACTTCCTCTATGTAAATCTCTACATTCTGGGGTGGTAAATTCAAATTCACATGGGAGCCAGGAAGGGAAGGTAAAGGAGAATAAGATAACCCAGAGCAGCTGCCCCTCAGTCCCAGCCAGTTGCTATCATGCAGGAGCTAGGGTGGCCATTCCCAGCATTTTTAGATTTTTCCAGAAGAGATGAAAATATGAATTTTTACATGAACTCCCCAAATCTCTATATGTTGGTCCAATTACTTTTTCAACTCTGTGTGATCAAACTAAACGTCTCTGTAACCTGGATCTGGCTCTTGGGCTTCTAGTTCAGAATCTCCCTCTGCTTCTAAATAGTATTTCGAATCCAGTCTGGTTTGATTCTCCTATCAGACTCGTGCAGCTGACCAGGCTGTATTTCAGGTGCGTGGTTTGATTCCACAGCCTTCCACAGACAAATGTAATAGCAAGTCCTGTTATAATGGGAGTACAAAGTTGTAGGAATCTCTCTCCACTTGACTGTGCTCTTAGGCATGACTGATGGAGTTCTACGGGCTGAGCAGACACTCGCATTTTAATGAGGTGCTCTTGGTCCTCAAGTTTCCCAGGTAATGCATGCAGCCAAAATAGAAAGGAAGTAGCTTAGGTAGTCAAGTGTAACCTTGGGTTTCATGAAGGTGATGTGAGAAAGTCAACCCAACCAAACTTCCTGGGAAAAGAAGAAGCAAAGCTTAGGCCCTTTATATTCCTTGACTTCCCATTCTTTGCTTTACTACACATTTGAAAAGCTTATTTCATTCACCAAACTATCCTTTGCCGGTGACTGTCCTTTGCTGTCCCGTAAGCCGTGCGTTCAACACTGGAGATGCCCAGCTGAACCCGACAAGGCTCCTACTCTGAGCAAAAGGGAGAGCGACCCAAAGACCTATTTACCGAGAGCAACACCCAAGTCAACTACTGAGGTCATGCTGATCCCAAGGGAATGTAAAGGAAAGTAGCACTGGGCATTGAGTAAATGTATGTTGAATTATTTATTAAATTATTGACTGGTTGGAGATAACCATCACTGGCCAATAACTAGGATATGAACTCAGTTCTAAACCACCTTAACTACTTTTTAAGATAGCAGATGACTTTAATCTTTTTCTTTGTACTTTTCTGTATTTCCTAAATTGCCTGTAATAAGCATGTACAGTAAAATTCTTACACTTAGAAAACAATAAATTTAATGAATTATACTTATTTCATTGGGACAAGTCAAACTGTACCTAAATAAAATCACCACTATAGTAATTAAGAAATACATATACTTTCCCAAGTGCTCCCGAGAGAAAACTGAGTCAACATTACCACTTCCTCTCAACTTTTAGCTATTTTATTTTACTTCCTGCAGTCCTTCAACGTACCATACTCCAAAACTTTAAATTAAGAAAAAAAGAAGCTCCTCATTGCTAAAGAACGATTACTTTCAATGTGCCCAACAGCAGACATATTCCACCAAATTCTGTAAGGAGATACTGAAGAGCAGGTTATTTTCAAGATGGAACCAGAGTTGTCCCCACCTTACATGGAAAATCTAAGAGTTTCCAAACACGCATACATGGGCTTCCTAGGGGGAAAGTTCCCCTTCTTAATCCCTTCCATCTGTTACGAACTGTTATATCTTATCTCTTTCCATCTCGCTACTTAAGAATCACTCCACAGGAGGAAGGGACAAGCAATAAAGCAGAAGGTGCTACCGGAAGAGAACTTACATCTTTCAAGGGAACCAGTCTCACTGTGGTTTGATAGGAAGGAGTAAGCGTGGCTGGGTAGTTGTAGTCCACAACGTCGTGTTTATAATCAGCCTTGTAGGCAACCTGAAACACAAAGAAAAAGAAAGAAAGAAAGAAATTAGTCCCCACTTTCTTTTGACCTTGTTTGAATGACATAGGAAACTTCTAAAAAGTAACAAGAAATAAAATTAATTCAGTTTCACCACCTCCAAGGAAAATTAAATTATGTTCGCACTTTGCCTTTAATTCATTTGAATTCTTAATTAATCCAAAATTAGTGAACTTCCATCTGTAGCACATTTTTATTTTATCTTTCTTATTAATTATGGAACCCCTTACAAAGGGAAGCAGTGGCACATGGGTATATGATGAAAGAGCTTCTTGGCTAAACCCCCAGAAAATAAACGAAAAGTCAAGATTTAAAATTTTTTTTTTCTATAGGTCAAATTTGACATTCTCAAGCAGAGGAAATTTGACCTTTGTATGTTTTAATAATGAAATCAGTTTCTTTTAAGTGCCCTGTACCTCCAAGATTTACAACCTGACATTTGCAACCCTGTCAACCCAACTGACAAAGCCAAGGAGAGATTAACAGATTACACGCAATGGGATCCGATCTATTTCGTTATCCCACCACCTTGACCGGCACTTGCCCACAGGAGGTCTTCAATGAACACTACCATTGAATACATGAATGAACCAACCAACCCACTAACCAACTCCAAACAAGCCACAAACACTATGGAAATTTGAGGGATTTCAAGTAAGAATTATGCTCAGCCATTTTTCTCTCTCTCTCAGAAACGGAATGTTTTTCTCACACTAGATCCATGATAACACATTTAAGAACTCTTTAAGCCAGAGAAAGCTGAGACCAATAAATTGAAGCTTTTGCAAATGGTCAACCTAGCTTTGGTTGTATCGGTTAATGTTTACACAATAGAATACTGACTTTTACAAAGAGAAGTCGAAAAAGAATTGGCTGAAATCTTCACGTTTCACCTCCCTCCACCCCAACAGGTCCCCAGACCTACAGGCCCTTCAAACTAGGACTCACATTGCTTGCCAGGCTTCCAACCTTCATAGCATGGAGAGTCCGTCTGTCCATACCAACTCCTTCATAGTGGCCCCTCATGTGGTTCTGGTAGTTTTCTTTATATTTATTCTACACGGAAACACAAAACTTTCAAGAAAAGCATTCTCCTCCCAACCTGTTGAAGATAAACTACTACTCATCTTAATGCACTAAATTGTTAATATAAATGATTACATAGAACCTACCGAAGTAGTCAGTGCCTTGCTGAGTAAAAAAGACAAACCTTTTTTTAACAAAACAACTTACACTTCAAGCAAGCACAAGAGGCTGGAGTGAGGCCAGAACACGGGCACACAACCAAACATAGGATCTGGGTGAGCACAGGCAGTACACAACAGACCCAGTTTTCTTGGAACATTTCTAATTGTAAATATACCAGATCTTCCCCCCTGTGAAAACCTACCCTGAGCGTGTGGCGCTCCCCAACGGACAGGCGCTGATTATGCAGGTGCTCGGGGCTCATGTAAATCACTGCGGGCTATTACCTCCGTTTCTAATTATATGAAGAATATAACCTGAGCTTTGCCAAATTCTGTGATTTTTACACCATAAGTGGGTTACGACTAAAACCATGGGAAGTCATGACGTCATGTCCGTCCCAAATGCAGCTTACCAAATGAAGAGAAAACCAAAACGGGATACCAAGAAGTCATAAACAGGACCATTTTGGGTGGCTTGTAACGAAGCTACGTTAAAATAATCTACCCTGGGAGGCCATAGAGTTTCTAGGCAGTGATCCTTTTTTTTTTAATGTTTACTTATTTTTGAGAGACAGAGAGAGGCAGAGCGTGAGTGGGGGAGGAGCGGAGAGAGAGGGAGACACAGAATCTGAAGCAGGCTCCGGGCTCTGAGCTGTCAGCACACAGCCCGAAGCGGGGATCGAACCCACAAACTGTGAGATCATGACCTGATCCGAAGTTGGACTCTTAACTGACTGAGCCACCCAGGCGCCCTATAGGCAGTGAAATTCTTTAGACAAATCTATTACTATGTCTGAGACACGATCCTACTCGGCTCATCTTCACAAACACTCCATGATGAGGAGGGACTTAGTATCATCCCCATTTTATAGGTGGACAAAGTGGCTCAGAGAGCTTAAACAAGTTGCCCCAAGTCGAACACTTGGCTAATCATGGAGCGAGGACTGTCAGCTCCGAAGCTGGTGCTCTTAACCCCTACATTTAGGCAATAAATTCCTCCCTGAACCTTACAAATTCACTCAGGATTTTAAATTCTACTATTATGTGCAGCTAAGCAGAAATAAAATCACAGCTAGCATGGGTCCTTGATGTGCTCAACGAAACGTCCCCAGAACTTTGGGAATTTCCAGGTTTGCGAATGCCACTCTAGCATGTCTCTGCTCATCTGTAAGATGATGAAAGAACATCTGGGTCCCCAGGTTAAAGGGGATCGGGTACTAAGAAGCACGAGGTCACATTGAGAGGCGATGTTACATGCTCAGCCAGCCTCCCTCCCCAGCATTCACCACCAGGAGCCAGCTACCGCTACACAGGAAGAACACAAGAGGATGGGTGCTACCTTGAGGACTCAAGGTCATGTGTGCGGCGGGGGGCGTGACAGAATTTAACACTACATGGACTACTGCCTGCAGGCAACCTTAATCAAAACTCTTAGGTATTCGTGCCTAAGAGGCCATGCTTCCGGGACAAACAGATATATTCACACAGACTGTCTCTTAAGAGACCTAGAAACTAGCGCATCAACAAAGCCCCAAACCAACGCTGAGGTGTTAAAAACTCACATCACTGGTGAATTTTGAGATCTTGCTCACGTTCCTGAATTGAGGCGTCTCACAGTAGTTGATACTGTGACCTTTACTACTTTCCAGGTCCTTCTTATATTCCACCTTGGAAACCAAAACACCAGATGCACAGTAAAACCAAGCCCGAAGCCACTCTTGAAAAATGTCACCAGGGCTTTACTAGGATATTTTTAGAAAACTTTCAACCCAGCATTTAAAAAGACCAGGCATAGGATACAGTAAGTTAGCAGTACATGTTTTCCTTTCAAATAATAAATAAGTAAATCAACAATTTGGTTCTGAAAATTAAAGATATATATATATATATATATATATATATATATAGTCCCTTTCAAGAGAAATGACAGTAAGATATATATATATATATATATATATATATATATATATATATAGTCCCTTTCAAGAGAAATGACAGTAAGATTTCATAGAGCCCAAGAAGGGGCAAAACAGGTTTGAGAAATCAGGACAGTGGTCACTCTTGGGGGAAAGTGTCTGTGGGATTGGGAGGGATATGTCTGAGTCATGTCCTGCTTCTTGATCTGGATCTAGGCACACAGATGTGTCCACTTGTGGAAATCCTTTCCCTTATGTACACATGACCTATACACCTCTCCGTATGTACACTTCAATAAAACGTAGGCCCAAAAGTTGCTTTACAAAGCAGTATAATAACTGAGACCACTAACAGATGCATCGAGTGCCTTCTAATTTTAAGTGGGTTGGCTAGTTGAGCTCCCCTGGGTAGCTGGATGCAAGATGTGAGGCTACAGTCATGAAATAGACTCCAAGTCATCCTAGGTAATTGGAGGAGGCAGCTGCAGACTGATTACCACGAATAGAGCACGACTGGTTTGTCTTACGGGACAAACATAACAGCGAAAAGAAACCGAAGGTTCTCTTGTGACACCTCACCAAGAAAATATATATAATTTGTTATCCTATCTTATAAAACATATGGTGGAAACATGCTTGTTAAAGTATGCAAGATGCGGGGCGCCTGGGTGGCTCAGTCGGTTAAGCGTCCGACTTCAGCCCAGGTCATGATCTCGCGGTCCGTGAGTTCGAGCCCCGCGTTGGGCTCTGTGCTGACTGCTCAGAGCCTGGAGCCGGATTCTGTGTCTCCCTCTCTCTCTGACCCTCCTCCATTCATGCTCTGTCTCTCTCTGTCTCTCTCTGTCTCAAAAATAAATAAACGTTAAAAAAAATTAAAAAAAATTTTTTTAATAAAGTATGCAAGATGCATTATAATGCTCACAATCTGATATAAAGTGAAAAAAGTACACCAGACCGTAAATATAGTTGAATTCTAATCTATAAATGTCTTCATATTCATAAACTAGGTTATAGTATCTTCACCCAGACAAAGGCCAAAATGTTAACAGTGTTTTTCCTGGGTGGTAAAATGGTACTTTCAGAGATCTGGTTCCAATTCTGTTCCTGAAAGTCTCTCTAAACCAGAATAAGACACTCTACATTTCCAGACCTACGACAAAGTGAGGACCTAACAATTTCAAAGGTTCCATCTAGATCCACCGTTCCGTGAATCGAGAGCAAGTTCCGGCAACTACCGGATTCTGTTCTTGTGGTGTGAAAGCAGTCATCGACAGCGTGTAACCAAACATGAGGTGGTGGTGTTCCAATAAAACTTTATCTACAAAACCGGGCTATGGGTCAGATTTGGCACTCGGGTTGTAGTTCGCTGACCTCTGGCCTGGAGCATCAAAACCATCACGAACATTTGTTTAAAGAGCAGATTCCAAGACCTAGGCACCCATCTATGACTCCAAAATACGTGAGTGTCCTGCTAAGAAGAGGAAAATGTCACTCTCGGGGATTCTGAGCAGCCCAAGGTTAGAGGACCGCAGAGTAAGTAACAGTTCGGGGTTAAGGACGGACCTTTTGAGGTTAGAGAAGAAAAATATGTTAGGATATTTGAATATCTATTTCTCGGTTGCGGATAACTGATTAAGGGATTACTTTTAACAGCTCTCATTCTTCCCTGTCGCAAGAGATGTCTAACTCAAATGCCTTTAGGATCCAGAGAGGAAATGTGTGAGAGGCTGCTGTGAAAGAAAGGACTGGAGGGCGTGATGAGGATCTGGGAGCGCCAGGGGTTATTTCCTTGCCAGAGTCCCAGCAATTCAAAAACTCTGAAATACCAGGCAGCCCAAACAACACACAGCGCCTGGCAGCCAGTCCAGCCTCCAAGGTAACGGGAATTCATACGACACGCACAGCTTCTGGGAAAGCTGGCTAGAATTATGAGAGGATAAGAGAGGTGCAATGCTGCAAACACTTTCTCATGTTCGATGTCCACTCTTTGACAATGACATTTCGTGATAAAGGTTGGCTAGGGCAGTATCCTGCACCTAAAAATCTACTGCCTGAAATGTCTGACAGTCTACAGCCCTATGGGAATTCGAGAAGACACTTTTGAACCCTTGGAGACACTTAATTTTAAGTTCAGGTTGTTTGATTCTGGGCTCTCTTGTGAGTTGCTTTTTACGGTGCATTTGTTCCATGGGAACTGGTAACGACGTATAGCGCATAAGCCACAGTCCGTGGCATTTTTCACTCTGGGGTCGCCCCAGTGTCCACTGTCCCCCACACGCACCTCGCTCACAAGCTTGTTCACGCTCTGTGCCCGCTTGAGAACCAAGTTGTCTTGAGCTGGGAGGGAGTGATAATGTGCAGGCCCTTTCATCTTGTTGAAGTCCTGCCTGTATTTTATCTGAAAGAAACACGCAAGGAGGGAATTGTTGTTTTCGTGCTTCAGGAGAGAAGTGACTCCAAAATGACCTCGCATTTAGCGTCAACATTTGCCGAATAGAACTTTCTGAAGGGAAAGTTAAAAAATCACAGGGACTTTTTTCTCCATGAAATCCATAAACCACTCGGTTCCTTTTGTATTAAAATTTTTACTGGCCCCTTTCACACTTGGTGCCCTTTATGCTTAATTCTGCATGAAGAGACATCTTGAAACAATTGTACCAAAAGGTATCATTCCAAACCCAGCCTGCCCATGGTTTCAACATATTTTCTCACTTAACCTGCTAATGAGGGGCAAAATGAGTAATGTGTTTTACTTATCCTCTTGAGGCAAGAGTGCACCTTCCTTGGCAAATGGGTATAATAACGGAATAGGACAGAGTAAAGGAGTAGGGCAAGTGGGGTGTGAAAATCATGGCTGGCTTCTAACTATATATAGACCAAGCTCAAGTTGTTGTGTTAGATCTATGTGTGCACGTCCCTCTACCGAGTTTAATTATAGCCTATCTTTCAAGGACCGCCAGCTGGCCAACGTGCTGCAAATAAAAATCATTTTATCAACTGGGTTATACCCAGTTTGATAATCATATGGCTTATTTTAATCAGCTCTTCCCCTAAAGTGCTAGGTTTCTAGATGGGCCGTTCAGCGAAGACTCTTCTAGCCCCGCTCATCTGGCTAGCCCAGCATCTGCGCCTGCTTCGGCTGACCTAAAGGGAGTTCCACTGTTTGTGCCAGTCTCCTTTGAAGCAGATAACTGTGACCGAAGAGTCTGAACAAAAGAAGCAGATGTCAGAAATCTGGAGAGAAACTGAGGGCTAACATTTTACTCTGGCTCAGCTCTAAGAAATTGACCTGTGGGTCTTCCCGATGAGGTACTTACATCACTGGCGAGTTCGTTGGCTTTCTTGGCGTTCTGATAAGCTGGGGTGATCATGGCGGGGAAGCTGCCTTTTCCTCTGTGCTCCTCATATTCCTCCAAGTAACCCTGCTGGGCCAGTCGAAAACTTCCATCAGTGATGCTCCCCTCCCTGGATGGCAGTGGGGGGGACTAGCAGTGATACCTCCTAGAGCCTGTTGCCGTAGAGGTCCACCCACACTGGTCCCTCAGGGCCCAGCAATACCATGTGGTGGCTAAGATGGTGGACTTGGTGGTCAGGTCTACTTACTGGTCCCTGGCACACAGCACGAAATAAACGGTAACTATTATCATTATCACCTTCATCATTTCCACCAGATAAATGCGGACATTCTACAAATCTCCATGAGTACATGGAGTACTCATGTCATATCTGACACCTGGGAGGTCCCTCTGTCTTCCAGTAATCTCAGATGCTGCCTTTCTTGGGCCCATTAACAGATCTCTGCAGAGAAACCCATTAACATGCAAGATGCCATTTCCCCAGCAATGTATGTTAATTTGCCAAGAAGAGCATTATATAACTATTTGAATTTTTGTATTTGGGGTGAAAGGCTCTAAATGGGACTAAATGTATATTCCAGACTATTATAATCTGGGCCTGTTTCTTCCTTCCTCTTCCCCACACCATGCGCCGACTCCCACGAAAGCAAACCTCCCCCACGGAACCATCATGATGTGCACTGGCATAAACCTTTCCTGGCAGTGGGATATACTTCAAGACCCTGTCAGACGCCACCCTCTCTCTCGGGAGCTCCTCCCTCATTCCCAGTCCTGCCCCAGGCAGAATCAGCTGCTTCCTCATCTGTGTTCCCACAAATGTGAAACTACCTCATGTGCCCCCTGGGGCTCATGACTCCCTCCGCCTCCTGCCTCCTCCAAGACAAAGGCCTGCCCTGCTTCTGTACCAGGGTCAGAGTCTGGCACGCCCATTTTCTTAAAATTTTTTAACGTTTATTTTTGAGAGAGAGAGACAGAGACAGAGCACGAGTGGGGGAGGGGCAGAGAGAGAGGGAGACACAGAATCGGAAGCAGGCTCCAGGCTCCAGGCTCTGAGCTGTCAGCACAGAGCCTGACGTGGGGCTCGAACCCACGAACTGTGAGATCATGACCTGAGCCCAAGTCGGACGCTCAACCGACGGAACCACCCAGGCGCCCCATGGCACACACATTTTCTTAAATAAAACGGCTGGGTCAAATTAGAAAATCCAGGCTTCCTTTTTATCCAATAGTGACAACTGTTCAGTCCGAGTGCTCTTTTATGTTTGGATGCCAGAATGTTTGGGGCCAAATGCAGTAAGTAAAAAAAGTTAAGCTTAAAAAAAAAAAAGAAGAAGAAAGGCTCTCGAATTCTTTGGTAATCCCCTCTTTCCCATTCTGCTCTATGGTGTAGGTTTGGTTTGTAGCTTTAGTTTAACTTCTCTGCTTATGTGTATCTATGTCGGGTGTGTAAATCTTTTAGTGAGGCACTCAATCCTACTGGGGAATTGACTGGTTACAAACAATACGTTGATGATATGATACAGTCCATTAACCTAAAAAAACAGTTACTCGTTGAAAAGAAGAATGAATTGTATGGCATTTTAGGCACTACAGATATTTATAGTTTATCTGACTGTCTGTCTGCTTCTCTCTCACTCCCTCCTACTCATGCCTGGCGGGTCCCGCTATATCACACAAGGAAATGCCACCCAAGACTGATCCTCTCAACAGTTGCTGGCGGTGCTATTAAACGACACCCACTTTGATTCTTAGATTTGTTATTACCGTGACCAGAAACTTCAGCCAAGAAAATAACTATGACACTATGAGATTACATCTCATCGATGTGCATAGATATGTCCAGACACGCTCATGTCCTGGCAGATAGCTCTGTCCACATTTAGAGCAAAATATTTTTTGCCAAATATAGGAACCAAATATTTCTTTTTTATAAAATTTTTTTTTCCACGTTTATTTATTTTTGGGACAGAGAGAGACAGAGCATGAACGGGGGAGGGGCAGAGAGAGAGGGAGACACAGAATCGGAAACAGGCTCCAGGCTCTGAGCCATCAGCCCAGAGCCCGACGCGGGGCTCGAACTCCCGGACCGCGAGATCGTGACCTGGCTGAAGTCGGACGCTTAACCGACTGCGCCACCCAGGCGCCCCCCAAATATTTCTTAAAAGTGTTTTTTTTAAGTTGTCTTGAGCCTTCTATAAAATATACTTAAAACATGAAACCAAGAAAGACATAATTTCATTGGGTTTAAAGCACGGAGAGCATTTAATTAACTTATGGTATTTAATAAAAGGGACTTTTTAATTCAAAACTAAACATTTGCAAAGGGGTCACAATCTATTTTCACACACATCCCAAGTCTTCCATGAGTGTCTCCCCAATATGAAGAGATGTTTTATTTTTCTAAAGAGAAATAAGTTGTTTCCTTTCATAAATGATGTATGTCGAATAAATCATGTATATTGTAGAGTCTAGCCACTGACCAAAAATTCAAACAACATGCCAATTAATTTTTAAAAAATCAACTAAGCCCACTGAATGGCATCTTCCAGAACACACGTGGCCGTCCAATACCCTTTACTTACAATGGTGAAAAAATAATGTTCCCTTTCTCTCCTACACCTGTGTAGCACCAGAAAATACAGAGGGACATACAAATAAAAATTAGCTTCTAATTATCATCTCAACCTACCCCTATACCCCATCAATAAGTAGTTCATGTGAGAAATGAAACTGGGGAAAAGATATACATTCTCTGGCATACTGCTTTATCCAGTAACCTCCATAAGACATGTACTTTCTAAGACATGAGTCCTGCTATTCAGTGAAGTGCCCAATAGTTTTTGAGACGTGCATTTGGATCCCTTTCACACTTCTACAGGGATGAGTTAAAATTAGCCAGTCTTAGGCCTTGGGACCATTCTTCAATTAATAGGTGAGAATGCTTTACTCTCGCCAAATCAACCATATTGGTATAGGTTCTTTAATTTAAAAAAGAAAAGGAAAAGCATTGAGAAACTGTTTTTCCTTGGTGGATCAGGTTGAGCCCTGTGCCATTATTTGTGGTTGCTGTCTGGCTGGGAAAATCCACCTCTCATAAATAGGGCAACATAAACCACAGCCCAACCCCGGATTAAAGGGTCATCGGTGTGTCGCAGGCTAGTGGGCTGCTGACCTGAGAACTGACCGTCAGAAAGCAAGTGATGTATCACCTACCTGGCCATACTGGTCCATACATTCCCTTGACGATGCACCTACAGCTCCAGCAGCTGGACTAGCCACCCCCTTCATTTCTCTTTGATATTGTTGATGGTACCTCACCTAAACGAAGGCAAAGGACAAACCTGGTGAATTTAACCTTCTGTGCACAGAAGCCAGGGGAGTAAAACCAAGTGTTTTGTGGAATGTTTTTTTTTTTTTTTCCTGCTTGGGTCCAGGGAGTGTGTCTTAGACATAAAAGTACCAGATCATCGTCTTGGTAAAACGGCTTCAGAGTTCTGAAGGAGAGCTACTTCCTGGACCACGGTGCATGCAAAAGCAGACAGGAAGTCATACTCGCCAGGTCCAGGTAACTTCCCGCTTCCTCCCCTAACATGAAAACACTGCCACGGACACTCACATCACTCGCCAGCTCATTGGCTCTCTTGGCTATCTGATAAGCAGGGGTGATCATGGCAGGAAAACTGCCTTTCCCTCTCTGCTGTTCATAGTCTTCTGTGTATCTCACCTGGAAAATGAAAAAAAAAGAAAATGAATCTCATGCCATAGTCCCAGTATCTAGCATGCAATCTGATGAGGGGTTGCATAACTCCCTCCATGTCTCCCTATGGCATCATCATTGGCTTACAGCTTGATGGACCACACACGTCTTATTTACCTTCTTTTTTCCCCAAACCCAGCACAATGCCTGGTGCATGGAGACATTCAATACAGAATTCAACACCTACTTATGAAGCACCTACTGTGGGCCAGGTGGTGGGGCTGGGCGGAGCAGTAAGGCTTCTGCCCTCAAGGAGCCACCAGTCGAGTTTGGGAGACAAAAGAGGCTTCTCCACCAAAGGCAAGTGGGAGCCACTCATTAAGCTGAACATGGATTTGTGCTTAAACTTCCCACTCAGAAGAAGACTAAGTTCCTGGTCTTGTTATGCTAAGGAGCAACTGGGCTGTGAAAAGGCAAACGGTAGAAATTCTTTAGAAGTTTACATTCTATAATTTGCAGGGACAAGGGCAGAATTTTTTCAGATTAATCACATACAGCTGATTTGTTACTGATACTATCTAAGTTTTCTCTCTGAGAAAGAGTTTTCACAAGGTCTGTGCTAGCTGACCTATCTGACTTGACCATCCTTGACCTCAGAAAGTTCTTCCTAGCTCCCACATGGGACTGAGAGGCCTCCTACATACTTCCTCCCTCCACCTCCAAGGAAGGAAGGAATAGAGACTCTTAAAGGAGAATCACAGGGTCTTGGCCTCCATCATTTCTTACATTGCTTTGAAGCTGTCCCCCTGCCTTGGCCCGTAGCAACTCAGGGGTATCCGCCACCGTGGAGAATGTGGAGATACGTTCATCATGCCCTCTCTTGTATTCCACCTGATGAAGAGACAGCAGAGAGTCAAGGTCATACCCACCAGCCTTTGTGAGGACCTTTCCTTGCAGCTGTCCTGAAGCTATTCCATCGGGCTACACTCAACACAAGCCCATGGCAAGTTTTTAGGGCTTGCTTTATAAGCTCCTCTTTAAAAAGCACCAATGTTCATGTGTCCAGTCCAAGAGAGTGCCAGGAACTAAACATTAACAAACACTGACTCACTTCCTCTCCGTAACAATCACATGAGGCAGGACTACTATTTTCCCCATTTTACAAATGAGCAGCCAAGGAACAGAGAGGCTTAGTAATTTTCTCATGGTCACACAGCTAGTAAGTGAGACAGCCAGGATTCAAATCCTAGCATTCTGGCTCCAAAAATCTGACCTCTTAGCCAACAAGCTTTGCTATTCTTCAGGTAGATCTGCCATCCACTTCATAAAAATAAGCATCTGAAACGCTAAAGCAACCTCGAGAAATTGTTCGGTCCAGTCTTTGGGTAGGCAACCTGGTCTATTCTCCATTTGGCCAATGTGGCCCAATAAAGGCACAGAAGACAACGGGCAAGGAAAAGATGAGGACACAGCTATCTCCATAATACCGCACTAATGACACCTACTGTCCATAAGCACTCTCTTAGTGGTTTTTACCTGAATCCCAGAGGCTCACTGGTGACAAAAATTAGCATAACCTATGGTGAACCAGCACTAGGGCACTCACTTGGCTGGCCAGCTGGTTGGCTTTCTTGGCTCTTTGATAGGCAGGCGTGATCATGGCTGGGAAACTCCCCTTGCCCCTCTGTTGCTCATAGTCTTCTGTATATTCCTGCTGGTCAGAACCAATGTCAGCATGAGATTCAGAATGATATGAGGTGAGAACAAGTAAAACTGCCATTGAAAGCACTATCAGAACCAATGCTGCTGGATTTATAAGGTAGTTGAAAAACACTTCGATCACCTGCAGTAAACCTGAAGGTGTCATTCCGTTGGCGATTTGAGTAACACTGTCAACACTGAAGAAATCATGTTTCCCAGGTCAAGGGGCTTCCCCTTCAATGCTTACATCGAATTCTATGGAACCTGATACAACCCAAGGGGACCCAAAGAGGACACAACCCCTTTGACCCAATGGCTGGTATGCTAATGCAGCGGTTAATGTGCGGGAGACTCTTCCGTAACTTGTCTACGAGAATTAGTTCCATGGCATCGAGAACAAAACGTTAGTTTTCCCTTCTAACTTTTTGAGTACTTCCGATGATTGGCCTTCCTAATGACACCGGGCACCACAGCATTTGTGTTTCTGTTTTCTTTCTATCGGCTGAAGGCTGAGTCACCAAAGACTAATGATAGTTTCCAAAGTGGTTTCTACAAAGGCACTTTCTTCAAAGTGCCCTGGGTGTGTGGAGGGACTAGAAGTGTGCAAATCATTAAGGACTTGCATCATCTGGGCCAACGTTGCCTTTTCTACATGAAAATCTACTGAAATCTCTCTTACAGTGTTGGGGGGGCGGGCAGAAGTCCAAAACGGGCGATCAGGGCTGGTCCGTCCTGAAGGCTTTAGAGGAGACTCCATTTCTTTACCTTTTCCAGCTTCTAGAGGCCACTTGCACCCTTCATGTGTGGCTCCACATGGCTTTGACCTCTGCTTCTGTTATCACCTCACCTTGTCTCTGATTCTGACCCTTTCACCTCCCTCCTTATCGGGACCCTTGTGGTTATACTGGGTCCACCCTCATAATCTAGGGTAATCTTCCTATCTCAAGATCTTTAGCTTAGCCACACCTGCAAAGTCCCCTTGGCCATATAAGGTAACAGATACACAGTTCCAGGGATTGGCACATGGTAACCTCTGGGGGAGGGGTCAGTAGTCTGTCTACCACAATCTTAAGATAAAGAAATGATCAAACTAATTGCTAGAGTAATGTCTAGGGCCCTTACCTCACCAAGAGACTTTCGGGCCTCAACCATCCTTACGATTTCAGGATCTGGAAGAGCTCCTGGGCACCAACCACTCCCTTCCCCATATCCGGTCCAGTAGCCTCTCTACAAAGGAAACACACAAATGCATAAGCACACACCCTACACATTGGTTGGTGAGACCTACCCCATCCTCCCAGCGTGCTCACATACGCTGGTAACGTAAGAGAAATTCTCTAAAGGCCATAAATTCCTATTGGCATATGGTGGGTCTCAGCTAACAAAAATGTTCACCTTTTTCACCTAGAAAATAACCATTTAATATCCTAAAAAGTTGAACTTTCTCAGATTCACTTATATCATAGAAGGGTTCTAAATATAACTTAACATTTCTTTGCTCATCTTTGTACCCAGATTGAGCAGAGGGGAGTCGCTATGCAGGGGCAGTGTGAGATTAACCAGCATTATTCAGAGACGCTGCAAAAACCTACTACCTGTCATGTGCCTGATCTCGGGATAAGCAATTAACATTGGGAACAGAAAAGCAAAAAAAAAAAGAAAAAAGGGAAGACAGTTCTTTATGTAAGACATCTGTGGCCTATCTAGGGAGATAAAACCAACATACAAAATAGGTAGCGATTAGAAAATGTTTGTGTGCTTAAATGTACCGTATTGGTGATAAACACAAGGTTTTAAGAAGCGATCTACATGAGATGGGCCCCACTCTTGGCAGGAAGATGGAATCTGAGCTGAACCTTCAAGGCTGAGGCCAGTTAACAGGGGCAAAGAGAGGAAGACGGACAACCATTCTAGAAGGTTGGGATTTTCATCAGTTTTGTTCACTGATGAACAGCCCGGAACTGTTCTAACAGCCTAGAACAGTGCCTGGCACATAATTGACTCAGTAAGTATTTGTTGAATAAATTCCTAGGGTGGAGACTACCAGGAACAAAAGCATGAAGGCAATGACAGGCTTCGTATGAAAGACCATGAGGAGGTGAATCTGATTGGAATTGTGGGGAAGAAATGGGGAACCAAGTGGGCTGGACGTGGGGCATCTGGAGATCTGGAAAGACAGAAGTTCAATTTATAAAGGAGAAAGCCAAAGAATGGTTAAATAATTCATTAGAGATCCCCCAATAAGTGGCAGTAGTCATATCCAAATGGAAGTACTAAGAAATGAATTACATGTTTGTAAATGAGTAAAATCTGAAAGAATACCCACAAGACTGCAAACAACAGGTACGTCTACGGAGGGACTGACTGGCGATGGTGAACAAGGGGTTAACTTTGTACGTTGGATTTTTTTTTGCAACAAGGAAAATGCAAGTATCACATGTATAATTAAAAGTAAATGGCTGAGGGGCACCTGGGTGGCTGAGTCGTTTAAACGTTCGACTTCAGCTCAGGTCATGATCTTGCAGTTCGTGAGTTCGAGCCCTGAGTCGGGTTCTGCGCTGACAGTTCAGAGCCTGGAGCCTGCTTCGGATTCTGTGTCTCCCTCTCTCTCTCTCTGCCCCTCCCATGCTCATGCTCTGTCTCTGTCTCTGTCTCTCTCTCTCAAAAATAAATAAACATTAAAACTTGTTTTAGGGGCGCCTGGGTGGCGCAGTCGGTTAAGCGTCCGACTTCAGCCAGGTCACGATCTCGCGGTCCGTGAGTTCGAGCCCCGCATCAGGCTCTGGGCTGATGGCTCGGAGCCTGGAGCCTGTTTCCCATTCTGTGTCTCCCTCTCTCTCTGCCCCTCCCCCGTTCATGCTCTGTCTCTCTCTGTCCCAAAAATAAATAAAAAACGTTGAAGAAAAAAAAAAAAATTAAAAAAAAAAACTTGTTTTAAAAAGTAAATTGCTGAGGAATTTTGAAAGAAGACTCTCCATAGAGAGTGAGCATAAATTCTCAGGTGGTAGGAAGGGTAAGTTAGGGCTACCCAAGAAGTGATGTGTGACCAATGTCACTTGACAGGAGATGATGTGGATCAGAGCAGGAAGAGTGAAATGCAGAGAAAGGGTGGAGCTGAGTGGCGTATCAGAGGGAGAAAGGGCAGCCATGGTTTCTAGCCTGGGTGCTTGTTCCCAGGGACAGAAACACCGTGGTTGGAAGCAACAAACTGACTAGTGAGTTTGGACTGGGAGCAGATATGGTAGAGATGACCCCATGGCCTGTTGATGGATGTCCTCTGTAGACAGCTGCAATCACAAACTGGGTAAACGAAAGCCTAATCAATTCCTCTAGAAGTAAAAATAAAGGTGCATCTCAGGGCGACTGGGTGGCCCAGTGAGTTAAGCGTCCGACTCTTGATTTCCACTCAGATCATGATCTCCCAGTTCGTGGGATCAGGCCCCACGTTGGGCTCCATGCTGACCGTGCAGAGCCTGCCTGGGATTCTCTGTCTCCCTCTCTCTCTGCCCCTCCCCAGCGCATGCACACACGTACATGCTCCCTCTCAAAATTAAATAAACATTCAAAAATAATAATAATGCATCTCATTCGCAGAGCGTGCCATTCTTTTCCCTTCTTCCAGACCCCTTCATACCTCTTCTCTCACCTCGTTCACCAGGGGTTGCCTGTTAGCTGCATCTGCCCCATCCCTGGATTTCATGTCCCAGTGAAAAACCGATTTAAACCGTTCGCTATCATCCTGGTCGTCCACCTGCACAATGAAGACATTGTCAGTAACGCAGTAATGTTTTCATCAGAGAAGAGAAGGAAAATAAGAAATCTGTAGTTAAGTCGGAGGGATTTCTCTAAATCTCGCCCACAAAGCAGCATAAGTGGATGGCAACACGCACTGTATCACTGTGGCTTCACCTGTGCCACCAGCCAGGTGGCTTGTGCAGAGCACCTGTTGTGTGCAAAGCCCTATTTAGCAGTGCAATTAAAAAGACTGCAAGTCCCTATGAACATCTCACACAACACCAAATATGCAGGTTAGAGTAACGTCAGAAACACTAGACACGAGACTAGTGGCTCTTAACTTCAGTCTGTGCAACAGTCCCCCGGGGAGCTTGTTAAAACGTTGGCTCCCCAGATGCGTGTACATGTTCTCCTACGCTTTATCGTTTTACCTTTGTTATCTTGATCTTGACCTATAATACACCTGAAGTTAATCTTCGTGTATGGGTGTGAAGTAGGTACCCAGGTTCATTTCTTTTCCACACAAATATCCAAATAATCCCATGGCCTTTTATTAAAAGATCGTCCTCAGGGCACCTGCGTGGCTCAGTCGGTTAGGCGTCAGGCTCTTGATCTCGGCTCCGGTCATGATCTCACAGTTCGTGAGATCAAGCCCCAAATTGGGCTCTGCAGCTGACAGTGCGGAGCCTGCTTGGGATCCTCTCTCTGCCCCTCCCCGGCTCTCGCGTGTGTGCCCTCCGTCTCTCGAAATAAACTTTAAAAAAGAAAAAAAGGTTGTCCTTGCTACACTGACTTCCAGTGGTATGTTCGTTATAAATTCAAGTGACCACATATGTGCAGCCCTATTTCTGGACCTTGGATTGTATTCCGCTAGTCTGTCTCTTCTTATGCCAATACTACACCAAGTTGATTACAACTACTTTTGTAGTAAGTCTTGAAATCTCGTGGCTGAAGTTCTTCGATTTTGTTCTTCAGGATTTCTCGGCTATTCTAGAACCTTTGTGCGTTCAGGTCAATTTTAGAATCCTTTCGTCAAAAAAAATCCTTTTTTTCTACAAAAACCACCAGGATTTCGACTGGGATTGCACTGAACGTGTAGATCACCTTGGGCAGAACTGACGTCTCAACAGTATCTTCACAGCCTCGGGAGGGGCAAAGATTTCTTACGGAGAACCTAAGCAGGACTAACCATAAAAGGAAAACTCGAAAGATCTTAGGTCCAAACCCAGATATCGTAATTTATGACGTCTAAAGGGGGCCCAGAAATCTGCAATTTTAACAAGCTGAAGTGTAAATCATTAATTTTGCAGATGAAGAAAGAAACGGAAAGGAAAGAAATGACCTTACTAAAATCATTCAATGGGTAATCAGAGCCAGGTTTAGAAGGTGGGAATTCTATTTCCATATTAAGAGCACTTTCTTTCATGGACTTTCTAGGCTTGCCACTGCCTAATGCAGCTCCCATATGTGTATCTGTAAATATATAAATTGAGAGCATTTTCCCTGTTTCTTCCCTGGATTTTGAGAAACTACCACAAACATCCCGTGAATATAAGGCAGGGGTTGCGCATAGCAGCGCTGATGGTATCTGGGGCCAGGTATCTCTTTTTTGCGGGGACTGCCTTGTGCATTGCAGGATGGTTAGTGGCATACCTGCTCCTTACCCATCGGATGCCAACAGTACCCTTCTCTGACAGTTGTGACACTCTAAACGGTCCACAGACATCACAAATGTCCCCCGAGGGGTGAAACTGCCCTCCTTGAGAGCCACTGACATAAGGAATCAGAATCGTGTGACCAAGATAGACAGAAAGCCTTATCTGCCGTCCTCCACCCACAGGACAAATCCATCACCGGGGAGTGCCTGCTTCTCTGGAGACTTTTCATGACATTCCAGATCATTCTAAGGAAGTAGGAAGAGGAAAAAGGCCATAGGTGTCACTAGTGAGGTAAGGAAGCATTAAGAGCTAAAGTCTACTCTCTGAATAAAAGAGAATCTAGATGTTTTATTCTCCTAAAAATCCCATTCACGCCTGCCAAACAGGAAATGGTGTCTCAAACGTTTATTTATTTATTTTTAAAAGGGAGGCATTTAGGAAGCGCAAAAATGTCAACCTGCTCCAAATGCCTACTCAAAATCTTTACTTTCCTCCTTCATCACCATCACCCCAGCACCCCTTTTGTTCTTTTTTTTCTTTTAGCACATGTACAACGAATTTGGTTTTTATTCAGTGGGCAAAGTCTCTCAGAGATGCAAGAGGGTAAGAAAGTAATCCATCCCACTTCTTAAGGTGGCTATAAGATCCGGGGCCCAGAAGGGACACTGCTGCTGTCCCTCTGAAATTTTCGCTGGTGGGGAAGTAGGAGAAAGTGACCTCAGCAGGCAATTACTGGGCATAACACACACACACACACACACGCGCGCACACGCGCACGTGCACATATCCACGCGCACACACACACACCACGCACACGCAGATATACAGAGACGTACACATGCACACGCACACACCGCTCACACATACACATAGGCACACACATACACGTACACGCACATATGTGTACACACGCATCACATACACGCGTGTGTATGCCCGTGCACGATTCACACATACAGACACATGTACATACACTCCCCACACGCACACATACATCTTTATACACAGACACACATATTCACACAGACGTAAACGAACACGCACACACGGGCATCCTGGGAAGTTCACAGCCGTCCTGCCTGTGCCTGGAAACCAAACCAGCGATAATCTCCCTTCAGATCCGTCCTGTCACACACAGTTAAAACAAAATGAATCCACCTCCGCCTCAAAGAAAGGTAATACCGTGTGACCTGTGGTAGGATTGTAAGGCAGGGACGTGCCAGTTAAGAGCCAGCACCGTGTGGAAAAATAAAGATATCACGGTTCTTTCTGTAGACAGTGCAATACGTACAAAGAGCCATCTGATGTGTAACCACTTCTCCTGGCATTTAGTCTGCCGCACTCTGGCTATGCAACTTCAGAAACGTCTGGACATTTGTAAACATAAACAAGTCCCTTCTTCCTTCCGGACAGTTTGCTCCCCTCTAGGTACGCAACGCTAGGCCAATGGAGCTGTTTAAGATACGGGTTCTAAAGTCAGACAGACCCGGATTTGTACCCACTCAACTAGCTGGGTAAAACTGCCCAAGTTACTCAACCTCTCTGAGCCTCAGCCTCTCCGGCTGCAAGATGATAATATTACAGGGGAGTCTTGTGAAAAAAACAAAACAAAACAAAAAAACAAGGTAAGATGGATAAAGAGCCTAGAAGAATGCGTGGCACTGTTTCAGTAGGAGCAACGCTCTGTATTTACTGTAGTTTTGTGGAGCTGCCCTTAGCCCTGAGGAGATGAAAACAAGATCCTCTGAGAATTAACCCTCTCGGCCATCTAGGATTGCTTGGGAATTCTTCGAGATCAGGCATGTGTGAGCCATTCTGCACCTCAGGTTCCTCAGCAGAAGGGGATGATAATTGTACTTACTTTGTCAGATTGTGGCATGTACTAAATGAATTAAATGACTGTGGAGTAAATGTTATCTAAGCCTGCTAAGAAATAAGCTCACAATCAGTGCAAAGCATTTAGTGAAATAAGCCACGTGGCAGTGGGCATCGGGGAGGTTCCATGTAACACAGGTCTTCCTGCGGAGAAGGGGAGCCTGCCCAGGCAGGAGAGGCAGTATGAGGTGAGGGGACATGCGGAGGGCAGATCACAAGACAGTCTTCCCCCTCATGTGCAAGTTTCTAATTTTAGAAAGTTGCCAGCTCCATCCCGCAGAGCAACTTCTGTGGGGCAGGGGGAAAGAAGTTAAATGAGTCATCGTTTTAATAAACGCGAGCGTCCGGTCAATAGCCGGCTCTCTGACAAAACCCCATTGTTGGTTTCTCAAAAGAGGTTGGCTTATCAACACGGCTTGTCTATGCATGTCTATGCAAACATGGCTTCCAAATCAAAGCCTCTTTGACCTGCCGCTATCCCAAGGGGAAAGAGAGGCTGCTAGTAATTGTTAAGAACTACCGAATCTAGAAAGATTTAAGAGTGTGGAGTTAGAGGTTTACCGTTTTCTTTTTTTTCCTTTAAATTTTTTTCTTTTTATTAATTTATGTATCCATTTATTTTGAGAGTGAGAGAGCATGAGTGGGGGAAGGGCAGAGAGAGAGAGAGAGAGAGAGAGAGGATCCCAAGAAAGCTCCGCAATGTCAGTGCAGATCCCAACACTGGGCTCGATATGACGAATGGTGAGATCATGACCTGAGCCAAAATCAAGAGTCTGATGCTCAACTGACTGAGTCACCCAGGCGCCCCTAAATTTCTATACCAAAATAATCAGGGGAAAAAAATAAGGAAAGGCTCTTATAATATTTTCCGACTCTATAAACTCTATTAGGCACCTAGTGCATACAGGGCCTATCGGGTAAACCATCATCAGTGTGAACAGACTGGCAGACAGAGAAAGATTACAAATACCTTGGATATTCAAGCTAGATTATCTTGGGTATTGGCCCCTATAGTGTGTAAGGCAAATAGCAACACTTGTTACTTAAATGCTCTTTGCACATGTAAGTGAAGAAAATGAGCAGGTTCAATGTCGACACAGACACTTAAAAACCTGAGTTCGTTAAAAAAGTTTCTTTAAAGGCTATTTTGAAATTCAAAATTAAGTAACTTACCCCATGGATGGCTTCTGGAGTCTTCCTCATATTTAGATTTAATGGAGTATGATAGACACTTGTGAAAGTGTTGTTCTTGGGGTTATGGCTAGAAAAAATATATATAAACCAGAATTAGAAATGTATTTTATCCAAGATGATTGAGTGACTATTCTTAAAGGTAGTCGTTTTTTACATTCATAAATATACAACTTAATAATTAAGTTCATGATTTTCCAAGCAAGGCCTTAAAGAAAGAAAAATTAAATCAAATAAATTCAATATATAGAACGTACAAAAATTTCAACTAGAAAATGACCACTTAAACATTTTCTGAAAAAAAAAAAACCCAGAAATGGATTCTGGAATTTTTTAAAAGAAAGAAATTAAAGCTTTATAGGTATATCTGTGGTAATTACACTGTTCTGCACAGTATTTAATAATTCGATATGTGGTTACAGTGGATAGATTTACGATTTTACTGTAAGAAATTTGAAATTTTCAACTTTCTGTCCTTTGCATAAAATCCTGCCTTAGGGCTCGTCAGTGATTATATGTAAATGAAAACCTTGGGGAAGACGATTTTTGGCTATAACTCTGGACTGTGTGATCTGAAGCTCTGGTTGGCTCCTCGTTAAAAAATAAACAAAACCCAAGAGGTGGTGGGGCAGGGCATCAAACACTTACGCGTGACAGTACGGCTTTTTCTGGTGACTCACAAAGTTATTAACCGATAGCATCATCTTGCAAACTTCACAGTGAAAACACGCTTTATGCCATATCTAGAAATCGTACAGAAAAGATTTAGCAAAAATACCTTTTTTTTCCCAGACTCAGGATTCTTGTACATTTCCAGGTAAAAACTCATCTTTAGAGATAATATGGGGATAAGCACGCACGTACACATACACACAAATACAACGTTAAATAAATGAATAACCTTTTCAAGGCAACACAGAAGACAGATAGAAATGGGTAGAACTGAAGAAAGGTGAGAAATACATTTTTTGGATGGTTCAAAAACAACCACACATCCATACGTGAGAAGATAAATTTCCCGTATTGGTAAATTTATTTCCGCAGGCCAAAACGTGTCTACTGACCTGATCTAGACAACTGATCTTCTCAGCAGGATAAACTCCATACCCACACCTAGAACAAGCTTGCACATTCATCGTGATGTCCGAAGAGAGCAGACAAAAAGAGGCAACAGGCAAGAAATCCAAGGAACAGTCCCAGGCTAGCTGTTCAAGTCTCCCAAAATCCTGACCACCGTCAAAACCTTGTGGACACCTTGCTCATTCAAAATCCAACTTCCACTTTCCTTTGCTGACCTTCTAGTTTGAAGTCAGCAGCTGGATGGTTTTTAAAGCTGCCACTTACTCAAGGGGCTATTTTGGCGACTGGCTTAGCACGCATGCGTCTGGGAAATGAGCTGGAGGTATTTCTAGCTGACGTGCTTCTCTAAATAGAAAAATGAACTCACAACAGCATCATGTTTATGTGGGTGACCAAATCCTCGTGTGTGATTAGGCAGCATGTAGTAGTTTAACACTAACTGTGATCATAACCCAAGAAAAGAATACAAAGAGATAGGCCACACACTCATCCAATGATCAAATTAGAAAAACTTGCTCTATGAGGCCTGTGACTAAAGCAGAGAGGCCAGATCCCAAAAATATAAGAAACAAAACAGGATTGATTCACTCCATGGGAGGGGTAAACACCGTATCTGAATTTTAGCTTTATCTATTAAAAATGTTTATAACAGGGCGCCTGGCTGGCTCAGTCAGTGAGGTCCGACTTTGGCTCAGGTCATGATTTCACGATTCTTGGGTTCTAGCCCCGCGTTGGGCCCTCTGCTGACAGCTCAGAGCCTGAAGCCTGCTTCGGATTCTGTGTCTCCTTCTCTCTGCCCCTCCCTCACTTGTGCGTGCTCTCTCAATCTCTCTCTCTCTCTCTCTCAAAAATAAACTTTTTAAAAAAATCTAAAAAAATAAAAAAGATGTTCACAACAGTGAGGCTGAAAACTGATTAGGATAAGAACACACTAGACCTCTCAGTGTTTTGGTCTCTGTACGTTATCCTAGATCGTTCCAAGAAGGTCTGTTTATTCTCTTCCTTCCCAGGCCTGAAGTGGGGCAGCTTAAAGACGAACCCTCTCTTCCTGGCTTCACGAAGCCCCTCCATCACCTTCAGTGTCCACCTCCATGTCACCTGAAAACAGACCTTCTAGAAACAGCTTCCAAAAGATGTCACCGCACCTGTTTCCACCCCTCACCTGACCACTTTCTATGGCCCTTACCCTGCTTTACGTTCTTCATCGAAGTTAACCACCACTGGACATCTTGAATATCAGAATCTCTGCATTTTAAAATTTCCTGTCTCCGGGGCACCCGAGTGGCTCAGTGGGTTGAGCATCCGACTTCGGCTCAGGTCACGATCTCACGGTTCCTGAGTTCTAGCCCCACATCGGGCTCGCAGCTGTCAGCACAGAGCCCGCTTCGGATCCTCTGCCCGCCCCCCCTCCCCCGGCCCCTCCCCCGCTCACGCTCTCTCTTTCAAAAATAAAGAAAATGTTTTGAAAATAAGTAAATAAAACAGAATAAAATAAAAGTATCTGTCTCCTCCATCAAAATACAAGTTCCTTCAAAACAGGATCCCTGGTTCTTGTCATTTCTTTCCCTAGTGCCTGGAACAAGGCCTGACACAGAAAAGATGTTCAGTTAAGTACTGAGCTGGGAAGGGGGAGTAGGTTGCAAAACAAGTGGGGAAAAAGCAGAAAGCAGCATTCACACGACACGAAGGAGGGGCTGCAGTCCGGGGTTCCCACAGATAGATAGCGGGGCCCAAGGCTGCTCTCTCAGCAGGAAGGGGACCCCAAGCAGGGACCCCAGGCTCCGGAAGGCTCCCACGCTGAAAGCTGGTGCAGGACTTGAAGTGTTCCCAGAACGTTCTGCTCTTCAACAGGCTTCTCAAGCTTTTCCTGGGCGGCTGGGTGCGAGCCCCAGTAATCACTGAGAAAGGACTCTGCCGCAACCCAGAGGGATGAGGAATTAGTCAGATTCCACGTAAGTTAAAAGCCACTTACCACTTCTCTAAGGGGTGACCTAGCCGCTGCGGTTCGAGGTTGCCCTTGTGAAAACAATTACCAGAATGAAGACGTTGAATTGGATTTGTACCTTTACCTCTGCTTCTAAAAGGCATTTATTAGGGATCGGAAGTCACGAGGAGAACAAGCCCAGTGAACTAGAATCGGACATCTTAAGGAACTCGGGTGACCGCTTACTGCTGGAGCGAGATCCACAGGGCTCCCCTCTGCTTGACAGACACTGTGGGCGGTCGCTCCTTTGTCCATCCCACCCTGCTCACTTCCGGTAGAGCCCTCCCCCCACCTTGCCACAGCGACTACCTAAGCCACCCATCCAAGCCGTAGCCAAGGAGCACACGACACTCGTGTGGCCTTCGGGATACGTTCAGACGTGTCTTAGCCTGGGTTCCCCGCAAAACAGAACAGGAGGCAAAGGCTTATGTCCAAGGACTTTATTTAGAAATGTAGTGCCAGGGAGAAGAAAAGAGGCGGGAAATGGTGGTGCAGTTGGGGAGGGGGTCAATATGAAGGTTCACTCTCAAAGGAGCCACTGCCTGATATGAGGTGCACTGGACAGCTCGATCGCCATCTTCCAAGAGGCTACATAAACAACTTCTAATCAGGAACATCTGCTACAGGAAGGAAGGGGGAAGAATATACCTCTTGGCCCTTGTCTCCCATTGGTGGGAATCCCACTGGGTGTTAACTTCCCTACGCGTCCATGCTGTGTATATGCCCGTGGCGTCCCCCAGCATCTTATGCTTCAACAGCGACAGGGGAAAAGAGCAAAGACAACAGAAGGCCAAAGACACTGTTGGTCGTGCCCCCATGAAGATGGCCAGAGCCCACACAGAGCTACTTGCCAGTGCTGAGGCTGGACCAACCCAAGCAGGCAGAGGTCCTGAGACAGGTGAGGCTGCATGGATCTAAAGTGGCTCCTGGGGCGCCTGGGCGGCTCAGCTGGTTGAATGTCTGACTTCGGCTCAGGCCACGATTTCACCGTTCATGAGTTCGAGCCCTGAATCTGGCTCTCTGCTGTTGGTACCAACCAGCTTTGGATCCTCTGTCTCCCCCTCTCTCTCTCTCTCTGCCTTTCCCCTCCTCTCAAAAATAAACACTAAATAAATAAGTAAATAAATAAATAAATAAGGTGGCTCCTGAGAGGTGTCCGATATGCCGTCCAATCACCAGAGAGTCCGAGACTTGGGCTTGGTTGTGGTGAGCCAGGGCCAGGCCATGGAGAATCTTCTGGGTCCTCGATTTGGATGCTTTTGCCAACACTGCCCCACGTTTCTTTGTTTTTGTTTTTGTTTGTTTTTTTTTGAAGTCCTGACTCATAGGGACATTGTGATCAGTGAAAAACCCCGCATTTCGTTTCAAACGAATCGCTATCATGTTCAGTCTGTGGATAACTGACTTTCTTTATGAACTTAAACGGAGCACTTGTTTATCTCTTCAATTTCGTCCTGTTGATGGAAGCCCCGCTGCTTCAGCAGGTCAAGATCTTTTTGTAACCTTGGTTCTGTCATCCAGAAGATGAGGTCATTCTTCCCAGCTCTGAGTCATTTCCAGTGCCCCCCAGGGCCATGGATGTGAAACGGTTTTGAAATTACAGGGAGATGACAAATTCAGAGGGAGGAGAAAGCTCCCGACCCTTCGTTCTATCCCTGTCACTTTGCTTAGACTGGAATTGTCCCTCCCTCGCTGGGGGGTGCATGTCTACCTTCGTTTACATTCTCCCAAAAGCAGATCTTGAGGTGAGGACTTGGTAGTTCATTTGGGGAGTGGTTCCACAAGGCAGGAGTGAGGGTGTGAGTGAGCCACAGAAATAAGAGCCAATAAAGTCAAATACGTGATTCTGAGCTAATTACCACAGCGCATGGCCTATAACACGTAAAGTAACGTGACGTAACATAACAACGTAACAAGCTGCTACCCCTGCTTTGAGCTGAGACAGACAGTCCCCCACCTTCTCCTCACCCCGGGGCTGAGATCCAAATCTTGTTGAAGAGAGTGTGGCTGTGACTCACTAGATGACAGAGAAGTCACTGTCATGCCGTGCTGGTAGAACTTGCTAGAAATCTGGCCCCTAGAACTTCCTGGAAATCGACTCTCTAGGTTCATAGGGAGGTATCTCAAGACCATGTGAGGGAGTGCCAGGGTTGTTGGATGCTGCCGGCTGGTAGGCAGAGCAGTAGCTGGGCACCAGGGAAGCTCGGTGCGCCACAGAAACCCGAGAAGCCTCTGTAAGAGCCTGATTTTCCAGGAACACACCAGAGATACTGGTTTTCCTCCTGTAATCTCTGTCCAGCACCCCCTACAGGCAAAGCATAACATGGCAGGGGGAGGGAAGCAAGGAAAACTACATAAAGGGCCCAGGTTAATTTTTACGGAACAGACAAAAAGGGTGAATGCGGAGCTGAGAGACAATTAACTGATAATAGGTTCAACACGAATTCCCCCTTTCAGGGAATTCTGCCTAAGCCCAGAGTTTCCCACTCTTCCCCTCCACCACCCCCCATTGAAGGAGGCTGCCGGTGCCTCAACCAGAGTTTGGGTTTGGGCTTGTGACTCTTAAGACATTTCTGGGCATTTCTGTTAAACAAGGGATATCCTTCAATGGAGTCCTGTATAAAGTCATAGCCTGGTCTGAGCTGTGCTGTGAAGAATTGGAGAAACATCACTGGTGGCATCCTTTGGGGGTCCTGGGCTCAGCAGGATGAGGGGGGGGAATTAAGGAGCTCGCCAGGGCAAGAGGAGAGGGCCAGAGGGAAGGGCCAAAGGGACCAGTCCAGGAGCACCCAGGAGTCTAACCCTGGGGAAACCATTTGAGTAATGGAGTTTGGGGACTTTTCTGGAAGGAGGAGGAAGACTTACATGCTAATCATGTGAGTATGGAAAGGAAGCAGAAGACAAAGGCATGGGCCAAGGCTTGAGAGACACAAGAAATACAGTTAGAATGTCACTTGGATCTAAAGTCTCAGTAAAACTATTAAAGAGGGAAAAGTTCAAAATTATTTCTTCTCTTCCATACCTCCATGATTTTACTTGTTAATACTGGGAAAATCCAGCCTCAGAGCAATATCTTTGGGGTTCCCCATGCCAGCCCACACTAAAGAACTGAAAAAAGAAAGTTTTCCTTCAAACCATCTTTCTTAGCCAGCAATGAATTCCTACGTGCAATACAAATATACATTTGCATGATATAACTTACGGTAGAGACTTCTTGAGGATGGAAAATTCATTATTTTTCTAGGCAACCTGATCCTGGTTGTGCCGCTAGGAAGGGTGTGGAAAACTCCTCTGAGCCTCAGATTCTTTACCTATAAAATGAGCAGAGGGAGTAGTAGTTAAGGTCCCTTCCAAATCTAACATTGTGTTTCACTCTATCTCCAGAATAACCTGCAAAAAACTTAAATTTATAAATTAAATTAGAAAGCAACCAATTTTCCTTACTGGTAGTTTTCATTTCTCAAAAGATTCACAACCGAATTCCTTTAAAACAGCAAATTATCTTAGTGTCTACAAGGAGTTAGTTTATCCCCAACATTTTAGAAACATGGATGTTATATATAACATCCTTATATATAAGGCAGTTATATATAACTGCCTTAGCCTGTTTGGGCTGCTGTAACAACATACTACAGACTGAATAGCTTATAAACAGCAGGAACTTATTTCACCCGGTCCTGGAGGCTAGAAGTCCAAGATCACGGTGCCGGCATGATGGGGTTCTCCCGAGACCCCCTCTTTGGGGATGCAGTCTGCAACTTCCGTCTGTGTCCTCACCGGGTGGAAGGGGCTAGAAAGCTCTGTCAGGCCTTTTTTTTTATAAGGACACTAATCCCACTCACCAGGGCTCTACCCTCAAGACTTAAGTACTTCCCCAAATCATACCCAACTCCTAATACCATTACGCTGAGAGCATCGAGTTCCAACATTCTACCATGGGGGCCGTGGGCACAAATTTCCAGCCTAGATAACACAGCCATATTGGAAACAGTGTGACTGCTTAAAACATTCGGGAATTCGGGATTTTTGCAGCAGTTAGTAAATTACAGCCATGCCCTGACACTTACCTGGAGCCAGTCCTTCCTAGACCAAGAAAGCGTCCTTACCTGGTGAGATTCTAGACGGTTACTTTAGTCTCGGGCCCAGGGTAAAGCCAGCAAACAAAACGACAAGATGTGGTCCTTGCCTGATCTCACGCCACGACGGTTTCCTTTCACTCAAGGTGGTTGAAAGTTCTTCAAAAGCAATTATTTCTGGCACAGGTAGAAGTGTAACTTCTCATACACTCACACCTCAGTGTGACCCGTTAATTAGTCGCTTCCCTGAGCGGGCTTGGAGACAGAGGCATAGGAGGCGCCGGCTGGAGGCCCAAGGGTGAAGACGCCATGTGTGTGTTGCGCGTGTGCATCCGCGCACGTGTGCGGGGCGCAGGGGCAGGAGTGAGGTGGGATCCGGGAGAGCGCACGGTCCCTTCCACGTTCGACTAAGTCACGGCCACATCCCCAGTGGCTGACACTTGGGGGCGCTCAGTAAATCGAGCAGGACAGATTCTGGCACTAACTTCAAACCAGTTCTCCGAGTTAGGAGACGGAGCTCGTCCACGACGACAGAGCGGAGTTCGGGTCCTACCGCCCCCCGCGCGAACCGAGACGCCCCAGCGAGTGGAAGCCCATCGGCGACCCCAGGGCTGGTCCCAGGAGTCCCGCCTCGGAGAAGGTAGCTCCAGCTGCTGCGGAAGAGCCCTCTGGCTGTGGGAAACGGGTCCCCGAACCGGTGCGGAGACCCGAAGGGAGGTGCAGACGGGGGACAGCAGCGGCAGGAGGGGAGAACCCCTGGCGAGCGCCCGACCCTCGAGCGCCGCGAAGTCCGCGGGGCGCGCTCTTCAGGGTGTGCGGCTGCGGTTCCGTGCGCGCCCCGTTTGCCGAGCGCGCTCCCGGGTCCCTTGGAGAGCGCCGGGGGTGCAGAAGGTGCGCTCCCGGGGACTGTGAGCGCGGCGTCGGGATCGCAGAGCTGCCTGCAAATTTTATCCGGCAAGTTCTAGGGGTGCGCGGCCAACTTTGCACGGGCGCCTTTCCCCCTGGCGGTGAACGCGGACAGCGTGCGGACCCGGCCACCAGTTTTGCAGAGGGCGCCCTCCAGGGGCGGTGCGCGCCGGCCGCTCGAGCAGCAGGCGTCGCCCGCTGTCCGGCCTGCCCGGGAATGCCCCGCGCGACTCCGCCCCCTGCCACGCCGGGGCTTTTACTTTCGCTTTCGTTTGGGCGGCCTCAGACCCTCAGCGCCGAGGGACCGCGACGGACGCCAGCGCTGGCCGCCCCGCCGCCCGCTGCGCCGGGGCCTGGTAACTTCCGCCCCCGGCCCCCGCTTGCGCCCCTCCCGCCCGCGTGCGCTCCTTCCCTCCCTCCACAACCGCCCTCCCACCTGGCCCTGCTCCCCTCTCATCCCCCCAGCCGGCCCGCAACGAAACTTTGGGGAAAGAAAGGGCCCTCGCGCCCCCCGCGCCCCTCCAGCATCGCTGGCTCCGCTCAGCGCGCCCTCCCTTCCCCGCTAACCAGCTGGGACTGCCGGGCAGTTCGGGCTGTTCGGGATTTGGAAAAAGGGGGCGTGGATTGAGACGCGAAGGAGGGGATCGATCTCTCGCAAGGCAGGCAGTGAGCGCTCCGGTGTCTGACGGCCCTGGGCGCCAGTCCCCGCGTCCCTGTTTGTCAGCTGTGGGCCTCGGTCCTCCCTGTGCCTGTCTGTTAAATGGGATCGGTGGTGACCGCGGGCTGACGGTTGCTGCCAGGCTGTAAGGAGGTGACAGGTGCACAGCCCCTCCGTCGGAGCTCGGTGCGTTGGAGCTACCGTCGTCCTGGCTGGGGCCCCTGGTACTGAGCTCTTGAAGGTCTCTTGAGGAAGTGAAAAAAAAGGCAGGCTGCAGGTCACCTTGCTACCGTTCACCGTTGTACTCAAGTTTAGCGTTTATGGGGCAGTAAAATCGCTTGTGGGTTATTCTGTGTGGGTCATTTCTAGGCCATTTCGCCTGAACTCTTGCTCTGGCAGGCTACGTGGCCCTGTCCTTTGTTTACTTACAGGTTATTTCCTCCTTCGGGGGCTACAGCCTGAGCCCTTACAAAGGGGATGAACACAAGAAAATAACAGTAGGCCTGCCCTCTCCAGGCACAGCAGAGGTGAGATAGGCCTGGATTTTCTTGGGTAGGCTGTGGAAAGCCAAGCCTTGGCCTGACTGAAATGATGTGGCCAGGATTAGGCACCTCACTTGGTCAGCACCCTTATTCTGGGTGAACTTCAGTTCACCCAGAAATCAAGCCTAGCCTCATAGGAGTAAGACATTCGTTGAATGTTTCCTGTCCCTCTGCGCAGCGTTCAGCATCAACCCAGCAACATGCTGTAGGTTTCAGGCTGAAGACCCTTCTGGCCTAATGTTTGGAGGGAAAACTCTGGGAGGCCTCCCACCGCTGATCCATAGACATAAGCCTGAATTTTATGTCTCTGTAGTCAAGTCCAAAGTCCCCTCCACGTGGCTGGGAAGGACAAGCAGTTTAAGCCGCACCCCTGCTTTGACGGAATAGGTCAAGGGTTTACTGAGTGTGCAGTTCCCCTCTGCCTGCAGCACCCCCCGGCCTTGTACCCTCTGGGTTTCCGCTTCTCAGACCTCAGGCCAGATATCTCCTCCCCTGAGAACCTTCCCGAATTCCTCTGAGGCCCAGTCGGGTCCCCCGGGATGGCCACAGATTGTTGGTCCGCAAGGCACTCACTACAATCGCAGCTTGACATTTGTGCCCTCCTTTTATCAAAGTTTGTCCCCCATCAAGGCAGCACCAGGTCAGTTTGCTCACAGCAGTGTCCCCAGCTCCTAGCACACGGCCTGGTGTGTTAGGCTCCCAGTAAGTATTCGAGGAGGAGCTTCCCAGCTCTTCCCAGCACCCCCAACACCATCAGAGCAAAAGTCTGGCTTTCTTAGGAGCTGTTTTGCTTAGGTTTGTCCTTTTTAAAAAAAAAAAAAATTGGTCACGTTGTTTTATCATGATACATCCTAGATTCAGCCTTAAAGACTGGCATTAGCAAAAGGCTCCAGGCTTAATTACCACATGTTGAAGGTAGTGTCTTCTGATGGCTCTTGTATAACTTTAACTTGCTAACTTTAAAAAGTATTTCTGTGCTTTGCTAACAACAATCCACACTGAAAAGTAACTAAGTCTATGTAAAAGAGATGAGATAAAATTATCGAGTGTTTCTGCATGCCTGGATTCCTGCTTATCTCCTTTGGGAATGGGGTCATCACTGTTTTCAAGAAACATTTTGCACCCTAATCTGAACGCTCTAACCGCCCCCCCGCTGAACACACAATGCACGTTGCTGGTGATGGTGGAGGGTTGATGAGGTGTTGAGAAACAAGATGGCCACCTGACTTCCCACAGTCATGGTAGAGAGCTCGTGTGGGACCCTTCCTCCCTCTCCGTTCTCTCCTTACTGCCCAGCACACCCCTCAGGTAAGCTGCAAGGGGACGTGATAATACTACTCAGAACTCCTCACAGCCACTGGGTCAGCACTCTGCCATCTTGGATGCCTCCCTCCCCTCAAGCTGGGTTCCTTCTCCCCACCTCCAGAAGTCGTTACTTGTGCTCTGGGGCACAGTGTGTTGTGTCCAGTGGATGCCTTCTTGTTTTCTGACTGAGTGAAAACATCCCTGGGCGAACCTAACAGAAATGCAGCCTGCATCTGCGCACCCACTCTGTGCAATTGCTCAGAGATTGAGACCAGCAGACATTAGACTCTGGAGAGGGTTTCCTTTGTTACTGAAAGCCGAGCCCTTCACGGGGAAGGAAACAGGACTGGATGTAGGAAAAATGGCTTTAGTACAGGCTCTACTAAAACTCTCTTCTAACCGGCCATATCACTTTTAGCAGATTCTCTTCCCTTGCGACATTTGTTTCTTCCAGCTTTCCGTTCAGTTAATATTTCTTTCGTAGGCACCTTTTGGGTGTTGGGCGCTTCTCCCGTGATGAACTTCGAATTGTTGTGTTTGAGCTACAAATAAGCAGAGTGAAAATGAAAAAAAAAAAAAAAGACAAAGAGAACAGGGGTGGGGGGAGCTGATGAGATAGGTGTAATCAAGGAGGACCTCCCTATGGAGGTGCCATTTAAGCTGAATTCTGAAGATTGATTATTAGCCCGCTGGACAAAGGTGTCATGTCCAGCAGATGTATGAGTGGTGACTTCCAGAAAGAGAGAACTATGAGCCCTGACAGAACCTAAAATGAGCATAATATGTTTAAGGATGCTGGGAGGCTGCATGGTATAATGGTAACGGGGGGGGGGGGGGTGTGCTCTGGGTGGGGTGCATGCTGCTGGCTTCAGATCCAAGTCCTGCTCTTTACTCGTAATATAACCTGGGACAAGCTATCTACCTTTTTCTAACCTCACCTTCCTCATCTGTCAAAAAGCAGTGATCATAGGAATGGTCCGACAGCATTGTTGAAAGTATTAAATAAGATAATGCTTACAAAGCAATTAGCACAAGCAAATAATATGTCAGTTTCTATTCTTATTGTTGGTTTCACGTCTTAAAGTAGAGGGAGTAGCAGGTTAGTAAGAGATCCCACTTTTTTTAAATAAAGAGCCAGGTAGTAAATATTTTAGGCTTTTCAGGCCATATGGTCTCTGTCGCAATTGCTCAACTCTGGTTGTGGCAGGAAAGCAGCCATAGGCAATATGTTAACAAATGGGTATGCCTGTATTAACAATAAAACTTTATTTACAAAAACAAGCAGTAGGCCTGAGTTTGCCAACTCCACTACTAGATCATAAAGGGTCTTAAAACCCAAGGAGGTGGGTTTAGATTTGAACTGTTGGATCATAGGGATCTCTTGAAGATTCTGGAAGAGGAAAATAATACGATGGAAATCTATCTATTTTGGTAGAACCCGCCGAAAACCGTCTGACACAGAGAGCTTTGGCTTTTTGCAGGTTGCTAATGTTTTCGAACGGGGTTCAAGCGATGCCAGGCAAAGCTTGAGCACCTTGTCACCTGTCAGGAATGAAGGGGGAGTTTCCTGTTACAGACCTCCCACAGCTTCTCTTACTGGGGGATCCTTTAACAAAATTAGAAGCTCCAGATTAGAAGCTCCCTGAGGGCACAGCTTTTGTTCTCTTTGCTGCTGCCTCCTCCCTCTCTGGAACAATGCCTCAAATAGAGTTGGCACTCCAGCATTTAAATAAATGGTTGGTGCCGGAGCCCTGGAGCCTAAATATGCAAGACTGCTCATCTCCAGGCTTAATCAAAAACCTCAACACCTAGGGGCGCCTGGGTGGCTCATTTGGTTAAGCCTCTGACTCTTGATCTTGGCTCAGGTCACGATCCCACAGTTTTGTGAGTTCGAGCCCTGCCTTGGGCTCTGCGCCGACAGTGGAGAGCCTGCTTGGGATTTCCTCTCTCTCTCTCTGCCCCTCCCTGGCTCACGCTCTCTCTGTATCTCTCAAACTAAATAAATAAAATTAAAGAAAAATGTTAGAAAAAAAAAACCTGTATCATCTAATGAGTGCTACTTAAAAGGATCATGAGGCCAGTGATACACTAGATACCAAGGTTCTGGTTTTTTTTCTTCCTTCCAGATGGCAGACGATCAGGGCTGTGGCGTGGAGCAGGCAGCTGGGGACTCAGCAAGCAGAGATGCAGTTGATGCTAAGCCAGACCGGTCTTCCTTTGTGCCATCACTCTTCAGGTATGTTTCCTGGGCTACAGAGGGGCCCCGGGCCCCTCCAGCCTGCCATGCCTCAGCCATCTCCACACACGCGTGGGGAGAGGGGCATTCAGGGCAGGAGGTCCGTGCTGCGCGTGGAAGATTTCCACAGAACCCTGACAGCTGTGTGTGACAACATTAGGGTTCTGGTGTGCACTTCCTGTCTCTGGGGGCAAGCCCAGAGGTGGGGGAAACCAAACTGGCGGGGGGGGGGGGGGTCTCCGGCTCCGCGGCTGTGCATCTGGGTGGCACCTGCCCAGGAGGGAGGGGCTGTCCGCATCAGAGGTGATTTGCAGGCAGCCTCCTTCGGGGCAGAGCCTGGGTTGCTGCTGCCCTTTGGGACCAGGTTTGGCTGCCAGGCAGAATCCAGGGGCATGGGACAGGAGGTTTTAGGGTAGCCATCCATTGAAGGAAGCATGCTGTCTGCTGATTCTCACCTTGTCGTTTCTTGAGTCCACTTCTAAAATTCCAGATCTTGGCATTTAATAATAATAATACCAACAACTTAATTTATTGCGTTCTCGTGTGCTAGCTCAGTATGGCACGCCGTCCTCCTAATCCCCGGAGATAGTTCTATCGTTATCACCATTTCATAGGCAGGGAAACTGAGGCACACAGACGTTTACCAGCTTGCCTCTTCGATGACAGTTAATAAATGTCGGAGGGGCGCCGGGGTGGCTCCGTTGGTTAAGCATCCGACTCTGGATTCCGGCTCAGGTTGTAATCTCATGGTTTGTGAGTTCAAGCCCCGCGTTGGGGCTCTGTGCTAACAGTGCAGAGCCTGCATGGGATTCTCTCTCTCTCTCTCTCTTTCTCTCTCGCTCTCTCTCAAAAATAAATAAATAAACATTTTTTTAAATTAAAAAAAAGTAAATGGTGGACCTGAGATGAGAACGTACATGGTACCACCACCACCCAACAGCTCTCCTGTGCTCTCCATTTAAAAGTAGGAATGCAGGGACCCGGAGGGGCCCCTCACCTCCCCTCACCCTTGGCCATGGGGCGGCAGGCAACAGGGCTTCCTCGCAAGAAGCCGGAGGGCACTGTGGGTCAGAAGCATCAGACTTTTCGGCGTCTCCTAAGCCGAGCCCCACCTGGGAGGGATGGTGACAGAGATCAAAGTTGAGGTTAGGGAGTGCTCCCAAGCAGTGCTCAGGAGGGGAAGAGCCGGTGATGAGGAGCAGCCTGGCTCCCTCCAAACAATCCCAGAGAAACCCTTGGGTCACACCATCCCGGACAGGACTCAGAAAAGTGAGAAGACCTCCACATCCTGGACCTGAGTTCCTTTGGCCTTGGTGGGCATTTAGGGTCAAGGATACCCCATGAAATGAGCAGAACATGCAGCTGCAACTCCTGAGAACTTTCGAAAGCTATAAGGTCAATTGATCCAGTATGAGCCCTTTAGAACAGTGGCCAGCAAATGTTTCGTCAACGGAGCTGCAAAATAACGTTCTAAAATGACACATGCACACACATACTTTTTTTTGTTGTTGTTGTCTGTTTTTTACATTTATTTATTTTTGAGAAACAGAGTGAGACAAAGAGTGAGCAGGGGAGGGGCAGAGAGAGAAGGAGACACAGAATCCGAAGCAGGCTCCAGGCTCCGAGCTGGCAGCACGGAGCCTGACGTGGGGCTCGAACCCGCGAACTGTGAGATCATGACCTGAGCTGAAGTCGGACGCTCAGCCGACTGAGCCACCCAGGCGCCCCTATCTGCACACACATATTTTAAGGTGACCTATAAATTTCTTGGCAAACAGGTGCAAAGGACGTGAGAATATTTCAGTTTTCCGAGGTCTCTGAGTCTTTGGGTTAAGCAGGTTGCCTCTCGGTGACAGAGAAACAGGAACTGTGTAATTGTCATTTTGGAAGTCTTAGTAAAGCCTTGTGGTATACTTCCCAGAAATTATGAAACCCAGCGGTATGTTGTAAATACCGACATTTGAAAATCACTTCTTTAAATGTATTCAGTGGACTCTGAATCCACAGTACTTTTGTAACCACGTTTCTCCCTTAAAAATGTACACGAGCAAGCTGTCTTTAACAGCTGGAATTTTTGTTGTTTCTTTTTTCCCGGAACTCTTGTTTTTTCGCTTTATTTCCCCCCACAGTATTTTATTCTGCTGTCATCGATTTAGTTGCTTGAATGATCTCCCCATCGTGCATCTCTGTAACCTAAAGGTGTGCATCAATGCATATGCATAAAGGTTTTCAAAATTTTAAAAAAGTTTTTTTTTTTTTTGAGAGAAAGAGAGAGACAGAGTGCAAGTGGGGGAGGGGCAGAGCGAGAGGGAGACCCAGAATCTGCAGCAGGCTCCAGGCTCTGAGCTGTCAGCACAGAGCCCGACCCGGGGCTCGAACTCACACACCGTGAGATCATGACCCAAGTCAAAGTTGGACACTTGACCGACCGAGCCACCCAGGCGCCCCTATGTATGCATAAATTTTAAGACATTTTGCCAGGTATCATGAGTATTACAAGAAATTTCTGCTGTGTTAAGTTACTGAAAATTTCTCCGAGACTAAGTTACTGTCTTGACTCTTATTAATTCACAGTTGATCCAAACAAATGTTGGTAAGTCATTAGCACTATTAAATCATTTTTCATCAAGATAATTATTAAATAGAAATTGCATTTAAATGGCAACTTATAATGGGAAAGCGGGCTTTTCAAAAGCTAGCTTATGCATACGTGGATAAATGAGAGCCATTGCCAGAATAAGGAAGCGTTCAGTATCACCTTTTTTGCCTGTTTGTCATTTTTAGAGGTAGAAGCGCTAAGAAACCATGAATAAGTACGTGGGATGGCAACAGTTTTGTGATAATAATGTCACTTAATTCTTTGAATTCCTTCTAAGTTCTGTGCCAAAGAATGACGAATCAATTAGGTCCTTCAGTTGTATCGAAAATAATTACAAATTACTTGACTTACAAAAGGGTTTGTTATTCTGCCCTTAGAAACATTGATTTTTTTCCGTTAATGGGGAGTATGCTCAAAAGGCTTTACCAAAACTTCTCAAAAAACTGTTAATTAAACCTGTTCCTCTTTAGTTGGAGGCAAATTGTTTAACCCAAAATATTCCCAACAGAGATAAGATAATTAAAGTAGCGATGATAAACATTTGTCAGTATCCTTTTTTTTTTTTTTGATAAAAAGCTTTTAAACTGTCTGCTTTCTAAAATATTTCATGGTTAAGACCTTAGAGCTGCGAATGTAGCTCATTCACTTACGTAAAATGTCTGCTGTATATTCTAGAAGGACAAAGCCAGTCCTTCTTGTCAAACTAATCTGCCACACCAGATTTGCTTTCAACCAGTAAAGGTCTGATACCATTTCCAGTTCAGCAAATGTGTTATAAGGCATCCCTGTGACAACCGTCTTGTTTCTAATTCTTAGAGGATGGATGCAGGGATGGATGGATGGATGGATGGATGGATGGATGGATGGAAGAAAGGAAGGTTGGATGGATGGATGTGGGGGGGGAGGGAGGGAAGGAAAGAGGAAGGAAAGGGCACAAAGAAAGCCGGATGCTGTGTTCACTTCTCTCAGTGTTCATTTGCTTTGCTGTCACAGAACTCTAGCTCAAAAGTGATAGTGTCTTTGGAAATAATCAGGAAGTGAAAAAGGCAAAGTCATTATTTAAGAGCCACGACATTCCCTTTCCATTCTATATTTATTTTTATTCAGTATATTTTGTAAACACATCATTGAATTTTGAACAGCCCAGGGTGGCCCCAAACAGCCCCATTTCTAATGCCATCCTTCACCCTTATTAGACTCTTGTGTAAGTAGGAAGCCCATTACAGTGCCTGATTCAAGGAGACCCACAGATACTTATATCTGAATTGTCTCTTAGATGCTGTGGAGGTTTTGACACCATCTAAGAATCAGGGTGGATGAGAATTCTGCTCTTCTTTTACGTGGTGGGAGATGGGAAACGGGAGGCAGGATCTCAGGCAGACCAGCTTTTGGAAAAATACACATGCAAGTTGAGGATCTGATCATGAATTCCCTTAAAATATCCTATGTCTGCACCCCTTGGAAGGTCTTTGAGTGCCCTGTTTGAACACCTCTGCCTTAAGATGCATCATTTTACGAAAGAGACATGGTCTGTGGTATTGGGGTTTTTTACCCCCTTAAGTCCTTTGGAAAGGTCCGTAAGCTCAGGTAATTTTCTGCATTCTAGTTCGCTACCTTTTTATAGCATGGCTGATGCTGACATCAAGCTTCATTTATCAAAATAAACAATTATCCTTACAAAATATTTGAATTCAATTCCATTTTCCAATCAAATATTTGAATTAAAGTAAATGGGCAGGGGCCGGACTTTAGAAGGGTTTGTCTGTCAGTCATATGAAGGATTTGGAATCCTAAAGAACAAGGAAGTCATGGAAAAGTTTAAGTAGAGTGACTTGATCAACCATACCTACCAAAAAAAAAAAAAAAAAAAAAAAAAATAGGGCCGGAGCAGCAGAGCTGCAGTGCAGGGCAGGGCCTGAAGGGGGTGCTGTTGCAAATTCTCTGGGCGAGAAAGGGAGCAAAACGCCAGCCGAATACGACAGGTGGAGCCTTCGCCTTTGGCCCCAGATGTGCCAGGGGTGCAGAGAGGTAGAAGCAGCGAGACTTTGTGACCAAGAGGGCTGAAGGGCTGAAGAGGGGAGAGGCGAGGAGGAAAGTGGCACCTGGACCCCAGGGAATAGCTGAAGTCATATAGTGACCCCTGAGCTGTCTGGCTAGGAAAGGGGTGACGAAATCCATTATTTCTAACAGAAAAACCGGTGTTTGCCACCTTCCATTGCTTCCCTGAACATTTCTGCTGCCTTGGCCCTGCTGCCCGAGAGCGCAGGACGGATTTGGGTGGTGCCAGGGACTTGGCATGTGATGGGACCAGACCCTAAGTGCAACTCCAGACAGTCGGATTTGCCGCAAAGAGCAGGTGTCCACTGTCACACCTGACTGGTCAACACCGTCTACTTTCACTTCTGTTACTTAAGATTCTAAACGGGAGTTGTTTATTCTGCTGAATTTAATTCATTGGGGTGACCTGAAAATGGCAGAGCAAACGGTCCACCTCCACGGAGTGAGGGACGCTATGCCACAGGTCCGACGTGTGAGCGCAGCAACCACTGTGCTGGAGTGCTCCCCGCAGCTGATGGTGGGCACCCTACCCAGACTGTCCTGTCCCCAGCTCCCTTCTCGGGGCGTCAGAATTGCTATCAGGTGGCACCTCTTGCCCCTCTCTAATTGAGGACACGTGCCCTCCCCTGGAGACCTCAAGGATTCTGGGAAACAAGTCTTCTTTTTCCCCCCAAAGCTTGGGAGGACCCAGTGGCCCCAGGTAGTTCCAAGCTCTCAGACTTGTCTTGGCTTTTTTGCCTCACTGTCACTAGATGGCGCCACAGCCTCGTTTTATTTCCATTCCATTGGACCCTGAGTAAACCCAACTGCTCTTTAACTTAATTTTTTTTTTTTTTGAAAAACAAGAATGCATTAAAATGTTTTCTTATTTCCCGATTATTGAAGAACAGTTGGAAAACATAGGAAACCGCGAAGGAAAGACATGTAAGATATTAACTTAAAATTAGTAAAAGTGTTTTAATTAGTTAAAATTAGTAGAAGTAAAAAGAAAAAAGGAGAAATCGGTATGTGCACAGCCTGCATTCATTTTGAGCCATTGTTTAAGGAACAAGGCCTAAAGTCATCTGCGAACTTATAGAGGGATTCTTCTTGAAGTAAAGGTAACCCAAGCACCTGGCACAGGTTACCGGCCATCCGTGTTAGCAGTGTGGTCCCTGCCCTGAATGTAAACTCAGGTTCTTCTAGAATGTCTAGGCATGGCTACAGAAAATGGCTAATGGCTGAGAATAGCTAATTGCTGAATTTGTAGTATATTAGGAACTATGGGAGGAGGAGGGAGAGCCAGAGGAGTTGGAAGTTGAGTTATCAGGGCCCAGGAAGAGCCCCAGCGACAGTGATGGTCAGGCCAAGCTACAAAGCACACAGATTCTTAGAAAGTGAGCGGAGGCCCACAGCCTGGTGGCACCACACCGGGAGCCATCGAGGGTACGAGGCCAGGCCCCACCCAGCAGCCTCACACGTGTCCTCTCGCAGGCATACCTCAGCTCTGAAATCAGAGGCTTAGTTCTGCTCAAGGTCAGCATTAAGGGAAATAAAAGACAGAGTAGCAAACAGATTTCATGCACTCAGATTTCCCCCGGGCCCTGGTGGAGCCTTTGTGTCCCTGCAAAGAGGTTTGCTTATCCTTCCGTTTACCAGGTGAAGGGGGCAGGAGAAAAGCCTCATTTTTGAAACGTGATAAATCCCCCGTTTTTGAGACGCTGGTTCAGATCCCATGGACTTTGTCTTCCATATCATCTTCGTGCTCTGCCCTGTGTGCTCTTCGAGTGTATTTAATGGATGCCACAGGGTTATAATTCTTTTTCCTGCATTGCAACTTGGGTTTCTCCACCAGTTAAGTGTTATATGTAAACAGATCCCTGTAAAAAATGTGTGTTATTTGCATAATTATAAGAAAGATCCTGGTGGCCTGTCTTTTCATTTGGAGGGGAGGGTGTTTTGGAAGAAGCAATGCTTTGGAATTAAAGAACAGAACAAAGATAGCAGACCTTAACTCATTCCAAAGAATATGTTAAGCAAAAGCCATTCGATCACACCCACTGATTAAGAGAGGCCAGGTCTGGGCCCCCTAAAAGAAAGAGAATGGTAAAATATACCCAGGGAGTTTACTTTTCAATACAGGAAGTCTTCGAATTCATACTACAGAATACTGGATGCCTGTCTCCGAAATTTGTACGTAGACCGTACTAACGATTTAATGCTGTAATAAATCTTGAAGCAGTGATGACTTTAGAATGGCAACAGTGGAGGTGTGGAGATGGACATCCCAGGTTCTGGTTCTGGCCTTGCCTCCCAATCACTAGTTGAGGTACCAGCAAGTCCTTTGACCTCTTTGAACCTCAGTTTCTGCCTCTGCATAATAGGTATATGAATCCCTGTCCACTGGATTGCTTATAAGAATTGAATACAGTAACTGTCAGCTTACTGAACTGCCTGATGAGGAAGAAACTGTACATGATTCCTGACAGGGAAGAAATCATAGAACCGTAACGTTAAAACTGGAAGACGCCTTAAAAATGTGATTTATCCAGCTCCCTCCCATAACAGTCAAGGACGGTGAAGACCAGAGAGGTAAAGTACTTTACCCATAGTCACCCAGCAAGACCAGCACCAAGACCTGGGTCTAACTTGGGGTCCAGTGATCCACCCCATACATCAAGTGCCAGTCACAACTGCAGTGGCGTTGAGCTGGTCAGCCACGTTAATCCACCAGCAGAGTGGGTTTTTTCTTCTACCCAAGTGGGTCAGCAAATTTAATTCTTCGTGGAAATTGCTCCCTCTCTGCCCTGCTTCAGCTGAGGGCTTGGCCAGAGTTCCAGCAGGGCTAGCGATGGGAATTCTGATAGAGGGTCAAGTGCCCGTTTCAGGAGCAGAGAACCACACCTCTAAAGCATGGTGACGGGACCTAGAGACTTTGAAGCTTCCCCCACATGCAGAATAGCTCCAGTTATTATAGGTTATTGCTCTTCTAGAAGGGAAATCATGAGCTAGCTGTATGGTTAAAAGAAAAAAAGTGAAGAAGGGAAGTAAATGATCAGGTTTTCATAGTAATAAAAGTGTTAAAACGCTATTTGTACAGAATTAAGCCTAGGTGCAGAAAAGTACTATGAAACTTAAGACCTGTTGTTTCTCGGGGGAACACGCGGTCACAAGTAAGAGTTGTGCAGTGTGGCCTTGCCTGTTCAAACCCTGAGCTTGCTGGGGCTCAGGGTGTTCTGTCTGGCACGCACGTGTAACAGTGGGTTTGTCCGCGGCTCCACAGATGAGGAAGAATGAGGCCTGGCACTTGGGTGGCTCAGCGGGTTAAGCATCCGACTCTTGATTTCTGCTTAGGTCATGATCTCACGGTTTGTGAGGTCGAGCCCCACCTCGGGTTCTGCGCTGACAGCACGGAACCTGCATGGGATTCTCTCTCTCCCTCTCTCTCTGTCTCTCTCTTTCTTTCTCAACATAAATAAGCATTAAGAAAAAAGACAGAGAGGACTGAGTCCTGTTAGCTATTCTAAATTCTAGAGCCCCCCCCCCCCGCCATCATACAGACAGCAGTTTGAGTCTGTTTCAAGAGAATTCTGTCCTTTATCTCCCTCCTGAATTTTTTTTTTAATTCTTTTATCAATTTTTATTGTCAGAGGTCTCTCTGCTTTGTTTTCCAGGGGAGGAGGCAAGTGATGTGAGAAGGGGAAGGAATCTTTCCCTCCATAGCCTATTTTAAATGGACTTTGTTCCCCAAAGTAAGCGTATGTTTGCAAATCTGGGTTCCAGAACAGAATGTGTGGAGCCAGATTTCTCTCTGCTCACAGACCTGAGCGTGGCCGAGGGTTCGGTTTGCCCAGGATATCAGGTGTTACAGCTCTGCTCTGTCAGTGACACACCTTTCACTGGCCGAGACCTTGAACCAGGAAATTGAGAAAAGCATCATTGTGAGCAGTTTGCTTAATAAGGGTGTTGTTTTTACGTGTTCACACTTTCCTCCTTGCATTTGGAGGGGTGAGATGGGTAGTAACTCCTGGATCATTCACTTTGTTCAAGACGATTGAAAAATGATTTCTATGCCTCATTTGACAATTAAGGTTTTTGGCTTGCCTCTGTAGTCTTTTATTATTTGTACGAATGCCTTGCGTGCTTTTATAAGGCGAAAAATAACCTCAAGCATTTGGACTCTGATTCACCACAAACTCCCCTCCGATTTTTGTTGATTTACTTACATATAATTTTGCCACCTCCTGTAGCTTGGCACTTTGTTGGGTTGCCCACATCTGCACGCTCATCACTTTAAATAGCCGTGTGGTATTTTATTCGACTGAATCTCAGTCTCTTGCTTAGCCATTCCCGTTTCCATGTTTTCACTCTTAAAAATGGTGCCGCTGGCTGCATCTTTGTGGAAGTTTGGGGTATTGTCCCCCCCCACTTCAGATCCCATGCTCCTAGAAAGTCACTTTTTCTCTAGGGAGCTGTCCCGGGGTGGGGAGAATGCAGCCGTGTGGAGCCTGGGCATTTCTGCCGGTCAGCAGAGAAGGGGGAGGCCAGTGTGACTTTCCCAGCCCCAGCGTGAATGGTCCTATGGAAAACTCCAGTGTGCGGTTCACTGCTGATTCAGTCACGGGCCTTCAGGGCCAGGCGGGCTGTGCCAGTCTGCTGTCCCCTGCTGAGCCCCGAGCATGTTGAGTTTTTATTATTACAGAGAAGAAGGAAACCCGCTGCCCAGAGTTGCCGGGCGAAGCCTAGTTCTGATGCACAGGGGGGTCCTTTCGGATGGAGACACGAGGTACCGCCTTCAGTCTTTCCTTTCCTCTCTGCCTTGCTCTGTGCCTTGGTATGTCAGGACTGTCGGGGATACCCGCTGTTAAAATGTTGAAACCATGAATGAATCATCCCAAAAATATTTAGACAAAGCAGCTACGAAAACCAGAGCCCTAGTTCCGAATGGAACAGCCCTGGGGAAATGTGTGCCTGGTGGTGTGTTTACTTTCCTGCTGATGAATGTCTGCAAACAGATAGAGCTTCTGGGGATCCTATTCATGGAGACGCTTTAGAAAATAAACAGTAGCAGGTTTGCGTGCTTCTATTCCCTTCCAAATATAGACAGGTATAATTCACATCTCGAGCAGCCTAGGGGATCTGGACGAGGATAAAACCTGTATTTATCCACTCCGGTGATGGGGAAAATTATACTCACGCCCAGAGTGGATTGTAAAAGTTCATTGTGCCCTTACTGAGGTTTTTTTACTTCTTCGCAAAGTAGGCAGAGTATTTTTGTCCTACAGTGGTTTCTGGTACGGGTTGCTATAGGCTCTTCAAGGACGTCTCTTTTGTATAAATAACCATCAGGGCTTGGTTGTGATTTTGTGCCTCTTGACTTTGTTGAAATGACTGAGTTGCCCTCGCACTGCAGAATTTGAGGTTCCAAAAAACAGGTCCCTAACCGAAGAAGTTAGGATAATCTAGTTTCTTCCTGATAATCAATGCTGGCATTGTCTGTGTTCTTAGCAGAGATTTGAGCCTCTCTGAATGTGTCTGGGAAGAGAAGATAATGGTACTTGCTCATACTGGTGAGGAAATGCAATACCAAGAAAAAATAAAAGACGGTTAGGATTAGGAAGCATTGGTATTCGATTGACTGCCCGTTGCATTTTAGTGCACACTTTTGAACAATTGCTAAGTTCTGCCAGGTTATGGTAGTTATTGCAATCTTGTTTGGCCCTAAGAGCAGTGATTTCATGGCCAGATTTATTTATTTTTTTAATCTGTGGCCAATTGTGAAACCCAGGAGCTTTTAAAAGGATTTAGAACTTTTAATTCACTGTTCTGGTTTGTCATGAGCCTTGCACTTGTGAGCAAGAATCCTGTGTTTCTTCTCAGCATAGTAATCTTGGCCAAAGTCTTCAGAAAGTGAAAAAGGTCAGGATAAAAGCTAGGTTTTTTTTTTTTTTCAACGTTTATTTATTTTTGGGACAGAGAGAGACAGAGCATGAATGGGGGAGGGGGCAGAGAGAGAGGGAGACACAGAATCGGAAACAGGCTCCAGGCTCCGAGCCATCAGCCCAGAGCCTGACGCGGGGCTCGAACTCACAGACCGCGAGATCGTGACCTGGCTGAAGTCGGACGCTTAACCGACTGCGCCACCCAGGCGCCCCAAAAGCTAGGTTTATCAGCAGAGAATTCGCGAAGGCAGAGGAGAAGGGGTGCAGTGGGGGGGGGGGGGGGCGCAGGTAGTTTGGAAAGTGGTAGAATCTGACTTAAATACTGTGGCCAGTTTTTATTTACTATGTCTTTCCCTGCCTCTCATCTATACTTTGCAGAATAAATGGGATAATGATGACGAACAGGCTTTGTAAAGCATAAAACACTATTCAGTGAAATTAGTGATGCTTGTTCCTGGTGACTTAGGGAATGTCTGGAGTGGTTCCTCCTGCCCCGTTGGCGAGGTTTGTCAGATTCAGGACAAAGACTGGTTTTCCAATGATCTGGTCCTGGGGTCTCTGTGCCACAGCAATTCCATGCTCTAGGCTCTTCTGCAGAAAAGTCCTATCAACCCAGGAAAACAAGAATATCCACTTTCAGAAGATCTTATCTCTGGGGGAGGATCACCAGCTGAAGAAGTTTCCAATCTGATAAATGTTAAAAAAAGAAAGAAAGGAAGGAAGGAAGGAAAAAGAGAAAAAGAAAAAGAAAAAAAAGAAAAAGAAGTTTCTAATCTGGGTCTTTGAAAGCTTCTTAGCAGCCTTCTCGTTCCCCACCCCCGGGAGAACCTGGCCCCGCTGAGCTGTGGACCGTTACCATCTCTCTGTGGTGGCTAATTAATTAGCACAGTCTCTTCGGAGCCCTTGAAGCGCCTGCTCCTGTCTGATAGCAGTTGTTTATCTGACGGTCTGCCTGGCTCTAGCAATTGATTTCCAAACAGACAGTAACTCTTTAAGAGCTATTGGCACCGGGATGGCAAAGCTTCCCTCCCCTGACTCTGAGTTACTGCGCCACCAAGGCCACGCAGGGGACCCGCCGAACACCGTGCCAACGAGGAAGAGCAAGGGTGGCGTTGCACACACAGTGGCATTTCCTGGAAGCGTCTCAGTTGCGTTGTCCAAGTAACAGCAGTGTAGCATTTCACTTGACTGTCACCCCTAGGAGACCTCGCAGTTTTCGCGGAAAGCTGTAGATCACACACAGGTGACCCTAAATACGGTCTCGCTGCTGCCGATTGGCACCTTCCCCAGGCCGTGCTTCCCGAGCTGTATCTGGTCCGAGCTTCTGGCCAAGAACCGAGGGTCCCAAAGGCCGTGCCCACGTGGAGAGTCGTGTCTGAGAGCGGAGGGTGAGCTGGCTCTGGGGACCGCAGTGAGAGCTGAGGGTCCGGGGAGCCCAGGCAGCAGGCAGACAGGCTAGTGCTGAGGCCCTCACATGTCAGAGGCGAGCGGCTCCATGAAGACACCCAGGTCCGGCTCTGATCCTCTAGGTCTAAGCTTGAGGCCCCGGGAATCTGGATGTTAATAGAGACAAGAAATGTGGGAATAGGAAACTTCGTGTTGGACCTGTGAGTGACTCTGGGCTCTACCCCTGTGTGGCTTTGTGTCCTCAGGCAAGCTACTGTCATGGGGCCAGCGCCTGACTGAGTGGTCGTCAAGAGCATATGAGGTAACATACACAAGGCAGTGAGCGTTCCAGAATGGTCCTTCTTAGAACTGTGTTTATTACCAGCACGGTTATTGACACGGAGAGGAGGAAAAAGCTCAAAAGGCTAGGGAAGAAAATCACGTGTAAGATCACAGTGAAAAACAGAAACACGGTGTCTCTTTGACAAGTAGCACAAAAAAAGTCTGAATCCAGTAATCTTCAACATAAGCCAAGTAACGGAATCTGTTTGCAGCAGGTGATTTTTAACTACTAAATCATTTTTATTTTTTTTTTTTTTTTTTACATTTATTTCTTTTTGAGAGACAGAGCACAAGTTGGGGGAGGGGCAGAGAGAGGAGGAGACACAGAATCCGAAGCAGGCTCCAGGCTCTGAGCCATCAGCCCAGAGCCCGACGCGCGGCTCGAACTCACAAACCGTTGAGGTCAGGACCTGAGCCGAAGCCGGACGCTTAACCGACTGAGCCACCTGGGCGCCCCGCTACTAAATCATTTTTATTGTAACCTTTTGAATAATTAATTCAGTCACATGTACTAAAAAAGATATACAGTCAAATCCTTCCTCCTTCATGCTGCCCTTGCCCCAGGGCCCCTAGTCCACAGGTAACCACTCTTCGTGATATACAACTACCATTAGTAGTAATAACATTTAGGTACTATTTTCTGCAGGCCATAAGCTGTTCTGAGCGCTTTTTGAATATCAGCTTGTTTATAAGCTGGGAGGCAGATGTTGTCATTTTGTTCTTTTTACAAACGAGGAATCACAGAGGGGTTAAGCAACTTGCTGATCTCTCGGCTCTGTAGTAGAGCCGGGTTTCAGAGCCAGGCAGCCCAGCCCTGGAATTAATGAGTTTACCCATTGTGTCACCCTTCAAGAGTCTTTATGCAGGTACAATCGAATGTAAACGTAGATTTTCCCCTCGTCTTCCCCCAAAGGGTGGTATACTGTTGCTATCGTTTTGTCCCTCTGTTTTCTTTCATACTTAACCTCCGCCTTGGAAATGATCCCACGTAGGGACACAGAGAACTTCCTCATTCTTCCCTGCGGTACCATGTTATTTTGATTAAACACCCTGCCCTTCGCGGTTCGTCCAGGAAGTGGAGACTGAACTGGATCTTTGTACCTGTCTGCAGGTCATTATGGGAGGGGCCGACCGGACACATTTGTGTCTTCCAGCCAGGTCTTTTCACCGAGGCACGCTGTGAAGGTCCACAGTTGGAAATAAGAGCCGCGGCGGGGGTGGGGGACAGGGAAGAAAACCCGCCAGGCCACGAGTGTCTCCAAATAGCCTTAGGGGTCACGCACAAGAGAAGTGCTGCAGTGAAATAACTGTCCTGTGTGGGTAAACATGCAGCAGCTAGGGGCTATCCTAAAAGAGTCGCCTCTCAGAAGTCATTTCTCTTCCCAAATGTGAGGCTGTACTTAATATCTCTGCAGCAGCCTTGCAGGCAGAATGGGAAAAATGGAAGTGAAGGCCTTGCTCTCACTGGAGTCTTTGAAGGGAGAATGGGACAGAAAGGGCGCTAATCCCCAGGAGAGGGTGCTGGGAAGCCTCGAGGCTAGTCAGTGAGGGACTCTGATCTCTTGGACTCTGATTCTAGCAGAATGTATCTATTATGCCGTGGGCTTCGGTCCATATATATATATATATATTTTTTTTTTTGTCCTGGTGCTCTCTCCATCTTGACAGCCCTTTCGTCCTTTTGTCTGTCCAGTTGCATGCTTTAACCCGGTCACAGGGGTTGCTTCCCCACAAGTTAAGCTGCAGATGGAATTTTCCCAAGGCCGGTGCCTCTTAAGAAGATGAAGTCAATGGAGTAGAATTGATTGCTCTCTAATACACGTTTGGGATCTGGAAAGACCTGGGTTTAACAAAAAGCTATTTGGGGTTAGAAGGAAAAATAAACGACGGACTCAAATCCACAAAGAGGAAGCAGATACTCTGAGAGTTCAAGTTAGGGGCCGGTGAGGTAAGGGAATCCCCTCCCTTTTGAAATATTTACCAGGGGTAAGAATCACATTTCATATTCAATTCTAAGGTACTTTTCATAACCATGGAAATTTCTTTAAAGTGTATCTGTCATTATTCCCCTTTTGTGTTCCTTTTTTTAAAAATTTATTTTCCACAGGGCGCCTGGGTGGCGCAGTCGGTTAAGCGTCCGACTTCAGCCAGGTCACGATCTCGCGGTCCGGGAGTTCGAGCCCCGCGTCGGGCTCTGGGCTGATGGCTCCGAGCCTGGAGCCTGTTTCCGATTCTGTGTCTCCCTCTCTCTCTGCCCCTCTCCCGTTCATGCTGTGTCTCTCTCTGTCCCAAAAATAAATAAACGTTGAAAAAAAAATTAAAAAAAAATTTATTTTCCAAATCCTATTCTGATAAAAGCAGAGTCCTTTTTTTTTTTTTTTCATGTAACTTACAACCAAGCCTGTTTTTCTTATAAAGGATGCTCACTGGCATCTTTTGTTTTGCTCATCATTGGGGATGGGCTAATGACAGCTTTAAAAAAAAAAACAACACAGCACATTTATTACTTGGATGTTCTTGTACAGTTTGTTTTAGGATAACTCATATAGCAGATATTGAAGTAGAGTCTTATCTCTTAGAGATCCTCCAGCCTGCTAGACTTTATGCTGGTCTTATTTCGGGTCTTTGAGTGGCCTTAAATTAGCTAAAGACCTGTCAGGAGGAAATGAGAAAATGCAGGGAGAATTTTAACAAGGTCCTGGCCCATAGTAAGCCCTGACAAATGTTAGTTGTTATCAGTACCTATGGAATGGCCATAATTAAGCCACCTCCCCCAACTTCAGAGGCATCAATTGAAGACCAAAGACTGTGTGTGCATATGAAGGACTATGTGCAGATAATCTGCCTCATGCACAGAGGACACTGTCAGTGTGGGTCGTTGACAGGGAATTCAGAAGTAAATCCTACGCTCCCATACGTGGCATGCCCTTGAACACCACAGAAGCCCACTTTGCTGGTATTCGTCTCCTCTGAGCTTTTATGGAGGCCCGGGTGGGGAAGAAGACTCCACAAGAGTGTTGGCTGCCCATCAAGTCGGCCATCCCATTCTGTGACGGTCACAGAAGGCTGTTTGCCAGGAAGGGGGCTCGGTGCTCTGTGAAGGGTTCCCTTGGGCAGATTCTGAGTCTCAGTCCAGTGCTGGTTTGGGCTGCCTCCCTGGGGAAAGAAATGTGGAGAAGAACTGACATCACCCCTCTAGACTAGACAGAAAAAGTAGGGAGGGAGAATCTAGAGTGGTAGAACAGATCGGGGATGTTTTTCTCTGAAAAATCAGACGATATCACGGAAGAAAGTTGGCCTTATTAAAAGTGGAGGATAAAGTGGGGTAGCGGTTGAAAAACAGCAATCAGCTGTCTGGAGATGCGACATAGAGAGCTATTCTGTAATCTGGACCCAGGTAAGAGGGGCGACGGCAAAGGCCATGTCCTTCCAGAGACTCTGAGAAACTACAACAGTGAGATTCAGTGAAGCCTGGCGGAGGGGGGAATACCCTTGGGCCTGCATTTGTCAGGTACCAAGCTGAGTTTTTATTTTCACTTTACTCCTAACAACTTTTGATGACAGTTTTGCGACAGTGGTGGATGAGTCTTCTAACAGATAGGCCAGGGCGTGGGACTCTGAAACACCAACATGGGATGCTGACCGTCTCCTGAGGCCGACGTGTTGGTCTCACTGTGCTCATCACTGCCTGGCTGACCTTGAACAACCCCTGCCTCTCTGTGGACCTGTTTCCTTATCTGTAAATTGAGGGGATAGGACTTGATTCATTCATTCACAGAAGACTTTTTTTCAACCTAATTGCCCTGACTAGAACCTCTCCCGCAGTATTTAACAGAAGTGGCCAGAATGGACATATCTGACCTGTTTTTGACCTTAGGGGGAAAGCGTTCAGTCTCTCATCATTAAGTATGGTATTAGCTGGGAGTTTTTCATAGATGTCCTTTTCCAGTTGGATTAGTGCTATTGTAATCCTAGTTTATGTAGCATTTTTGTCATAATAGGGTGCCATATTTTGTAAATTCCTTTTTCTGCATCAATGGAGTTGATTATATGGTTTTGTCCTTTATTGATATGATGGATTACATTCATCGATTTTTGGATATTAAACTAACCTTGAATTCCTGGGATCGATCACACTCGGGGATGGTCAATAATCCTACTGATTTGACTTGCTAATATTTTTTGAGAGTTTTTGCATCTATAACTATAAGGGATATTGGTGTGTAGTTTTTAAAAATATATATATATATTTTTTTCTTTTTTAACATTTACTATTTTTGAGAATGAGAGAGACAGAGCATGAGCAGGGGAGAGGCAGAGAGAGAAGGAGACACAGAATCGGAAGCAGGCTCCAGGCTCTGAGCTGTCAGCACAGAGACCGACGTGGGGCTCAAACCCACAAGCCGTGAGATCATGAACTGAGCCGAAGTCGGACGCTTAACCGACTGAGCCACCCAGGTGCCCCTCCAAAAAGTATTTATTAACGAATAACTTATATGCCAGGCATTGTTCCCGGGACTGGGGACGCAGCAATTTTTCAGAACAGATAAAAAAAAAAAGATCTCTTCTATTGCGGAGCCTATATTCCTGTGGATGACTGGCACGGCTGCTTTCCACCCACATTTGACCTTTTTTTCTGTGTTCTCTCAATGATGCTTCATGTTCAGCCTCAGTGCCCATGTGCCAGACTTCTGGAAAGCTGGATGGTCAGTGTTTGGAGATTGGAAGGGGACTACTTTCTTTTTTTCTTTTTTCTTCTTTAAAGTTTATTTATTTATTTTTGAGAGAGAGCGAGAGAGCATGAGCAGGAGAGGGGAAGAGAGAGAGAGAGAGAGAGAGAGAGAGAGAGAGAGAGAGAATCCCAATCAGGCTCTGTACTGTTAGTGCAGAGCCCAGCGTGGGGCTTGAACTCACAAACTGTGAGCCTGAGCCAAAATCAAGGGTCAACATTTAACCGACTGAGCCACCCAGGGGCCCCAACTTGCTTTTTTAAGTTGCTGCTCCTTTTGTCCACCTTTTCACGTAACTGCTTCTACTATTAGGTATTAGCGTTTTCTGTATGTGGGTTCTTTCATCCAGTATTATATTTGCGAGATTTGTTTATGTGGCTTCTTGTCGTCACGGTTGGTTCATTCTCATTGTTCTGTAGGATTTCATTATATGCATATTCAGTTTATTCACTGCACGTAATTGGACATATGGATAATTTCCTGCTCGGGGCTATTGCTAGACAGTACCCCTGTGCACATGTGTAGATCTTTCCTTTTTTGCAAACATATTTACTCTACTTTGGGCGATAGCCCCAGGAGTGGAATTGCTCTGTCATAGGATGTGTTTTAAGTTCAGTTTTGGTAGATTCTACGAGTTTTCCACCACGCAAGTCCAAAGTAGGTTCCCACAGCAATGTATGACAATGCCAGGTGCGAAACACGGTCACCAACACGTGGTAGCCATCCTGGTGAGAGTGTCCCAGTATCACACTGTGGTTTTAATTTGCATCTCTCTGGCATGTAGCGAAACAAGGCAGGAGATCCCGTTCGTTTTAAATATGACAATTAAACAAAACCATCTGCCCCCCTCGGGCCTTTTCTTCACAGATACCGCAGCTTTCTTGGGCACCCCTTCCCTGCTAATAATAGAATCCAGAGGCCATTCCCATCCAAATGTCTTCCATAGCCTCTGACTGCCTTTATATTTCCCCAGTAAGAAGAAGAAAAATGGCTCGGGAAGATCAGTCACGACCACCCAGGACCGAGTGCCTGCATATCAGTATGACATGAATTTTGAGAAGGTGGGCAAATGCATCATAATAAACAACAAGAACTTCGACAAAAAGACAGGTAAGTGTTGTGGGCGTAGGCTAACCTCTCCTGTTCTGTCCCATTGTCTTCAACTTGTATCAGACTTTGATTGGAGAAAGGCAGTGCTCATCTGCTATGGCAGACAGCCCCCCATCCAATGCTATTTACGTGTCCGGGGGGAAGGGATGTGAGGACACCAGAAGCTTTGGAATCGAAGGTCCCACCATGTGCATTATCTGATGCAAGACTGGGACCAAAGGGCTAAGAGTCAAGGGGAGCCTTTTGGCCCCAACTGGAGTTGCCATGATGAGGCTCACCTTCTGTGGGTGAGCTGAGTAACCCTCTCCTTTAAGTTTGCTTCATATATCAATTCCACATTAAAAAAAATTAATGTTTATTTCTGAAAGAGAGAAAGAGTGCAAGTGGGGGGAGGGACAGAGAGAGAGAGGGAGACATAGAATCTGAAACAGTCTCCAGGCTCCGAGCTGTCAGCACAGAGCCCAACGCAGGGGCTCAAACTTGTGAACTGCAAGTTTGCGACCTGAGCCGCAGTCAGACGCCCAACAGACTGAGCCACCCACGCCCCCCGAGTTGCTCCTTTAAATTGTGACCTTGGGAGCATTTACACAAGAGCCAGCAAAGCTGCACTTACACCTGACGGGGCGATGCTGGCAGGCAGTTCTCAGCCCGGGATTGCTCATCGTGGGCTTGATTCCCACAGGGATGGGCGTCCGAAATGGAACAGACAAAGATGCCGAGGCTCTTTTCAAGTGCTTCAGAAACCTGGGTTTTGACGTGGTCGTCTACAATGACTGCTCTTGTGCCAAAATGCAAGATCTGCTGAAACAAGGTGCGTGCCTACCCCCTCCCTCCGTCTCCTTCCTGTTCCCAGGAGGGGCAGCACGCCAGTGGGCTCGGAGATGGGGGGCCGCCTTTGCAGGACAGAGGGATTTCAGCCTGGGCAGCCTTTCCTTCGTCTGGACTACTCCATCCCTGTCTGCAGGCTAGGCGGGGGTCTTTCAGGAAACTTAGATCTCTCCCTAAAAAGATGAAATCTTCTCATAGGACAGCAAATGATAGGTTTGGGATCTACAGAACAGTTCCAATTTCAAAGAGTTAATTCGTACAGAAGGAACAACAAGTCTGTATCATTCTGTCCAGAATGGAGTTGAAATGTAAACTCTTCTCTAATTCCCATGTATTTCAGAAGTGTTATTTTTTTGAAGCTTCTGTATTTCTTTTGAGAGAGAGAGAGAGAGAGAGAGCAAGCAAATGTGCACGTGAGCAGGGGAGGGGCAGAGAGAGAGAGAGAGAGAGAGAGAGAGAGAATCCCAAGCAGGCTCACCCTGTCAACCCAAAGCCCAAGGCTGGATCTCACAAACTGTGAGACCATGACCTAAGCCGAAATCAAAAGTCAGATGCTCAACCAACTGAGCCACCCAAGCACCCCAGGAAGTACCTTCTTTTTAAAACAGATTTTACAGATAAGGAAACCAAGGCACAAAATGGTTAAGTAACTTGCCTGGTGTCACAGACCTAACAAGCAGTAGGGCCATGCCCTTCAGCACCCCAGTGTGCTGCCTCCCGGCAGCTGCCTGAACCCCCTTCCACACTTGGGGCGCACATCCTCAGGAGGCAGCGCCATCTTGGTTTCAGACTGAGTGAGAATTCTAGAGTTCTCCGTGCCTCTCGCTTCTCTCCACTGGTCTTCCTTCTCTCTGGAGGGGTGCTCCTGCCCCTGAATACCTGTCCCGGCAGCGGTCGCTGCCAGGCTGGGAAGGAGGACCCTTTTGAGGTCCCGCAGGACTTACGTCTTAACCTTTCAATCTTCCAATGGCTTGCTTGCAGCCTCTGAAGAGGACCACAGAAATTCGGCTTGTTTCGCCTGCATCTTACTAAGCCACGGAGAAGAAAATTTAATTTATGGAACAGATGGCGTGACAGCGATAAAGGACTTGACAGCCCATTTTAGGGGGGACAGATGCAAAACTCTTCTAGAGAAACCCAAACTCTTCTTCATTCAGGTAACCCCCATACTGTCGAAAACGGGAAAGGATTACAGAGTGACTTGGGTCGGATCACTTTTACAAACGTACGTGCTGTTTCGGTCGGGGTTTGCAGACTGGGGTTTTGGTTTTCTACCTCTAAATGCTTCGCATCTGTATTTGCATCAGACCACGGATTGTGAGGGCTTCTTTAAGACACTGCAAGATTTTCATTGGCTCTGGCTTACTAATTCGACACAGGCTTTGTTCATTTATTTATTGATCAAATTCTTGCCGAACCCGCCACGCGTAGCCCTCGGCACCGGGACGCAGCAGTGAAAAGCACACACGTGCCTGTTCCCGACTCCAAGGAGTGATCTCTGCTTTGTTACTTAGGCTTGCCGGGGGACCGAGCTCGATGACGGGGTCCAGGCTGACTCGGGGCCTATCAATGACACAGATGCCAATCCCCGATACAAGATCCCCGTTGAAGCCGACTTTCTCTTCGCCTATTCTACAGTCCCAGGTATCAAGACCATGCCACTCCATCAACATGCAGGCCTGGGGCTGTATCCCTTTCCTCTTGCTGCCGTGCTAAATTCCCTAAAACGCAGTAGCTTCCGACATACAAGTGGATTGTCTTCCGCTTCTGGAGGTCAGAATTCCGAAATGGGATGGCAGGGCCACATTCCTTCTGGAGGCTCCAGGGGGGACATCCGTGTCCTTGCTTTTTCCAGCATGTTTGGGTTCCCTGCCTTGTGTTCCTCTTCCTCCAGCTTCAAAGCCAGCGATCTCACATCTCTGTGACTCTTCTGTGAGCCTGTCTCTCTCTCTGACCACAGCTGGGACAGGTTCTCCTCTTCTCAGGACTCCTGGGATTAGGTCGGGCCCACCTGAGTAACCCAGGTTACGCTCCCCCCTTACTTCCGTAACTGTGATCACATCTGCAGAGTCCCTTCTGCCAAGTCAGGTACCCTGTCCATGGGTTCCAGGGCTAGGGCGTGGACATCTCCGGGGGCCATTGTTCTGCCTGCCACGGGGATGTGTTTGCGTTTCTCCCCAAGTAAGCTCAGCCCTTCCATTTAAGTATCACTACTATTATTGGTAATAGAAAGAGCAAACATTTCTGTAGCACTTACACTTTATAGAATGTCTTACAGAGTGTCTCTTACCTCTTATCATCCTCCTAATAATTGGGTAGGTGGTTAGGAAAGGTGTTCCTGTCTTAATTTTACAGACTAAAAAAAAAATTGAGCTGGGGTAAGCTGAAATGATATGCTCAAGATCCCAGAGAGATTTTGGTATAAAACTATAGCAGTAGCTCAGACCGGGATTCTTGACATTGTGACCCAGAAACAGGCACCAGAAAATGCCAGGAGTGAGCAAGCCTACCCATTTCCCAAGCTCCTTGTCTGCCTTAGTTCAGTAGAATTCCTTCCTGTGCTTTAGTAAAACCTATCACTTAGAAATGCCCTGTGGGGTAGTAGTTCGGTCAAGTGCTTGCTACAGAGGTATTGGTTGGTTACAGTAAATAGGTGTGTTTGGAAAAACAGCTCTGGCAGGATCTACAGATGAGGTTTCGTGAGAATGACAGCTTCACATGTTTTAAGGATCACGTAAAAAAAAAAATAGTTTGGTCTTCCTGCGCTTGAGAGGGAGGCAGTGGCACGGGGTCATCGGTCTGGGTGAACAAACCCAAGGTAGAGCTGTTGGTGTTCTGAGCAAGGTCTGGCAGAAGTAGGGGAAGAAGGGTGAACTCCAGGGAGGCTGGTGAGAGAAGCGTTCATAAAACGCCACCGTAACCGAGTCATGAAAAATCAGACAGCAGGGGAAGGGAAAGGTGGCTTGCCAGACTGAGTGCCAAGGGGTCAGAGGCAAAACTCAAAAGGCTGGACCACAGGGTGTGTTAGCCTGTGGGCTGCTGCAACAAAATGCCACAGACTCAAGGCAGAAGTATATCTCTCGCCGTTCTTGAGGCTAGGAAATCCAAGACCCAGGTGCCCGCCATTTTGGTTTCTAGTGAGGGCCTGCTTCTTGGCTGGTAACCGCCTACTTCTAGCTCTGTCCCCACCCACATGGCAGAGAGATGGTGGAGGGAGAGGGTCTCTTCTGATCAGGACACTAATTCTTTGGGATTGGGGCTCCACCCTCATGGCCTCACTTAACATTAATTACCTTCAGAAAGGCCCTATCTCCACATCTAGTCCCATTAGGGGCTGGGTTCAACATTTGAGTTTTGGGGGACACCGTCTATAGCACAGGATGTGACAAGGCACAGCACGGATTAAACCTGGATAGGTAAACAGGGGGGCCCCACCGTGGGGAGTCCTGTGTGCTATCCTAAGCGGCCTGAACTTCACCCTGATAATGAAGTGCAATGGAACTATTTCAGGTAGGAGAGTCACAGGGTGAGACTGGCTCCCTGGAAGACCATGTAGGTCAGGGGTTAAAGGACATGAGTGCAGGGGCAGTACTGAAATGGAGGTGACTGTCCATGACCAGCCTCACTAGTTCATTGTATTGAACGAGATGCGTTCCGTGAGCCCCTCTGAAAGTGAATTGTGTTCTGGTACTACTAACACCATTGGGCTTAAATCCTTGCACCGGTGGTTACCAGTGCGCCGCGGGAAGAATTCTAAGTGCCTCGATCGTGTCACAGAAAAAGGTTATTTCTGCTTATTGTACATTTATTCAATAAGCGATTGCCATAAATTATAATGGTCTCATTCAACTGGTGAGACCGCTTAGGACTAGGGGCACAAATCACAGCTCATCATGGAAGCCAAGGGCGACTTTATTTTGTTGCATGCTGTCCTTTTAAACCGGAGGGAATGGGGGTAAGTGAGGGGAAGATTCCCTTGCCCCTGTATGGAGGCATCAGCAGGTCCACGGCTTTACAGCTCATGTTAAGATATTAGACAGTATTGTCACTTCTCAAGTCACAGGCAGTCACAGCACTGTAACCAGAACGTCCAGACCGAAATAACAATTAAAACCCTGAACCTAATTTGGCTTTCCATTTCTTCTGATCCCAGATCAGCCCCGCTATAGGTCTGAGGTGCTATGGGGGCCTTGATCCTTCCCCTTACCTCCTCCCCCATTTGCCAGATCCTTTTTAGGTTCTCCCAGAGCCAAAGATGGGAGGGAGGTGAGTTAAGGTAAACTCCGGGTCCCATAGTCACCTGGCTTCTTGCGCTCTGAATCGGTGAAATGCTAAAGGCTGGGTGCTTCCTCCTTGGGCACTTTCCTGAACTGCTGGGTTTCCTGGACCCTACACCTCCTTGGCTTTGGATTTGTGTCTCCATTCCTCACTGTGCGTCGTGATTCCTTCCTCCTCTTCTGGGCATCCTCCAGGGCACTTGTCCAGCCTCTTCCTGCTGAGGTCTCCTTGTCCCTCCAAAATATCGTGTTGGACAGGACCCAGGGAAGACTGAGAGCCAGACTCTCTCAGCCACAGACCATATTTGGTCCATGAGAAGCACACCCCTTGCCCTTCTGATGGTGGCCTTCCCACAGCTGCAGGCTCTCTGGGCTCTACCCATAAGGCGGTTGGTCACTCAGCCACCTCTTACTTTCAGATTTCTCCATGAGGAGCTTGGCTCCGGTTCTGGGTCCCTCCAACAGCAGGAACACATCTCAAAATTCTCTGAAATCTCCTGCAAATTCCTCTCTTGTGAGGCTTGGATTGGAAAGTAGCTCTGCCCCCAGAGGACAGCGAGGAGTTCCAGAGTTAACAAAGTGCTTCTCCGGCATTTCCTTTGAGCACTTGGGTATTTGATATGCATCCGCGCAGGAACACCAGGCCTTGCGTTGAGCATCTTTACACAGCCTTCTAAACCTACGATGTGTGCTCTCTGAGCACACGAGCATAATTCTCACCGGGGACTTGCACGCAGAGAAGAGTAAGATAATTTCAGAAAAGCAGGTGTGGAGGCCCCGTACACCAAGAGCTCATTCTTGGTGGTGCGGCCAGGCCAGCCGATCTGATCATCTCCTTTCTGTCTTGTTGAAGGCTATTACTCATGGAGGAACCCGGGCAGCGGGTCCTGGTTTGTGCAGGCCCTGTGCTCCATCCTGAACGAGCATGGCAAGAGCCTGGAGATCCTGCATATCCTCACCAGGGTGAACAACAGGGTGGCCAGGCACTTTGAGTCCCAGTCTGATGACCCCTACTTCCACGAGAAGAAGCAGATCCCATGTGTGGTCTCTATGCTCACCAAGGAACTCTACTTCTGAAAATAACCATCCCAGGGATGCATTCTAGCCGAAAAGCTACGGATCATTTGTTCATGAGTCTTTTTTTTTTTTTTTTTTTTTAATGCTCTTGAAATACCAAGAAATTCTAAAGGATTTTAATTTCAGGAACACTTGTTGATTCAACAGGAAAGAAACTTTTCTGGTGCTGTCTTATGTACCTATGTTTTGGGAGAGTTTTGGGTTTTTTTTTTTTTTTTTTTTTTTTAACAATGTTATCCATTTGATGACTTCGTAATTTCTTCTTAAGACTAATTTTCTGTTTGTACTTTTCTCCTTGTTGTCTCATTTAGTACATACAACAAAAACGACCTCTGCAGATGACTCTCGGCTGTGCCCACCATGATCAGTGGTGACACGGCAGACAGAGTCCTATTTGCACCTGGCAAAGAGCGTTCCAGTGCTTGAGAAAAAGCAGTGTGTGTTCACCTGTATTACAGAAAGTGGGTATTGAGTGTGATGTGAGTGATTTTTCATTGGCTTAGGGCAGATTCTCACGCAAAAATTCCCGGAGAAGTTAAAGGAGAGGGAAGAAAAATCAATGAATCTAATACGTATCAGACAGAAAACAGAAGCCATACTAGGTGTTTCAATAGAAGGGTTTTAATAGAGGAGATTGACTTACAAAGATAATCAAAAAGAAGCCAAATAAAAGGAATCTGGTACCACCGAGGGCTATGAAAAGGTGTGGTTCCCTTAAGCCAGAAGCTGGGGTAGCCCACAGGAACTGGCCACATGGGCATGGTGGGAGCTGCCTGGTGAGAGCTGGGATCACCCAGGGATAGTGGGGGTTGGAGCCATGGCACAGACAAAGCCCTTGCCTGAGATGGGGCAATACCAGCCGAGTCAGATATGGAAAAATACCCCAGCTTCATCTCTCCTGCCCTGAGTCTCCCCCTGGCACCCTACCCTACCAGCGTTACCTGGAAGCCAGCTGGCAAGGGCCCTTGGAAATGTGATTTCATGCAGTACAGAGCACAGCAAAGCCTAGTGAGGCAGGTCAGGAACAAGAAATGGATATCAGAATGGCCCATAATGTGAATAGAAGTCATTATATTACCTGATATTCAGCAATTCCTCCATTCAATCATCTATTCATTGCGTTGTCAGATAATCTACGTATTGCCCACTCTGTGCAAAATAATCTTTTTTTAGCTTTAACATATACCTGGAACTTGTTAGATTATTCCAAGCCTCATTCTGAGTAAATTTCTTGTTACCTCTAATTCTATTATGTGGGCAACGTTTATGGCAAAGATGCTCGCACTTTGTTTACAAGGTTACTTTTTGAATTCTTGATAAGTTAGTATTTTATTCTGCCTAATAACTGGTTAACACACAGATGTTCATATTTATTGATTAAAATGTGGTTGCTTAATTCCTAACCTGCTCAGTTTGCTTTCCTTCTAAAGTTTTTTATGGCAGTGGAAAAATGGGAAAACAGGATACAAATTGACCTCACTGACTTGACCTCAACACATAATATAATTCATGTTTCTTTTGACGCTGGAACACCAATAGAACAGTAAGTAAATCATCACTTAGGAAGCTCAGAATCTTCATGTAAAAGGTTAGTTAGCTTAGAAAGCTGGTTGCAGTGGGCTACCATTTATTAATTTGGCAACAAAATCAGATGGAGTAGAAGTATTTTCTATATCAATAAGAACATTAACTTTAGGGCCAGTTTATTAGATTTGTCTCTGGTTTCCTGCCATCTAAAGTATACCAAATGTACGAAATTTAAGTGTAGATCATGAATCAAGAATCAACAAGCATTCATCCTATCTTTCTCAGAATTCACCAGCTGTGTGTTCTTTGGAAAATAGACCGTCCTATTTAAGGAGCCTCTCATGGAAATAAATGTGCCTAAGTGCATTGTGATTGGAAGTAAAAATTATAGCACTCTAGTTACTTACCTTGTAAGCTCGCTTAAAGATCCCAAATGTCAGGGTTTGGGGCTTTTTACCAAATTCTCTGAGCGATCATAGGTATTAAGGTCACAAATAATGAACATTCCTTCATGTCCTTTAGACGCGCTGTGTAAATGGCTGTTAAGAAAGAGCCTTCATCCTTGAATACTTCATTGGGCAGACACTATGCTTATCAAGATCCGAAATCCTGTTCCAAGTTGGTTATGTGCTCAGTCACACCTCCATTCTTAAACTTTTCTGATCCTTTTACAAACCAAAGTTCTGATAAGCGCTCAAACCCAGTGATTACACATTCCTAGTTGTCATTGTTATTTAGAATGCAAGCTGCCCCTTGCAGGAGGAACAGGCAAAAAGCACCCTCTTGGCTCATGAGGAAGACAGTGCACGTGTGTGCTGTCCTTGCTGGGACAATGGGCTCAAGTCAGGATTTCTCTTTAGTTTTTCTCAAGGTGCCATCAGCCTGTTTTAAGTGTTAGCTATTAATAACACTCGCAGTCCGCTTTAGGCTCTGCCCTGAGCGTTTTCTCTGAGCAAATTTCCATAAACCATCTAAGCCTATTGTGTTTATGAATTGCCCAAAATAGGTCTCGGAGTGCTGGAGTTCAGTGTATTCGCATGGTTTAAAGGCTCGAGGAAAGAAAGGCTTTTCTGTGAGAAAGAAGATGATGTCTTCCGGAAGGGCACAGAGCCTAGGCGACAAGTTGTTTTGTCCAGTCTCGCAGCCTATGACCTGAAATCTTGTCACCAGCTACTCTGGTCACTGGAGATTGCCTTTGGACTCCATAGGAGCACACTCCTGCTTGTAGGCCCTTTTCCAGCAAACATCTGGCCAAGTGAGAAGGAGGTGGTCACTGGGTTAAAGCAGCAATTCATCTGTGTCATGAGGCAGGGAGACAAATTAAGAGCAGCCTAGATATCACTACTTTCTGAAGGCATGTGACCCTTAAGAGTTCTCCAAAGATACGCAGATCGAAATACCAAAGCCCTACTAAATGCTGGGTGTTGGATTAGGGGTGGGGCTAAAAAAGATGACCAGAAAATGATGGTTTCCCCAGAGGAGGTTAACAAATCACGCCAGTAAAACAGTGGCTGTAAAGGAGTTGTGCTCACATTACTCTGGAATGCAGATAAGGGGGTGTCCCACTGCTTGAGGATTCCGAGAGGGGTTCCTGGAGGAAATATCAAATCCTCTTTGATTTTAGCCACCCCAGAAAGGGTGAGAGGAAGCAGTACAGAAGGGGAATTTTTTTTTTAATGTGACTTTTTCACTTTAGAGGTTCTCAAGCTCTGGATGCCTGAGAATCCTAGGGGATCTGTGTATGAAGCAGATTCCTGCACCCCCATCGGCCCCCCATTGTAATTCTGTATTCCTGGAATGGAGACCAGGAACCTGATCATTTAACAAACCTACCTGGATATTCTTATGTAGGGGTTTTATACGGATCTCAAAAGTCTCCCTTGCAGATCAGCAAGGCCTAAATGAAACAGCTGGAAAGAGATCACCAAAGGGCCAGCAACGTATTGGCTGTTCACAAGAGCCAGTGTCTTAGCTCAGGCTGCTGTAACATCACCGTGGAGTGGGCGGCTTAACCAACAAACATATGTTTCTCACAGTTCTGGAGGCTGGCTGGGAAGTCTAAGATCAAGGTGCTGGCAGATTCCGTGTCTGGTGAGAGTCCACTTCCTGGATCATAGATTTCACCTTTCTGCTGTATCCTCACATGACAGGAGGGATAAGGAGCTTTCAGGGGTCTCTTAATGAGGGCACTAATCCATTCATGAGGAGCCTACCCTCACAATCTAATCACCTCCCAAAGGACCCACCTTCCCATGTCACCATATTGGGGGCCAGGACTTCAACATATGAATTTTAGGGAGACGCAAACATTCAGTCCGTACCACCTGGCTAGCCATCTTACCCCAAGATTGAAGAGCAAAGGATCCAAGGCACGCATGTGCTCGGGAGTACAGACCGCTTGCCCAGGAACTTCAGAGGCTGTACAGGAGCCTCAAGGCCATGGCAACTTTTAGAGGAAGCCCATGACATGTCAGGAAGGAGCAGATGGCAGACGGCTTGCAGTGGATGGGTCCAGGTGCACTGCTTCTCCAGGTGCTTTCAGCAGGCACACTTCTTTCTTCTTCCTCTCCAATCACTTAGGCAATCATTTCTAAAGAAGATAGGCCACCCATGTTTTCCCTCCTCTGGTACTTCATGGGTACCACAATGCAAAACACTCCCTTTGACAACATTACTAACATGTTTAAAGGAACTTCCCTCTACAACACCTTTCATTATGATTACATTATTATAATACAGTATTCTAATAAGTGTTAAGTAGGGAAGGGAAAAAAACCAATTTTCAAGTGAATGTTTTTTCATACCAGGGTAAGGGGCTAACTCTTAAAAGCTTAGGAAAATCAGCTTTTGCAAATTATCTTTTCTGAAGCTTCCAGCTGTATTGGATGCTGACAGGTTTTTAAGCACTGAGATGAAAGAGACAAATTCTTTTTCTTTTGCATGGCTAATTGCAATTCTGCTGAGCACTATGAAGCCTGCTTTCCTCTTGAGACATTTGCCAGCATACGTTAATCGCACAAATATTTACAGACTGCTAAAGCACAGGGGCAGCTTATACCAAAAAAGATACAGAACACTTGAGAAAAAAAAAAAAAAAAAGCCTTTCTGACACATCACATTTGTGGCCAGCTACCCAGAATCAGTGTAAACTATTTGCCCCTTAGCCTCAGCCAGTGTGTTTAAAGAACATTGTCCCTGGGTTGATTTAGTGTTTACTTGGCTGCTAAAGTCTTTCTTCAAAAGCCTTGACACTTCTTTCCCTCAGGGTTAAAAATAAGGTTTCCAAAAATGTATATTCATCTTATGGGTTGCTGTATTGTCAACCATTGATCTCTCAGGCCACCCAGATGGCACGGAAGAGGTCTATCCAATGGTTTCCGAACCCCAGGGAGCTTCAGGAAGCTAAACAGAGCAAGTTAGACGACTTGACTAGCAAAGCCACAAACTCTTAGTACCACCTTGTTTTCCTAGCATGCTAGTTAAGAACAAAGGCTCTGGACTCCCAACAGCCCTGTTCAAATCCTTGCTTTGTCACTTCCAAGTCGAATGACCTTGAAGAATCTCTCAACCTCCATAAACCTTGTTTCTCCATCTTAAAATGGAAATAGTCTTATGTAGGTAGAGCCTGTAAGGAGTAAATGAAATAATGAATACAGAACACTCAGCACAATGCCTGGCACACAGAAACTCCTGAATCAATGTTTGATGGTGTTTCTTAAACCAGTCTGAACTTATAAATAATTTAGGCCACACAAAGAAGAGAGGGAAAGGTGGGAAAAAAGGAAGTACAAGTGGACTCTAATATCCAAAAGAGCCTCTTTTGAGAATAATGGCTACCCATGCAGAAGAGAGGAGGGACACGGGCAGGAGCTCAAGCTGGCGAGTTGCTAAAAGATCACAGGAAGGCAAGAGAGTGTTATAGCCTCAAGCCAAAGCTTCAGGGTCTACAGATGCCCGGGAAAATACAGGGTGCCCAGTTAAGTTAGAATTTCAGGCATTTTTTGGGGATAAGTATATCCCAAATATTGCATGGAACATACTTATGTTAACAAAAAATTATCGCTGGGGCACCTGGGTCTCTGAGTTGGTTGAGCGTCCGACTTCGGCTCAGGTCATGATCTCACATTCGTGGGTTCAAGGCCTGCATCAGGCTCTGTGCTGACAGCTCAGAGCCTGGAGCCTGCATCGGATTCTGTCTCCCTCTCTCTCTGCCCCTCCCCTGCTCACGCTCTGTGTCTGTCTCTCAAAACTGAAATTAAAACATTAAAAAGTTAAAAAAAAAAAACTTAAAAAAATTATTGCTTAATTGAAATTCCAATGTAACTGGGAATCCTGTTTCTGAGAGGTTTTTTTTTTTTTTTTTTTTGATTGTTTTTGTTTGTTCTGTTTCATTTTGTTGTTACTGTTTTGGTTTTTTGTTGTTGTTTTGTTTGTTTGTTTTGCTCCATGTGGCCACCCTGGCCCTAACTTCGCAGACAGCTGCTCTGGCTGTCCTCACCTCATCTTGGCCCTGAATTCCCACCTCACGTTGAGAGGAGTCAGAGAAATAATGTGTGGGAAATGGCTTTGCAAACTCCAAAGAACTATAACATCAAGTAAGGAGACATTTCTTTCAGTGGGCGTTGTTATGAAAACACTGAGTCATCAAGCAAGAGCTGGGTCTTTGTGAATTTAAGGAGATGTATGGAAAATTCCGAGGAGTTTGGGGAGTGTATTCAGAAGGGGAGCCTCAAAGGACCCCAACAAGAGGGACTAGACGTGACGCTGGCCAACTGTGGCTGCACTGAGACTTACCTGGAGTGCTTTTCCGGTCCCCAGGGAGCACCTAGACCAAGTGAGTCAGGACCTCTGAGAGTGGGGCCAGGACCAGTGTCGTTAAACCTCTCCATGTGATTCCATTTTGTAGCTGAGCTTGCAGACCAGTGGTAGAATACACCTGTAAAAGGGACGTTGAACAGGTGAGACACCTTGGGCCCTGGGGTCCCAGGGAGGGATAGTTAACACCCCTTAGTGAGGTTGGATGTAAGAAGGGGAGGGGAAAAAAAGAAAAAGAAGAAGAACAAGGGAGGAGGGAATTTGTAACTATAAGGTTTATCCCATCTGCTTTTTAAAATTCTTTTTTTAATGTTTTAAAATAATATAAATACCCAGGGCAAATTTTTTAAGCCAGGAGGTTTGAATGTGAGTGAAAGCGAGTGGGTTAAATAAGAAAAGCAGGCGGGAATTTTCTATATTTAATCAAGCAGCACCTAACAGCCACACACCCAGTGGGGACAGTGGTCCCTCTCATTTGGGAGGGCCAAAGGATCCATTTGTGATTGAAAAGAACTGTGTTGGAGGGTTGTACTTTCCGTGAAGTCACAGATGGCTCACAATTTTTCTTCTAACTTATGACAGGACTTGTGGTAGCTGAGGACCAATTTCTCTTTCAGGCACAAAGATTTAGAAGGTGTGGGTGGTTATGTAAAAATGTAGGAATTCATGTGCTGAGTAAGTGACACCTACATGAGAAGCCACCACTTGTCTTTGATTAGCCATGACAGTCACCTAATGGGAAGTGTGTATTTTCAATCAACAAATATTTATTGAACTATGTGCTGAGCACTGTTCTTGGCATTGGTATAGAACAGGTAATAAAACCCTCTTGGTCCTCATGGAATTTATATTTCAGTAGAAAAGACAGTTCATATAATTTCAGAAAGTGAGAAGAGGGTATACGGAAAGATATACGAGGATGAGGAGCTCAGGAATGGTGGAATGGGCAGAGGGCAAGTTAAGTTAGGTGGAAGGCGAGAAAACCCTTTCTAATGCCTACATCTGAGCAGAAGCTTGAATAGAGTGAAGGGTGCACCATGTGGATATGTGAAAAAGGGTTGTAAGCAGAACAAGCAGCAAGTGCAAAGGCCCTGAGGCAGCTACCACCTGGCCCTGTTTAAGAAACATCAAGAAAGCCAGTGCTGCAGAGCAGGGTGCTGGGAAAAAAGGATGAAAGGCAGACAGGACAAGATCATGTAGGGGCTTTCGATCAAGGTGAGCACCTTGGAATTCGTGCTAATGCAGTGGGATGGAAGCCATTGGAGGAATTTGAGCAGGGAAGTGGTAGGATCTGATGAACTGTTGTGAAAGACACAACAGAGGGAAAGAGTGGAAGAAGGGAGCCCAGGTGGGAAGCTGTTGCTGTCATTGCCTAGGTTAGGTGGGATGATGGCGGGTTGGAGCGGCCATGGAGGTTATGAAAGTGGTCGGATGTGGACTTTATTTTGGAGGTAGAGCCAGCAGGAGTTGCCGACAGATTTGAAGTGAGATTGTGAGAGAAAGCTAGAAACTGAGGATGCCCCCCAGGTTTATGGCACAAGTAGGTACGTAAATGGTGCCAATTCCCAAGATTGGTAACACATTTGGTAGGAAGGGTGCAAGCAGTGAAATCAACATTGGTGTTTTGCACAAGCTGCGTGAGCTACCTATCAGACAGCTGAGGTGGACCCTTCCGCGAACCCCCCCAATCCCCATTCTCCCTGTATTAGTTCTCAATGGCTGCAGGAACAAATGAACGCACATTCAGTCACTTAAAACAGCACCAATTGGTTCTCTTAGAGTTACAGAGGTCAGAAATCTAAAATCCAGGTGTTGGTAGAACTGTGATCCTTCTGAGGATTTCAGGGGAGAATATATTTCCTTGCTTTTTCCAGCATCTAGAGGCTGCCCACATTCCTTCTCCCTTGGTCCCTTTCACTATGTTCAACCCAGGAATGTAGCATTTTCTCTCTCCTGTAACCAAATGCCTCCCTCCTCTAATGACCCTTGTGATCACATCAGGCCCCTCTGGCTAAACCAGGATAATCTTTCCATTTCAAGATCCTTAACTTACACCTGCATGCAAGGTAACGTAAGGTAACATATTCATAGACTCCCGGGAGTAGGATGCAGACATCTTGGGGGGACCATTATTTAGCCTTATCACTACTTCCTTATCCTCAAAAAACCCTGATGGAGGTCAAAAGAGCAAGGCGCCTAACTGAAACACCACCTTTCCCAGGCCTACTTGCACAGAAAGGTGCCCAGAGCATCTTGGAAAGGAAACCAGTGCATGCTGATGGTGGTCACCCCTATCCCTCATTTTCATCACTTCAGGGCAGTGGCCTGCTCTCAAGTGCCAACAGCCACAGGCCTTTGCCTGAGGAGTCCCTCTGGTCTCCTGAGCCCACTTTGCTACATGTACGACAGGCCAGAAGTGCCCAAAATTAATGTCCCCCCGGTGATTGACAGGAGTCGGTGTATAAATACCCCAATTCCCTCCCCCTGGATGAGATAACAGGCAGGGGGTATGCTGGCTCCCTGAGTTTCTCAGTGGGCTTCAGCTCCAGTGACCCTTAGTGGTAACTTACCTGATATCAAGCCTTTTATCAACCAGCTTCCCTTCTTGGTTGTGAAACAGGAAAAATAACATAATATCTGCCTTGTGTCCCTCAAAAGGTTTTTGTGTGTCCAGAAGGAGACACTGCAAATGCTTTGTTAAATGGTAAACTACAGAATCATTTAAGGGGGTATTACGAGACCCACAGACTATTAGGGCTGTTGAGTACCTGAAGGTCATCTTGTTACCCCAGAAAGAGAAAGAGGACAACTCCAAGGGCTAATGAATGGAAGCAGACCAGAAGGATAAATGTGGTGTCCTAATTCTGGATCTGGTGGGGTTTGGCTCTATCATGATGTTTATTACTAAGTTCTCTCTTAGATGATTTCTAAGCCTCCTGGGGCCTCTACTTATTCATATGAAACATAGAAAGAATGGCTTGCAGTGACACTGTCACTATGTAGAGTACTTTGGGAGAGTCTTCAAAATCAGGGAGCCCAGCCCCTCTCATTAGAGGTGGGGATTATGCATAATCTCAGTTGCAAATTGCAGACACAATGCCATTAATTTATTTGACAAAGATTTGTAAAGAACTTACTACCTTCTGAGCACTATTGTAAATTCTTTACAAACATCTGCTCATTTAATTCCTATAACCACTCTATCAAGTAAGTACTATTATCATTCTCACTTTAGAGATGAGGAGACTGAGGCATAGAGAGGTTACATGACTTCTCCAAGATCACAGAGCATAGCAATGAACCCGGGAAGTCTGACTCCATGCTCAAAAATGCTGTGCAGTGCTGGGGCACTCGAGGGGCTCAGTTGATTAAGCATCCGACTCTTGGTTTTGTCTCAGGTCACTATTTCAGGCCCCATGTCAGGCTCCATGCTGACAGTGCAGAGCCTGCTTGGGATTCCCTCCCCCTCTCTTCTGCCCCTCCCCTGCTCACTCTCTATTCCCCCCCTCAAAATAAATACATAAACATCTTAAAAAGAACACAAAAAAAACTATGTCAAAAATACTGTACTATGCTGAGTTGCCTTCTTTTTTATCATTTCCTCCTTCCAAATTACCTCTCACATCTATCCCTGGGCCAGTTCCTAGTGTTCAAATCATAACATCTCTCAATCAAAATGATTTCCATTTGCACAAGACAATTTAATGTAAATTGACTTAAATAGTCAAAGGAATATCAGTTCCTCCTAATCAGTGAGTCCAGAGGAAGGATGGAATTCAAGCATGGTTTGACCCTAAGTTTGCCAGTCATCAAGACAGAAGCTCTGCATCCCTGTAATTCTTTCAGCTCTGCCCTTTCCTTATCCTGTCTTTTTATTTATTTATTTATTTTGGTTCGCATCCCTCAAGGAAGCAAAATGCTCTTCCATCTACACATTGCACTATCCAGAGAAAGAAAGGGAGCCTTTGACCCAGCATCCCACTCATGAGGCAGGTTACTTCTGCCTCTGAACCAGTGGCTGAGGCCAAGGCTGGGATCCAGAGAGTGTCTGCTATCTAAGACTCATGTGCACCCCAGGGATAATTAGGAGGAAGTGGGAGGGTAGGAAGGCTTCAAGGCCCAGATGAGGTGCCACCTTCTCCACAAGATCTCCCTTTTGGTCTCATCATCTTCCATCTTTGGAAGAATAGCTCCTTTCTCTGAATTCCCGTGACTCTTGATCTGCGTTGCTCTGAAACCATTCACCACTTCATATTCATCATTTTGGATTCCTCCTGGATCATCTCCACTTGACTCTCCACTATTTTCCACTCTTTTCTGCTCTGTTCACCCCAGCAGATGGGCCATTTCTCTTTTGTAACTCACTCCCATCAGATTTTCTATTCTACACTGTGGCACGAAAATAGCTCTTGCCAAGATCGTGCCCTCCATCTTGCCAAATCCAGTGACCAGTTCTCAGTTCTCCCCTTGCTCACCCTCTTGGCAGCAAGTGACGTAGGGGACCCCTCTCTCAGCTCAAAGCGTTTGCTTCCACTCCCAGATACCACATGGTTTTGTGTTGTCATGTACTTGTCTGTTCTTTTCTACTCTCTTTTGCTGGCATCTCCCCCATCCTACCCCACCCCCACCCACTTCTGCTCTCTCCACGAGGGCCGTGGTTTTGACAGTGGCCACGTTCCCCTTCCTACAACCACTGCTCCCATGTCATGGCACCTCACCCACAGCTACTACTCTCATCAGAATCTGGAAACGCTGCCCCCTCTCTTCTTATCCCCGCAGACCTGGAGGTGGTAAAGGTTTCCCACTATTGCTAGACAATGAATGCTTCATCATGCCTTGCTGGGTCTCTTAATGCAGCCAACACCCCTGTAGACCGTCCCTTCAATAACTCTCTTCCATAAATCCTTGGAGTGTGCTCTTTCCTGATAGGACTGACTAGCACTCTGCTTGTTTACTTATGTCACTTATCTCCCGTATTAGCTTATAAGGTCACTAAGAACAAAGTCTGTTTTTAATTCTTTTATCCCCAGGAGTGCTTGCTATCCAATTGGTACCAATAAATGCTGAAACAAAGCATTCTTTCTTATTAAATGCTTTCAGCTTAAACAGGAAGTGAAAGCAATAAAAGCATTTAAACACACACACACACACACACACACACACACACCTCCCAGGACAAAAGGCAGAAGAATGAAATAATGCTAAATTCTGATGTTATGAGTTTTTGCCTGATTTTTCAAATTCATGATGTATTCAAAATCCATATGGATCATGCTTTTTCCTCTCCAGGCCCAGAAATTAAAGAGTTACTTCTATTACAATAGAAATTGAAGTACAGGGGCACCTGGGTGGCTCAGTTGGTTAAGTGTCCAGCTTTGGCTCAGGTCATGGTGTTATGGTTCTTGAGTTTGAGCCCCACTCAGAGCCTGGAACCTGCTTCAGATTCTGTGTCTCCCTCTCTCTCTGTCCCTCCCCTGCTCTCACTCTCCCTCTCTCTCTCTCTCGAAAATGAGTACACAGAGAAAGAAACTTTTTTTTTTTAATTTTTTTTTCAACGTTTTTTATTTACTTTTGGGACAGAGAGAGACAGAGCATGAACGGGGGAGGGGCAGAGAGAGAGGGAGACACAGAATCGGAAACAGGCTCCAGGCTCTGAGCCATCAGCCCAGAGCCTGACACAGGGCTGGAACTCACGGACTGCGAGATCGTGACCTGGCTGCAGTCGGACGCTTAACCGACTGCGCCACCCAGGCGCCCCAGAAAGAAACTTTTTTAAGAAATGAAATTGAAGTACCAATAAACTGAGAAGCAGGGAAGCCCCATTGCTGACCAGCGGGGGGATCTAGGAAACACTGGGTGCTGGGATTTGCATCACACCCTATGCTGAGATGGGCTTTGGGAAAGAAGCTCTATGGGGGGTGCCCACCTTTGGGGGTCTCCTTCCTACTTTGCTTGTCTCTCTCTCTTCCTATTATGAACTACATTGCCACTCTTTCCCTACCAACCCTGATCCCATTGCTCCAGTGCCAACCAGGTGGGTAGTATAAGGATTCAGGGCAATAGGGGGAAAGGAAAGGAAGGAAAAAGAAACCCCCATCTTCCCTCCTCTGGCCCTAGTGGTGGTCTTATTAGCTGTCTCCTTCACCTACAATCTTTGGGCCATTCTCTGTCACCTATTGTAGATCCCCTAGTCCCCAGAAACTGGACCTAAATATTCTTTTGAAATAAAGAGGATTCTGACTACAATCTTCTATGGATTCCAGGGTCCTCCTTTGACATCTGTGTCTGCTATTGCTTTTACAAACGAATCCAAGTATAAAAATCGACACTGTTGTGTATATATGTTGGGAGAGATGAGTGGAGATGATTACGTTTATTCTGTTTCTCATATTTCAAAAATCTTTAGAGAGTTTCCAAAAGGATAAACTGAATGTCCATGGGGATGACCAAACACCCTTGCCTCTCAGTTCCTTGCCTTCCTCATTACCAATGACCTTTTGTCTACACTATCACAAAGCCACCCACTTCCTGCAACTGCTCTATTTTTAAGATAATCAGTCAATCATTCTGTCTCCAAGCAGCACCTCCTACCTTTCCAGCCAACTGGTTCCATCTTTCTTCAAGTTCATCAGTGCTTCCTCCCTAGGAGACCCCTTCTAGTCTCTTTCTTCCATATGTCCCTCTGATACCATGGTTCATCATTTGGGGCAGTCTTTCACAAATATCTTAACTTCCTTTGCTCCTTCATCTATCTGTGATATCTCCCTGGCATAAAAAAAAAAAAAAGCATGAACTTGAAACAAAGCTTACTCCCCAACTCCCCCATTCTTCTCCTGAATAGCCAAATGCCACTAGAGAAAACCATACATCCGTCAGACAGGTCTCTTGGCAAATTCAAGATCACCCATCTCAAGAGGCTCTCAACTCTCCCAGCATCAAGAAATACTTGTAGAGTCGGGAAATATCCACGGAAGGTGCTCTGGGAATTCTGAAATGAATGGACTGCGTGGAGGTAGAGAAACAAACAAAGAGACAAAGCTAATAGATGAGGGCAGAAGGGAACCAAATGGGAAGAGTAATTTGGAAGCAAAAGGAAGAGAAGATTTCAACAAAGCTTGACTACCATTCCCTCTTGTGAGTAAAACTCTTATTTTTAAGACTTATTGGGTGGCTGTACAAGACAGCCTGTCTAGTTCCACCCTGTTGATGACAACTCTCTTATAGATGAAGAAGCAGATCATCCTGGAGATTGTTGGTGTGTGCAACTGTGCTGGGAGAAGGCAGGGTTTCGTTTCCTCATCTGGCACAAAGGAATCCTTCCTACTTTCCCCAGGAGGACATTGGGAGGAAACAGATTGGTGGGAAGCAAAAGGATTATTTCAGTAGTAATGACTGCAGGAGGTCAAGGCAAGGCTGAGGCTGTTCTCAATAAGAATCATTGTGACTAAAGACAACGGCTAGTGGGAATTTTTTTTCTTTGTTTGCTGTTATTTTTTGATGCTAGGCAGCTGGAATGCCAAGGGCAGTTCTGTGCCAAGCCACAAAAAGACTGAAAGCCCAGGACTTCCCCTCGGACAATAGCTTCCATTTTAGCTTCGGGCAAAAGTAAAATCTGTCCTAAGATAGTTTAGGGACTTCCTGTTGGTTCACATTTCAAGCAGCTTGTATTTAATTTTCACCTTGCCACTCAGAGCTCAGAGTGAACAGGAGACCCAGGGAGAGGGTACTTTGCTGAGAACTGACCAGCGACCGGCTGGCTGCCTGTAAGTACTGCTTGGTTTGAATGTTTTAGGTTCTCAAGGCTTCTGGTAGTCTGAAATATTAACTGAGCAAACTGCTGTTATGGGCTCTTGGTTCATAACTTTCTTGGATTGGATAGTCAGAAGGAAATAGGACCTCTTGATATCACATTCATCAAATCCCAGGTGACATTAAAATGAACAGGTTATAGACAATGATAGTGGGTGTAGATTCTCTTGAATGGGATCAAAGAGATAAATCTGAAAGGCTTTTTTGTTCTGGGGTAATGACAAGAAATGCAACCAGAACTACAAAAAGGTTTAATTTAATTTAATTTAATTTAATTTAATTTAATTTTACTTGAGAGAGAGAGAAAGAGAGAGCACAAGCAGGGGGAAGGGGCAGAGGGAGAGAGAGAGAAAATCTCAAGCAGGCTCCGTGCCCGACACAGAGCTTGATCTCACACCCTGGGATCATGGCCTGAGCTGAAATCAAGAGTTGGACGCTCAGCCAACTGAGCCACCCAGATGCCCCACTTCTCCTTTTTTAAATAGAAAGAGAAGCAAAGTGGTTCAGACAGCAACTCTCAAGTTAGAATTCTGGGTCTGTTTCTTTTTAATTATGAGATCAAAGGCAAATTGCTTAGTCTCTCTGATAACAGTTGCTCTATCTGTAAAATGGGTATTGTACCATTATAAAACTAGTATAAGCTTTATAGTATTATATATAAAAATATATGTGAAATCTATATGTTTTATATATAAAACACGTATGAAATTGAATGAGATTTCATATTTAGTGTATAATTTTGTTTATATAACATAAGCTCAGGCTTATTTTGCTTATGTGAGCAAAATTTATATAATAGGTTTCATATATATAATGGATTTCACATATGTATACATATACTGGTTTTAATATATATAATATGAAATATATTATGTATGAAATCCAGTATTTATATACATACACACTTGAATCTTGAACAACATGGGGGTTAGAGGTGATGACCCCCCATGCAGTTAAAAATCCACATATGACTTTTGACTCCCCCAAAACTTAACCACAAATAGCCTACTATTAACCAAAAGCCTTACTGATAACATAAAAAGTCAGTTAACACATATTTGAGTGTTATATGTTATTATATATAATACGCAAAGTATGTATCAAGGGCCCTTTGCCTCCCTCCCATTTTACCTGCACTGCCCAGGCACTGAAGTGCTCAATGCTTTCTTCTGTTTTGAAAGTCTTACTAATTCAAGGTAAGAATTGATCACCGACACATCCCTGGTTTCGAAGATCTCACCTGCCCTGAGGCCCTTTACCCTGTAGGATCCCCCTTCTCTCATGGCCCCACGTTGGTCAAGGGATCACCAGCATAGCTGCCCAGGACAGGGCTCCACCTCTCAGAGTCAGTTTCACCACGTGGACCTCAGTCCCCAGAGTCAGGCAGACACCTGTGGCAGTTGAAGAACAAGGTCCCTGCTCTTCGGTTTTCCCCTGGAGAAAGCAAGTTCCTGGCATGGAGAAGCACTTATCTTATGCTTCCTCTTGGCTAGAAATGCTTTCTCAGCTGCATTTGGTCCATAGCATCCTGCTCTCTGCCCTGTTCTTGTCTCTTCTCCTCCGTGCTGCTTCCCCCATGGACTTTGTGGTCAGAGTCACTTATGGAGCAGGAGCAGAAAAGACCCAGGGAACGTGGTCCCTTCAGTCATGCTAGCAACCCCTCCACAGACCTGTCCACTTGGTGAGCACAAGCAGCTTGAATATATCCTTGTAACTGTGGCTACTTTCAGCTTTGGGAACAGAATGGAAAGTGGGGGGCTGATAACCCATCTCAGCAGCATTCCTGGGCACCATCCTGACACTGGATGTTTGAGTGGTTAATCAGTGAAGCACGCTGTTGTTTGAGGACTAACCGACATTTATTTAACTCTTCCTTTTGACAGAGGAGAACAGACAGCCATAATGGAACCCAAACCTCAGAAGAATCCAGGTACCCAAGGAATATACTCTCTTAAGGAAAAACTTTATTGAAAATGACAAACGATTCTCATCAAGCTACCCAGGATACAGGAGATAGTTTTAGTGAGGATAATGGGTGGCATTCTGGGACAATGATTCATGGTATGGATAGTGTAGCAGAAACTGCTGTATTCAGCTAATTATTGTGTAAACGCTCACCTATCTAGAAATTTGACATTTTCTGACTTTCTTTAACCAGATGTTCCATCTGTTGCTTGGAGATGGTGCCGAAACAAACTATAGCCCAGAAGAGACCGAAGAATATTTCATAATTTAATAGGAAATTCTCCCTTGGAGAAACTGCCTAAATTGTTATTATAGGGGTAGCTCAAGGTGTATTATTCAAAGGTCCTTGTTCATGTTTACACAGTTCATTGCAGGTGGGTAGTTAGAAAAGCTGATTTAGGATGAAATAATTTAGAAATCAAATGGTCAAAGCACCTATCATTAGTAAGTCACTGTGTTTCATATTATAGAGGATATACAGAGTAAGTAATAGAGTCATTGCTCTCAATGAGTTTATAAATGTTGTTGGGAAGTTAAGGTAAACACATGTGAGTAACTGTGCTGAGAAGCTAAGATAAGCACAAACAATCGGGTAATGATAGGAATCACGAAAGTGAGTGTGAAACATTATGGGAATCTGAAAAAGAAAGGGCATACAACTAGTTTTGGGAATCTGGAGAGGTTTTATGAGAAGGCATTTGGACCCTAAAAGATGTATAGGGTTTTAAGAGAGATTGGTAAAGAGCACATCTCGGCAGAGAGGGATGGCATGAACAAAGCAATGAGTGGATTAGAGGCAGGATGTATCAGAGGGCAATGTGGATATAAAGTAGGACAGTGGAGAGAGAGTAAAGGATGAGGCTGTGCAAATATGGCACTATATTGTACCAGACCTTGACCTCATTAGACCACCAATCCTTGAACAAGAGAATGGCATCATTAGATTTGCATTTTAGACTGGTCCTATTTTTTGAAATAGCCTTTTTCTTTTAATGTTTATTATTTGTTTGTTTGTTTGTTTGTTTATTTTGAGAGAGAGAGAGAGGAGGGTGGGGAGGGGCAGAGGGAGAGGGAGAGAGATGATCCCAAGCAGGCTTCACACTGTCAGTACAGAGCCCAACTTGGGGCTCGACCTCATGAACCGTGAGATCATGACTTAAGCCAAAATCAGGAGTCGGATGCTTAATTGACAGAGCCATTCAGACACCCCTGAAATAGCTGTTTACAGTAAAAATGACATACAATAAATTGCACATGTTTAAAATGTACATTTTGTTAAGTTTTGATATGTGTATATGCCTGGGAAACCATTACAACAATCAAGATAATATGCATCACTCCCAAAAGTTTTCTGTTATTGATTTTTGGTTTGATTCCATTATGTTCTGAAAATATACTTTGTAAACCTTGGATCCTTTCAGACTTATTGAGACTGGTTTTATGGCCCAGAACATGATCTGTCTTGGAAAATGTTGCATGTGCCCTTGCGAAAGGTGTGCATTGCGCTGTTGTTGAGTGTTCTATAAATATCAATCATGTCAAGTTTGTTATTGATAGTGTTGTTCAAGTCCACTAAATCTTTATGATTTTCTGCTTATTTTTTCTATCAGTTATGGAGAGAGGGGTACTGAAATCTCTGACTATAATCGTGGATTTCTCTATTTCTCTGTGCAGTTCTAGCAGTTTTTGCCTCAAGTATGTTGAAAGTCTGTTATTAGGTACATAATTGTGTAGGATTATTATGTCCTTTTGGTTAATTGACCCCTTTATCATTATAAAAAGACATTTATCCCTGGTAATACTATTTTGCTATGCAATCTGATCTTACTACAGCCAGTCCAGCTTTGTTTTGACTGCTGTTGGCATGGTATATCCTTTTCCTGACCTTTTACTTATAACCTATTTGTGTCTTTGTGTTCGTTTTTTTAATGTTTATTTATTTATTTTGAGAGAGAGAGAGAGAGAAAGTGCACAAGCAGGGAGGGGCACAGAGAGAGAGATAGAGAGAATCCCAAGCAGTGTCTGTTCTGTCAGCACACAGCTCAGATGTGGGGCTCGAGTCCACTCCCATGAAGCATGAGATCTTGACCTGAGCCGAAATCAAGATTCAGACATTTAACCAACTGAGCCACCCAGGCACCCCATGTGTCTTTATATTTAAAATGTGTTTCTTGTGAGTACCATGCAGTTGGGTCTTGCTTTCTTATCCAATCTGACAGTCTCACCCTTTTAATTGAATTTTTTAGACCATTTACACTTAATGTGAATATTGATGTGATTGCGTTTGAGTCTATCATAGCATTGTTTTCTATTTGTCTCATTTTTTCTTTGTTCACCTTTTCCCTCTTTTTCATTGTTTTTTGAATTCATTGAGTATTTTTATGATACTATTTATCTCCTTTCTTGGCTTATTAATTGTAACTGTTTTGTTATTTTAGTGGTCACACTAGGGCATATAGTATATATCTTTAACGTATCACAGTCTATCTTACTACAAATGATATTACACCAAATCACATATAATATAAGAATTTTATAAAAGTATACTTCCATTTTCCCCTCCTGGGCTTAATGCCTTTTACTTAATGAAATTGCATTTTACTTACACATATGTTATAATCTTCACAGTATCTTGTTAGTATTTTGTTTGAATAGTTGGTTGAATTTTTAAATGTTTTAATTAATACAAAAACAAAATTCGTATATTTACCTTTGCAGTTACCATTCAGTGTTGTTCATTCATTCATATAAATTCATATTTGCATCTGGTATCATTTCTTTCCACCCAGAGGGCTTCCTTTAAGCTTTCTTATAGTATAGGCCTCCTGTTTATGGATCTCTTTAGCTTTTGTATTATCTGAAAAATGTCTTGAAATTGCCTTTATTTTTTTTTTATTTTTTAAACCTTTTATTTTATTTTTTGAGAGACAAAGAAAGACAGCGTGAGCAGGGGAGGAGCAGAGAGAGAGGGAGACACAGAATCTGAAGCAGGCTCCAGGCTCTGAGCTGTCAGCACAGAGCCCAATGCGGGACTCAAACCCACGAACGTGAGATCATGACCTGAGCTGAAGTAGGACACTCAATTGACGGAGCCACCCAGGTGCCCTGAAATTGCCTTTATTTTTCAAAGATATTTTTGCTGCATATAGAATTCTAGAATGACAGTGTTTTTCTTTCAGTACTTTAAATATTTGCTCCACTGTTTTTTTGCTCACATTATTTCTGATGAGAAATCTAGTGTCTTTCGCATGTTTTTTTTTTTCCTTCTGCATACATATTTTCCTTCCTTCTGGCTGATTTTTAGGTTATTTTCTTTATCACTAGTTTTGAACAATTTGATCACAACATGCCTTAGTAGAGTTTTTTTCATGTACCTTGTGTTTAGGGTTCCTGACCTGCTTGGATCTCTGGGTTTATAGTTTTCTTTAAATTTATACACTTTTCAGCATTATTTCTTTAAATATGTTTTCTGTATCCCTACCCACTTAGGGATTTCATTACTTGTATAGTAGGTCACTTGAAATTGTCCCACAGTGAGGCACCTGCGTGGTTCAGTGGGTTAAGCATTTGACTCTTGATTTCGGTTCAGGTCATGATCTCACAGATGGTGGGATCAAGCCCCGCATCAGGTTGTGCATTGACAGCATGGAACCTGCTTGGGATTTTCTCTCTCTCTCTCTCCCCCTCTCTCTCTTCCTCTCTTCCTCTCTCCCTCTGCCCCTCCCCCGCTCACTCATAAGAGTGCAATCTCTCTCTCTCTAAAGAAATAAAGTTAAAAAGATAAAGAAATTGTCCCACTGTGCATTGGTGCTCTTTTAACATTTTTTTTTTATTCTTTTTTCTCTCTGCATCTGTGTTGATAGTTTCTCTTACTTTGTCTTCATGTGTACTAATCTGCTGTTACTCCTATTCAGTGTGTGTGTTTGTTTGTTTCTGAGACATTATGGTTTTCATCTTTTGAAGTTCATTTTAGATCTTTTTTATATCATCTGTGTCTCTACCTAACTCCTGGAATATATTAAATACAGTAATAATAACTGTTTTTACAACTTTCTCTGCTAATTCGAACATCTGTGTCAGTTCTAGGCCCATTTCGATAATGTTCCTAATTATGGGTCATGGTTCCCTGCCTCTTTGCATATTTGGTAGTCTTCAACTGGTTGCCAGACATCAAAATTTTTACCTTGCTGGGTGCTGCCTATTTTTGTATTTCTATAAATCTTGAGCTTTATTCTGGGATGCCGTTAAGTTTTTTGGAAACAATTTGATCCTTTTAAGACCTGCTTTTAGGGCACCTGGGTGGCTCAGTCGGTTAAGCATCTGACTCTTAATTTCGGCTCAGGTCATAATCTCACAGTTCATGAGTCTGAGCCCCATGTCCAGCTCTGCGCTGGCAGCTTGAAGCCTGCTTGGGATTCTCTGTCTCCCTCTCTCTCTCTCTGCCCCTCCCCTTCTCGTGCATGCACACTCTCTCTCCCTCCCTCTCTCTCTCAAAAAAAAATAAATAAACTTTTTTCTTTTTAAAGGCTAGCTTTTATGATTTGTCAGGTGGATCTGGAACAGTCTTCAGCCCAAAGATAATTATTCCATACTCTTGAATTCTTAAGAACCTTGTGCATGTTTCTGTGATTCTTTCCGTGTGCAGCTCTTTCCTCTTTGGCACTCTGTCCCTGTGAACTCTAGTGCCTTAATTTCCCCCGAAGCCTTAGCTCTGCCTCCTCAACTCAGGAATTCACCCAATTCCACCTCAGTTCCCCTTTCCTGTGCTATAGCCTGGAAACTCTCTCAAGGGAGTCGTAGGGCCCACCTTGTTTGTTTCCCATCTCATAGGGATGAGTGATTTTATTGCCCATGCCAAGGGTCTTGAAAACCACTATTGTATATATTTTGTCTGGTAAACCCAATCCCTGTTATTCCATCCTTGCCCAAAGTACTGAATCGGTCAGATTTGGTGTTTACTCTCAGGGATATGTCAAGAATGGATTTGAAAACGTCAAGACTGGAATTAGGGCGCCAAACTGGACACTACAATGTACAGTGAAAAACCTATGAAGGTCTTGAATGCATATGAATACATTGAAACATATGAAGGTCTTGAAGGCAGCAGTGGTGGGAACAGAACGATCGGGATAGATCCCAGAGGTGTTTGGGAAGTGAAAGTGAGCATGATTTAATCATTGAGTGGCCATAAGACTGATGAAAGGGTGACGGTTAAGGGGATTCAGAGGGTTCTAGGTGGGGAGGCTGGACAGGTGTTGGTAACACCACTTCATAAAAGGCACCTGGGGATAGAGTGATGTGAGAAAGAAGTTTATGGGAAATCCAGGGGAAGATGTTTAGGGGCAAAAATTGCATATACAGGGGTAAAAATACTGAAAATTTGTCCCATCAGTTTCCCACAGACTAGATTTTGCTGAAGACATCTCTGGCATGGTGTTTACCATATTTCTGTTTTCTGTATTTCCTACAAACTGGACCTAGAGGATGGGTGAGATTGTCCCACTGGTTTTTGTTGTTGTTGTTGTTGTTTGGCAAAGCTAATTAGTGGGTGGTCCTGTCCATTGGTTTTAAAATCAAACCCACTATATTGGCCTACGGCCTTCCAGGCCCAACTGAACTTGTCTCTAGCCTCATCTTAGACCACTCTTAGAGTCCTCACTGGCTCATTATATTCCAGCCACTCAGTGCTCCTGTTCTCTTCCTGGAACACCTCTCCCCTTTCCTGTCCCTGGGCCTTTGACTATGCTACTTCCTCTGCCTACCCAGCTCTTTGCACGCTTGGTTCCTTCTCATCCTCATAAAGGTTTCCCCTGACTCCTCTTCCTCAAGGGGCCTCCCTGCCTGGCTATTCCGTCTCATCACCCTGGTCATGCTCTCCAATGCACGTATCCCAACTGGCACTTACCTTGCTTGTTTTCGTTTCTTGTTTATCACCCACCTTCCACACGTGATAGGAAGCTCCATGAAGGCAGGGAATACAAGCAGAAGCCAGGTGGCATGAAAAGACCTCATCATTAAGTGTCTCTAGTAGCTCACTTTTAAGCCCAGAATCCTACTATGGACAAAAACCCCAGTTAACAATTAATGCCATCATGGCCAGAGTTTTTCTATCACCATACCCTCTGAGTTTGCTTGAATGGGGCAGTGAGGCAGATGCATAATATTTCTGGACTTCACATACCTTAACCAGTAAATTGGCTGAATACTGATGGCTTCAGTACTGATGGCTTCGTAAACTCAGATTAAGATAGCCACATTGTTTACTGGGTTATTTTCCTCAGCTTCAGTTCTGGAGAAAACAGCACCGTTGCCATGGTCAACGAACACCGTCAGAGTTTTTGTGTCCTGGTAGTCGATGTGAATACTGGGGACAGACACCCTGGGAGTGACAAACTGGGCTACGTACTGATAGATACTTTACTTTAAGGTTCTGCTAATTGTATACGATGTTATTAGGGACTCCTAGGCCCAAATTTTTATAAAATACTGTATCTGTTGAACCTTTTAAATTTAATACAACCAAAGAGCACCTGTATTAGAAGCAGATGAGAGACTGGTTTATTCTTCAAACCATAAAGGCTAAAGTTTCCTCTGTTGTTGATAACAGCCCTACTGTGTGCCAGGCCCAGTACTGAGAGGTTTCCATGCATTAACTCCTTCAGTCCTCCCCACATATCTGTGAGGTCGGTACTATTGTCTCCATTTTACAGATAAGGAAGCAGGGAAAGTTAGGGATTCTAGGTGCTCTATCAATATTTGTTTAGTAAATAAATATGTGATTTTTGTCCATGGCCATACAATTTTAAAAAGGAGCCAGCCAAAACTTGTTTTTGCAATATTGCTGCATTCTGTTTTTCTTTTCCTTTTCCGTGTGTGCATGTGTGCATGTAAAGGGATGGAGGGTGGGGTGGGGATCAGGCAGAGTTGCTACAGAGGAGGGGAAGGAAGCAAAGTGAGGACAGCTGCCTAGGAATTACTTCATTCATGTAGTAATTTTGGCACAGTTGGAGCAGCATCTGACTCTTAATCCTGGGGTCATGAGTTTGAGTCCTACGTTGGGTGTAGAGATTACTTAAATAAATAAGCCTTTTCTTTTAAGTTTACTTATTTTGAGAGAGACAGAGAGAGTGCAAATCACGGAGGGGCAGAGAGAGAGAGTCCCAAGCAGGTTCCACACTGTCAGTGTAGAGCCTGACGCAGGGCTTGAACCCACGAAGCTGTGAGATCATGGGCTCAAACCCGCGAAGCTGTGAAATCATGACCTGAACTGAAACCAAGAGTCAGACGCTTAACTGACTGAGCCACCCAGGTGCCCCATTAAATAAATAAACTTTTAAAATAAAATGTTAAAAAAAAAGAGAAATACTAAATTCGAGCATAATGTCCCCATCAGTTGTGCTACCTAATCCTGATTCTGTTTTCACTTAATTAAAAAGCTCTAACTCTTTAGTAAAGACGGTCTTTTATAAAACCATGAGCAAACTAGAACTACAGCCTGGAGGTGAAAGCAAAAAAAAACTTTAATAACATGACATTTTTCTGAATAATTAAAGTAGTACATATTTCTTGAAGACATTTTTGAAAATACAGGGGAAGAAAACCCTCTACATTTCAATCCTTACAGAGAAGCAGTTAACATTTTGGAAACCTTTTGATGTAACCACCCTGCCACCTCATTTTCAAGAGCAGGTGTTTTTGGGGCGCCTGGGTGGCTCAGTCGGTTAAGCGTCCGACTTCAGCTCAGGTCACGATCTCGCGGTCCGTGAGTTCGAGCCCCACGTCAGGCTCTGGGCTGATGGCTCAGAGCCTGGAGCCTGTTTCCGATTCTGTGTCTCTCTCTCTCTCTCTCTGCCCCTCCCCCGTTCATGCTCTGTCTCTCTCTGTCTCAAAAATAAATAAACGTTAAAAAAAAAATTAAAAAAAAAAAAAGAGCAGGTGTTTTTGCTTCTGTTTACTAAGCCAAGGAGCAAGGCAGAATTATTCTGCTCCTGTGGCTGGTGCTCTGACAAGAATAGAGAAAAACCTTTGCTCACATCTGGAGAGCCAGTGGTGTGCCCCAGAAATGAGAACCCGACGTTAAGGAGCTTCTAAAGGTCATCTGAAGGGAAGTCCTGGCTCTGGTCGAATAAGAATAATGCCCTCGGTCCTTTGGGCTCTTTGTTTTCCTGCTCTAGGATCGAAGTTCTTTTCCATAACTGAATAATTGGAAGACCTTTCCAGAGGGAAATAGCATTTTCCAGTTGAAGCAGTTCTTTCCCAAAATCTACAGGGAACAAACTGAGTCTGTTCACTTTCTTTTATTAGGCAAACAATTTACATTTTATTATGAAAATGAAGTCTGCAAACAAGATTACTTTATTAAATCACCACCTCCTCAGCTTTTCTTCTCTGCTGTAAGTATGCACCGTGATCTAACGGGCCTCCCACTAGCTTCCTGAGCATTTTTCAAATCCCTTCTCTTCCTTGGAGATCCAACTAAGATGCAAAATGTTTTCATTTTTCAGTCTTCTTGGAAAAAGCGGTTTTTCATTCTGTCAAAGAGTGGGGGAAGGAGACTTCACGTCTCCTATTACAAAGACGACCATCGCCGAGGTTCCATTGAAATTGACCGGTGCGCATACAGTCCGGAAAACGTGTATAACCACGAATACTAACACAGGGCATGCAAATTGAAATTTAAATCGTTGACCGAAAGAACCAAAGCCTTCATGCTTACGATATTGGTTGCTGAAAAGAAGCTGAAATGAAGAACATCCTGAGTAAAACACAGCCACATACTTATTTCATGTTGTATATACCAGTTCATAAATTATTCATTAATAAGCATTTAGTTACAAAAGACTTTGATTTGCTTAATTTACAGATGAGGGAGAGCAGATCAGATCATCATTTCATAAACCCAAGATGGATTTTTAAAAAAGTATTGAGATTTGCTTTTTTTCTTTTTTTTTTTTTTTTTTTTTTGGCCTTCTCTTTAGGAAATTCAGTACAAAATGAAAATTAGGAAACATGATCGTTTGTAGAACAAAGAATTCAACAGAAATAAGAATTTTTGAATTAAATGTGAGGCTGAACTAAGTATTTGCAATCAGTAATGAGCCAGATCTAAACTTATTTTGTAACATTATTGGACAATTTCCAAGACATTGATCAAGCAGACCTAAATTTTATTCAGTTAGCATCTTAATATAAAACAGTAGTCATTGTGCTTGAATCTGTGTAATACTTTGTGTCTATATCTAACAGAAACTCCAGTGTAGAAGTTGGCATAAGTAGCCATGAAAAAATGCAATCTGTATGTAAGATGTTCAAATGCCACCCTGATGAGGTGATGTCCATCAGAACCACTAACAGGGAATATTTCCTCATTGGCCATGACAGGTAAGTAGTAAGATAACACAGTGTTTCCTGTGTGTGCAATAAAAAATGGACAAGCAGACAAAATATCTCAAACCAATAACCAATAAACAGACTTTGAACAGAAATCCATGGCCACCCCCTGCAACACCATCGTTAGTGTTCATTATTGGGTAGCGTTCATTATTTGTTGAAACATCTCAGAAAGTGACCGTATTCATTCCCTAGGGCTTCTATAACAAAGTACCACAAACTGAATGTCTTAGAACAACAGATACGTATTGTCTCACCGTTCTGGAGGCCAGGCATCTGACATCAGGGTGTCACAGGGCCACGTTCCTTCTGAAGGCTCTAGGGAAGGTCTGTTCTAGGCCTTTCTCCTGGCTTCTGGTATTTCCTTGGCTTGTGTCAGCAGAACTACAACGTTCACACAGCATTCTCCCTGTGAGCGTGTCTCTGCATCCGAACTTTTTATAAGGACACTTGTCATAATGAATTAGGAGGCCAGTATAACCTCATCTTCACCAATGACATCTACAATAACCCAACCCAATTTCCAGATAAGGTCACATTCTGAGGTACTGGGGATTGACACTTCAACAGATGAATTTTGAGGGGATGCCAGTCAACCCACACCCCCATCCCCATCACCCCAGTTGCTTTTCACGTTAGGGAGGGGCCATGTTCATCCCTGAAGAAGTCTTCGGTTTTTAAAGGGGGCTCCCGGTGCAAGCAAAGGTGCCTAACAGATCCTTTGTAGATGATTGTCTGCTTGACAGAGAGGCCAAGGTCAGGGGAGGAAGCTGGGCAGAGGAGACACAGAACGCTCACGCCGAAGTATGAAGGGCCTTGATCTGCTGCAGATTAAGCCCAAGGCGAACAGCCTTCTTTTTCACATTGTCATGAAAGTCAATAGAAAAGTTGTGATTTATATAAATTCATTCAAACACAGGCTTCATAAACACACGCATCCCCCAAAGGGAGGCACACCTGGGTAGCTATACAAAAAAATGGTGCTGACGGGTTAAGGGGCTCGCTTATGAACACAAAAGAAATCAGTGTCAAAGCCAAAAGGTCCCAACCCTATGATCACTACTGTTATTTTCGACTGTTCTTCCCATTTCTCTGAGCTTTCCTCGCAGAGGCGGCAGGAAGATTAATTCTAGTGTGCAAGTGTGGAGGTGGTGAGGAGCCAGTGGGTCATTGAAGCTACTTCGGGAAAAATCTTTATTTCCCTGGTACCTGCTCCCACTGCCTGCTCCAACCTTAATAAAAGAATCTTTTTCTGGTTCAAAAGGAGCACAGGTGCTATTGTTGCCACACGCCAACTGAAAAGTTTATTCCTATCAACAGGGAGAAGATTAAAGACTGGGTCTCCTTCATGTTATCATTTTGCTGGGACGCCAAAGCAGCACGTCAGAACACAGAGGTGACTCTACATTGCCGATAAAATAACAGGGCACCTGAACACAGCCTCTGTCACCAGGAAACAATGGTAGCTTTTGCTTTTCCTCCTGAGCCACTGGCACTAATACAAGGAAAAAATAAGTGAGAAAATGTACATCCTTGTTATTTTTGTGATGAACAATAGGAAAAAACACTTCCGTGTTTTGCAAGAGACCTGAACCCTTCAAATTTTCATTATGGGGTCGGAGGAGTGAAATGCACTTTTTTAAGCGTAGCTAGGACTACAGCAGTTCCCATCATTGTTATTCAAGGTGCATAACAGCTGCCTTTTTCAGTGAGTAAGTCTAGGCTGGTGTCTGTACAAAGGCTCTTCATATCTCTTGCGTTTTCAGTATAATATCTCTTTAATGTAAGGGCTAGTAGCTTTAGGTTTTTAATTTACTTCCCGAGAACCTTCGCTGATTTACACAAGTCCTTTATGGGGGTAGACCTTTATAAATGAAACTCAGTCTATAGGTATCATTTTGACATGTTTTCTCCAAGTTGTTCTGTGCCCACAGCAAGGGCAGAGGCCGTGGAGGAAGGAAAGCGAGTTGTGTCTATGGTAGACCCAAATGACCAGAAAATAGTGGCACAGGGTCAAAAAGACGGGTTGAGGGAAATTCAGGACATCGGAAGCCCAGGCTGAGAGTCCTCAAGGGCTTGGAAACAGGAGAAAGCTATGATCACCTTGTATCTTGGTGCGAGAAGGCTGGCTGGGGGGATAAATGTTAGCGGAAAAGAGTGAAGGCAGGAAGCCCAGCGACGAGGCTGTTGCTTCGGTCCAGGTAAGACATGGATTGTGCCCTGATTGGAATATTCCTCTTCCATAAGCAGGAGAAATTCCCCCTGGGTGGTAAAAGGCCTTCTTCAGACCCCAGTCCTCTCCTTGGTCCTTCCAGCGCATCAGAGGCTGTCAGCCCCGCCCCACCAAGAAATAGTCTTCCAGACATGGTAATCAGACTTCCATCTGTCTGTCTGTCTGTCTGTCTCTCTCTCTCTCTCTCTCTCTCTCGACGCCTTGCCTGGGAGTCTGCTGATGCTTCCAAAGTATTACCCATGTATTTGACAGCTTCCTCTAAGCCTAACCCACCATCATGATCTTAGCCTTAGTATTTATCCTATATTTAGTCTGTTTCTTATACCACAAATGAGCCTTCCTGCTTGCCCTGCCTACCTTGAAATGTATTCATTCATTTTGGGTGCACCTCACCATGCATCTGGGTATGTTGGCCGGAGAACCCTCCAGCTAAACAGAAGCCTGGCTGGCAACCTTTTCCTTCCTTTCACACAAAGGGTGCGGGTTACCTCTGTAAAAAAGATTCCCAACACACCACTCGGTCTCCTGCCATACCGTCTCTATTTCTGGGGTAAAACCAAGGTTCTCATTCATCTTTTTCATTTACCCAGATCGATCTTGCTTCCTCTTAAGTGTGTGTGTGTGTGTGTGTGTGTGTGTGACTTCATTTCTAATGAAACCCATTTGAGGAAAAAAACACATCTGGCTCTTGAAAGTGATTTGTGATTGTGCTCTCAGCTCTCTTGGATTCAGTCTTCCCAACTTTGGATTAACGGACCGAGCGGTTGGGTTGTTTTTTTTTATCTCCTGCCGTGGATACCATTTCGTCCGTTAGAGATGTAACCATTGATTTCCCTTCTCCCTGGGTGCCAAGCACATCTTAATATAGCATAACCTGCTGTTTTATCTAGTTGGGAGTTCTCCAACTATGTTAAAAGCTTTCTTACCCCCTGCTTTTCGAAAGATGACGTTACTGGTCGTCTTGCCTTTTCACACTTTGCATTCGAATTCGGAGATTTTTCAGTCAGCTCCAGTTAAGAGTACCATCTACCTTGTTGGGTTTTGTGGTGGTGATGATGGTTGTCATTGTCATTGTTGTGGGAACCGTTCTTCACCCCCAGCTCAGCAAGGTCTGGCTTCACGATCTTGGCACTAGAAAAATGGACACCATTGAAAACATTTTGTTTTTAAAATCACTTCCCTTCAAGGACTTCCTAGAAAACTTTCAAGTTCTTTTCAAAACCCTTGCTCACAGGCATTGTTCTTGGAAGAATTAAGTTGTACTTGTAACAATTTTCCTGCCATGCAAAGCAGCTGCTTTAGTAGAGGGAGGATCTTGTATCCACTGGGGAGGGAAGGTGGTAGTTGCTTAAACCTACATTACCTTGTAGACTGTAATTCATATGATCACATGACCAACACTAGCAAATTGCATTGCTATGGAAACAATAGAAGTGTGTGAGCAGAACACAAAAGAGGAATATTGAGCAGGAAGAGGAAAGGTGTGGTGCGTGGGCTGATTATCTTCTCAGGTGGCCCCGGGGTGAAAACTAGTATATGGGAGTGGGGGGACTCAGTGGCAGTCCTTAGTGCCTTAGAATATACCCTCCCCCACCGCCCGCCCCTGAGAGAACTGCTTGTTCTAAGTTACAGGCCCCAATGGTAGAGAACAGCCTGAAATATGGGCTGGTATTTTTACCTCATCAAGGTGACCCAGACTCAAGAGGCGAGTTCAAGTTACGTGGACTTCTGCATGTAACCTTGGGAAATGTTCCGATCTTCTCAACTTAATTAATCTAATATGGCTTCCCAGAAAGCATGGGGTTGAATTCTGTCTCTTGCAAAAAAAAAAGAGAGAGAGAGAGAGAGAGATAGAATTAATTGTCTTCCTCTCTTTATTCAGCATTTAATGGAAAACAATTCTCCAGGACTCAGACAAGCTCATCTGCCGCACGATTTCTTGTCAGAGACTACTGAAGAGACAGAAGAAGAGAGTCATTATGTTAGTCCCCAAAGTATTCTTTTACAGGTAACCCCTTCCATCCACTAATCCTTCCTTCCTTGTACGGATATTTGCCGGGTCCCTGCTGCGTGCTGTTCCTGAGGCAGGAGGCTGGGCTCGGTGGTGAATCAGGCACAGGTGATGTGCTCACGGTGCTGACCCTTGAAAAGAAGGTGGCCGTGGTACAAGACAGAAAGGGCCCTGTGCTGAAGAGAGATGCTGATAAATGCCTGGAGTGCATGAGGGAAGGGAAGCGGGGAGGTGATTTCCAGACAGAAAGAAAAGGCCATTAAAAAATACTCCCCCCGCCAAAAGTAAGTACAAAACTATGCAGTGACAGTTCAGAGAAGGAGGGGATTGGTGTTGGCTGAGGTGGTCGGAGGGGGCTGCGGGACCTCCTAAGGCCCAAACACAGCTTCATCGGGCCAGAGAGGAAAGGGGGGCTCCAGGTGACGCCAGTGGCCTGAAAGCTGGCTCTGGAAGAGCACCATTTGTAGGTGAGCAGCGGGAAGACCGGCTTGGCTGGAAGGAATTTTTCCAAATATGGGTTAATGATTCAACTGCCAGGCAGGCGATTAAAAGCCCTGAGGGTTTTGGAGCAACCAGTCCCCCAAATGCCTTAGTAGTGAGGGGCTAGCCGAGAGCCTCCCAAGGGCAATGTCTTTTCTAGGACTTCCGCAGCCCCTTGACGCCAAGTTGGCTAGCCTGTGAGCACGGTGGCCTGAGGCCAGCTTTGACCCAGCCGGGTGACGCGTCTCTACAGCAGCACCAGTCGGGAGAAAGAGTGCATATCATTAAGTTGCCTAGTGATGAAACAGAAAAATAAATAGCAATTTAGTCCAATAAAACACCGTATCGGGAACACGGGGAATCCAGGAGGAGAAAACAGACTTTGAGTCAGAAGCTTTCCCAGTTCAGCCTCCTAGCATGAGCACCATTGCTCATCCGGCGGTGGATGTACTGACCCTTTGAGGGCCCAGAGCCATCACGTAAGGGATAAAAAGGTACCCGGTTATTGGTAGACTTGCATCCTTACGCTTATCCCTCTTGTCTGTAGTTGGATAGTCTTATTGCTTCCAATGATCCTGGTCAACCTGCTGAACCTGATAGTCCAGAACAGTTCTCAGAGACAAATGAACATCATTACATGCCAATGAAATCCTGGTACGTAAAACTGTCATGTTCTTAAAATTGATTCCGGCTAATGTACTCTTATAGAACAACCACTGTTGATATAGTCATTCAAAAACATCACCATAGACTAAATTCAACACATTATTCCACAATCTCAAAACAAGAAGTGAGAATGCTTTCTCAACCCACCAAAATGCTTTCACTACCCATGTAGTGACCCCCCTCGGGTCATTTTCTGTCTCCTGGGGAACTTATTTTCTATTCTGAATTGATGTCTCATCCTCACTTCTGTCCTTCAAGCCCTTCCAATGGAAAGGGTTATTTTGACTCCATATCCATTTTCAGAAGGGAAGTTTGTTGGATTTGATTCTAACTGTGGCTGTGATTCTGAGGGCTGGGCATACTTGAAGACCTCGTTAGTTTTCACATGGCTCCTAGCTACTGAAATCTGATTCACCCACCAAAGAAAGTTGTAAATAAACATGGTGACAAAGGGTATTGTATTAACTTCTGATTTTCTAGTTTTTTCAGAGAGACATCCCACAAGTCTGCTGATAGCAAAGAGGGATCCCAGGCCCTTCCAGAGATCCAGAACGGGGGGCTTCACTTGCAAGAACAAGGCTCACAAAGTGACTCTTGTCTTCCACCTGCCAATATGGAAGCACAGACCATGAATGACAAAAAGGGGTTGGCCTCACTTACTGTTGTGCAATTATCTATACTAATCAAGTAAAGTTCTATTTTCTAAAACTATGTGCCCTTAGAGCAAGGCAGCCTTCCTTTTTAACTCAGAATTCAAGTTTAAATGGTTCCTAAAAATCTTCAAGTTGGCCAACAATCCGACTAGCTTCCCCTTCTTACCGATGTGGTGGCCAAGGACAGTGAGTAACAGAGCTGGAAGCAAAGCAGTCCCCTGGGCTGTGGGTAGCATTTCCAAATATTTCTTTTTTCAACGTTTATTTATTTTTGGGACAGAGAGAGACAGAGCATGAACGGGGGAGGGTCAGAGAGAGAGGGAGACACAGAATCGGAAACAGGCCCCAGGCTCTGAGCCATCAGCCCAGAGCCTGACGCGGGGCTCGAACTCACGGACCGTGAGATCGTGACCTGGCTGAAGTCGGACGCTTAACCGACTGCGCCACCCAGGCGCCCCTCCAAATATTTCTAAAAATTATCCCTTGGCTAGTCTTTCGGGCCCTGGAACTCTGGATCACGCTGACCTGGGTAGCATGTCACCCAACGTCTATGGTTAAAATTCTGGGCAAGTTGCATGAGGTTTGGTTATAGAATAAGAGGGGAAGATTTAGGTTTTAAGTGATGTCGAGGGCATTTGATGAAATTGTTCTCAGTTTTAAGTCTTTCCAGTATATTCTTCTATGGAGTCATTTCCAGTGGAGAAATAAGCAGACTGGTGTGATATATAATCAGTTTAGTCCATTTTTTGTTCTTTTCCCATTGTCTGCCATCCATTAGCACATCCCAAGAGGGGTGTGGGAGGGCATTAATGAGTAACTTAAATTCATATTCTCCCAATGTCTTGGACAATTTTTAACTGGGAAATACCATCCTAGAGGTAGGAAGTAAAGTCTACTCGGAATGTCCAGCTCAGAGCTGCCTGAGGTGACTTTTATAAACATCTTATCTCGTAGTAACATCCCTGATGAAAGCCAAGTGGAGAAACTGAATGTGTTCCTTTCTCCTTCTGACGTCATAAATTATCTTAGTCTCATGGAAGCTGCAGGACGGATATGGTAGGTTGGAGATTTGAGGGTTCTTGATTATAAATGGGGTTGGGAGATAGGCAGACAACGATTATATCCTGAAACTGTATGTGGCAAAACCGATCAGACAGCTTGGACTGTTGAGTTGTTCTCACAAAAGATCTTTGGTTGAGGCAAAAATGAAGGTATTGCTGTGTAAGAGGATCAGCTGGGAAGTGGGTTGGTAGTGGAGTACCCGAAAGTCCAGTACCCATTTCTGATTTTTGGAAGGTAAAGGAGAGCCGGAAGGAATAGGTATGGTCCAAGGAAATCATTCCCAATCAATGAGCAATGACTGTTTGATAAACGAATGAAGTAATGAAGTTAGTGAAGTCAACAAGAATCTAAGGTCTAAAACAAATGGTCACACCAAGGTCTGAGGCTTCGAGACGCCTGTTGGTCTGGGACAGACACAAAAGAGAGAATCTTCTTAAAATCAGCACCGTTTAATTTGATTCTAAATTCTTTTAAAAACTTCATAGTTTATTCTGAAGGAAGATTACATTTTCACAAGGGGAGAAAGTCCTTTAACGTAAAAGGCTTATTCGTTCTATAAGAGGGCAGTAAACAACTCTTCCACTTTTCCAAATTTCCCACCATCTAAGAGGCTCACTAGAGAGTCACTAGGTAGTCATTGTGTAATCATCATGTGCTCACTTGCAATAAGCTCTTATTAAACGCCTTCTGTTTCCTTGGAGTTATATGGGTCTAAATTTTTTGTTTTGAAGGTAGCACTCTACTTCTGGGGTCTCATAGCCTGGTGAAAAAAAAACCCAGCCACATAAACAAGCAAACATAAAATGCACTGTACTTAAATATACAATAAATGCGTGCTCGCCTAGTGCAATAGAAGTCAGGGATGGGGGGTTAATTAAAGGAAGAGGAATGTAGGAGGGCCATTAGAGGTGGTATGATTAGAGTTGGCTTTGGAGGGCAGGTCCAACAGCAGTGACAGACGAAAGAATATTCAAGCAGAAAATGCAGTTTGTCTACTTCAGACGGGGTGTAACATAGCTGATGAAGCTGGTGATGGTAATGAGGGAACTCCAGTCTGTGTCCTGCGAGCACAATCTCACACTCGTGTTGAACGCTGTGTTCCATCGCAGTGTGGCTCAGTGGCAAGGCCCCCCGCACCTGGGATGTTTATTTTTTCACGGAGATCACATCTTGGCTGTGAATGACCTGATGCCCCAGGGCCTGGAGGAGGCTTCCTTGTTTCTCAGTCGGTCTGTCCAGAAGGAGGTGAGTCCTGCTGACCAGCTCTGGCCAAGAATAAGATCAAGGTCTTGGGTGGAGCCTGAACGGTTCATGTAAATACATGCAAATAACAGACTGTGACTGTAGAACCCTTTCAAAATTCTTTCATATAAAGTGATATTTGGAGAGGGCTCCGGATTAAGAGACTGAGCATCGGGGTCCAGGACCTCGGATACACAGCATGATGTGGTGGAAAGAGTTTACAATGGAATCGCATTGGCTCGGGATTTGCATTGCATCACCTTAAGTCAGTTTGTGCCTCATCTCTCTCTTCTGCAAAATTGGGGGTAAGGATAATACAAGTTGTTGGAGAATTAAATGTGATAATATGTGTAACATGCTTACACACGTGACTGGCACCTAGTAGGTACTCATAGAGTTATCTGTGCTTTTACTTCTCCGATTGGCTGGGGAACATGGGCCAGGTTCAGCTTTACACACTTCAGTCCCCTCATCTTCGAAATTGACCTAGCCGTACCTTCCTCACTGAGTTATTGTAAGAAGTAAACAAAACATGCGAGCGTGTACAAACTATGTATGTTTTTAAAGGGCTAGCCGTGGTTCTGCCTGTGCATATAGTCTCCCTGTGGTAAATTCCCTCCCTGGCCTGTGTTTATTTCTTACGTGACCTTGGGAAAATCACGTTCTTCTCTTGGCTTCAGCTTTTTCTCTCTACAGGAAGATAGTTGGTTTTCAAACTGTGCTTCTTGGGTCCCTAAGCGACAGGAACTTGAGGAAGAGGTAAAGAAGGGGACAATATGTAAGACTTCGATGAGAGCAATCTACGTTTATCATTTATGTTTTTTGGATGTTGGCTCTGTTAGCTCTCCTTGAAGAAACATTTCCTTGTCTTGAAATCCTAAAAACTGAGGTACCTGGGTGGCTCAGTTGGTTGGGCACCCGCCTCTTGATTTTGGCTCAGGTCATGATCCCAGGGTCGTGGGACCGAGCCCCATGTTGGGCTCTGCACTGAGCATGGAACCTGTTTGAGATTCTGTCTCTCTCTTCCTCTGCCCCTCTTCCGAATCGCGCTCGCTTTCTCTCTCTCTCTGCTCTAAAACAATCATAATGATAAGTAAAATTAAATTTTTAAAAACTCCTGAAAACTGCTGTGCTAGGTGATCTCTCAAATTTCTTTCAGCTCTGAGGGTTTCTGATTACATAGGTCTTATCTCTCCTGCCTGACACAATTACCCCATGCTATTCCCATTACCTCTATGGGAAAAGCAGCCAAGGATGAATGAATTGCCAAAGATACAGAAGTAGTCGTGGAACAAGGACTCATTCTCATTCATTCACTCACTCGCCATTTGTGAACATCTCCTTTAGTACTGAGCTAAGTCCTAGAGCTACAAAAATGGCCTCAGCCTAGGCTTGAGGAGCTCACATAGTATGGATCAAACAGGCATGTTGTGTGCTGGTTACAATAAGGGGTATGCCCTAGGATGTGGACAGAGGGCCAGTGAAGCAGAAAGAAAGGAGTAAATCTATCTGAGGAAGTCTAGGAAGGTGTCTCAGAGAAGGTAGTGTCTCGCTCGGGTTTTGAAGACCAGGTAGGAGTTTGTGTGGTGGAAGAGAAGTAGATTTCAGGGGCTCAGTCCAACAATCAGGTACTTCTAATATATTTCCGTTGCCAAAAACCCACCCTGAGGCCACGTGCCCTATACAATCTTCCGAATCCTTCCAAAAGTTACCAAAAGATACTCTGACCTCCAAGATCCAGGCATCAGCTCCAAAGCCAAAAAAGGATTTTTACCTGGACCCAGGAGTTTCACCTGGGCCGCGTTGGCTGCAGTATATCAAGACTGCCTTTCTGGACAGTGGAATCGTGTATGTGGGAGGGGACAATAGCATTTCTCCTGGGCTGAGTCGGCCTGCCCCTTCCTATTGGAGAACAATTAGATGCTATGGAGAAACACGAGGTGCTCACCCAAATGGTTATCTGGAAGACAAAAACTTCTACTTTCCCACCCCGCCATTCCTGACTATTTTTTTTTTTTTTTCAACGTTTATTCTTGGGACAGAGAGAGACAGAGCATGAACGGGGGAGGGGCAGAGAGAGAGGGAGACACAGAATCGGAAACAGGCTCCAGGCTCTGAGCCATCAGCCCAGAGCCTGACGCGGGGCTCGAACTCACGGGCCGCGAGATCGTGACCTGGCTGAAGTCGGACGCTTAACCGACTGCGCCACCCAGGCGCCCCACCTGACTATTGTTTATATTAAAACGAATGTCCAATTCTTCAAAAAAATTCAAATAGCTGGTCCCCGGAAGGGAAGAGAATGTTGGAAGAGGGGAGATGTGGAACCACAGGAGGGGCAGGCCATTTGTTCTAGAGCATTCAGACCAATCAGATTTACTTTCCCTCCTGTTGGGCTACAGTTGAGAGACAAGGAGGTCGGCTTGGGGACGGGGTAGGGACAATGTGAGAGTTTGAAAGGAGGGGAGAAGAGGTGTGTATAAAAAAAGAAGAAGAAGAAGGAGATGCTAGATTACAGGGCAAACCCATCAAACTTCAATTTCCTCCTGATCTTGTCAGGGGCTGGTTTTGTCTGGTTTCATCTGGATCCTCTAGTTTCAAGAGGCTTTTACTTCCTGGTACAACTGGGCCCATCTGGGATCATCGGTGTTCTCTGGAATCTTCCCTAAAGGCTCAGGCCAGTGGCTGCCAGGGAATAAAAATCCATCTTCCACCTAAGTATACAGGTCACCCTGGCTTCCTCTGGCCCAGATGTTATGGTTCATCGTCGGATTTTCTTCCAAACCAGTTCCCAAGGGTGCTAATGAGGACAGACCAAGAGCAAACAATGAAGGAAAATCTTTCCTCACTTCATTTCCTTCTTACTTGTGTTTTAGAAAATAAAACTCACCATCGGCCGGATCCCAAATTCAGAGAAATTCCATGCTGTCGCCTGTACGTGCCCCTTAAAATACAAAGGTGTCGTATCTTGTCGACTGGGTGAGTCTAGACTGGAGAAGACCCTGAAGAGGAGTCCAGCCATTAAAAAGGGTCAACACCAACGAACTGGAGAGTCACACGCCAGGACCCACTGCTGAGGAGCAAGGGTGGGCCCTGGACTCTGCTGGGGCCCTGCCTCTCCCTCTCACCGCTGTGTGAGATAACACACATCGGCACACCTCTCTGATTTTCCGTACCTACCCCTTAACGGCGGGGAAAACTATCACCTCTCCGGCTATTCATCAGGGATGCTGAGAGGGTCGAGGGGGATAATGACTGTGGAACGCAGAGAAAATGTAAGGCCTTGTTAGCTCAGACGTTGTCCCACACACCACAGAGATTGTTAAGTCCCTCATCTGAAATGCACTGTGTGTTCTCTGAGGTCATGGTCCGCACAATCCCTTCTTTGTTAGGGAACATACAGTTGGAAACGCTCATTCCAGGAAGGCAAGATTCCCGAGAGACGTGATACCATATCAGCCTTCCCAAACACCTCCCCCTATTCATCACACCCACCCATGGTCCAAAATGCTGAGGCAGGGCGGCCCCTTGGCTTCAATAATCATCTGGTTTTCTTAAAGACCCAGAAACTATTCTAGAAGTTGAAGCGGTTTTAGGTCGCCTACAGCAAAGGTCTGCTTTCTCTACAAGTAATAAGGCAACAACGTAGCACTTGTACATTTGAAAGGTCGTAACTGATTGGCGCATTAACTAATTGATCCTACAAGGCCAAAAACGTCAAATCTTTTTTCATAAGTAGGAAGACAAAGGCAGCGAAAGGACTAATCGAATCCGGGAACGTTCGAGCAAAAGGAGGCTTCAGAAAATGTATCTTACTATGCTGTCATTTTTGTCCAGGAAGACGTCAAGGCCCCAAACATTTAATACAAACAAACAAAACAGAAGCAGACTCATACATACAGCGAACAAAATGGTGGCTGCAGAGTGGAGGTGATGGGGGGGGGGGGGGGACAGGCAAAGTAGGTGAAGGAGATTAAGAGGTACAACCCTCCAGTTATAAAATAGGGAATGAAAAATCCAGCATGAGGAATTTGGTCAATAACATTGCAATAACATTGCATGATGTCAGATGGTGACTCCATTTATGTGGTACGCATGGCATAATGTATAGAACTGTTGAATCACTAGGTTGGACACCTGAAACTCATATACCATGCTATGTTTTAAAAAAATAATAATAGTGACAATATACTTCCTTTGTAGTTCCCAGTTTCATAGCTGTTTAGTGACAGACCAAGAATCTAAAACCAGCTCTGAGAAACAGATGTCCTGCTCCTCACTTTGTATTTGGATTTAGGTTTGAAAAGACCTTGTGCAGATAGAAGAAACATTCAAATACAGTTCATTTTCTGTTTTCCAGATTGTACAGAACATATACAAATTTTTAGTTTACTGTTCCTTTTTTTAAAAAAAATGTTTTAATGCTTATTATTTTTGAGAGGGAGACAGAGACAGAGAGCAAGCAGGGGAGGGGCAGAGAGAGAGGGAGACCCAGCATTGAAAGCAGGCTCCAGGTTCTGAGCTGTCAGCACAGAACCCAACGTGGGGCTCTAACTCACAAGCTGTGAGATCGTGACCTGAGTGGAAGCTGGACGCTTAACCAACTGAGCCACCCAGGTGCCCCTTACTGTTTCTTTTTTAAAGCTGGATTGAAGTTAAGACTTTGCGTTTTTTCTAGCTTTATTAAAATGTAATTGACATATAGCACTGTATCAGTTTAAGGTGTGCAACATAATGTACAACCTTATGCAACCTCCTGTTTCGACTTCCCAGAAATTTGTCCTACAGAACTACTCACACAAATATACAAAAATGATTTTTTAATGCTCACTGTAGCATTGTCTGTAATAATACAAAAATTCTTCAGGGATTGCTTCATTGGGATGACCTCATGTAATTCAAAACTCTGCAGGTGTTAACTGTTCTGTATGTGCAGTCATGGAAAGATGTTCACAATATAGTAAGAATGAAAGAAGCAAGTTGCAGAACAGTAGGCATAACATTGTCCCATTTTCGCAAAACTAAAGTATTGGTATTCGTGTATATGTATGTGCGTGTACACAACTTTCCCAGCTCTAATAAAAAATACCTACCTTGAAGGCTTGTTATGAGGTTTAAATGGGTGACATTCGTACAGCACCTAGCTCACTGCCTGATAGGTCGTGAGCACTCAGTCAATGTTAGGTCTGCTGCTGCTTTGATAATGCCTTTTTGTTCAGTCTTGATGAACTTAGATCTAGTTCTTAATAAGAACCATCTCTGAAAAGTAGGACCAAGATTGGCCATGTGGGGGAGGCATTTCTGTAACGTTTGAAATTTTTTTTTTTTTTTTTGCAGTGAGCATGTCACTTTTATTAAAAACAAAATAGAAGTGTGGAAAATAAATAAATTTTATGTATTTACATAAATTTATGTTTATTAGATAAATATATACTTATATGAGCATATTTTTTTGCAGTGAGCCTGTCACTTTTATTAAAAACAATAGAAGTGTGGAAAATAAATAAATTTTATATATTTACATAAATTTATGTTTATTAGATAAATATATACTTATATAAGCATATTTTTTTGCAATGAGCATGTCACTTTTAAATTTTTTTTTTTCAACGTTTATTTATTTTTGGGACAGAGAGAGACAGAGCATGAACGGGGGAGGGGCAGAGAGAGAGGGAGACACAGAATCGGAAACAGGCTCCAGGCTCTGAGCCATCATCCCAGAGCCTGACGCGGGGCTCGAACTCACGGACCGCGAGATCGTGACCTAGCTGAAGTCGGACGCTTAACTGACTGCGCCACCCAGGCGCCCCGAGCATGTCACTTTTATTAAAAACAATAGAAGTGTGGAAAATAAGTAATATAAATAAATATATATAAATATAAATAAATTTTATATATTTATATAAATTTATGTTTATTAGATAAAGATATACTTATATAAGCATATATTTGCTATATAAATATATTTTATATATTTACTATAGATATTTATATTTTTATAATAAATATAAATTTAAATAATATATTTTAAATAAATATATGATAAGTATATAATACCTTTAATAATATATAATAAATATATAATGGTGCATTTTAAATACATGTCTAAATAAATTATATATATATATAAGCTATATAAAATATATTTTATAATTACTGTAAGTAAATTATTATAAATTATTATAGATTATAATTATGATAGATTATAATTATTATAAATTATTATATATAAGCTATATAAAATATATTTTATAATTATTATAAATTATGTATAAATTACATACATATATATAAATTTTAAATCTTTATAGGTAAGAAACCAAGACACCTCAGTAAAAGAAATACAAAACCATTAATGTCAAACTATCAGGCAACCAACAATGTGGGTGGACACATGGCTTTGAAGCCCATTTTTGGTTGGAAAGTCTACACCAAGAGACATCTGGGTGGCTCAGTTGGTTAAGCATCCAACCTTGATTTTGGCTCAGATTGTGATGTCAAGGTCGCGAGATCGAGCCCCAACTTGGGCTCTGAGTGGAGCCTGCTTGGGATTCTCTCTCTTCCTCTCTCTCTGCCCTTCCCCCAATCTCCCTCTCCCCCCCCCCCCAAAAAAAAAGTCTACACTGGAATGCTAATAAAAACTAACATTAGATAGATGGGCAGACCTGGGCCACCAGGCCCTAAGCCCCTGATGGGATGAGCTAAATCCTTACCCACCTCATAGAACTCCTTGCTTCCACTTCTTTCTCAGGGGTGAGCCAGCAGCCGGCCCTCTCTCCCTCCCCAATGTTCTGCCTGCAACTGAATCAGTTGGGATGGTGGGGCTCGTTAGGAAGATTCTGCCTTGGGGCCCCTCCCGCATAAGGGCTTTCTTCCCAAAAGGAAGCCTCGGGGCGATTCCAAAGTTTCCCCGCCCACGACTCAACTGATTTTGATTCAGTAGGTCCAGGGTGTGGCCCTGGAATCTGCATTCTAATGGCCACTCCCAGATGATTCCACTACATAGGCGAGGGACACTTAAGGGGCATCACCCCCGGGGTTACAGGGGGAGGCACGTGTGTCTCCTGAGAGGCTGCAGAACACGCAACCTGGGTAGCTTAGTCGGTTGAGAGTCCGGCTCTTGACTTCAGCTCAGGTCATGATCTCAGAGTTTATGGGTTCAAGCCCCATGTCAGGCTCCGTGCTGGTAGTGCAGAGCCTGCTTGGGATTTTCTCTCCCTCTGTCTCTGACCTTTCCCCGCCCGAGTGCTCTCTGTCTCTGTCTCTCTTGCTCAAAATACATAAATAAACTTTAAAAAATAAAAAAGGCTACTCTATGACTCAGCAATTGCACTACTAGGCATTGATCCAAGGGATACAGGAGTGCTGTTTCGAAGGGACACATGCACCCCCATGTTTATAACAGCACTATCAACGATAGCCAAAGTATGGAAAGAGCCCAAATGTCCCTTGATGGATGAATGGATAAAGAAGATGTGGTTTATATATAAAATGGAATATTACTCGGCAATCAAAAAGAATGAAATCTTGCCATTTGCAACTACCTGGGCAGAACTAGAGGGTATTATGCTAAGTGAAACTAGTCAGAGAAAGACAAATGTCATATGACTTCACTCATATGTGGAATTTAAGATACAAAACAGATGAACAGAAGGGAAGGGAAGCAAAACTGATATAAAAACAAGGATGGGGACAAACCATAAGAGACTCAAATAAGGATTGTTGGAGGGGTTGTGGATGGGGAGATGGGCTCAATGGCCAAGAGGCAGTAAGGAAGACCCTTGTTGGGATAAGCGCTGGGTGTTATACATAGGGGTTGAATCACCGGAATCTTCTCCTGAAATCATTATTGCACTAAATGCCAACTAACTTGGATGTAAATTTAAGAATAAATAAATAGGGGCGCCTGGGTGGCGCAGTCGGTTAAGCGTCCGACTTCAGCCAGGTCACGATCTCGCGGTCCGTGAGTTCGAGCCCCGCGTCGGGCTCTGGGCTGACGGCTCGGAGCCTGGAGCCTGTTTCCGATTCTGTGTCTCCCTCTCTCTCTGCCCCTCCCCCGTTCATGCTCTGTCTCTCTCTGTCCCAAAAATAAATAAATGTTGAAAAAAAAATTTTTTTAATGATGTTAATCATCATCTTCCTAAAGCTTGCTAACACGTTCTCGCCTTCTTAAACTCTTCTTACTCGGGTCATGGCTCTGGGCATTCTTTCGCCACTCTGTGTATTTCCTAAAGAGTACTGAAACCCAGAAAACCCCTTCCTCCTACACAAAATGCTCCCGGACTGCTTGTGTTTATGCTGTGGGCCGGGAAAACAGATGACGCAGCTTGTTCTAAACATACATAAACTAGGGGCGCCTGGGGGGCTCAGTCGGTTAAGCGTCCGCCTTCGGCTCAGGTCATGATCTCACGGTTCGTGGGTTCGAGCCCCACATCGGGCTCTGTGCTGACAGCTCGGAGCCTGGAGCCTGCTTCGGATTCTGTGTCTCCCTCTCTCTCTGTGCCCCCCCCACCACTCACACTCTGTCTCCTTCTCCCTCAAAAATAAATAAACATTAAAAAAAAATTTTTTTAACCTACATAAACTAAGAGTTAATAGGCTACAGGTGTGAGAGATTTTGTGACCGAAGCCCATTAGTTTCTGGCCCGGGGTTCCATGACACTGATGTGGGATGCCCAGTTATCTTGATGGTGATGTGTGTGATATTGTCACCTGCTGGCCTGTTGGCTTCCAAATGTGTTCTGGGATAGGTGACATGGCCAGGAAAGTGACTGGAGGCCAAGTCCAATGACTCCATCAGAAAAATTAGAGAACAATTAACTACCAAACTGCCCAGTGTGGGCACGCTCCGGAGTCTTACCACAGCTTTGTAAGACCAGGGCCACCGCTATCCCTGTGTTTTGGATCTGGAAAGTACAGCACAGAGAAATTAAATAATTTATTCATGGCTAGCACGTGACAGAGCCAGAATTTAAACCAGACAGATTGCCTCTGGAGGCCGCAAGCCGAACTCTACACCACGCCAAAAGCCTCCTGGAGGAGGAGGTGGCTTGAGATCAGAAAGAGGATAATCCCTGGGGCGCAGTGATGTAGACAGGGGCGAGCCTGGAGCGCGCTTTCCCAGTGAAAACAGGGAATGTGTGGAATGACTCAAGTTTTCTCATCCGGCACTGATTTCAATAATATCCATTCATCTTCTGGGCCGCTCGCCCAGGAGAACCTTAAAAGTCCACACCGTATGTTCCAGGAACCAGGAGAATTCTCTGGAGGCTCCTGTCATGACTGGTTAGCATTTTTTACACCTCTCCTTTTAGATGGCCATCTGGCTCCGTATAACATTCTAGTTAACAAGCAATTAATGCACAGCTCCAATGACACAGGCTGTTAGGCTGGTCCCCAGGATGGAAGATGAGTAATAAAGAATCCTTGACTTTGCAAGCCTTGTCATCAAGTGGGGGTAATACACACATAGAGAGAGAGAACTACAAGGCAAGTCCAATGAGCCTAAATCCTTGGTTAAAGTACAAATTCAGTGTCAAATGAGTAAACAAATTTAAAGACTAATCCTATAGAATAGCTTTGGGAAAGCTTCATATGAAGGGTGGCTTTTCTTTTTTTGCAGGTGTAGGGGGTGAAACTTTTCATCTGGCCAAAACCCCAATGGACAGCCATCACAATATAATTGGCAGGACCAAAAGAGTTCTCAAGGTCCTGTAGAAACCCTGAATCGTTAGGCATTTTGAATTATCCCCTTTGAATTATCACCATCAGCACTTTCTGAGTACTTCTTGGATTCAGGGGACAGAGCCAAACACTGGTGATATTAACAAGAATAAAATATGTTACCTCGGGGAGGTGATAACCTAATTAAGGATATGGGTGTAAAAATTGCTTAGGGGTAAAAACTTCCCGAATAGGATCGAGATATATATTCACACAAAAACTTGTCCATGAATATTCATAGCACCATTATTCATAGTAGTCCAAAAGTGGAAATGTCCATCAACTGATGTAGGAATAAGATATGATATATACGTATAATGGAGTATGATTTAGCCATAAAAAGGAATGAAGTACGGATGTGCGCTACAACACGAATGAACCTTCAAACATTATTCTAAGCGAAAGAAACCAGTCACAAAAGGGCCTATATTATATGATTCTGTATATAGGAAATTCCCGGAATAGACACGGTGACACAGACAGAAAGTCGACGAAGGGAGGAGGGAAGATGGGGGATGGTGCTTACGGATACCGATGGCGTTTCTTTTCGGGGCGGTGAACGTTTTTTTGTTGTACAGCTCTGTGGATATACTAAAAACCACTGGATTGTACACTTTAAAAAAGGTAAATTTTGTGATATGTAAATTACATCTCTATAAAAATATATAAAAATAAATTTCACTCATAGATTCTAAGTGGGGTGGGGAAATCGAATGCCAAGGCATCCCCCCCACCAACCTCGAAGATAGGCTTCATTTATAGTTAATGAAGAATAAAGGCAGGAGCAGTCTTCCCCATGGACTGATTTAGCAGCCTTTTCTAAAACATTACTTCATGTGAAGATGGTAAGGGCACCCCCAGTGTAAGAAACAGTGGATTACCAGAGTAATAATACTCTTTAACTTCCTTAGAGGTGATAATTCTTATTATCAACCAATCTTAAAATGAAAGTACCTCAAGGACCAGAGAACCTGCTTGTACTGCAAAGACCAGAGAACCTGCTTAAAGACTCATTCGGACTAAAGTGTAAATACCTATATGAGTCTTAGAGCAGAAAAATGGTGGAGGAGGACAGGAGAGCACCCAGCTACCTAGAAGGGTCAGATATGCAGTGCCAGACCACAGAAAAAGAGGAAAGATACCGATAAATCATCCAAGACAAACTATTTCTCAATTTATCAATAGCCGAGTAGTTCTCGATACCGTCTAAAGGAGCTAAAAGTTATATGCCCTCCTCTAAAGACTTCCAGGAATTGTTTTGAAAACATAACTGCCTTTTCGCTCAGAGTCGTATGTAGGACTGAAAGGATTTCTCAGGCTCGAAAGAGAGGTAACTCCTTGATCAAATGTGATTTGCCTTATATACTAATCTGATCCGGTTTTCTCATAAACTGTCTTGCAATCCCCTTATTTTTACCACCACCCCCCCCCCAAAAAAAATACACGAAATGTAACACTATAGGCGAAAGGTCTTCACAGAGCCTGAACAATGACCCAGTCGTGAGGGCCAACTAGCAGGTGAGAAGCTCAAGCAACGAGCTAAGCAGAGGAGGAGTAGGGCTTGAAGTCATGGGGGAGATTTAGGAAGGACTTGGTCTTAACCAGTTGCAGACGGCTAGCAAGCTGCTGCCGGCTCAAATCAGCCTGCATGCTGTAATCCCGCTTTTCTTTAATTAATATCTCACACTTCCAAACAAAGTGGGTGAAATCGTGGAGAAGTCTGCCAGGAATCCTCTCGGCTTACATAAGCCAAACTTGAGCTGGGCTGCGGATTTATTAGGCAGTGCTGTGAACATTTTTAATGCGGCATTTATTTACTGAGCTGTATAAATAGATTCGATACTAGCGTCACCATCAGTTTAGGAAAGATGCCTCACTTCATACGGTCTTGCGGTGGCTGTGAGGCATGTGTACGGTATTCGGTGCTTCGGAGCATTTTCGTAGCCACCCCCCGCCTCCCGCCATCCTTCTCCCATTTTGCTGACTTTGAGAACGGAGCCAACAGCCCTGATCGTTGAGACTGTAGCAGAGCGGCCTGATTAACTCTCTACGATCCAGGAATTAAAGGAAAAGTAAGAGTAAAGCAAACCCCAGCGCTGGGAGCACTTTTCATGGAGCATTTACTCACTCGGCAAACGCTCGGCCCACAAGGTCCAGCCTCCAACCAAATGTCAGCTCTCTCCGTCTCTCAGGTGCTCATTGCCCATCCATGTCTCTGCCTCACGTGGTACCTAATTCCTCTGTGGCCGGTCCATCTATTAAGGGTAGTTGTCAATCTATATGTTATTCCCCTGTAAGTCTTGATTCTTTGCAAGCAAGCTGTATCTTGATCACTTGTATGTTGTTAGGGTCCTTAAGAGTGCTCAGAATAATAATAAATGCATTTTGATTTTTTTTTTAACATTTGTTCATTTTTGAAAGGCAGAGAGAGACAGAGCGCGAATGGGGGAGGGGCAGAGAGAGAGGGAGACACAGAAACAGAAGCAGGCTCCAGGCTCCGAGCCGTCAGCACAGAGCCCGACGCGGGGCTCGAACTCACGGACCATGAGATGATGACCTGAGTGGAAGTCGGCCGCTTAACCGACTGAGCCACCCAGGCGCCCCAATAAATGCATTTTGATTTGCGGTGAAATACAAGGTTACCGTCTCACGGTGTGAACTCCCCCAAAGTGCAGCTACAGGGCCCACGGGACACAACGTCTCCACTTGGTTTTGGTTACAAAGATGAGTTCTTAGGCTACGTAGGTCACAGACTCTTGGGAGAAAAGAGTTCTGACGTCCGCGGTTAGCAAATGCCCTCTGCTGGGCCCTAAGTCAGCAAACAAGTGTTTATTCTGTGCTGCTTGATACAGGCTGGGAGCTTAGAAGCTGTAGAAGGTTCCTTCTTTATTCTTACAGTCATAGAAAGGAACGGAAAGGGGTTGGTTTTCATTTTTTGTTTTTGTGTTGGAGCACCTGTTCAACAAAGCGAGGCGCTGCACGGGGCTTTATGTATATTATTCCATTTAACCTTCCAAACAACCTTCGGGCTAAGTGCTGTGACTTTACGCATGAAAAACCTTGTTTTACAGGTGACAACGATGAGGCCCACAGAGGTTAAGTAATTGTCGCAAGGTCAATTGGGCCTCGACTACAGCATCTATAAAATGGAAATAATGCTACCTTTTTGGACAAATGATAACTAATCTTTTAAGGAACGCTGGTAACCCTTAGGCCTATCATTCTAGATCCACTCAAGGGGATGTGACTAATCACCATGAGACAAGTGCGTAACATAAGAATGTATTTAAGTGCTGAAATCTACCACACAAACAGCAGGCAATTCAGGATTTCGGAGGAAAAAGAGGTGCATCCAAGCTAACATCCAAGGCCAGTTGGAACAGACCAGGCTTAAACTGGAACGAAAGGGATGAATAACATTTAGAAAGACGAGGGAGAAAGTAGGTTGAGCTAAGGGAGAAAGGTGAGTTTGAAATGAGCATGATAGTGAGAATGTCACTGCACGTAATAATAATCAAAAATATCGTTTATCGTGTGTTTGCTGTTACAGCAGGAATTGTGCCAAGCACTTTGTTGGCATAATTTCGTTTAATCTTCCCACTAATCTTGCAGATTACCTCTTTGGTTACCTCTGTTATACTCACGAGAAAACGGAGGAGCAGAGGAGTGAGGTGATTTGCTCAGGGTCACATAGTTAAGTTGCAGAAACGAGTCTGACGAGCCCGGAAAGAGGGCACACCTTGGAGAGAGGTTACGAGAAGTGTACGGAAAGCCAGGATGATAGGCCTACGTGAGCTGATTTTCCCCACAGAATGTTAAGAAATGCAATACCTTAGAGATACCTCCTCCAAATTCCTAAAACTCGTCCTACCTTTTGATGGAACAGCAAATCCTTCTCAATTGATTTGACCTTTTCTGGGTATTGACTGTATCATTTTCGCCAATGTCAATAGATTTCATGTTTTGTTTTTATATCCTGATGTGAGCACGAAATCAAGGTGGTTTCCAATAGCCACTTTCCCTTTTGAGAAATTATCGTTTCTTCCCCCTTTTCAAGTTAATATCTAGAAAAATGTTTTTACTGATTAATTTGTCTATTATTCCACGTTGAAAGACAACAAGGAGAGCTTGGCTGGTCAATGAATAAGCAGATTTATTTCCTTAATCCAATCTGGTAAACAGCAGTCACATGAATCATTTTATAGAGAATATTTTACATGTCCTAAGGATTCTTTAGAGGAAGATAGCTCAAAGATAGAGATCTTTGTTTTATAGTCTAAATTTCTTTGAATTTCATTGTGTTTAACAAAGAGTCCTAAGTTTTATTATTACTGTAATATTTATAGATGCATTTCTTATGTGCCTATTGGCATTTTTTCCCTCTTTCTCTTTCTCCCACGCTTTTAACTTTCTTCTCTGCTCCTTGAGCTCTTTAACTAACAACCAGCTCTCTATGTGTTACTGCATCAGAAAATTTCTAGGCGGGAGGCTTTGGCTCTATCATATATTTGGTCCTGTGCTCCAAGCAATTCAAGAATTTAAAGCTAGACCTCTAATACAGAAATGACATGATAGAAGTCACTTTCTCGTATCCCTACGCAAAACAGAATCATCAAAAGCTGTGGCTATGTGGTTTGGGGGGGTCAAGAAGTGATCTGGCTTCAAATTAATCTACCTTCAATCATGGGCCCTTTTTGGTTCAGAAAAACCCACTCTTTAGGGGGGCGCCTGGGTGGCTTAGTCAGTTAAGCCTCTGACTCTTAATTTTGACTGAGGTCATGATCTCATGGTTCGTGGGACTGAGCCCTGTGTCGGGCTCTGTGCTGACAGTGTGACAGCACAGAGACCTGCTGTCTCTCTCTACATATATATATATATATATATATGCCTGGCTCTCAAAATAAATACTTATTAAAAAAGAAAAACCCACTCTTTAGATGACCATTAGTTTGAAGCATCCATTCCTACTTTTATTCATCCATAGTGGCAAAGATTCAGTTGACCCGTCGCCCAACTTCACAGCATGTATGTTATGCCTTCGAGGTTGGGCATCCCAGCCATTGGCAGGAGTTTGTGCCCAGAGCGCCTGGCAGGAAGAAATCACTCGAAGACTCAGTAGTCATCAGGTGAGGTTGCTACTATCACACGCTACGTTGACTTTCTCGAGACACCAGTAATGAGAAGCCAAACTGAATACCCTGCACAACCAGAAGTCTTTTCAGATGGGAAAATTGTGGATCCTGTGGCCCTCGGTGTGAAGATTACTGCCTGGACAGGAAGTAAAATGTGTTGAAGGTCAGCATTTAGGGACGTCCGGGTGGCTCAGTTTGTTGGCTCTTGGTTTCCGCTCGGGTTACAATCCCAGGGGCGTGGGATCAAGACTCTCTCTCCCTCTGCCCCTCCCCGGCTTGCGTGTGGACTCTCTTTCTCTCTCTCTCTCTCAAAAAAGAAAGAAAGAAAGTCAGCATTTAACAATAATCACTGCCCTCACTCTGAGGAATACGTGTGGACAGAGGAAGGTGAGGCGAGGCAGTGAGAAGCACCCTCCCTGTATCCTCTCCTTGGGTGCCCAACGCCCCCTGCTGGCCTCGTGTGGAAATTCAGCCACACAGTCTCCAACTTCGCTACTTGAGTCCCGGTTGGGTGGGGGCTGCCTAGAGCAAGCTTAGCCAATTGCTGTCAACTCACCTGGCACTTGAGGGGGCCCCGTATTAAAATACTTAACCGGAGCATCTTAATAGAATATAAATCTATTACAAAACCGCATGGAAAATTACGCAGGTCGCACTTAATTTTGAAAATGACCGGCAAGTGCAAAGGAACCGTGCAGCATTTCTCCCTACGTTAACCGCTTTGCGTTTCGGGTCTGAAACCAAACTTAATCATTATGGCAGGACTGAATGGCAACATGTCTATGTGTTCAGTCATGTCGATTCTTTTCCAGATTAACATTTGCCAAGAAATGTAGAACGCTACACTTAAGATGGAAGTCACAGTCCAGTGCAACTCTACCGATGTGTATTGAATACCTATTGTGTGCAAGACACCCTGAAGCTAGAAAAGTGGATGAAATATAACCCTTCTTTAAATTTGCGTTGCAAATTGTCAAGGTGAGCACCCACCTAGAAACACATGGACTGAAGATGGGGGAAACAGAAACCGACGTCAAAGCTGAAATCCCTTCCTTAGTCCCAAATTGATGATCAACTTCAACCTGAAAGTGGGGGTTAAGATCCAAGGTTTTGGTGTGTTTTTTTTTTTTTAATTTTTATAACGTTTTATTTATTTTCGAGAGACAGAGCACGAGTGGGGGAGGGGCAGAGAGAGAGAGGGAGACACAGAATCTGAAGCAGGCTCCAGGTTCCAAGCTGTCAGCACAGAGCCGGATGTGGGGCTCGAACCCATGAACTGCAAGATCGTGACCTGAGCCGAAGTTAGATGCTTAACCGACTGAGCCACCCACGTGCCCTAAGATCCAAGTTTTAAATGCTCTCTAACCTTGGTAAATCCTCTAAGTTTCCAATCCTGGGTACTTGTTGGCCAATTTGTACCTGTTGAAGAAAAGCCATTGGTTCAACAAATATTTCCAGCACCAATTATGTTCCAAGTACTATTCAAGGCACCAGAGCTACAACAATAAACAAAAGAAGCAAAAATCGCTGTTCTCGTGGAGCTTACATTTTGGTAAAATCATCCACTCCAGCATAGAAATTATAATAATAGATGTGTTTTCCATACAAAGTTGACAGAGACTATATATTTTCTACCAATTTTTTTTTTTTTTTAGGACTGACATCTGAATTGAAAATAAACTAAAGAATCTGGATACTGGTTATTAATAATACCCGTATTTTAAAAATTAATAATGTATGTATTTTTAGTTATCACCATCCTATTGGTGAAATAGATCTATTTTTAATTGTTTAAAATATTAAATCTACTTAACACGCTAGCCATATCAAAACACTTTCATAAATTTTCCATTACTCCTAAAGTCTTGGGTCTTGCTGGATGTGGTTTCTGCAGCCAGTGTAATCTTGGCTTTCCCTTCCTGACAAATGTAATCTCTTGAATAACATGTTTTTGTCCTGAGAAGTAGTAATCCCACATGTGTAGCCTTGTAAAGACCTAAGATATTTTTCACTTCATAATTTTGCCGCATTTCTGCAAGGTAGCTGGAATGGGTCAGACATTTCCTAGCAACATCTTTCGGATATAAAGAGCTCTGAATTTCACATTCAAAGGATACAGTGCACCGTTTGAAGGGAAAAGAGGGTTTGCATCTATCAAAAGAACTAAAAAGCGGGTAATGTTGCCAGTGAATTCAACAGTAGGGTTCCCAAGGCAGCGGAGTATTGGTGAACCATAAAACATCTGGATTGAGTTGGAACTCTGCCCCTGACTCACTGTGCAACCTGACATGGGTGGCAGGGTCTCTGGTTCCCCACCCCCTCCATTTCAAGCCTATGTCTGGCCTCCAAATAATAAGCCTTCCCTCCTGAACAAATTGATATTTGAGTCGAGTAGATTGGATCTCTGTGAGTAATCCCGTTTGGTTTAAAATAGAACCAGGTGGAACAATTCATCTTAGCAGATAGCATTTTGGTTGATAAATCAACACTGATCTCAGGAATTTAGAGCTGGCTGTCTACTTTTCAGGACCAAAGGGCACTGAAATGATTTCCTCCCGTGTACAAAATGATTTTAGCAGATGTTTACAAAGTCACATGACCTACCTCCCCAAGGTCTGTTCTGGGTGATCAGAATTGGAATCTTGCCTAATCCAAAAGTATAATATTCGGAAATTCACAGGGCTATAATCTAATCCTGTAAATAAGACAAGGATGAGACTGGGCTGGTGGACTGTTTTTAGACTATTTCACGATCACATCCCCCTAGTTTTGCAACTTATTTCTTCAGGCATGAGAACAAATCATTGCACAATATTTTCAGAACTTCAGTAAGGTTGAAATCAGGCAATAAGACTAAAACCAACTGAATTTGCTTTGCCTCTCTCTCACATTTCCTTATTTTTTTGTAAGAGTTCTATTTTTTAGACACATTTTAAGTTCAGGGGAAATTTCAGATTCATTTTATTGAGGAATAGGTTATAGTATATAATTTTTTTGTCCCGCAGTAAATATTGCCATTGAGGCTAACAGTGACAATTCTCCCCCACCAGACTGGGAAAATATTCCTTAACAAGAGTGTGAATTTTTTGTGTGTTCTTAAAATCTTTAAAGCTAAGAAAAGGCCTAAGGGCTGAAAGATACCAGGTGGGTTTTTTGATTTTTGGTTTGGGTTTAGGTTTTGTTTTTGTTTTTTTTTCTAGAAAGTTCACACAGTACAGGAGAAGATACCCCAGCTACAGTATCCTTGATAGGAGGGACTCCAGCAGGTCAAAGGCTAAAGGCCTTGTAGGTACAGGTGATGATACAAGATTCTGGCATTCTGTCCTGACAAGATACAAGGTATCCCAATAAGTCTGCCATGTTTTCCTTTGGGTTTGAGATTGGGTTGGCTATGGGGACACTTCCTAACCTGCAGGCATATGGAATATCTCCTGGGAACAGAGGATAAATATTTACTTATTCTAACAGATGTTCTGTGAATCATTTGTTCACTTCACTTCCAAGAACATCAAACCTTTATTCCCATTCCCTTGCAATTTATGAACATACGCAGGATCTATACGTGAGGTGACAGTGATATGTGAGTGGTAAGTATTTGCATGTTTAAATCATTATTTTCTCCTTCTGCAAATTTCAGTTTTCTTCATGAGTGAACAAAAAGTCAGTCTCAGGTAAATTGTCTTTTTAATCTTCCTGCTTACAATAGTAAGAAAGCCTCTGATTTCTTTGTTTGTTTGTTTGTTTATTTATTTATTTTGAGAGAGAGCGAGAGCACATGTGTGCAGGCAGGGGAGGGGCAGAGAGAAAGGGGTAGAGACAGAGAATCCCAAGCAGGTTCCACGCTATCAGTGCAGAGCCCGACTCGGGGCTCAAACCCACACACTGTGAGATCATGACCTGAGCCGAAATCAAGAGTCGGTGGCTTAACCGACTGACCCACCCAGGCATCCCAAAAGCCTGTCATTTCTTAATCTAACAGGGACTCATGTGGTAAAGGAAGGTTAACTTTATAGGAACACTAATTTGAAATGCCAGGCTACCTCTCTGAATTATGCATTTTTCATAATTCACTTTATTTTTTAGTATTTGTTTATATCATAGGTGATAAATATGTGTGAGAAATAGTAGAGCTGACTCATTTTGGGCCGGATTCCTGTTTAGTCATGAGGAAAATCCTAAAAGTTTGCAGAGAAAAATAATTGATTTCATTGCTTCTTAACTCATAAAAGTCACATAAAGTAGAAATGAATTGCATTAAAGGTATGAAATAAATTGGAAAACTGGTCTAGATATGACAAAATGGCATATTTTTCACGGTTACATTAACCTTCCTAATTATTTCTGTACTAGTGAGATTTGACCGATAAGGTCAGTGGTTCCCAATCCTGGCTACATATGAGAATTCTCTGGTGAGCTTTTCAAAAAATACCAATGCATGAACCGCCTCCCAGACCAAATTGAAACAGAATCCCTAGTGGTGGGGCTTGGGCATCAGCATTTTTGGAAACATTCCATATGTTTCTAATATGCGACCAGAGTTGAGAATCACTGATTTACGCCTTCAGGAGAATCTGCCTCTAGAAACATGAATCATCACAGGGTCTATGTTCTGGAAGGTGCCACTGCAGACCTTCCACCAGCAGGTAGCAGCAGAGGAAAATAAAAAACCAGGCTGGATGCCAACTCTGGTTAAGAAAGCATTTGCCAATGCACGTTGGGCACCAAAAGGAAACTTTAAAGACTGAAGGACTTCTTAAAAATTATCCTCGAGGTTGTGTTACTTGGCTTTTTCTGAAACTTATACTTGGGTATGATATTTCGAAAATCCAGCACATGCAACCAAGGCAAGGGATATGAAAGTTTGGGAGATGGGGGAGGGGATGTGGAGGAAAAAAAAAAATCACCAAACAAAAAACTTTTCCTTCTCAAGGACTTCCTTGCCTCCAAAATATCTCAAGTTATTGGGAGACATATCTCTAGCCCTATTTATGTCTGTACTTACCTATGTTCTAACCCATCGGGACTTTGGAAAGAACTATGGCATTTACAATTGAAGGTGGAGGAATCTTGATGCCCTGGCAATGTGATCTTGGGCAAGTTCATCTCTGTAAGCCTCAGTTTCCTCATTTGTCAAATGGGGTTTGGGGGATGGAAAAAATAATGGAAATCCCAACCACATATAAAATTTTCACGTGTACAAGTGTTATTTTCTTCAATTAAAATTGGCTTTCGGGTGTATTGGAATTTCAAGGTCATTCTATCAACAATCATTTTTTGAGGGCCTCCGATGTACACAGCTTTATACTAAGGGCTGTGGTCTAATGCAGATCCTGACTCATTGTCAAGTATGGCTGAGAATACACAACATGTAGCCATTGTTCTAAATGCCTGTACCTACCTTGACTTTTTCTCAGTGTTTCAAGAACTAGCTAAAAAGGAGTTAATAGTTCAATTAAAGTTGCTTAAATGTGACTAAAATAGGACATTCTCTTCTCAGCAACTGGAAAGAACATTGCTGCATTTTAGACTGCTGGCTTCTGGAGAGCAGCCGAGTTTTAAAATGTTTATATCCCCATGTCCTCCTGCCCCAAAAGGCTTAATAAAGATTCTGGTTGGAATTAAATTTATAATATGGTGACTGGACATTTCATTTTTACTGAAATGTAGTCTAATCCCCTTAGAGTATTGTATTTCATCTGTGTAAATATCTACAATTTGCAGATGTCTGTCCCTGTGCCAACAAATTGCGAAAGACTGTTGATGATATTTGGCCTCCCAAGAGCTCACAGATTTGTTTACAAACTATAATCAGTATTATTTTCAAGATTTGCAATCAAAATTGTGAGCCTCAGAAGTCAGCTGCTTGGGCATTTCATAACACAAAGCCCGAGACTGATAAACTTGACTTGTGTTTGCATGCCTGATCTCCCCAACCGCACCATAGTTTCTGAGGGGCAGGCTCCAAGACTTCTGTTATATGTCTCATTCAGGGCAGATACTCGAAGATTCTTCATAAGGCATGGAGTACCAGAGCTAAAGGGAGTGTGGAACACCACCGGATCTAACATTCTCATCTCCGGACTGAGATCGAAAGACCCCAGGAAGTCCAACGACCTGCCCAAGGTAACTCAGTTAGTAGCAAGATGAGAATTTGCACCTAGGACTCCGAACTCCCAGATTCATCGGGTGGATTCATAAGAAACATCAAAAAGCTCAGAGAAGACTCAATAGTTTGAAAGGCTGCCACTGAGAAGGAATCAGAGGTATGGAGTCACCCTATTCCCCCAGTGTCCTGCTGGTCCCCTATGATGGAGGGACACTAGGTGGCAAGTGTGAGTAGCACACAAAGGCAGAATTGGTGGCATTCAGGGGCATATAAGGATACAGAAAAAAAGTAGGTGGATTGTTCTATCCCAGCCTGCCTCCAGGAACTTTCCGAGCTTGTCCAGACCTGGTTCTTGAAAGAGAACTAACTGGTTTACCAAAGCTCTGAGTCAGGGCTCTCAGGACATCTGCCCATATCAATCTGGATCTGGGAAGCAGGAGAGTGGGAAACAGATTTGTAAATAACAGTGCACCCAACATGCAAGAGGGCGATTGCTGTCCATCATGCATTTCAACGCAAGAGAGGCTCGGCTTTCATTTATATTGTTGGAATTTGGAGTCAGAACAAAACAGTATCAAGGATGCTACAGGATTCATTCTTGGCTTTTAAAATGCAGAGTGGCCACCCTTGTCCCCGTCATCCCCATCATGGCGGGAAAGGCCCAACGGCTAGCAGTGAAGTTTCCTCAGCGTTTCCTTACTCTAATGTAAGTAGGAAACACACATCTTTTATTGGATTGAAATCCACCCGTGGCTAGGATTTCAAAGGCTGACAAAACACAAGAACAGAGGGATGCCTTTGCGAATAATCCTCGTGTCATAGAGTGATTTCAGGCATTCCAGCGCTTGAAGTTTACAAAGTTAAATATCAATTTCAGCTATGTTACTTAATCCATGACAAGAAATCGCTGGGGTACAAAAACAGAAAGACAATTAGAATTGCAATGTGTGTCCCCTAGTGAAGACCGAGCGTGTGTGCTGGCACAACGCCCAGCAGAGGAGAGTTAGCAGAATAGCTAATACGGCTCTGCACTTGGGGTCAGAGAAGACTCGGTGTCTCCGGACTGAGGACTCCATAAATGTTCGATAATGGGTCTCAGGCTAAAAGCTAATTGTGCGTTGGGGCGCCTGGGTGGCTCAGTCGGTTGAGCTTCCGACTTCAGCTCAGGTCATGATCTCGCAGTCCGTGAGTTCGAGCCCCGCGTCAGGCTCTGTGCTGACAGCTCGGAGCCTGGAGCCTGCTTCAGATCCTGTGCCTCCCTCTCTCTCTGCCCCAACCCACTCGCATTCTGTCTCTGTCTCTCTCAAAAATAAACAAACATTAAAAAAAAACTTTTTTTTTAAATAAATAAAAGCTAATTGTGTGAAAAGTCACATCTCAGGTAGAGATCTAAAGCGAACATGTAAATTAGCATAGGCCCACGGATTTAGTCCTCAGATAAAATAAACCCAGACCAGGAGAATTGGGAACTCAATCAAACATTAGGAATAGATGGATGATTCTTCTCCAAATAGAAGACTACAACTATTAATGACTTCTCAGGAATGTGTGCTAGAATTAGTCCTAGGTTTTTATACATGATCCAGAATTGGAAACTCTGAGTCTGTGCATCATGCTAAGTTTTTCCAGAAGCTGAATGCCAAGTTAATAAGGACAAGTCATAGAAGAGCTTGCCAAGTTCTGAGAGCCACCAGAAGGGAAATAGACAGTTTCAACGTCGGCAGCCATACTTGAAGACTTGGGGGACCCAGCTACCACTGAGACCACAGGAAAGTTGTAACGCGGGCTGAACGTGCTGCCGCTGAAAACAAATGCCCACAAGACGTCATGTCCTCAGGAAGGGATGTGCAAGCCAGCTCTTCACAAGCTGCAAGGCGCTCAGACACTGTCAGGCAGTCTCAATGCCACGTTCCAAGGCGCGCTGCAGAGGGTTCAGAGCTCATGAGAAGGGCCTGGGGGTGGGGGGCGGGTAGCTGTCCATATCTGGATTCCTACAGATGAAAGCCGTGGCAATGACCCACTACAAAGAGCCGGCTGGAAAAAAAAAAAAGGACATTGGGAATGTCTGAGGGACATCTCTAATCCATCGGAGAGCTACAGCATTGAAATCACATCCCCTGTGACAGGGGAGTTTTCCTCTCATTTTTACTCCCAAAGGTCATTTTTGGGCGCCTGGGTGGCTCAGTCCGTTAAGCGTCGGACTTTGGCTCAGGTCGTGATCTCGCGGTTTGTGAGTTCGAGGCCCGCGTCGGGCTCTGTGCTGACAGCTCAGAGCCTGGAGCCTGCTTCAGATTCTGTGTCCCCCTCTCTCTCTGCCCCACCCCTGCTGTGCTCTGTCTCTCTCTGTCTCTCAATAATAAACATTAAAAACAAATTTTTTTTTAAAGGTCATTTTTACACTGAATGAATTAGGGTCACACCTACCTGGACATTTTTTACTTAAGTTTCTTTAGGTTTCTGAGCGTCAACAATTGTATCGGGAGAGTATGGGGGGAGAAATTTTGGAGTTGGGCTTCTGAGAAATTGATGAATGGACTGATTTCCAAAGCAACGAGAAATTCAGAAATGACAAGAGGCGGGAGGAAAGTGATGTTTGGAAACCTAGTGGATTTTTCTTTCAAAATGCATAAGGTATGAATGATCAGCTATCTTCGTAAGAGCCTGATGACACAGAAAAAAAATTAAAGTAAATGGATAAAAATCTTACCTAGTGAGGAATGTTACAAATCATAAGCAGGTAGCTAACAACTACGTCCTCATTTTGTATCCCTTTTGGTAATGTTTTCTGGACATCGCTGATTTATCTTCCTTATCTGTGTATTTCCTTCCCAGGGAGAAGTAGAGCGAACAGCAGTAAGGAATCGTCAAGCATCTATCATGCCTCGGGGTCCCATGCTGCTTGCCGGCTACGTGTTTAGTTGTCCCCGAAGTGTGGTCATTGTTTTAAATACATGTTGCCCCTGCTACCCGAAAGTAGAGTGCCCCTGTGAAACCCTTTGTAAGCCAATATTGTAAAGCAAAGAGTCAACTACCATTCATATATATGGAAAACTTTTAAGCATTCCCAGATAGCCTCTCTTCCGCTTTTCTGATACCTTAGGACACATCTTGCCAACGGATGCACCGAATAAATGGAGGTGGAGCACAGGTGCTCACAGACACAGTTTGGAGCTCTGGAGGTTTCACACTGAGATGCTGAGAGTGGTTCCCGGGGAAGGCGGTTGGCGGGGCCTCATTCGCTGCTCAGGCGCGTGCTGCCTCTGTAAGGGCTTGCCTCTGTAATAGCTTGACTGCTATTTTCTCTTTTCATCTTTTTCCCTAAAAGCAAAAATCCTTTCCGGATTTCTTTTGGTTAGTGAAAGCAGGTACTCATGTGGGTCTTTCGAAAAAGCAAAGTGGTGGAATGAGAATTTTCAACAAGTGGGGAATACCTGCATTTATTTCGTTTCAAAATAATACAAAGTCTAATCAATTCGCTGCCCAACCAAAAAAAAAAAAAAAAAAATCAGGATAACAACAAAATACGGACTATTATATTTTTCCTCTTATTCTGCCTTTGTTTATTGCAAATTTGGGGAAACAAATTCACATCTTTGAACATGTGGAGCCCTCTGATAGCATTCCATCGCCCACAGCATGAACTCCTGTTTCTTTGTGACTGTCACCCAGGCCCCTTGTGCTGGTCACTGTCTTGAGCTCTCCACACTCCAATCGCTGATTTACAGTTAGCACCCAAAAGCCTCTAAGTTCTTTCTTCCATGCGATGTTTGCACATGCTGTTCCCTCTTCCTAGCCAGCCTTTTCTTCCTCTGCCTTTGCCGGCTGTGTTTTTCTCATCGTTAACCTCTTTAGAGAAAAGCAAAAAAAAAAAAAAAAAAAAAAAAAGTAGGGTCAATAGATAAGCAGTATTGTCAAAATCTGTCAGGATTGAGTAAAACCAGAGAACTAACTTATCAACATAAACCATTATAAATAAAAAACAGAACTGTTTTCTACTCATCACTTCACAAAGTGTTCCCTTAATGCACTCAAGGTGAATTATTGACTGCCAAAAAACTTCATCCTGGAGACCAAAAGTAGACTATCATTGACTGCTATCTTCTCAGAATGTTCGATTCTTCAATATCATTGTTTATTTAAAGATCCTCTTTTTGATAGACTTAGTTTGGTTTCAGTTTAAATGCATCTGAGAATCTTCATTCAACTCCTCTCCATGAAAAATGGAGTTTAACAAATAGGTCATTATGGGACATAACATGGAAAGCATATGGGGCTTTTCGTTGTTGTTGTTTATGTGTTCGTTGCCTTGAGTATTCTCAGATACCCGGTCTTCAGATGTATTCCTTGTTTTTGTTTCTCACCACACCGTCAGCAATCTGGGCCTCTCTGTCGGATCCTTACTTCCCTCCCCTTTGTGGGTCACTCACGACTGACTCCTGGAAGCTTCTGTATGTTGAGCCCACCAGAGAAAACCTGGTGGCGTGGGTTTGTATGATGGGGATAAGCCAGTCACCTGGTTAGGCACGAGATCCTGATGTTTTTCTGCCTTAGATTAGTGTTAAGCATCAACTGGCCATACAGCCTGAAAAACGGTGGGTCCTGAGCCGTGTGCCCTCCCAGAGGCAGTGAACGGTGCTTCCATGTGGAGAGAAGGCAGCTTTTGCTAGCAATTCACTGCAGTGCAGGCTGTGAAGGGACCCTTAACAAAGCCACTTCTTTACTGGACCTTTGTTTGCAGGAGCATCCTCTTTCTCCGGATACATACTTCCAGGCATAAGCTCCCAGCACGTGAGTTTCCAAGTTCTTCCGGTTTTAAGTGACCTATCGTGCTGGTGTCTTTTAGGCTGATACTGTGTCATAGCGATGCGGCCACTGTTTTCTCGTTCAGTATTTGTACACGTATATTTCTTTAACGTTTCCGGATGCCGTAGAGCTAAGCAACGCCCACATATCTTGGCTGATGGTTCAAATGCTAAAAAAGCGTTAAATTCTATCTTTTACAGAGAGAAAAACAGAGCTCTGAGTCCTATGGATTAGAGCAGTGGTTCACAAATTTTTATCGGCATTAAGAAGCGTCTGGGGCCCTTCCTCCTTAAATAGAAAAGCCAAAACCTAGGCCGACTGCAAATTCCCAGAATCCGCCCCTGAAGATACTGATTTAGGTTCAGGAATTCGTCCTGTTTGTTGTTGTTGTTGCTGTTGTTGATTGTTTGTTTGTTTCAAACTAGGGCCCCAGGTGATTCTGAGAAAGGCCCATGGACCATGCTCTGAGAAACCCTGGAATGAGGGAGAGCTGGTTGGGCTCTTCCCACCCACTTACTAAGCTGCCATCTGGAGTAATTTCTGTCTAAGTGCAGAGAGAAATCCATGAGGAGTTAAAAAGCCCTTTTGTGAGTGAACTAAGCATTACACAGCGGAAGTTTCTGGATGCCTCTGGAAGACATAAAGGCAAACGTTTTGTTTCAAAAACTGGTCTCATTTCATCATCTGGTTACCTTCTCCTTTCTCTCCTTTTTCCCCTTCCTGTTCTCCCCACTTCCTCCTTCTCTTCCCCCCTTTCCTCCTCCTGCCCCCTCCTTTCTCCTCTTCCTCTTCCCTTTCCTCATCTCTCCCCCTCCTCCTCCTCCTCCTCCTCCTCCTCCTCCTCTTTTTTTGGTTAATTTAGGGACTATATTCCTTTCTCCTCTCACCCAACCTCTTTTTCCGGAAGCTGTTGCACACTCTGTCAGGTGACTATTTTGAGAAGACACAATAGGTCAGTCTCAACTCCTGGCGGACCGTGGAGGGGAGATTCAGAACTTCCAAAAAGCCCAGAGGCCAGCATCTCGGCATGGGCTGGGAATAAGCCCCCTTTCTTATGTTTAAGATAGTTATGATAGGTGTGATGCAAAGTGGTGGAGAAATGCAGTAAAGGGCACACCCCCCACCTGCAACTCCACATGAACACCCCACCACCACCACCACCACCATTACCAGGCACAAGCACACCTACCACAGTCCACAGTCACCTGTCCCACCACATTCAAAACTGTCACACACAGGTGCTAAGACACTGCCTCCATGGAAACTTCCAGGACCTGATTATCAAGATTAGTAACCAGGGTAACAGAGCCTAGGAATGGAGCAGAGCTTTTGAAGTAGTTGGGGAATGTGAGGGTGGCAAGACAATTTAAGAGGTTGCTAACACAGACAAAGCTATTTACAAGCAAGGGCTTTCATTCTTTTATCGGTGAAGCAAACCAGCTGCCCTTTGGTCTTGACATTGTAATCTCACCAGTAAAAATGGCAGTTGGTTAACAACATCCTCTCTCACCGAGCCAGGAAATGATGAAAAAGTGTTTCCATGGACCCCTGTAGGGATAAACAGAGGGAAATGCTTATTATCTTTTGAACACTTAGCTGTTTGGGAAGAAAGGAGTGGCAAGAATGAGTGAACATTAACAATGGGGCTCGACTCCTTGGCAGTGTTTGTAGCCATGCTTTTTGTGGTTGAAAGCTGCTTCCAGAGAATAATCGGGAGAGGGACAAAGAGAGAGGGGGAGAGAGAGAGAGAGAGAGAAAAAAAAAAGCTACTCTTCTTTTCAAGGGCAGAATATCTCTGTCTCCTCCACTGAGGGCCATTGCCCAGTCTTGCCTCTCCTGATAAGGAATAGACCCATCTTCCACCTGGAAACCTGGCTATCTTAAGCCTGTAGAGGGAGTCCTGGATGCATGGAAAGGAATGGGGTCTGAAAGTTCTCTCCTTTGGGTAGAAACAAGTAGTTCTTACTCGAGGCCACTCAACTTGTGTATGTTTCAATCTCCAATTCTCCCCACAGCTACCTCAAAACCTCCAACACATCTTGCCCTTTGATGCCTCTTGGACCATCACTTTCTTCTACGTGCAGGGGAGGAGAAGGTACTGCAACACACTCTCCGCCCATGGAATCGCCAAAGCTGTTCCATAGTTCTGCCAAAGCCTATTAAGGCAATGCGTCGCTCAGTTAAATCTGGAAACTGCAGTTCTGAACCATGAGTCATTATTTGGCAATGGATGTAATATATAGGTCTTACCCATGATCTGTATCGACACCTTGTTTATTGCAATGAATAATCGTCGTCTGTTCTGCTCCTGTGTGTTCACTATTAAAGAATTAACGTACTCTGCTCTCTCTTTCCATCCTTTATTGACTTGATGTTTTGTTGCTATGGGCACCTGCCTCTATTTGGGAGTTAATACCATTATAAGGGACTGATTTCCCATCGCTTCACCTCCATGGTCCCATACCCAGGCTGGGGAAGTTCTGCTGTTCACATATAAGAAAAAAAATAGATAAATATTACGTAATAAATGCACAAAATAAATTGGCCCAAAACATTTTCTCACCTGATATATGTTACCATTACAGAACAGATCCATTGTAATAATTGGCTTGACAAATATCATCGCGTCCAAGCTCTAGAAAAGCATGAAACACTCTGGAGAAAAACAAATAGAAAAAAAAAAAAGCAACTGAGCTAAAAGACTCACAGAATTATAGAGGCATGATCTAGAGATCAACCAGCTCTCTCACTGTCGTGGAGGAAACTGAGACCAGGTTTCATTAATTCAAAGAAATGAAATAATGTGCTTCAAGTCACAAAATTAGTGGCAGAACCAGGTCTAAATTATAGTTTCTGGACACTAAGCCAAAACTTTTCATCACTATGCCCGCTATGTGAGCAATATTTCTTCTCAAAGAGCCCTACATTAATTGTAGGTTGTATGATGGTGATTTCTGCAGAGCTAACCCCTGGCTCCTCAGATCAGCATGAAGAGTGTTAGTGTTCCCAGCTCACATGGGTAATTTTGTTAGGTGCTTAACTGGAACTGGAAAAACTCCCCTCTTCCTGGGGTTCGTGGCCATTCCAATCAAAAGATTTTCATCATTGAGGAACTATGGTGGAGTGTAGGTTCTTCATCCACTCATGTCCATTGCTAAGAGGTGCCGAAGACCTGCCATTTATTACTTTAGCTGCTCTTATCTGGGCTGCTCTAACAGAGACCACCACGCCCCTGTGGAATGCCGCTGTGGCTTTATTTCCAGAATTTTCAAGTGTGAAGACTAATCTCAGCTCATCCTGTTCCTCAGACCTCCTGTCAGTGACTGCCTGAGGTTTCTCATTTATTCACAGATGTATTGCACAAGTTGCTGGGGCCTGTATTTGCTATTGGTATTTATAGCACATATGTGGTACCCACCACCCAGAAGGTGCTCGGTGAAGTGTTGTTTGAATGAACGTTTTGATGAAAAAACAGGTGGCATACAATTAGAAGCATTTTGTTGGAACACAGTACATTCTACCACAAAACTATCTTGCCCTTAATATTCCTATGTCATTTTCCAAATCACTTATTGCTTCTAAGAGTTATTACAAAGAGAAAAGCATGAAAGGCAAGATGGGACAGATGACAGACTTCATGTGTTCAAGGAGAAGCAAGAAACAGGACAGGGTATTTATAAAGGAAAAGTAGTAATATTATGGAGCTGTGTGAGAGGAAGGATGGCTTGAGAGAGGAAAAAAGGGGGAAAGAGCTGAGAATATCCTTAGCCAAGAAAATTCGGGAAAATACACAATGCAAATGTCAATCAATAATCAAGAATATGAATGGCAGCTGGGGCACCTGGGTGGCTCAGTCGGTTAAGTTCTGACTTCCGCTCAGGTCGTGATCTCACGGTTTGTGAGTTCGAGCCCCACATAGGGCTCACAGCTGTCAGTACAGAGTCTGCTTTAGATTCTGTGTCTCCCTCTCTCTCTGCCCCTCCCCTGCTCACATTCTCTCTCTCTCTCTTTCTCTCTCAAAAATAAACATCAAAACAAAATTGAAAAAAGAACATGAATAGCAGCGTAATTTTTGTTTTTGTATGTTTTTAAAAATTGTTTAATGTTCATTTAGTTTTGAGAGAGAGAGAGAGAGAGAGAGACAGAATGCGAGCAGGTGAGAGGCAGAGAGAGAGGGAGACGGAATGTGAAGCAGGCTCCAGGCTCTGAGCTGTCAGCACAGAGCCCAACGCGGGGCTCGAACTCATGAACTGTGAGATCATGACCTGGGCCGAACTCAGATACTTAACCGACTGAGCCACCCAGACGCCGGCAGCTTAATTTTTAATGTTACGAAGTCTATTATTCTTTTCTGGATTTGTGTACGTGTGTGTCTTTACTGTAGGGAAGATGGAACCGACACACTGGAACTACGGATGTAACCATGCAGCAGGGAAAGCCAAGTGCTGGGAGGACTGGTTGTGGCAGCCACATTCTGAACCACCACAAACAAGTCCCTGTCAGCGTCCCGAGAGTGCACTGATTACCAGGGTGACCGAGTGGAAAAAGCTCCCTGCTGCCAGACGAGTGGCTGGAACGTTGACAAGAAGGTGACAAGGCAGCGGTCGGTACAAGTTCAGAGACCTATTGAAATCAAAGGGGGAAAAACTGAAAAGGAGGAAAAGATGGTAATCACTCCGTTAGTCTCCTTGGCCAGGTGAAATGGTTCCCATCTCCAATTCCCCTGTGTATCCTAAACCCCCCACTGGATGTCGCTAACAACCTCTCTGTCCTAAACGCAAAAGGTTGTTTTTCAGGACTGACCTTGATGCTTCCTGGGCAGCATTCCTCGCTGCCACAGATGCCAGATTTCCCCTCCCTTTTCTCAGCGGACTCCTTCTGATCCTTCTCCGTGGGCCCCCTGTCCTTTAATTGGGGGGCCGCTGGGAGGGCCCGTCCTGTCTTCTCGTCTTACCCAATATACTCTCCTAATGAAGTATTATTCCCTTTTCTGACTCGAGGCACCATCTTCATGCTGGTGATTCTCAAACCCATCTCAAGCCAAGATCCCACGGCCCTGGACACGCAGCTGTTCTCCGGCTGCCTTCACACGAAAGGGGAACCAGGAATCGATAACGCTACAAGTCTAAGCTCCTCTCTGGTCTCCCTCTACCCACGCTGGCCCTCCCGTTACTGCTCAGTGACCAGCCCATCTCTCACCCAAACGACCTCATCAGACTTCTGAGCCTCCTCTTTGAATTTTCCGTCTTCTTTAGATCACGAATACTTACTGATGTCAATATGTACCAGAAACTGTGCTCGGCGGGCCCTGGGATGGAGTAGTAAACGAGGTCAAAATAGTCCTTGCTTTCCAGGAGCTTACGGCATCCACACTTCTCAGTCCTACCACCCTTCCGGCTAACGCCATCCTGTTGTTCTTGAGACAGCCCCTTTCTCTCTACGGGACTGCTACTGTCCTGTGTTAGGTAGCCACCATTTCCGGCCTTGATTACCCCAATTGCTTCCTGACGCATTTCTGTGATTCCAGGCTTGCCTTTCCTAACCACTTGCACTGAGAGAAATCTGCCTAAAACCAGCTTTATCACACCGTGTCTGCTTAACACACTTCAGTGTGGCGCCTCACTGCTCCTAGAACAGAGGTAAAACCCATGAAATGGCTAAAGGGAAGGGCTTGGCCAACGCCAGTAGGAACCCTGGGAAGGAAGACAACACAGTATCCCTTCAAACCTAAAGTCTTTAAATATCCATTCAACGCTGTTAATCAGGAACAACGGATTCTATTAATAAAACTGGATATCCACTTACGTCTAAAGTTAGGAGTTTGCCATATGCATTGACTATAACACAGCGTTTTTTATGCATATGCGCTCCATACATATGCAAAAATGGATCCCGCTGTGCATATTGACATGTAACCTACTCTTTTTGTTTTCATATTGTGGATGTCTTTCCGTGTCATCAAACATCCTACCACATCACTTGATGACTGCACAGTGTTTTATCGAGTTGTTTCTCTGTTTTTTTAATTTGACCTCTTCCAAAGCGATGTATGCACAAGTTAAAAACAATCAAATAGCGGGGCGCCTGGGTGGCTCAGTCGGCTGAGCGTCCTCCTTTGGCTCAGGTCATGATCTGGTGGTCCGCGAGTTCAAGCCCCGCGTTGGGCTCTGTGCGGACAGCTCAGAGCGTGGAGCCTGCTCTGGATTGTGTGTCCCCCCCACCCCCGCTCTGTCCCTCTCCCGTTCATGCATTTTCTCTCTCTCTCTCAAAATAAATAAACATTAAAAATTTCTCGTAAGAAAAATAAAAACCATCAAATAGTACGAAAGCATTCATAATGAAAAGCAACAGCATCCTGTGCCACCTGTCCCCATTTCAGCACGGGTTTCTAGAAGCAGCCATTTAAGTCTATTTTAGTGGTTGTTTCTCCAAATTTGCCTCGGTATTCCCAAGTAATGTGGGTATCACACTTTTTTAATGGGTTCATCTATTTTATCAACTTGCAGTGTGAGGTAGTCAATCGTTCAACAACTGCATATTATTCACAGAGAGAGGCAGTGTTTCGGGCAGTGAGCAAAACAGACGAGATCGTTGCATTCATGAAACTTACATTCTAGGAGAAAGGCAATTATAAAGCAAATAACCAAATAAAGCAATTTAATATACTGCTTTGTGTTATAAAGAAAATAAAACATGTAGGGGCGCCTGGGTGGCTCAGTTGGTTAAGCTGCCCCCAACTCTTGATTTCGGCTCCAGATCATGATTTCACGGTTTGTGAGTTCAAGCCCCACATCAGGCTCTGCACTGTCGGGGCACAGCCCGCTTGGGATTCTCTCTCTCCCTCTCTCCCTGCCCCCTCCCCTGCTTGTGCTTTTTCTCGCTGTTTCTTGTGCGCATGCGCAAAATAAATGAATCCACCCCCCCCCCCCAAAAAAAAGAAATGAAAACATGTAATAGGGATTAAAAAGACTGACTTGAGGTAGGGTGGACGAGAAACATTCCTCTGAGGTGACAAGCTGAGTTGTACTGTAATGATCTAGGGCCAGCCCTAGTAATTAGGTGTATGTAACAGACCCTGTAACAGGGGTTTAAGCATGTGAAGTCTATTTTTTGCCTCATACAACACCCTGAGGGTAGGCCTTCCAGGGGACCAGGCTCCTTCTATTTTCTTGCTCCCCGTTTGCATGGTCTGAGATGGCTTCACCGCATCTGTGTTCCAAACAGCAAGATTGAGAAGGAGAAGGGCACGTCCTCTCTCTATAAGGGCACAACTCAGCCATTTCCCATCTCGTCTGCCTACATCCTTTTGGCTAGAACATAGTCACATAGACATACCTAGCTGCAAGAGAAACTTGAAATGTGGTTTCTATTCTGGGCAGCCATGAACCGAGCGGAAGTTCTATTTCTGTGGGAGAAGAGGACATCGGGTATCAGGAACCAACTTACTCTCTGCCAAAAGTACACTTTCCACAGAGAAAAGACCAAGGGCGAAGGCCCTGAAGAGGAAAGACCCTGACTCAGAAGAGAAAAAAGGCCGGTGGGATATAATGGTGGTTGCAGGAGGGAGAGTTGGAGGACATGAGATCAGGGAGGCTGACGGGGACTGGACAGTGTGGGGATTTCAGAACCACAGCAAGGAACTTTGCTTTTATTCTATCGGAAGCAATGGGAGAGTTTTCGGCAGGGAACTGGTTTAACCATTCTCGCTCACACCTTCCTCTTTCTCCATTCCTTAATAGCATCCTATCACTGATTTTGATTAAATCATTGATCGCTATTTATATCATCACAAATATGTAAACATTGTTCATCGCAGGACCACGCGGCGCACTAAGGTTTCCTTTCCTTTCTTGTACGGCTTTTCGTTTGCCTCAAGTTAACGGTATCATGAGTTTTTCACTTACATCATTATACACACACACAGGCACACACACACAAATACAGCTTCAGTTCATTCCAGATTCTCCACCCTACTACCTATCTGTTCCATCCCGTTTACTTTTTTCTGTCTTCCAGAAATTTCCCATTGAAATCGCTCACCCAGTGGCGAGATTATTCTCACGAATCGATTCCTTTTTAAGATCTTTACTGCCCCGTTAATGACTCTTGGGATGAAGAGGAGAAAAAATTAGCATGATCTATCCACCGATTTAATTGAAATTCCATCAACGTTTTAGCTGAAGGATTCTCTCCTTTTGCAATAACTTTTAACTTGGTGAATACGTTGAAAATGAGACACCCCCCCCCTTCCGACATTTTTGTGAGACAAAGAAAAGATTCAAAAGGCTTCCAATATGTCTTCGTCAAGTTGCTCCCTTGAATGTGACTGAATGCCAGGAGGGTATGATGAGCGGGCTTGGTTTTTAATCACTAGATTCCTCTTTCAACCCCCAGCTTGGACACTGCGCCTGCCCACACCATCCCATTTCCTCTTTAATAATGTATCATGATTTCTCAGTTGCTTTGCATATTCCTCTAGCCCTGTAAAGGCAGGCCTCTGTGTCTTGCTGGTTGGTTTTTGAATGGCTCAGCTTTTGGACCGCTGAATGAGCTTTGTGGACATTGGCTACTTCTTTTATGTATGGATGCTACCCACCTCAACCCGGAGAGGAAGACTTTCCTCAGAACTGTGTCTGATTTTTTTTTGACGATGTAAATGCCATTCTTTGCTTTATCTTCCCTCTGAGAATCCCAATTTTACTCATGTTTAAAAGTCCGCTTTGAATGCTACCTTGGTCCCTGAAGACCTTCCTAAGGCATCCAAGCCCCTTTCTCTGCCCCATGCAGTGTCTCACACTTAATTAGCATCCAGTAAATGTCTCCGGCATAACTAAATGAAGTCATCCAATGAGGATTCAAATAAACTTTCTAATGCTGTGTATTTTTAAAATTTCAAGCTTCTATCGTTAAATATTTAGCAGCTGACAAGCTAGCATGGTTAACATCAAGTGCCATTCCTAGCCTAGATGCAGACCCACAGCAAAAGATTTAACGTTGTCTTTGTCTGTTTATTTGGCACAGCAAGGATAATGTAACCAAACCCATCTGTTTCCTCTTGTCCAAGGATTTCGAATGGTGACAAAAGGAACTTTATGCTGAACTTCCAATGACTCCCGACTCGTCTCACCTGTTCTTTGTCAGAAACTTGTTAAAAATTTTAATACAGACGAATAAATTACTAGGACACAACCTGGAAGAAGTGTAGCGTTCTTACATAAAAATCAACAGCTTTGAAGCAAAAAGATAAGTTTCTTGGCTGATTATTCTCATGACATGTGAATAGCTGGGTTGTTTAAAACAGTATGCTTTTATTATGTACTTAAAGGAAAGCTTGATGTTAGCCAGGAATTCTATGATTATGGGATTTAGGGCTAACCAGGCCCCAAATAAGTTACTGCATTATCCAGCTTTCAGACAAGATCTTAAATAACATGCTGCAATTTTAAAATGTAAAAACTAAAGATTTATGTTTATATATCACATCAACGTTATAGGCCCTTTTTATAGATGGTGTTGCTTATTCAAGGTCAGCTGGTGTTATCCACCCTGATAGGTATGTATGTACATATGTTTATTGTTTATTTTTGAGAGAGAGAGAGAGCAAACGGGGGAGGGGCAGAGAGAGGGGGAGACACAGAATCTGGAGCAGGCTCCAGGCTCTGAGCTGTCAGCACAGAGCCTGGCGTGGGGCTCCAACTTACGAACCGTGAGATCATGGCCTGAACCAAAGTCGGATGCTTAACCGACTAAGCCACCCCGGTGCCCCTCCACCCTGATATTTAAAACCCTCCTATATTACATCCTTCTAACTTATAATTATGATCGTTCTGCTTCCTTTCTGCAAGCTGAGGCAGTAGGTCTCTCTTACTTGCACTGCATATAACCACTTCATGAGACCTGGAATGCTGCTATGCATTTTAAACGTATCCCGTCACTAATTCAAATAATTCTCATTGAACCAAAATTGTAATCATTTTTTTTTAAAACGTTTATTTACTTTTGGGACAGAGAGAGACAGAGCATGAACGAGGGAGGGGCAGAGAGAGAGGGAGACACAGAATCGGAAACAGGCTCCAGGCTCCGAGCCATCAGCCCAGAGCCTGACGCGGGGCTCGAACTCACGGGCCGCGAGATCGTGACCTGGCTGAAGTCGGACGCTTAACCGACTGCGCCACCCAGGCGCCCCCAAAATTGTAATTATTAAGCAGCATCACTTTCTAGCAAATCAAAGCCAAAGGCTATAAAACTGACTGTTTTGCTTAGGCTTAATACATTTTAGAACTTTCATTTAGCTGAGCTTTCTGGATGGTGTCTTCTTTCAAAACGGTGACCCGGTGCCCACGATAATTAGTCACTAAGGAAATGCAAATAAAAACCACAATGAGATACCACCTCACCCTTGCCAAGATGGCTGTAATGAAAAAGGCAGACAACAACAAGTGCTGGTGAGAATGTGGAGAGCTTGGAACCCTCCTACGTTGTTAATGGGAATGTAAAGTGACAGAGCACTTTGGAAGACGGTTCAAACACAGTTTCCATAAGACTCAGCAATTCCACCTCTAGGCATATACCCAAGAGAAATGGAAGTATAGGGCCACACAAACACTTGTACAAAATGCCAACGGCAGCATTGTTCACAATGGCCGAAAAATGGAAACAACCCACACACGCACCAACAGAAGAATGGATGAACAAGTGTGGTGTTTTGAAACAACGGGATATTTTTGGTCATGGAAAGGAATAAAGTATCGATACATGCCACAACACGGATGAAGCTTGAAAGCATGATATTAAGTCAAAAAAGCCAATCACAAAGACCGCATGTGATATTCATTTTGTGTGAAATGTCCAGAATACGTAAATCTAAAGAGCCGGAAAGATTAGTTGCTGCCTAGGACGGGAGGAGGGGTGTAGGGCTGTTGGGGGGAGGGGGGAAGGCCCGGGGAGTAACTGCTGATCAATATGGGGTTTCTTGTAGGGTGATACAAATAATCTAAAATTGGTTGTGGTGATGGTTGCACAACTCTGTAAATATACTAAAACCATTGGACTGCACACTTTAAATGAGTGGATTATATGGTATGTGAGTATATCTCAATAAAGGTATTAAAAACAAAACATAAGAGTTCAGCACTCTTTGCGTGGATGAAAGGCACTCATAAAAAGAAACGGACTGATTGAGCAAAACAAGAGTTTTGGCTTTTACTCCCCTTCCAGACACTGTTGCTTTTCGTTCATTTACAATTTTATCTACTTATCCCATTTGATATGTAATCGGAGCTCAGAGGCTCAACAGGAAGCTCATAACAGTTCTTTTAAACAAACTTAAAAGTCAGTTTAATAACATTATCGAATAACGTATTAAAACACTGCTCTGGAGCCATTTTATGATATTAAGCAATTGCTTTCCAGTTTGAAATAACAGAAGGGCTTACACATATAATGTCATTTGACTTTACGAAAGTTCTTCTCGTTGGAAAAAACGTCTGTCATATTTAGGACGAAGCAGTGTTCTTAGGTGTTTTTAAATCCCTATGTAATCTACAATAGCTCTATATGGATTTAAGCCATAAAATGCAACCCATACATAAGAGCGGCACTTATATAAACCAAGTTTCATTTAAATTAAATGAGCTTTTTCAGGGCGCCTGGGTGGCGCAGTCGGTTAAGCGTCCGACTTCAGCCAGGTCACGATCTCACGGTCCGTGAGTTCGAGCCCCGCATCGGGCTCTGGGCTGATGGCTCAGAGCCTGGAGCCTGTTTCCGATTCTGTGTCTCCCTCTCTCTCCGCCCCTACCCCGTTCATGCTCTGTCTCTCTCTGTCCCCAAAAAAATAAACGTTGAAAAAAAAATTAAAAAAAAATAAATTAAATGAGCTTTTTAAAGACCAGTTCAATTGATCACTCATGAATTATTTGCAAACTGTGTTTTGTGTTGCTAAATTAGTTTCTCTTGTATCCTACTTCACCAAGTAGCTCATACAACTCCAACCTACTCCAGTCTCTCCTTTCTCAAGATATAAAACCACACACATCTATCTCTGAAGTATTTTACATATATTGGCTTTACCCAGTCCCCTGAGGAAAGTCTAAGCTCCTCTAAGGCAAGGACCTGGTCTTAAACATCAACACCTCACAGATATCCCATAATTATAATGTGTTTGTCAAAGGTTCAAGGCTTGGCCCAGTTCTCTTGTTAAGCTCTAATTCATAGACTTATATACCATTCAATACGTGTGTGTGTGTGTGTGTGTGTGTATTTGTGTGTATCAATATCTACCTCACTTTTTCTTCATTTCCAACACATATGTTGACTGCCCCCAGATTCTCAAAAACTCTTGGTTTTCTTCAGAATAACCCCCGGAAATACTTAGTATGGCTATAGCTCTTTGCCATCTCCCCCCACCTACACTTCCTAGCCTGTTTCACACACCAATACACCAACCCTGAAACTTCCTCTCCCACACTCTGTCCTGTCACACCTCTGGGACTTCTCGGTCTCTGGGATCACTCTCCAATCTATGAGAGGTCTGTCGATCTTTTCAGGGCCATTTCAGAGTCATCTTCTTGGGGCACCTGGGTAGCTCAGTTGGTTAAGCGTCCGACTCTTGATTTCAGCTCAGGGCACGATCTCTTGTGAGCTGGAGCCCCACGCCAGGCTCTACACAGACAGCGTGGAGGCTGCTTGGGATTCTCTCTCCCCATCTCTGCCCCTCCTCTGCTTGTGTTTTCTCTCTCAAAAATAAACATTAAAAAAAAAGTCTTCTTCTCCATGGACTCTTTCTTACGAGAATTAATTTTTCCCTTTTAAGTGCTCCCAGGCACTCTGGTGTCACATCACTTCTCAAGGCTTGACTTTTACGGTGCCTAAGGGGCATGTCTTTCTTTCCTAACAGTCTATGATGTTTGAGACTATTTTACTCATGCAGAGTCCTCTAACAGAGCATCTTTGAACCCCTCCACCCTATACAGAATAATCTCTCAATAGTGCTTGCTGTATTGTTCTTAATTTCCCCACAATACCCAGAATAGTGTGGAGTACAGACGGGTTAATCCACAAATAGTGTTGACTGACAGTTCTTGGAGGGAGGGTTCAAATGCTCATTGACTGATTTTAGCGACAAACCAAAGCAATACATCTTGACAAGAAAAGTTTCTTCTCTAAATTTTTCCCGCCCTGATTTGGACCTAATGGACGTTTTAATATACCAAAAACAAGCAACTGAGTAGTCTCAATATATTTTTCGCTGCAGTTGTTCTCCTGGAATGAAACCATTTGTACCTGAGGAAAACATGTGAAAGAATTTTGGAAGTCAGATAGATTTTTCACTGTATCCAAGATTCATCAAAGCATTTCCTGTTTATTAGAAATGTCTCTGGACCAGACACTGAGAAAGGTACTAGATCGTAGAATGAACCAGATAAGGCCCGCCCTGAGAGGGTTTACATACCCTGGGAGAGGAGTCTCAGAGGCATCTGGGTTTTGGTGCCTTAGAACCACAGGGACTAATTAGCTCTATACTGATGACTCTGGAAGTTCTTTAAAATGTAGGCCCTTCAATTCAGATTATAATGTTTTTGTTTCAAAACACAGTTAAAATAGCATTTTATTTAGAAAACCATTTTGGATTCACAAAAACTCAATAATTAGATCCTACGAGGCAGGGCCTGGGAATAGGATGAGACAAGAGGGTTTCCTAGCATAAAATGTCAGGAGGCTCTCCCTCCTTGGGCCATTCAAACTGCACGGTCAGCAAGAGGCAGGGTCAGCACCTCTTCAACTCCCATATGCTAACCTCTTCTGCCTCACCCTAGTTCTGGCCCGGCCTTGAATGTTTAACGAAAATAATCATTTTGCATAATAGTTGGTTTTATACACTTGGCACACTTCATAACAAATGTTTTAGAAGTTATTTCTGGCTTACCAAAAATGGGACTGCTAAATCCTGGGGGGCGGGGAATGAGACCTAGGCAAGGAGACAGGTCTACTTCAAGGAGGAAGGGGTAGATGTTAAGGGAAAGAGGAAACATAATTAGCAGATTAAAATGACTGCCAAGTTAAAAGCTTCCAACTATTCAGCATAGAAGTCATTCTTAGACCTAAACCGTTCTATTACCGATAACCATTAACTTACGGTTTTGCTGATTTCACAGAACTCCTTTATAGGAATTTTCCTGAGATCAGATCGGTATCAGGTGAACCAAATGAATAGTAATAAAGCCACCAGAAAAGTTACAAGTCAATATTAATATTCTTTCCAGACAGATGATTTTGAGGATTAGTACTTGAAGATGATCTTCTTCTTAGTTTCTTAGTCTAGTTATTATCAATGGTTACTCAGGACCAAACAAGGAAATTCGGAATGTATTTGGTTTGTAGGAATATAACGGAGTCACTGAACAATCCATGAAATAAAATTTGTTATTCTGAAAACCAGTTTCATATTTAGGTACATTAATACAGTGACAAAAGGCATTGACAAGAAGTAGAAAAGGTTTTTCTATTACACTGAAGTCACGAGAACGTGAAAAATCGGCCTGTCAAATGTCACTGCCTCTGGGAATTTAATGTTCGGTGTCAGGTAAGAGTGTAAACCAGTTTTTCTGGAAAGTTCCAAATACATAAATAGTAAAACATTTTTCTCTACGTTGGCTTAATTCTATTTCTTCTCTACACATGTTTAAGATGTTCGAGAGCTGTCATCCATTTATTTTTGGTTGATGGTAGATTTCTTCTTTCATTTCACTTTAAAATTGAAATTTCTTATCTACCGAAGTGTTAGGTATTGGAACGAAGAATTTCATATATAGCTCTCAGCAGAGCCCAGAGAAGCCTGGCTGTGATTGTGACTTATATTTAAAACTCTTTGGGATGGGCCCTAAACGAGGTTCTGCATATTCCGCGGCAGGAGCAGCAAAACAAAATCATTCCAAGTTGTTGCAAATAGTGCTGTTTGTGTAGAAAGATGTTTTTTGCATTGGATAATAAAAAGGCTGAGGCTGCCCTTAAATAACATGCCTGGATTTTCAAGGTAAAGCCTTCAAAATCATGAAAAGTCTTTTTACCAAGGGGAAAAAAAATCACAATTCTAAGGAAAAAACCTCATTACTCAAATAATAAATTAAAATGACCATAAGCAACGTGACCATCTCCCTATAATAAAAAGGCCTGTATTTGTGGGCTAGACTAAGTTTTTCTAACTCTTAATAACTAATGAAAAGTTTCAAACATCAAGCCCAAACAAGCTAAAATATTTTAAATGTGTAATTGAAGTCAACTGAGAACATTAAACTGGATTTATTACCACTGTGCCCCTAAAAGCTTTTCCTCCCTTAAATGTGATCTGTATAATCCTTACCTCCAAAGCAATGTAAAACCCAAGCTTGTGAAAATAAAGTTCATGGAGAACACTATCCTTCTGGTGACTGAAATCATTACTGGAAATAATTTTCCATGAAAACCTTTATTAAGAAATCCCCCGGGGCGCCTGGGTGGCTCAGTTGGTTAAGCATCCCGACTTCAGCTCAGGTCATGATCTCATGGTTCGTGGGTTTGAGCCTCGCGTCGGGCTCTGTGCTGACAGCTGGGAGGCTGGAGCCTGCTTCAGTTTCTGTGTCCCTCTCTTTCTCTACCCCTCCCCCACATGTGTTATGTCCCTTTCTCTCAAAAATAAATAAACGTTAAAAAAATTTTTTTTTTAAATCTCCCAAATAATTTCACTGCTAGAGGTAATGCAAGAATACACATACACACACATGCATGTGTTCATTATACTTGCCGTTTTCTTATTTTTAAAACATTTTTAACCCAAAAACATTTTTAACATGAATTGGCCTGCCCCAAATTTTCATATTGGATCAACTACTTAGTCTGTGTTGGACAGATCAGGATTCATAAATAAATTATATAATGTCATTTAAAAAAAAACCAAACGCTGCAATCTGAATTTCTAGTAATCTAATGTCTTTAGTAAATAGTTCGGATAAACATCTATTCATGCATTCTTTTCGCCACCCTTTATTGGGTGACTACCTAGGCTCTTTGGATCATCTTCTTTAGTCACATGGTGAATTATTTTCATTGAAATTTTACAAAATTGTATGAATATCACAGTTACAAATCCTAAAAACCAACAGACACCATGGCAAATTTAAGATTTTTTATTTAAGTATACATACCACATAAAAGTTATCTCATAAAAATATGCTCCATATTAAATAATTTTAAAAATACAAAATGACAGGTATATAATGCTTTCGATCTCATTTATCCATTATCATCATGAATCCTTTGGTCCCTCAGGCTGCCTTTGTTGCCTCTCCTGAGGCTGGATGCAGCAGGATGTACCTGCTTCGGTGGGAGGAGCAAGAATCAAGGGTACTTGGGAGACCAGTCTCCATCATTACTGAGGATGCAGAGACACTCGGCACCATGAACGTGCTGTTCAAATGTAAATGAGGAAACAATTTATCTGAGCAGCCTTCACGAAGCCTTTCGTATAAAGTGTGTTGCATATCACTTAAGATTTAACTAGTAATGAGCTCTACGGAAGTTACCTAACTAGTTCTGAGTCCTTTCAGGTAACATCAATATCCAGCTTCCAATTTCCACTCTTTAAAATATTTCTCCATTGTGCTCCTAGACTTCAAAGTGCCAACATTCACGGTAGGTATGATTTTCTGGGGCTTCAGCCACTGAACAAAACGTTTCATTTCTAGGTAGCTGCTGTGTTCACTATAAGGGATTCCTGCAACACAAAAGAAAAGGTATCGCCTATGAAAAATCAAATTACTAAAACAAAACCCCACACAAGCTCAAAATAAAAAGGTAAAGCAATCCACAGTATTTTTGTCAGAAACTCCTTGGTGCTTTATTACTGATAAAAAAAATTGTGGTTTTTTTTTTTGTTGTTGTTGTTTTTTTTTAAATTTTTTTTTTTCAACGTTTATTTATTTTTGGGACAGAGAGAGACAGAGCATGAACGGGGGAGGAGCAGAGAGAGAGGGAGACACAGAATCGGAAACAGGCTCCAGGCTCTGAGCCATCAGCCCAGAGCCTGATGCGGGGCTCGAACTCACAGACCGCAAGATCATGACCTGGCTGAAGTCGGACGCTTAACCGACTGCGCCACCCAGGCGCCCCAAAAAAAATTGTTAATAACTTTTATGGAGAATAAAGATTAAAATGATACAGGAACTTTGAACATTAAAAAATTCTATTGCGTTTCTATGTAGACTTTTTTTCTTTTTTTTTAAAGTGGGAAGGGGAAGAAAGGGTCAGTTTTTTTAATGTTTATTTATTTATTTTTGAGAGAGACAGAGAATGCGAGCAGGGGAGGAACAGAGAGAGGGAGACATAGAATCTGAAGCAGGCTCTAAGCTCTGAGCTGTCAGCACAGAGCCCCACATGGGGCTCGAACTCACAAACCGTGAGATCGTGACCTGAACTGAAATCAGATGCTTAACCGACTGAGCCACCCAGGTGCCCCTCTATGTAGACTCTTAATATGTACCTCTCTAGATTCTTATTTTGAATTAGGTTTTCTTTTAAAATAATTCTTCTCCTTGTTTCCGATTCTGTGTCTCCCTCTCTCTCTGCCCCTCCCCCGTTCATGCTCTGTCTCTCTCTGTCCCAAAAATAAATAAACGTTGAAAAAAAAATTTTTTTTTTTTTAAAAAATAAAATAATTCTTCTCCTTAAACACTTCATTCAGCCACGTGTTTCAGGAAAATCCCGGAAAAAAATGAATAAAATTTGAAAAGTGTCAAGCAAGAAGTCTCTTGGTTTCTGGAGCAAGTAAGCAGATTCCAGCCACCCAAGCTTCTCACACATGAAAAATAAGCAACAAAATAAAAATGAAATCTTAAAAATCCTTTTATCTTTACTGAAGATGAAGAACCACAGAGAAAGGGAGGGAGAAAGGGTCCTGCCGTGAGTTAACTAGGGTCTTTAGGGCCTGAAATTAAGTCACTAGGCTAGTGACACAGCAAAAATGTTTCCATCACCCACTCTTCCAATAAGCGATTTCTGAGGACAACGGTAACGCCCCTCCAAGAAATGGGAGAAGTGAGTCAAATCTGTACCTCTTGCTGTCACGGCGTCTAATCCAGTCTTCCTGCTGACAGCCTGACGATGGCACCTGAATGTCCAGGATACAACTGACTGCCCCCCCCCCTCCTCCCAAGCAGTTCTACGGTTTCGTCCACACAGCACTGATCAGGCAAACGGAACGATGTGTGTTAGCCAATGCCCATTTAGTTACTCCTGCCACACTCCTTTCTTTCAGTTTACGACGCACTAAAGATACAGCTGTAGAGAACGCAGAGGAATTCGAAACTCGAATGTTAAAGATTCCTTGGTGTCTGTTTTTCTCGGATCTTATTTTCACAGCTCTTTTTAAAAATGTAATAACAGACGTTAAAAGTGAAAAAAAAAATGTAATAACTATACCGTATATTGAAATGTTTCCTTTGGTCTGGGGAATAATGTCTGCTATACCAGTTAACTTGTTAGAATGTGTCCATCCTGTAGGTCGAAAAGCCAAAATCTGATCATATTTTCCACCGAACTTCTTCAAATGACTCTGTAAAGCCTGTTAAATAAAAATAGGATACTTATTTAATGGTCCGTGAAGGTGGGTTATGCGGAAGAAAACAGAATGATCACGCTGGCATAATCTCAGCGAGCTGGCACCTGGTGAACATTAATTTGCAATAACCTAGAGCCATACTTCCAAAAAAAAAAAAAAGTCAAAATCACTGAAAAAAAAAAAAAAAACAAAACCCTTTTCCCCTTATCTAAAGTTAAACAAGCTTAAGTCCAGTCTGAAAATAAGATGAGGCACATTTAAACATAAGAATTATGTATTTAAAGATGACCTACCAGCTACCAAAAAAAAGAATGGAAAAAAACAAAAAACAAACTCCAAGTCCTACTACTATGAGGATACTGAATACATGGCTAGGATGTTAGGGATAATAATAGTATGTAAGAGTATCCCTGTTAGAGATACTAATACTGACACGGGTAAACAGAGAGCCAAACATATCCACGTGCATATGTCCAACGGAGGACCGATGGATGGATAGAAAGTGGAAGCAATGCTTCAGACTCAACACGCACGCTTCCAAGACACGCACTGGCACTCTTCTTGGGGGCTCACTCCTTTTCACTCTTCAAACACGAACTAGAATACTTTCAACACTTTTCATGCTGCTACCATTGGAAGTACTGGGCTTCCCTAAGAAATCTTGAGCAGAATTTTCCAAACTAAAGTCATCATAAGTGCTGACATTTGATGAAATGTGACAGTGACCCAGGTTCAATCTTTGAACGATGAGAAAAATCCAAATAAAAAGAGTCACGGGACAAGAGATACCAAAAGTCTAATACTTTTGGTCGTAAGACAAAACCCACGGTGTCAAGGGCTTAGTGTAAATTTATAATAAAATTCTAGTTTTATGTAAAATAATAAAAAATCTAAACTGCACATGGTGTCATCTTGGATTTCTGAAGCTCTTTTCTTTCTTAATCATACATGCTCTGAACTATTTAGTATTATAAAAGATGCTGGTAGAAAGTTCTGAAGAAAACAAAGACCAATCCATTCATCCATCTACTTAGTCCCTCATCTAATAAACATCTGCTCCAGTATTAGGCCATGTCATGGGGTCAGAGTGCTGGGTAAGAGACACAGCCTTCACATTCTGGAAACTTATAGCCCGGCAGGGAGATGGTCAATAAAACCCACTGTGTGGATCTTTTTTAGAAATGGAAACCATAGGCCCTGTCTTAACTTTTTCTACTTCTGATCATGTATGACACCATCAATAACTGGAAGCCTTACAGATTGATCTTTTCACAAAGGATTCATTTTAAATTTTTTTTAAAGAAACAGTTGTCTTTTCTTTTTTTAAAATTTATTATTTTAAGAGAAAGAGAGAGAAACCATGGACGGGGAAGGGCAGAGAGAGGGACACAGAATCCAAGGCAGGTTCTGCAAGCACAGAGCCCGATGCGGGGTTCGAACCCATGAGATCACGACTTGAGCCAAAACCAAGAGTTAGATGCTCAACTGAGCCACCCAGGTGCCCCTTTAAATTTTTTGTTAATGTTTATTTACTTTCCAGAGAGAGAGAGAGAGAGAGAGAGAGAGAGAGAGAGACACTAAGCACGAGTAGGGAAAGGGCAGAGAGAGAGGGAGACACAGAACCCAAAGCAGGCTCCAGGCTCTGATCTGTCAGCACAGAGCCCGACGCGGAGCTTGAACCCACAAACCGTGAGATCATGACCTGAGCCAAAGTCAAACGCTTAACTGACTGAGCCACCCAGGCGCCCCCACAAAGGACTCCTTTTTTAGAAGAAATTCCTAGAAATTGTTGAGTAAAAAGATTTACCCCACTTTCCACTACTATCCAAGTGGATAAGAGTGCTAATTTCTCTATATCATGGCATAGGAATATTACTTTCTTAAAAAGTATGCCAATTTGGTAGAAGACAAACATATCCTTGTTTTGTTTTGTTTTTTACTTTTATGTTTGATCACTAGGTAGAGGCTAAACATTTGACTGTGTTTATCAGACGTTTATATTTCACTGCTGAATTAATAACAATCTTTTGACTTCTCACTTGTATCAATGATTTCTCATTAAATCCCTACCATTAAACAGTCATATTTCTTACCAATTACTGCCTCTCCACAAAAAAGTTTAGGTTATGGACAGATAGCTAAGTTTTCATTATAATCCCTGCCTCTGCAAACTTTTGGGGGTTTTGTCTTGCTTAGTCTAGATCTAGGTAAGCGTAGTACTATTTGCTTATGTACAAACTCTCTTCCCCCTGTGCTCACAAAGAAAAGGAAATAATACAAAACAAAAGCAATTATATGTACAATATCGTAAAGTGAGAGTCCAGCTCTTAATGTAAGTCATGAAACACATCCATTCCTATTTGCTCTGCAAAAACACTCAGTAGAATTAAGTGAGAATTTCCACTTTTCATGAAACAAACCGAAGTTACCACAAAAACATCATCAACCCGCGCCACAAACAAAAACCGAGGATACTATCGTCCAAGCCAAACATACAGGAAAGACTGCCAACAGCCACTAGTCATTCATTAGCCGCAACTGAAGAACTACTACCATCTTAGGAATTTTATCAACAATGATCTGGGGCGCCTGGGTGGCTCAGTTGGTTCAAGATCCAACTCTTGATTTCGGCTCAGGTCACGGTCTCGAGATTTGTGTGTTTGAGCCCCGTGTCGGGCTCCACGCTGACGGTGTGGAGTCGACTTGGGATTCTCTCTCTCTCCCTCTTCCCTACTCACGCTCTCTCACTCTCGAAATAAAAATAAATAAACTTAAAAAAAAAAAAAAAAAGGAATGATCTAGTCAATATAAGTCTCTGATCCGTGACTTGTGTCTGTTTATTGGTAACTAGTTTGTGATAAAACTGCTTTCACTGTATGCAACCGGAATTGGTTTTCAGTGTGTAATCATCTATAACGTTACTGTTGTAATATTTGATCACAGTCAATCGGGTAACTGGAGGTGGTAATTAACTGTATACCACATATATGGACTTGGGATACTGAACTAGATAGCATGAATGGTTTTATAGGGTTTCTAGGGCTTTCAAGCCTGCCTAACAAACCCTGAAAATTGTGTATTTACCTTTTCACAATCATTAGCTCTGATGCAACAGAACTATTTTTGGCTGGCAAAAAAGTTGGCTTTACTCCCTCTTTCTGTCCCTCCCCGGCTCATACTGACTCTGTCTCTCAAAAATGAATATGAGTTAAAACAATTTTTTTAAAAATTAAAAAAACTGGCTTGAGGTACAAACTAAAATACAGCCCCATGGTAACCATCAGCTTCCACTCCACCTGTGTTTTGTAGATAAGTAATTTCCAAAAATGTCATCAATAACTTTCATGGAGGAAGGGGAAGGGCTACTGAAGGCAATACCAACAATAGATAATACAGAAAAAGACAATGATTTAAGATATTCTTTTTTTTTCTTGTCTTCAAGACAGACAACTGCTAGCATTTATTTTCCCCAAAGTGCACAGTTCAGTGGTTGTTAGCATATTCATAAAGCTTCATGACCATCATCACTATCTAATTCTAGAACATTCTCATCACCCCAAAGAGAGACACTACCCATTAGCAGTCACTCCTCATTCCCTCTCTTTCAAGCCCTGGCAACCACTAATCTAGTTACTGTGTCTAAGGTTTACCTCCTGAGAACATTTCCCATAAATGGAATCACATAATACGTAGCCTTTTGTACCTGACTTCTTTCACGTGGCATCACGTTGTCAAGGCTCATTCACACTGTAGCGTGTACTATTAATTCATTCCTTTTTATAGCTGGATAACATTCCTACTTTATAGATATGGTACATTTTGTCTATCCATTCATCATTTGATGGATATTTGAGTTGTTTCCACTTCTTTGCTATTACGAATAACGTGGCTGTGAACATTTGTGTCGACGTTTTTGTGTGGACCTATGTCTCCAATTCTCTTGGGCATACGCCTAAGATTAGCTGGTCATATAGTCACTCCATGTTTAACATTTTCAGAATTATCGAACTGTTTACCAAAGCAGCTGCGCCATTAATCATCTCACGAGCAACAAATAGGGTTCCAGTTTCTCCATATTCTCACTAACAAATGACATCGTCTGTCTCTTTATTATCACTATCCCAGTGAGTGTAAAATGGCAGCTCACTGTGGTTTTGATTTATGGTTTCCTGATGACTAACAATGTTGATCCTCTTTTTTCATGTTTTTTAGGCCATTTGTTTACCTTCTCATTCACTTGGCCATTTATACCTTCTCATTCCCTCCTCAGCCCTCTACCACTTGGCCTCCTCCAATATCGCTTCAAACAGTTCTTGTCACCCAACATGTTCTAATTGCCAAACTGCCGTTCTTTGCTTACGTGACCTCCGTGCAGCACAAGGTACCTTTAAAAACTCTTCCATGAAAAGTTCTACTCCCTCATTTCTACAAAACTCTGACTCTTCCACCCCTGTTATCCTCCTAAATGGGTCATTTGTTCAAAGGGAACAAACTAAGTTAGTAGGAAATAAAACTTTAAGATAAAAATCATAAAAACATGCCATACTGTCCTCAAGATATCAATGTTCGTTTTATGAATAATCAACATCTCATTAACCTCCACACAAATCAGATGACTCCCAAATTAAAAGTACTTTTCCAAAGATGGCTTTAGAGGGACAAAACTCTGACTTGATTATCCCTGAATTTTTTTATGAATTATATACTCAGGAAAATAGACCACAAAAATTTTGCCTTTATCTCATGAACAAAGGAATAGTTACACCAGATACAATTTCTTTATTCCAGGGGCTAGAACTAAAATAACTCATTTTCTTTTTTTTTAAAGCTATCTCAAAAAGCTCCATAAATGTTATTTCATGAACATCTTAACAAAAGTGAAAATACATTTTGTGTGTGTGTACATTATGTTCTGATCTATTCTTAATACACAGTTCTGATGTATTCCATTGCTAGGTGTTCAAATGTTAGTAAATGGAATGAATCTTAGTATAGGAGTAAACCTGACAAATAAGGGCCCCAAATCAGAGTGAGGTCATATCTTCTGTCTCTTAACCTCTGCCTCAGAACTAACACTAGAACACCCTTTTTGAAGGCACTCCCGCTGTTGCACTTAATCCTCACAGCCCGTAAATTTCCAACATGTATCAGTATTATAGGGGCTTACAATTAATACAGAATAGACCTTAACACAAGTAAGAACTCTTAGAATTCTCCATTCATTGCTCTACTCACTGGAAAGGAATGGAAGACAATCTTCAAAACATAAGGTGTGAATGATCAGATAGTTGCATACTTTGCTACTTTTGTTTCTTTTATGATAGTTCTCTAGTTCCCAGGACACGTGAATTACTCTATACAGCTGTTCACACGCACACGTGTGCGCGCACACACACACACATACACACACACACACACAAAATAAAAGCACTGTAAATTTCACTTCAAAGACCTTCTAGGGCAAAGTTTACTAAGACTCCACTCTAATTCCTCCAGGTTAAACTCAAGTAAAATGGGATTCCAGTTTATAATCATTGCATTACCTTTTCTAGTTCATGCTAAAAAGACATCTCATGAATGCTTACCTTAAAGTTAATTTGCATCATTGGGAGAAGGTGAACCAGTGAATTGCACATATCTGTAGTGATGAGGGAATCAAGTTCTGGGATGTTGAGGCACTGTAAGGTTTTATATTTTTCTTGGGACATGCCCACTTTTGAACCTAAAACGTCAGCGATGGCTATAGGCAAAGGAAAAGGTTGAAAATAGTAAAATCACAGTTTATAAAAAAAAAAATTAAGTTACAACTTAATCAAAATTTAAAATAAGAATTCCCCCCCCCAAAAAAAATTCAAAACGTTCACACTTTTAATATTTCAAAAACACTGAGTACTTTTGTTGGTTAACTATATGAAGTAAGAACTGTGAGAAATACAAAGAACTTATTTTTAAGACCTAGTATTTAAAAATCGCAAAAGATGTATAGACAGGGGTAGAGGAAAGGAAGGAACCAAAGTTGGAGGAGTTAAAACTCTGGCTTTATCACTTCATATCTTAATGTTTGCCACGATGCGACCATAATCAGGAAGAAATGCCAAGTATTCTGTAAAATAGTCTAATGCCATCTGGACAAGCTACAATTGCATATCCAGAAATCATTTATGTACAAAAATTAAAACTGTTCTCTAAAGTAATTAATTGATGGTTATCCTCAAAGAATGCGGAGACACAATTACGCATTAGTAAATTTTCCAAGTTCACCGAAATACTAACGTAGCACGGACATTTGCTCTAGAAACACTGTATAGACGCATAGGCAATGGCACACGCACTTACCAGGCATTTCCATTAAGTTAAGCCTTTCAAAGTTTAAAGGAACCCAACGCTATCAATTTTTCTTCAAAGGTAATATTGCACCATTTCAGGAAAGAAGTATCAAGTGCAAGCATCCAGACTGAAAGGGCTTTATGCAAAAGAGAATCTGATCTTTATAATATATTAATGTAAATTAGATACAGCCACCACCCACCTAGGAAGACTTTCTCTTTTCCAATAGAATAGGTGCCACAGACAACAAGAACACGTGGGTTTAGAGTTACTGCCTCAAAGGCAGTGTTGATGGCAAACTGGATAACCTCTTGCTGCGACGGGAAGGAGTATTCTGGGCTGCAGTATCTGTAATATGTTAAAAACGGTACTTATTAAATGAGCAACAAGAAAGCCATAGCAATAGGCTGGACGTTGTTCTAGAAAACAAGCTTTAGCAAGCGTACATATAGCAACAGTGTGATGTATTAACACCACTCTGGTTATGGACTGCCTACGGTTAAAGTATTTGTGACAGGCCAGGGGTAATTTCTGATGGAATTCTGCATCTTCAATGTATCTTTTTCATATTTCTTTTATCACCCTCATATAAAGAAACTGCCCCTTTTTCTTAAAGGACTGTTCTAGCCGGCCAGCTACTTTAGCTGTGAATTACAAACCTCAGCAGCTTTTTTGTTTTAACCCCAATCACTATCAAAGAAAATACTAGTGACAGGGATTATCTCTGAACTAAAGAATTCCGATTTCGTTTAAAAATTAAAATGATGTGGGGCGCCTGGGTGGCTCAGCCAGTTAAGCGTCCGACTTCAGCTCAGGTCATGATCTCGCGGTTTGTGAGTTCGAGCCCTGCGTCCGGCTCTGTGCTGACAGCTCAGAGCCTGGAGCTTGCTTCGGACTCTGTGTTTCTCCCTCTCTCCGCCCCTCCCATGCTCGTGCTTTGTTTCTCTGTCTCTCAATAATAAATAAACATTAGAAAAAAAATATTTTTAAATAAATAAATAAAAAAGTGATGAAATCAAATTTGAATGTACTGAAGTAGCTTTAAATCAAACAGTGAACATTCACATGGTTATCTGCTCTTCTGAGGAGGTACAGAAATATGGACAATATTACAGGAATACTACAGATCCAGTTGGGGTCTACCTTAATACAATAACACCAAATGGAAAATTAACCCTAAGACTACTAGCTACCTGTCTCCACTTGGGATGAAAATCAAGCATTTTTTTTTTTACTTAAAAAAACGTCACAAAGTAAAAATATCAAAGAAACATATTTTTCCCCATTTTCAAAATTGTTTTTGCTGGTCAGCCATAATAATAGAGAAGACACTTAGTTAGGTCTTTTCTCTGATAAAAAACCCACAAAGAAATTCAGAATTCTATGTTGAGCAAAACTAAGTAACAAAAAAAAGGTGTTTTGGGTTTTTTTTTTTCTTTTTACTTATTATTTTCTTCATTTACCTAGTATTTAAAGTACATATTAAAAAATGGAAAAATTAGCTATAGTGTTAGAAAACTGGATGTGGAAAGGCCATTTTTTTATTAAAATATGCCATCCAAACTCACTTCTTAAAACAGGTTGAAATAGTTGGTATAATTAAATTCTAACAAAATGATGACGTATTTTAATATATAATAAAAAATGGCTGGTGCCATTATGTTTATATAACATGTAGGAATTCAAAGTTGTCACTTAAAAATTACACTTGGAGAAACGAACAAAGAATTTTGAATATTCTGAAGCAGAATTGCATTTTGGCTTCTGTTTCTTCTCCACAATTACACTTAATAGTTACACAAGTACTTTGAAAAAATAACTTAAAAGGGTGTTTCCTAAAGTTCCGCCCCCCCCCCCCCCCCCACCGCCCCGCGTTTTTCCTTCCTTGTTTCAGTAACAGGATTCTCACAGAAACCACATTTTCAAAAGGAAATTACAAAAAAGAAAAAACTGAGTCATAGCTGGTTAGGACTATGTCCTCTCAAATTTGTTCTTAAGCAAGTAGGTAGTTTTTCAAACAGCATTTCTCTAATAGTCTTAAGATGGTAATTGGTAATCAGCCATCATTTTGATTACCTAAGCACCTGTGCACATTATTCATGATCTACGGGGCAAATATTGTCAGCGGGAAAAGGAAGCATACAAACAAAGCCTCTCTTACGTCGTATCTAAGTAAAGCGTGTGGACTTTCTGGCCTGCGAGAAGAGAACGTTCCATGGAGGGGTGTGCTCGGAAGTCTCCGGTGTGTAACAGGACTTTACCATTAGGAAGATAGAACAGGATCATGACAGCACCTGGACAGCTGAACACAAAGGAATATTCTTAACACGCGCAAGGAAGCCAAAGGAAGAGAACTTATTCAGTTTCAGGAGGTGAAGACACTCTAGGAGCTGATGGCAGGACACAGCACTGCATACAGAGAGGAAATGGAGCATTTTTACTTTAGAAAGTTTACTTACATCATAAAAAAAAAAAAAATCCAGGCGCAGGAAAGGATTAATTCAACAGGCCAGGTTTGTTCAAACTCCACACTTCCCCACCTAAAACGTGTCTTTAGGACTAGTCCTTGGCCGGCCCTTGAGAGAGGAGTTCTGAGCCCTTGGAATCTTCGGCCCCGTAAGAGTGCTTTGTGCGCCTGACGCCTGGGGCCACGTGTTACTCACTTGATGTGAGAGTTTATGCTAATGGAGTTTCCTATGGTGAATATCTGGTTTTGCTCTCTGGGCCCTGGAGTCTGAGTAGCTAAGGCAAGTCACGTGGGTGCTGCACGTGCACATGACTGACGTCCCCGCTGGACTCAAGGCTCCATGAGCTTCCCAGCTTGGCCAGGCTTTGCATGTGTGGTGACACATGGCTACTGGGAGAACTAAGTGCATCCGTGCCACTCATTAGAAGGGTACCTGGAAACCCGGGCCTGGTTTCTCCTGGACTTTGCCCCCATTTGCCTTTTCCCTTTGCTGATTTTAATCTGAATCCTTTCGCTGTCACCATGAGTAGGACAACTTTTCTGAGTCCCCTGGGTCTTCCTAGGGAACCACTGGGCCTCACGGTAGACTTGGGGACTCTCTACCATATTGGGGCTTGGAAATTACTGCCAAAACACAGGAAACTTTAATTTTGCATTTTAGGAAAAAATATGACATAATTACTCTTGTAATTAAAAATTACCCCTTAGCTTCCTGCCCCCAAACTTCAGATGAATGACTGAAGTGGGAAAGAAATAATACCAACGTTACCAATAATAATGATACCAAGACTGGGGAAGAAATACCAATATACACAACATCTTTCAGAAAATAGAGGAGGAGGGAATATTTCATGAGGCCAGCATTACCCTAATGTCAAAACCAGACAAAAGCATTATTAAAAAAACCAAAAAACTACAGACCAACATCCATTATGAAAACCAGATAACAGAAGTCTTTAACAAAATATCTGGCATATGAAATCCAGCAATATATATTTTTAAAAGGATAATCCATGAAGATTAAGTGGGGTTTATCCCAGCAATGCAAGGCTGGTTTAACATTCAGAAAACCCATCATGATTATTTACCCTGTTAACATTTATAAAGGAGAAAAGTTATATGATATTCTCAGTAGGCGAAGGAACATGTGACAAAATTCAATATCCATTCATGATTACAAACTCTGTAGACCAGGAAGAGAGGGCATCTTCCTCAACCTAATAAAAGGCATTTATGAAAAACCCATTGCCAACATCAAGCTTAATGAGAAAGGCTGAAAGCTTTCTTCTTAGGGTCAGGACCAAGGCAGTATCTCTGCTCTCACCACTGAGAGGTTGAGCCAGGACCAAAAACAAGAGGGGAAAAAAAGCACTCTGAATGGAAAGAAGTAAAACAAAACTGTCTATACTTACGGATGACATGATCATACATGTAGAAGATTTCTAAGACATCTATAAAAAACCTACTACAACTACTGTGCAAGTTTAGCAAGGTCTCAGGATATAAGGTCAATAAACAAATATCAGTTGTCCATCAAGAGGTGAATAAAGATATTGTAGTGTGCCCATACAACTGATACTATTCAGCAGTAACAAGGAACAAACCACTGATATACACATCAGCTTGGATGAATCTCAAAAACATGGACAGAAGCTGGATGCAAAAGAGTAGATACTATGCGATTTCATTTAGCTGAATCCCTAGGATTCAGGAAACGAACCACAAACCTAATCCATGGTGATAGGAAACAGATCAATGGTTCCCTGGGCCAGAGTCAGCGCGGGATTGACTGGGAAGGAGCATCGGGAAACCTTTTGGGGTGGGGAAAATTTCCGATATAATTTTTTACTATGGTGGGAATTACATGGGTGTGTATTTTTGTCAAAATTCAGCAAACACTTAAAATGGGTCGATTTTATTTATGTAAATTATGCCTAATAAAGTTGGCTTAAAAAATATCAGAACTTGAGTTGTCATCATTGGTGATTAAAAAAAGAAACAGAAGTTAGCAGACAGAAAGTTAAAGGCAACCTGAAGACAGAGCATGGGTCTGGATTTCTGGAGACCTAGTCTTAATTTTAATTCTCTACACATCTGTGATCTCTAAGGTACACAAGGCTAAAATTGTATGAAAAGTAGGAAGAAGTGCAGTTGAGAATTACACTTTGGCAATAAGATACTGACAGTGCTTTACATTTAAAAAGAAAAAAAAAGGGGCGCCTGGGTGGCGCAGTCGGTTAAGCGTCCGACTTCAGCCAGGTCACGATCTCGCGGTCCGTGAGTTCGAGCCCCGCGTCGGGCTCTGGGCTGATGGCTCAGAGCCTGGAGCCTGTTTCCGATGCTGTGTCTCCCTCTCTCTCTGCCCCTCCCCCGTTCATGCTCTGTCTCTCTCTGTCCCAAAAATAAATAAACGTTGAAAAAAAAAAATTTTAAAAGAAAAAAAAAGAGGGAAAAAGGGAAACCATTTTCAAGAAAAAAAAATTCCAAGACTTTAGTGTTAAAAGCTTGAAGAATTTCTTAAAAGGAAACAAAAATCCGCTGGTATCTGAATGGAGTACAATCTGTTAACTTATATAAGTGGTATTAAAGAAAATGGCCAAAACTAAAAAAAATAAAGAAAATGGCAGGGGCACCTCGGTGGCTCAGTCGGTTAGGTTTCTGACTTTGGGTCAGGTAGTGATCTCGTGGTTTGTGAGTTCGAGCCCCGCATCCGGCTCGGTACTGCCAGCTCGGAGCCTGGAGCCTGCTTCCGATTCTGTGTTTCCCTCTCTCTGCCCCTCCCATGCTCATGCTGTCTCTCTGTCTCTCAATAACAAACAAAATTATTGTTTTTTAATTTAACAAGAAAAAAGAAAATGGCAAAAGGTTATGTCTTCAAAACAGTGACACGTTAAAATGTTTTTTTTTTTTAAATAAGAGGGATGTCGTATGTTAAACATAGTAATTTAAACTGCATCAAAATGGGTTAGATAATATTTAAAGGATCCCATTATATTTAATCACTGATTCTGTAATCGGGCACATTTTTTTTTTCAAAAGGAGAAACACATGTGAGAGTTTTTAAAAATTTTTAAAAATTAGGAATTTTTTAAAATAGGAATTTTTTTAAATATAGGAATAATGGTTTCAATAAGACAGTTCTTAAATAGATAAACTTATTTTTGTTAATATTTTAAAAAATAGGCCAGCCTTAATACAACTTTAATACTTACTGGTTGGCATCAAGCAAAATGACTTTTACACCATTTACTATACATTCAGTGTCCATTGGTAGTGGATGGACATATTGCTTTTGCATGTGAAGTTTGCTCTTCAACAAATTGCCGGTTATCTGCAAAACAGAACGCACTTGTTGCTGATACAGCGAAACACTAAGTCTCCTATTTCAGATCTAGTTTAGAACCAAGCATCTTAGTCTACCTGTTCTCCCACTGATATTCATGGAAATCCTCTCGAATACCAGAAAAAAAAAACTTCCTAAAATGACTGTCACAATTCTGCTTAAACACTGTCGCTGGCTCTCCCTATCTATGCAAAGTCCCTCATCTCCAGATGACAACCAAAACCCCGCATGAGCCGGCCCCTGCTCATTTCTGCGGGTTTATCTTCTGTTATTCCCTATCTCTTGGTTAGCCATTCTGAATTATCCGAAGTGCCTGGGATGGGTCGATTTCTAAGGGGTGTGTGCGCTTATACAAACTCTACTCTCTACCTAGAATGTCCTCTCCTCTCTCTTCCACCTGGTTCTGGAATCGGACAGACCTGTGTTCAAATTCTGGCTCTGCCATTATTAGCTCTATGACTTGGGGCATGTTATTTAACCCCTTTCCCAGCCTCAGTTGCCTCATTAATAAAGAGGTTAGGGGCACACAGGTGGCTCAGTTGGTTTAGTGTCCGACTTTGGCTCAGGACATGACCTCACACTTCCTAAGTTTGAGCTCCATGTCGGGCTCACTGCTGTCAGCGCAGAGCCTGCTTCAGATCCTCTGTCCCTCTCTCTCTCTGCCCCACCCCCACTCACGTTCTCTCTTTCTCTCTAAAATAAATTTTTAAAAAATTAAAAAAAAAAGAGGTGAATTCAAGAATTCAAGAATGCTTGAGGATTAAATCAAATTCTAGCCAAATCCCTTAGTAGTAGGCATTAAAATAGTCATTTCTTTTCTATTTTTTTTAGAGAGAGAGAGAAAGAGAATACACAAACAGAAGGAGAGAGAATCTTAAACAGTCTCCATGCCCTGCGTGAAGCCTGACACCGGGCTCGATCTCACAACCCTGAGATCATGATTTGAACTGAAATCAGGAGTCCGATGCTTAGCCGACTGAGCCACCCAGGCACCCTTAAAATAGTCACCTTTTAATAATTAATTCAAGGTATCTCTTTCACCAGGAAACTTTCTCTGACCTTGGCCTAGGACAGTGTAAAGCACTTTCTCCTACTTGCTGGCATTCTGCTCAGTTTTCTAGCACAATACCAACCCCATCACCGTGTACTTGGAAAAGTATCACCTGAAGGCTGTGAGTGCCTTGAAGTTAGGTATTTTGCCTTGAATGTCTTTTAAGGTACTCAATAGATGTTTACTGGATGAAACTTAGGCGTTTTAGTGCACCATGAAGTGCATGAAGTAGTTTACGGTTTCCATATAATAAAGCATTAAAAAAAATCCTAGGGGCGCCTGGGTGACTCAGTTAGTTGAATGTCCGACTTCAGCTCGGGTCATGATCTCACAGTCTGTGAGTTCGAGCCCTGCGTCGGGCTCTGTGCTGACAGCTCAGAGCCTGGAGCCTGCTTCGGATTCTGTGTCTCCCTCTCTCTCTGGCCCTCCCCGACTCATGCTCTGTCTCTGTCTCAGAAATAAACAAACGTAAAAGAAAATTTTTTTTTAAATCCTATTGTAACTATTGACAATAGCTCATTTAATTTTAGAATCTTAATGTGGAATCTATTTTCTCATAGCTTTTCTAGTAGGATGACAGATCTTACAACGTTACTCTTTTTCAACCACACTGCTTAGAAATTCGCTGCATTCCATACATTTAGAGTTTAGAATACTGAAACTTACCTCACTACAATAAACTGGAAATGTGAAGTTTTTAGACAATCCAGCGTAATGATCAGAATGAAAATGTGTGAGAAAATAGGCTGTGCAACCTTCCACCAGTCCGTACTGGAAGGCATCAACTGTAAAGCCAGTCCCTGTCACGGAAAGAGCACACAGCTGCTTGAGTGATAGCTAACAGGGTGGAAGATGCTCAGTTCGAATGTAAACAGATCCTACCGTCTATACATCTCGATTCCAACTGAGCTTTATACCCTAAAACCTTATTCCACATAAATGCAGCAAAATCGGATACTAGAAATGAAAAGAAGTCTTGTGAGTTTCTAGTAAATATCCCACTATTGCCTTTGCTTTTTCAATGAATAACTGTACCAAAAGAAATTAAAATGCTAAGCTACAAACCAATTACTTCTTTGTTTTCCTGACTTAAATCCTTCACTTCTACAAAACAGCAAAAGGAAAATGCTATATTTCTTCTTATTTTATTCTATTTTGGCAATGCACACTGGGGGCAGACATGGTTGAAGGCCCAAGTAATCTTACAAATTACAGCGGCTGAGGGTCTCCAAAGGGTCACAGTACGATAACAGATGAACAGCATATGCAGTATTCGAATTTCACGGTGCGGGATGGGAGGAAGTAAGAAAACAAATTCTGGGGTGCCTGCTGGCTCCGTCAGCAGAGCACGCAACTCTTGATCTCGAGGTTGTGAGTTCGAGCCCCACAATCTCTAAGTAATAGAGATTACTTAAAAATAAAATCTTTTTAAAAAAATGCCCAAAAAAGGCTACCTAGAGGAGTTATAAGAAAAAAAAAAATGGTTGAGGTGTTCTGAAAAATGTTCATGAAAGAAACAGCCAAGGGTGTGGATTGTGATGAGACAGTAAACAGGCATATTTCACAATCCCACTGAGGCTTATCCACACACAGCATACCAGTCTCTGGCTCACTTAAAATACAGAAAACTCATCACAGGAATCATTAACAACAAAACTGGAGCTCTGATGTACATAAATGCTATTCCCTACATAAACATTTTGGATTCTAGATCGGGAATATCAAAGCACTTTAAAAAGTCTTTCTGAAACCGGGTATATTTTGGCAGCTTTATATTCTCTTCAGAAGAAGAGTTACTGGTTTCTTCAATAATAAAATTCATTTTACTATGCATTTTTGTAATTCACTTATGAAGGCACTGGGAATTATAAAATATGAAAAGGCTGAGAAACTAAGTTATGATGTGCATTAAAACTATTTGACATTTATTATGACCTATGCAATTTGTTAGTTTTCCTTCTTTGAAGCTATTTAGCACTCAGTATTTCTCTTAAGGGCATAGGGACTGTTTTTATTATAACTACTTACAGAGAGCCTTTCCTCCTTCCATATTAAGCTGACCTTTACTCAACTGTGTCAAATCTGTAATATCTACCTACTAGTATAGGATCTCGTACACAGAACATATTTAATAAAAGTTTGCTGCATTGAATAGGGCAAAAACATTCAAATAGGCCAAAAAAAAATCTGTTACAGGTCAATGAATTATAAAAAACAAAGGAAATACATATAAAAATTGTTTTATACAAACACAGACACATAACATGGGGAATGAACATGAAATTTTAAGTTGATTCTTTGTAGGTATATTAAACATTGGCATTTAGACTTACCAGGTATTTTCTTATAGAATGGGCATGTCTTTTTTCTTAATTGTCCTGCATTAGATGACTCTGGGATGTTTGTGTTCCCTCTCTGCAGCCTGCCACAAGCTGATTTTACGAAGACTTTGTCTTTCCTTAAATTGAGGGTTTCGGATTCTGTCCTATCAATAAGGCGATGTGACCTCTTCTGATGTGCTCCTGCCTGTAGTGAATCTGACTTTCTCAGTCGCTTTCTTTGATGCTGTGACCTCTCACTGGAAAATCCCACAGAGGGCTGAGTCTCACTTAAATTCTTTGCATCAAATTCTAAATCACTTAATGATTTTTCTGCTTTCCTCTTGCGCTGCCGGGACCTCTTTTCCTTAGGACTTACAGCTGGATTGAAGTTCAGCCCTTCTACTGCACTTCCCTCCAGCAATTTCTCTTCTTTTCTTTTGGGTGGCAAACCAAAATAAACACCTATATCCGTTTGTCTCATTACCTTGGAAGAAGACTGTGTCGCAGGACAGCTTGGACCAGATGGCGGTATTTTCAGAGACTCGGCCGCAGTAGACGCACTAGATTTCTCTGTATTTGGAATTGTAACTTTACTGCCTTGTACACCACCTAATGCCTTTCCGCAGACACATGTGGAGTTAGTACTGTTCTTAGCACTGAAGTTCCTATTTGATGCTTTCCTAATTTTACTTTGGGTTGGATGGAAAGAAAGATCCCCTTCTCCCCGGCTTCCAAAAGCTTTTGGCATTTCACGATTAAGTGATGGAAGGGAAACCTGATTGCCAACAGCTGATTCTTCAAGTACCTGTTTCTGTTTATTTGCCCGACATTCTGGCTTGCCAGGTTTTGCTGTGACAGCTTGATAACTAGAAGGAAGCCCCTCTGCGAATGCCGATGGCAACGGCACGAAATCATCACCGGTATGCGCCCCATCATCACGTGAAGTGATGCTCTTATTCTGGAAAAGAGGCCGAGACGAACCGGTTAGCGTGCTGTATTTATACAATACTTCATCGTGTTGATCCTGAGTTAAGGAGCCGTGCACGTGGGGGCCGCGCTCCTGCTGGTCCCTCAGGGAGGAGCCACGGAGTTGGTGAAACAAAGAAGAGCTGGTGTCATCTTCTCCCAGGCTGCCATCTTTAGAGCTTTCTGTAAACAGCAGTTCCTGCTGTGAATCACCTAGCTTTTCATCTATCTCGTCAGTCTCTTCATCACTTTGAAGTGGAGAGTAAGAGATTTCGTAGCTGCGAAAGTCATTTTCTGGCAGTGGCGAGAGTGCGCGTTCTGAGTTGTTTTGGCTGTCTAATTCTTCAGCGAGAGGCAAACCAACTCCTACTGGTTTGTCATTATTAACACATCCTGCAAGTCGTGGGGTGGATTGGGATGTTTGGAGATTTGTCAAAGAAGATATCTTGGTATTGGTTTGAGCAGGAGACTGAGATTTCTTTAGACACGGTGTCACTGATGAGGGCGTAGGTGAAACGGTTTTGAAGTTTTCCGTCTGTTTCTGATGCAGAGACCATCTTTCCTCAAGGCTACAGAGGAAGCCTGAATTAGTCTCACCGAAACAACCCCCTGGCCCATGTGGTGAGCTGCCGAGAGGCTGGTTGCTGGCTCTGCTCTGAGCCAGCAGGAGGTGAGTGTATCTCTTGAAATGGGAAGGAATTGTTGAGGTACACACAAGACCATCAGGACACTCTGAAAATTTTAACAAAGAAAAAAAGTAATAGAGGATCAAAACACAGACAGAGTCAACATGTAAGTGAAAAGTCACCAGTCCTACTTTGAAGCCTTAGGACTGTGGCTATCTTTATGCAATCAAAAGATCCAGCATAAAATAACAATAATCCAGTATGGTTTTGCAAGGTGCTCATTATGAGTTTTAAATCAAATACTTCTTAAAGTCTCTTTGCAGATAATCTTTTTTCAAAACAATTTTTAGGGCTAATACCTTCCCCCCCTTCCCCAAGTAACTCTCATAAATACGAGCTCCTTCAAAATGCAGTTCATGCTTACATGAAGTATTTACAGGTGCTCACTAGTCCAGATTTGCTCGGGCAATAAAGAGTGAAAAAGACTAGGGGTGCCTGGGTGGCGCAGTCGGTTAAGCGTCCGACTTCAGCCAGGTCACGATCTCGCGGTCCGTGAGTTCGAGCCCCGCGTCGGGCTCTGGGCTGATGGCTCAGAGCCTGGAGCCTGTTTCCGATTCTGTGTCTCCCTCTCTCTCTGCCCCTCCCCCGTTCATGCTCTGTCTCTCTCTGTCCCAAAAATAAATAAACGTTGAAGAAAAAAAATTTTTCAAAAGAGTGAAAAAGACTAGTGTGTCTGTCAGAGAACTAAAGTTCTACCCCAATTTTTATCTTATCAAGCAGTATGGATTTGTGACGATTAAAGTACCCAATTAGGGTCCTTTTTTTTTTTTTTAATATTCACACTGCATAGGATAACAGTAATAGTCTAATTAGTAATAGCTGTTCATACACTGAATATTTTAGATTCTAAGATTTGAAATTCAATTTGATAAACTGGTTAATAATAAGGCTTTAATAATAATCTGCAAACTACTCCCCATCACGCTATTATGATTGAGGACCATTCCGGAAACCATCTTGGCAAATCCCCTTGTACGTTAATTCCCAGGTTTATAAAAAAATAAAAATAAAAAAAATGACCCCTCTTCCTCTCCAAAAAATGTTACATTAAACTAGAAGACCTCACTGCTTAACTTAAAACCACCCCATCAAAGTATTTGTTACGGAACCGAATTCAATTCCAGAAGAGTCTGTCTGAGATTCTATTCCTAAGGTTAGGCAATGAAAAACCTAAAGAAAAACCTCTTTCAGGTGGTTTCATCCTAAGACATGTCACCCTGAGGTGCTCCCCACGGGAGTCCAACTTCCATTTCTGATTTTCGAGCCACTTAAGAGCAAAAATACTCGCATTTGATGAGGCTTTCGTTTTATAAAAGGAGCTAACGCCAATTTTTTTTAAAGTTCTTTTGCATCTTCGTGCAGTACTTTAAAATAACTAGAGGTTAATAATAAAAATGTCTTCTGAATCATACATAACATATAAGCCATACTGAGTAGTATTTTTATTTTGCTGAATTTTAATTCTTTGAGATTTAGAAATCTATATATGGTATATATGATATCTCTGAAATACACAAATCATAACAACCCATTCTTCATATACTCCAAGTAGGACTTCCTACGTTAAACATGACATTATAGATCTTAAAAGATAATAAAAGCATAGCATTACTTCATTTATCATTTGGCACATTTTAAATTAGAATCTTAAAAACCCAAGATTCCTTCCCAGTTCTTCTTTCTGTACAATACCACGACAGATCCAACACAATCACATTTAGAAGACTTGACTATAGGGACACCTGGGTGGCTCAGTCAGATGAGCATCCCAACTCTTGATTTTGGCTCAGGTCATGCTCTCATGGCTCGTGAGTTCAAGCCCCATGTGGGCTCTGCACTGACAGCCTGCTTGGGATGCTCTCCCTCTCCCTTTCTCTCTGCCTCTCCTCTGCTTGTGTGTGCGCTCTCTCAAAATAAATATATTGAAAGAAAAAAAAAAAAGACTTGACTATATGCATAATTCTTTAAATTTCTGTTTCACAAAAGAGAACAAAATGGGCAGTTTAACATTCAAGAGTGCGGCTCTATCGGTGTGCCTGGGCATGCGACTCTGATCTTGGGGTCGTGCATTCAAGCCCCACCATGGGGCATAGAGATTACTTAAAATAAGTAAAACTCTAAAAAGAATGCTCATCTATAAAAGGTCAGTACCACCTACCTTTTGGGGTCATTGTGAGAGTCAAGTAAGTAAACAGAATTAAAGTACCTAGCACAGTATGTGCTCAATTAACAGACAAAAAAAAATAATGGAGATGTTTAGGAACCTTCATCAAATAATAAAATGCATTTCGACTGTTTTCAAGTTTGCAACATTCTCTACAAACATACCATTGACTGTTATCCTTTTACCCTTAAGAAGGGTTTCTTTGTTTGCTTCTAGGGTTAAGTCATTTATACTTTGATACTTCAGCGCCTCCCCTCCCTTTCAGTTTCCTGCTTGCCTTGCTTGTTCCACTGGACTGATTCCTCTGTCTAATGCAGATCTTTTAGGCTATTTAAAAACTACTACCTTTTTTGCAGTCTTACCTGTTTCAGAGACCGGTGGCGAATCCAAACACTCGAAAACATGCCATCGAGGTGTCTGACCTAGCAATGAGGAAAAAGGCATCTGGCAGTTTGGACAGTATCCATCATAAACTGGACGTATCTTTGGAGATACGTGTTTGTTTTTGCGAGTCCTACAGTGCTTTCCTGGAGTGGCCTCCTGATCTTGGGACTGCTGAATACCATCCTCACAACTAGAATTCTGACTAGAAGCTACAGAAGTCTGACTCTCTGTTTCTCCAAGGCAAATTTCGGGGTCCTTTGTCTTTTCTTTAGCTTCTACCGTTCTTTTTTTATTTCTGTTTCGTTTTGACTGGTATTTTCCATCTGTTGCTTTTTCAACAGATTTTGGAGTATTCTCAGAGCAATTATTTGTATGTACCGGCTTTGGTTTTCTTTTAGATTTATATTCCCAGATGTCTTCTTCCAAAAAAGCATCCTCTAACATGGCAAAATGATTTTTAAGAAAATTGAGAATCTATTTGTTACAAAATTTTTAAGTGGAAAGATTTTGCTGCCCAAAAAAACAAACAAACAAACAAACAAACAAAACCCAAACCCACTAACTCAATGGGAATCTAAAGCTTTGGTAATGGATGTATTGGCAAACGACAAACCTTATACCTGAGAACATATGCTATTCCATTTATACCACAATAAAATTAAGAGAACCTACCACAGGGGTAGCATCCTGCTATTTCATTCAAGTGACTTGGCGTTTCCAAGGACTTGATTCATAAAAATAAGAATCAGTAATACTTTGAAAATTAAACACTAATGGGAAGTATACATTCAACAGCTTAATCTCAGGGTGAGCTTTGTAAAATTGTTATAAAGCTCCTGTCTGTTCCTTTCCAACTGGACAATTGTCCAAATAATTCACAAATGGAACACAGTCTCTGGGCAACAGGCTTAGCAGGTTTTCCAAACATTAAATGGCTACCTCCGCTTGCGAGTACCACCCTAATCACATCATCATCAAAGAGGTGTGTGATTCAGGGGGTAAAAATTGCCCTTATCTGTGACTCTTGGATATTCAGCCACATCAGCTTCCTGGGTCAGTTCAGTATCTTCCTCCAGCTGCAACGGACACACACTGCACAGTGAACAAACAAAATTCAAATATGTGAAATTGTGCTTGCACTGAGGCCACCCACACTCCGAACTCCAGACCGCAGAAGTGGTCTGCCCTAGGGGTGGCCAGCTTTCTCTCCCTCCACCAGCCTCAAAACCCACGTTCATCGGCCTGATGCCTCCCACCTGCTCTACCTTCTCTTTGAACTTAGGAGGCTGCAAGGCCAGTGAGTGGGGCCTATCACCTCCCAGGCAGGGAGAGGGTGAGCTGCTAGCACAGCCGGCTCTATAAAAGCCATCAGAGCCCTCCACTTCTGAAGTCGGAAGCTCGGCCCACCCGGATCCTCGCGGCAGCCCACCTGCCACCCGCACACCCTCGGGAGCAGCTCCAGCTGCGTCCGCTCCGCTAGGCGCCCCCCTCCCGCCCCTCGCTCCGCTCCGCTGACAATCTGTTCACGCTCGCACTTTCAGCACAGCAGGGCGACAAAATACTGTATTTGTGTATAAGCCAAAGCCATTGCCAGTCACTCCCAACTTTAAGAAAATCTCTCCCGCGAGGACATCCTTCCCACCCCCCACCCCCCCACCCCGTTACCTCTCGTGTCTTGGCGGGAACAGCGTCCCCTTGCCACTGCTGTGTCGAATCGGCTGACCCCGGTCTAAGGGCGGGACTTCTAAAAAGTTTGTGTCCTTTCAAGTCCTACGGATTTCTTTTATCTTATTTTTGGTCTAACCCCCTCTCATTTCCAAAGTGAAGTGTGTGTGTGCGTGGCGGGGGGAGGGAATGGTTCTCTTAGAGCTTCTGGAACGCTGACCCACAGGCTTTCTCCATGCTGAATCTGGCGCTCCGAATGTCCAGGCTCAGCTGTGCCCAGGGGCTCTGGAAGGGGCGGGGTGGCTTGGGCCGGTGGCTAGATTACGGGCCCGGGAATTGCAACACTTGGTACCTTAGCATCGGAATGCATGATTACAAAAGAAACGGTGTCGTTTGCGTGCAGTGGGGGCTAGGGGAGCGTGAAGCGAATGTGCCGTTTTGAAACCAAAGGACCGTAAGCGCTTCCTCTCTCCCTGCACGAGACCCTCCCGCGGGCCCGGCTGCCGCCTCTGGACTGTCCGGAGAGAACATGGCGGCCCCCGGCGCCCGGGGCTCCAGCCTCGCGGGCCTGCTCCCGGCTCAGACATCTCTGGAGTACGCCCTGCTCGACGCCGTCACCCAGGAGGAGAAGGACAGCTTGGTCTACCAGTATCTGCAGAAGGTGGACGGCTGGGAGCAGGACTTGTCAGTGCCCGAGTTTCCGGAAGGTGAGGGGCAGGCTTCGGGGTGGGGACCCCTCCCGGAACCTCCCCTTCCTCGGGGACTGCGCCCTCCCCTGCAGCGGGGGGCGAGGCAGGGTAGTGCGGCCGCGCGGGGGCGGTTCGCCCGCTGTGCCGCTTCTCCCGGGCCGGAAGCGGCGGCAGAGGGTGGTTTTCTGGAGCGCGGGGACGTGCACTTTCGTCACTGTGTCCCGAGCCCTTGCCCGGGCCTTGTGTTAACTTAGACATTCCACGAATGCTTCGTGGGTCCGGTTGGCGACGATTGAAATGTCCATGCCACCCTGTCGTTGCAGTCTGGTTGCCCAGCGTCGTCATTGCCATCCTCTGTGCATCATCCTGACACTTAGCACGTCTGTGCCACCCACCGTTGTGAACACTCAGGGGACTAATTAACCTTCTCTACAACCCGCCGAGGCTTCTTAACAGACTTATTTTATAGTTGAGGAAACTGAGGCACGGGAAGGCTAAGTAACTTCCTTAAGGCTTCACAGCTAATAATAATCGCCAAAGTCAGACTCTGCAGACCCCGGGTTGGCAAGTATCTTAGCTGTGCCACACTTCTCCGTTCAAAGTCGTGACATTTGTCATTCTTAAAATCTGAATCAATTATGGCCAGTCAACAGGGTGTGAATCCCAGTTCTTTGAGTGCTTGGAACACCAGGGAAATGATACCCGCAGTAGTGCTATTTGGGAAGCACATCTTGCTATGATAAACGAAACCGTACTTTCCCTTCTTTGGTTGGGACTGGCATTGTTTTGTTGGTGTTGGCGTGTCTCCTGGCATGACACTGAAACCACATGTATAGTTAATCGGTTGGATATGGCAGGGTTCAGTATCTCCTGGGAGGTATATCGGAACCTCGCCTCTGACAACAGAGTCTCACGTGTCTTTCCAAGCCTTTTGCTCCTAGCTTCAAAAATGTTTTTTTTTTTTTTTTCCTGTTGCTAATCCTAGGCTGGATTTGAAATATTGTGGAATTATTACAAGAGAATTGGGTGCGTGACTGCTTAACCCATCAAAGAAATTAAAGAGATTATATACATATGTGCATGTTTATTAAAAAAAAAAAAACTTTGTAAGAAATTACATAGTACAGTGTTACAAACTAGTCACCAGTGAGGTTTGGGGGCAATGTTTTTGTTTTCTAGTCTTGTTTATAGTTACACTGGGTGTATTTTATTACCATGAGATTTGACCTTCGTGATTCATAAATAATATAACAAAATATTCAGGCTTCGTATTTGACGTAATCAGATTTTCTGCTGGAGCTGATTATTGAGCTCAGAGTATTAGGTAAGAGTTTTTCTTTGGTTTCTTTATCAGTGAACTATAATCGAGAAGTCATAAACCTAACGCAAACAGTATGCTTTGTTCATTTCTTAAAAGACGTAAGTGTTTATGGGAAACTGTGGTGTAATGGATGGATTCAGACAGATTTGGGGTTAAGTCCTAGTTATTTCATTTGTTAGCTGCATGACTTTGAGCAAGTTACTTGATTTCTCCAAGCCTTACTTTACTACCTTATAAAATAAACCTAGTATTTACCTTTCAGGTTAATTATGTGGGTTAGAGGTAATATATCTAAAGTTCTTAGTTCATAGGAGATCTCAATAAATGTTGGCAGCTTATTTTAAAATTTGAGAGGGACAGAGACACCACGTGGATAAGGGGCAGAGAGAGAGAATCCCAAACAGTTCTGCACTGTCCCCACAGAGCCTGATGTGAGGCTCGAACTCACCAATGGTGAGATCATGACCTGAGCGAAAACAAGAGTTCAAAGCTCAACTGACTGAGCCACCCAGGTGTCCCAAATGTTGGCAGCTTTTAAAAATTATATTCATTGTTACTGTAAAATTGATTAAGCATGGTAAGAAAATAACAGATATTTAATAATAGTTTCCTTACCCCCCAATCTAAGTCACTCGACTACAGAAAATAAATTTAAAAGACAGATTCATAAATATTTTGCCATTAAGATATGAAATATACATTAGTTTGAGGTTTTATGTGATTACTTGATCTGGTATGCAATTAACACTTTAGAAAAATGCGTAATTAAGAGCTCACTCTCACCTAAAACCTCACTAAGTTGGACTATTAAAGCAGAAATACTGGTTTGATTTCAATTTTTTTTTTTTTTTTAGAATTTTGTTTAAATTGAGTAACTCTGGTTACTGCTATCAGGCGTTAGCTGTTATTATACACTTCTTCCACCTAACTTTGGCTTTCAATTTCTATAAAATATTTCCAGATACCTGCTCCGAGGTACAATTAACGGTTTTAGTGGCTGCATTTACTTATAAACCACAAACTCATTATCTTTGTTTTTCTAAATTGGTTAGCTGTGCTTTTAATATTTAACAAAATCTTTTAATTATTAACAAAATTGTAAGTCCTACTCAAGCAATTATATATTCTGATTTTAAAAAGTACAGATTAATGAGATTCCATTTTTCTTTGGAGGGAGGCAAACCCGTTCTTCATCAGTGTTAATACTGCCTCCATGAAATCTGTGATAGTGTATTTTGCTTAACTTTGCATTTGAAATATTTTGTGGTTAAGGCCTCCTTCAAATCCAGAGCATTTTAGTTCTTAGGAAATTAGACATTTTGTATGTTTATCTTTGTATTTTAACACTTTGTTCCTTTTTGAATTTAGTCCTGTCTTGCTGTTCTTAAGATTGAGCTTCTTTCTAAAAAGCTCCTTTGAACCTGATTGTGTACTTAGGTCCTCTTAATATTTGATATTGACTCTTGTTTTTACCTACATGCGTTGATCTTGTTTTCTTTCACACACAGACTATTTTATTTCTGAAAGAATTTAGTAGCTTTTTCTTACTACGTTTGCATATTGCCCCATAATAGCGTCTTTCCCATCTTGCCCCACTGCCCTATCCCCTCCTTGAAATAATAATGGTTTATGTTTTAATGGAAAGTTTTAGATAAATTATCTTTGCCTTTTCTTTTTATCGTAATTTATTTTGTAAATTTCAGGATTAGAATGGCTGAACACTGAAGAACCTATTTCTGTCTACAAGGATCTGTGTGGAAAAGTAGTCATCCTTGATTTCTTCACCTACTGCTGCATAAACTGCATTCATCTACTGCCTGATCTTCATGCATTAGAGCACACATACCCTGATAAAGGTACCTGCCCTTTAATTGGTTTCTAACAGACTGTCCCGGTGTGGGCACTGGAGTAGTGGCTGACTCATTTGCTTATAGGAGAAGGAACATTTGGCACGACTTCAACGATTGCAGAAGTAATTTCTAATCTATGATTTAAGGACTCCATGCACTTTTTCGTGAAGAGTTACGCTTAAAGATAATGGTTTGCCTTCCTCGAGAACCAGACTTAATCTATGTTTCTTCTCTGAGGTTAGGTCATGATTTACTCTTTTATGATCAAGTATTTTTAAAAGTTTGTCTTGTATATTTAGACTGAACCGAAATTTGTTCTATGAACAAATGAAACTTGTGTTTCTAATCTTACACTCTTCGCACTAAGATATAAAGATAAAAGTTCTTATTAGAAAATGTGATTCGACTTCCTTTCATTTCAAATGCATACAGTGGAATGCAAAATATTATAGCAGATACCTTTTCTTTGACCCTATTTTATTAAAAAATGACTTATAAAGGTTAATGTTTTCCAAAGCACACTAGGAAATCCTCTTTTATGGTATTATAAATTCTGAAGATGTAAGAGATTATACTTAGTATTTGCTTTAGAACTGAAATTTTTTCAGATCTTTTTCTTCTTGTTTACTTTTTTCTGAAAAAGAGAGCATATGGGGTGAATGAAACTAATTAAAGGTTCCATTTAATTAGGCTTAAATTAATGGAAGCTTCACACTTGGAGTGATTAAAAAGGAGAGAGGGTCAATGATCTTAGAGTAAAAATCAGAATAGAGTATACATGCACAGAATTGAAAGATATCTTGGTTTTAAAAAGGGAGTGATTAAAAAAAAAAAAGGGACTGATAGGTTAAAATCTTCAGTGCAAGTAAAACCTCCGATGCTTACAAATTGTAATATATTGTATCTTGAAATTGCCAGTCACTGAGATTTATCAAGAACTCCAGTATTCCTGGGAACTAATTTATGTTTTCAAAATTTCATCTGTATTGATTTAAGAAATAAGAGCGCCTCGTTATCTACTAGTTTGGGGTGCCTGTGTGTCTTGGCCAAACTCCTATAAATAAATATATTTATTGAGCATGTAGTATGTGCAGGGTACTCTGCTAACTGAGGAAATATGCAACAGAGTTGAATAAAAAGCATTATGGAACCTGAGGAAAGGCGTAACTCACTTTGCCTAGAAGCATTGGAAAAGATTTCTCAGGAGGAGACAGGCTGGAACTTGAAAAATGAGCAGGCAGGCGTACAGCTGCAAATGAAAAAGGAGCAGGAGGAAGCAACAGATAGACAAGCAGGGAGACATGGAAAAGTAGGTTTCTTGGGGAGAGGTAAATGATAGTTCAGTGGGGCAAGATTGTAGGGGCTCCTGGGAAAGACAAAAGGAGAGGAAGGTACATTAGGTGCAGACAGTTGTGAAGGGTCTTGTTATTAAGAATGAATAGCTTGGACTTTGTCTTCCAGTGAAGATACTGAGGTGTTTCAGGTTGCTTTTGGTTTGTTGGTTTGTTGGTTTGTTGGTTTAATAAGAGGATGACAGTAAGATTTGTGTTTTAGAAAGGCGCTGCAGATCTGGGTTAAGAATCCCAGTGAACTGTTTCCATCCTTAAGACCATCCCTAAAAGACTGTATTTGGTAACTTAATTGGTTAATTCCACACCCGAAGCAAATTCAAACTTCTTGGAATGGATCCTTGTAACCTTTTTACCAGTTTACTGGAAGCATCATTCTTATAGCACATCGTGACAAAAAATAAAAACTAGTTTTGCATCCACATATACTTGTGAAAAGTAAAATACTTGAAGTGGTCCCAACAATGTAATTTCAAGGACGTGTTCAATAATATGCTACTTTATGAAAATGCTAGTAACTTAGAAATGTTTTTATATTGCTGAAAAGATATATTCAATTCATATTCACAAAAGCAGGCATACCCAGAGATTATCACCTGAAAGTTCAATAAGCTGTCACTAAATTAATATGCTTTCTTACAGCGATGTGTCTTGTCTCGTTACTATCTGCTCTGTTTCTGAACATGTTTGCAGCAATGCTAATAGTTCTTGAAGTGACATTCAGCAGCCTATTTTAAATTCCATGGAGTATTCAGTTCATTTTATCAGTAAGCAAGAAATGCTCAGCTAAGTGAGGGAAGTGCTTATTAATTCAAAAACAGCCTGAAAGGGGTCCAAATTAGGACCCAGTTCCTTCTGCTCTAAAACAGCTTTTAAAATCAAGTTTGTAACGGTGACCAGCATCATTTTCCTAATAGCATGAGACATTATAAATGCCAGAGTCTAAAGTAAAAAGATATTTAATAGTAATGAATGGCTCTTATCTTCAAAGATTTAAGAATGTAACTGCCCTAAGCTTGTAATTAATGCATAGTAATTCAGCACATGTTTACATTAGACTGACAGGTACCTTAGGTGGTTTTTGTTTCTGTTTTTTTTCTGTTTCTACTTGAGAGTTTATAAACATGTTTTTGCCTTTTATGCTGGGTACCTTAATGGCATGTTATTATATAATATCCACATGTAGCCCAATGGCTATTGAGGACAAGTACTCTTGTTTTATAAGAAAACATTTATTAGAGAAACTATTTTCCCTATAGGGAAACTATATTCCCTAATATTTGACATATTTTAAAATGTGACTCCTAGGTGTATGCTAATGTATAATTAAATCAGA